>NC_058379.1:80049148-80695512 GCF_018350175.1 Felis catus
TCTGCTAATCTCACTAACATGTTGTTACCAGTAAGTATAGTGGCATGAACCAAAGGCTTAACATTTTAATGTCTCGTGTGGGTGACTAAACCAAGAAAGACCAATGAGTCTGCCTGCCCATCCTCAGTCACAGCTAACCCAGTTCTCATTCCAGTTTACCAAACCATTTTTTATTGCATGTTGACTGGTTTACAGCTGACTCTTCGAGGCATGAGTGAAGCGTTAGTTGACAAGCGGGTTGCTCCGGCCCTTGTTACCTTGTCCAGTGATCCTGAATTGTGAGTTCCACAGACTGCGACCTTAAGTTATCCTGTCTGTCTTTTTGAGCATTCTTCTTGGTCTGCTTTTTTTTAATTTAATTTGTCATTGCTAGAGACTAATACAGTATATTTACCTTATACTTAACTGTGATACACATTTTAATAATCAGCTTTTCATCTCAAAGAAAGTTTCAGTTTCTTTCTTTTTTTAATTCTAACAGCTCTGTCCGGATTGCCACAATTCCGGCCTTTGGCACTATTATGGAAACGGTTATTCAAAGAGAGGTAGGAAATGATTGAAATTTATTATCTATGTACTGTTGAGGTGATGATACATTACCATCCATGCACCCAGTGGTAGGGGGAAGGGAGTATTATAACTTTTTTTATATCTCTTAATTGGTTGTGGGCCAGAGGAATATCTCAGGATTTGAAAACATGATAGCCTTATCCAAAGTGTATTTTCATATCCTAAGGAAGTCTCTAGTCTATCTTCTCAATTAGAGAATTAAGTACAAGCCAACTCCTAGATGTTCTCTTTTAAGCCTAGCTGAGTATTGCAGTCTTGGGTAATCCTTCAAACCAGATCTAGTTCCAAAGCCTTCCATTATCCAACGTGGATGGAACTGGAGAGTGTGATGCTAAGTGAAATAAGCCATACAGAGAAAGACAGATACCATATGGTTTCACTCTTATGTGGACCCTGAGAAACTTAACAGGAACCCATGGGGGAGGGGAAGGAAAAAAAAAAAAAACAGGTTAGAGTGGGAGAGAGCCAAAGCATAAGAGACTGTTAAAAACTGAGAACAAACTGAGGGTTGATGGGGGGTGGGAGGGAGGAGAGGGTGGGTGATGGGTATTGAGGAGGGCACCTTTTGGGATGAGCACTGGGTGTTGTATGGAAACCAATTTGTCAATAAATTTCATATAAAAAAAAATAAAGTACTTATGACAAAAAAAAATAAATAAAAAATAAAATGACTTTACTATTTGACTTCTGGATAGTCTTACGTAAATTCCTGATTGCCAGTTTGCCCAGATTTGAAGGCAATTTGACTGATAGCTTTAGGACCGCAAACCTATCTCAGTTTTACAAATGGAGGCTACAGGGCACCTCTGTTCTCGTAACTGTGATCAGTGATGTGCAAGTCTAGTGGGCTGGTACCCTCTTGTTGTAGTGCACATCACTGTGACCACCCTCTGTCATGTCCAGTGCAGGAGATCATCAAGGTCTTTCTGAAAGTGTATTTTGATTTAGAAACTTGTGATTTAGTTTCACGGGTGTTAGGTTCTATCTGCAACATTAACTCTAAGACACTTCTCAAAATTAGTATCAGAATTTCATTCTTTGTTATCAAATTGGACATGTTTTTATACAAACGAGAACCCCTACAGATTAGAAGATAAGTCATCTGTGGACATATTACATAGCCACTGAAATGGAAATACACATTTTACCCCCCAAAAAAGAAACACTATTTTATGAAATTCCTTTGTCATACAGGTTTTCTAATAATAAAAATTAAACAACTTTGTTACTTATGGGGTGGGAGGGGGGAAGTTTTCCATTTTTCCCTTTTGTATTTCACTGGTGAAGCAACATTAAAAAATATCATTCTGCAAAGCTTGCAGTCTTGGCAGAATTTCAACATATTCTTAAATCCTAAAATAAAAATGTCTTTTAGGGAAATGTGAGTAAGATATAAGTCATTAATGACTCATTGCTTTCAGAAGGTGAATAATTGGGTAACTTACTGTGATTGGTTTTGAGAATTAAAATTTAGCTACAAAATCACTATAAATATTGTTTTTCTCTAAATACTATGGGGGTCTTTTGTTTCTGTAGTTTTTAAGGGAATGTTTGTATTTTCAAAAAATAAGGAAAGAAGAATTAGCAAGCATAAATAGAAATGTGTTGTTTAATTCCAGGCTTCTACTGTCATGTTGATATAAATCATTTGAACCCATGCTGAAAGCCATGTTTAATATGTATCTTTCTCTTTAACAACTCTACTCAGTTTTTAAAATTCTTTGAAATAACTGTAAAATATCTAATTTTAAGTTGCTGGAAAGAGTGAAAATGCAGTTGGCTTCTTTTCTGGAAGATCCTCAGTACCAAGACCAGTATTCTTTGCATACAGAGATCATAAAAACATTTGGTAGAGTTGGGCCTAATGCAGAACCAAGGTTCCGAGATGAGTGTAAGTTGCATTTTTTACCCTTTTTTTTTCCTGACTTGTAACGTAAGATCAAAACCAGAAGCTACTCTCAGCATTTGTCCTATATTAAAACTCTCGTACACTTTATATTCCGTATACTGAAAGGTAAAAGTGAACCAAGCTGATTATTATGAACTGATCAGTAATACTATTTATTAATGGATGGGTTTTATACGATACACCGATTGTTGTAACACATATGAAAAGTACCTCATAAACACTTTGAAGTCATTTTTTAAACATTTTTAAATAACTGAATTTCAAAATGCTGTGCTGAGTTATATTCAGAGCTTATTATTTAACTCTCGTTTTTAAGGAAATTTTTATGTGTTTCTAGACATGTTCTTATGAAAAATGTGCTTTTCTTGCACTTACTATGCCATTCAGCTATGATAAATGATTTTGTTTTATTGCATAGCTTTTTGATCTACTAAATGATCTGCATGATTATCTGCTAAAGCATTTTCTCTAGTTTCTATAATACCTCTTTTACTGTGGGCCTCAGCCTTTATGACAGTAATTTCCTTTAGTGGCATCAAATCATCCAGTGATTATTACTCCAAAAGCATGTCAGTTATCCCTGCTGTACTTTAGTCCTTTAATTTTTAGAAATTTGACATGCTATAGAAAGGACCCCAAGTTTGGCTTCTTGAGTCATTTTGGTTTCTAGTACAAAATTGGATTTTCCCATGGTCTTTGCATCTCCAGCATGATATTTTTAATATACAAAAAACGTTAGGATTTGGACAGCAGTGTCCAAAAGGTCTGTGGAGGGCATGACCCTTACTGAACTACAGAAACGCAATCACGAGATTATTTTTTAATCGGTAATAATGTTGATAACATGAGGAGAAAATAGCAATATTTCACAATTAGTTAACAGGAAAGTGTTGGTATTTTAGTTAGCAATAGGGATAGTTCCACATACGGTAATGTCAAATTTACAGGTGAACCTAGTAAAAACTCTGTAGGTACTTTGACCGGCTTTGTTGAGGATGTCATTGCTCTGAAGTGGAGAGACTAAGTCCTGGCTCTTGGATCAAGGAATTGGCTAAATAGGCAATGAGTCTTTGGTGTGTGCCATGTTGTCGAGTTAATAACTCTCTAGAACAGGATCTAACCTTTTCGTGTGTGTTCAAAGGAAAGGTTTATGCATCACAGAGAAGAAAGACATTTTCTTTTCATAATGGTCCCAAAATAACAAAGGTTGGCTTGGGAAAAGATTGAGGATAGACGTTTCCACTGTTTGAATAGGTGTAATAAACCTATAATAAAATAGGTGTAATAAAGTTTACTTTAAAACTTTATCCTGAGGAATTTAATGTCCTATATTAATAAGGCTAATGGTAAAGTAGAACCCATATTGACAAGGATGTCATACTGTTATCTATCTGTATTTATGGACAATTGCTTTTAGGAGTTTAGAGGAAGGACAGAGAACTGTTGGGTTGTAATATCTTCCTTGGAGTGGCATTTTGGATATTTGTCATTCTGTTTTTTAGAGAATAGAGGACATTGGTTGACCCAGTGGCCTTTTTCTTTCCCAACTCTTAATTATCACGGGACCTTTGGGTCTTGATTTTATTTCAGGGGCCATTGGTTTAATCTGGAACACAATGCAGTCATTTTGTTGTTGTTTGTTTTCAGCTTTTTTACTTTATAAAGCTCTCTGAAAATGTTCAGTCATATGCTGGAGATTGTCTAACATGGCAATTTTACATTTCAAGTTAGCTTTTTTAGAAGTTCTCTATTTCAGTTTTGAGCCCATTTACAAAAATAGAGGATAAGAGTCCTTTTACTTTGGCTGTTGAATCTACCCCAAATATTTTTTGAAAGTTCATTGAAATCTATTTTTATAAAGTCTCCTATTGATTTATCTCTATTTCGTCTGTAGTTTAGACTGTGTCCAATCTGTCCTTAAGAAAAAGGCTTCTGAAATGGCTTTAAGTTGTCCATTTCCTATTTTCCTTGCCCACTGAAGGTCAGTTGTAGAATTATGCATATCTCGGTTATTAAATCTTTTAACCACTAATTTCCTTCTGAGAGGTTATCAATTAAGTAAATTAATTGCTACAGAGGTAGTAGCTAGGATAATATGTATATAATGAACTGTTCTTATAGTAAATTTTTCTCTATCTTTTGAGATTTAGGAGTATCTTTAGTGATAGCCTTTAGTTGGCTCTAGAGTTTAAAGTAACTTCTATAAATTTGTTTTCTAGTTAAACAGTTTTAAGGGGTGATTGTGCAGTATGGTTATTGAGTTCCTGAGAAAAACATTAAGGAAAGGATTGCTTATATAGGTGGTCAGAAAAGGAGCAGGAGGAATAAATAGGCCTGGTGTCAATAGATAAAGAAGTTCAAGGAACCTTCTAAAGATTTGGGTAGAAGTGAATCCAAAAATTCTCTAAAGAGACTATCTTAGAGCCATCATTGTGTTGAGGCCTCAGCATGCCAGTTAGTTAATTGGAGTTTCAGTGAATTCAGGGAAATCAATGAACGTTTGGAGTTTTTGTCTCCTAATTTTTTTTCTAGAGTTCCTCTTAGGTATGCTGTTATTAATTTTAACAAGTCAAAATTCCCTAAAAATGGCCATTGGTATTCTAAGTTATTGTGGGGGGGTTTTGCCATTTACTAACGTAAGTATAAAAGTTGTGATTATATTGTTGGTTTACTGAAGAAGCAGGAGGTTTTTCTAGGAAGAGATTATGGCTTTCACATAGACAAACTCAGTGCAAACATGAAAGAAGTCACTACAATTGGTCAGAAGTCTGTGCTTATGAAGGGTGTTTTGGGATCCCTAGCCAAGTAGAGATTAGAAAGGGGCCTTATGAGCCACACTGTGGTAGTCACTGACCCTGGAACCATTTCTTCAAGGAACCCTGGTTTTCGTGGGAACTGGTATTTAGAAAACACCATCTTGGGCAGTAGACGTGCTCATTGCTACTGAATTGGATGCTGTTTCTTGGGCCATCCCTTTTATTTTAGCAGTAGGTTGTCTATGTTTTTGAAATTTCACATTATTCATTGAGACAGAAGATGACTTGTGAGCCCTTTGAGTGACTTGAACTAAACCACCAGTGCTATTTGACATTTGTCTTGCTAAGAATTTGAGAAAACTAAAGTTAAGAACTGTTTTATGAAATTAGTCAGAGAAAGACAAAAATTATATGACTTCACTCATACGAGGACTCTAAGAAACAAAACAGATGAACATAAGGGAAGGGAAACAAAAATAATATAAAAACAGGGAGGGGGACAAAACAAAAGAGACTCATAAATATGGAGAACAAACTGAGGGTTGCTGGAGGGGTTGTGCGAGGGGGGATGGGCTAAATGGGGAAGGGGCATTAAGGAATCTACTGAAATCATTGCTTCACTATATACTTACTAATTTGGATGTAAATTTTAAAAAATAAAAAATAAAGTTAAAAAAAAGAATTGTTTCATGAAGAAGTGAAATAATTTGATGTTGAAGAAGAATAAGTATACTATATTTATCTTTTGTTTAATAACAATGGTAATACCTGATTTTTATTTGTAAAGATAAAACTTATTTGTAAAGATAATAGTAACACAAGAGGTAGGTTGTTTACATTTGTTTATTTGGTTTTCATCCTTCAAATTAGGAAATTTAATTTCAGTGAGGCCAAGTGACCTGTATACATCCTCATAATTAGGTTATAGTGCCAGTGCTATGGTGTCTTCCTCCCAAATGTTCTTATTCCGGAAAACATGCTTTCCTCTCTAGTATGAAAAAGCAAGTAAAGGATTTGGGTAACCTTTTGAAATCATCTAGAAATTAAAATGAGATTTTATAAATTTTAAAATGAAAAAATTTTGTTCAACAGATGAGTGTGGTGTGTGCAACGTTTTAGAGAAAAATCTAAATTTCTTTTTCTTTTTTCAGTTGTTATACCACACTTGCATAAGTTAGCCTTGGTGAACAACTTACAAATTGTGGATTCTAAAAGACTGGATATTGCCACCCATCTTTTTGAAGCTTACAGTGCACTTTCCTGTTGTTGTATCCTTGCTTTATTAACGTGTATCTATATTTATATGACCAATCTTGCGGTGGAATCTCCGTTGTTGAAGTTTGGAAACTAATATTTTTTTCTCTTCGACTTACTTATAAAATGATTATAGAAAATTAAAATTTTGATTTGACTCACCCCACTCCTTATTCTAGCTCTCATAAGTTTAAAAGATCATTTTAAGTCCTCTGTGCTTTTATGTTTTATAGTTTTGAAAACATTGACTAAAGTTTTGTCTATGTTAATTGGCTATGTAACTGAGCAAGAAATGATCATAGCTGAGGCTTCTGTTAATTAAAAGGAAGCCTTGTATGTGTTCTGGCATTTGGGTCTTTCAGTGAAGGTTTAACCATCCATGTCCGGTGGAATGCTGTGGCGAGATATCACTCATTGAAAAATACAGTGCCAACATGGCTGATCATCTTCAGTGATGGTAGAACCGAAGGAAAACTCAGGGCACCTGGGTGGCTCAGTCAGTTGAGCGTCTGGCTCTTGATTTCGGCTCCGGTCATGACCCTAGGGTTCTCTCCCCTTCTGCCCCTCTCCCCACTCACACTCTCTCTTTCTCAAAAAAAAAAAAAAAAAAAAACATGGGGCACCTGGGTGGCTCAGTCCGGTAAGCGTCCGACTTCGGCTCAGGTCATGATCTCGAGGTTTGTGAGTTTGAGACCCACGTCAGGCTCTGTGCTGACAGCTCAGAGCCTGGAGCCTGCTTCAGATTCTGTGTCTCCTCCTCTTTGTCCCTCCCCTGCTCATGCTCTGTCTCTCTCTGTCTCTCAATAATAAATAAATGTTTTTAAAAAAAAAATGTTTTTTTAAACTGAAGGAAAGCTCTAAGATCATCTAACTCATGTCAACTACTACATCTTATAAATGATTAAACTAAAGCTTAAAGACATTAGTGACTTCTATTTTTTTTATAGTTAAAAGCAAAACTGTGACTAGAAAAAGAACTTTAGCTGTCCTATTACGTGCTCTCTTTACTGTCCCAGGACTAGTAAAATAAAACCAAGAAGGAAGCAGAGATCAAGATGAGCAGAGTGAGCTCCAGCTTCTGTGTTCTCCCATGAAAAGGCAGGCGAGGTCAAAAAAGAGGAAATAAGAGATTGAAAAAGGATTGAAAGGCTGACTACTCAAACAGAACTATAGAAGCTAATGCTAGACAACATAATCAGAGGATTCTAACAGGAAAAATGACAGTAGAGAGAGGTTCCTGGAGGACACAGAAAGAGTTGCATTGATATTTATGGTTCCATATTGTTATATACCAGTTTGAAGTAGTAAGTAAAGTGAACAGGTAATTTTAAATAAGGTAGACATGTTCCAAAATACCACTGATGGCTATTTTGGTATATACCAGTTCATTGGCACTGGATTCTTGACTGGAATGTTCCCAATGGGAGATTTTGTTTTAAATAAATCAAGCAGGGAAAATAGAAACCTAGAGCTATCTGTTAAGGAGCTATTTGTCCTTTTGGAAATGTTAAAACTTTAAGTTCAGTGCATAGTTGAGAGCATTTTATTTTTAGGAATCAATTAATATAAATTACCTCTTCCTGTGGATGACATAAGCCATGTTTTTTATAATGCAAATTATAAAGTGGCAGAGACACTGTATTTTGGTAATTTTGTACTTCAACTATCCATGTATCTTCTATAAGTTTATTTCCACTAAAAGGAGAACTTGCTATTATTCTTGGTTTATCTCGTTGGCATTTTCTACTTAAAGAAAATAGAGGAAGCAAAAAGAGGAAGTGATATTCTGAATTAGTAAGGAACCAGTCTTTACTAATGGAGAAGTGACAAGACCCTTTCAAGAAAGTAATAATGGCATGTCAAAGAAAGAAAATATCGCTATGTTTGTACCTTCCCTAGACTTTGTGAAAGTAGATGTTTAAAAACTTAAGCAAAAGGTTATGTATAATCTATGGCAGAGAGTTCCTTAAGGAGTATGCCTCAAGGGAAACTGAAAAGTCAAAAGATCAAAAATTCTAGCTGTATAAAACCACTTATTCCAAGTGGGCAAGGCAGTGGTTTCTAAAGAGAATAGAATCTGTATAGAAAGAATATTATTGTGTGTTTAGGTATGTACACAATATAGAATAATATAATAAAGTCTTTACACCAATATAGTAAGGGGAAGAACATCTTAACAATAGACCCTGTTCAAATACTAAATGTGTTAGTTCTGAATGAGTCATAACTTGTGTCAACAGAGTGGCGTGGCCACAATAAAATCACATTGTCCTGTGATCCAAATCTGTTCTGCTGTTCCACTGCATTCTAACCTGATAGAACACAAGAGTATTCCTCTCAACATCATATTTTAATAAGGACATGGAAAAACTATAGTGTTTAACATTAGGTATAGTAATAAGTGAAGAAATTATGTTTAAAAAAAATCAAAGGAATTTAGAAATGTTTAAGCTGGAGAAGAGATGGCTTGGGGATGAAAAGGTGATTCAAAAATTATTTTGTTAAATATTATTTTAAAGGTTATATAGAAGAAGGGCTAAGCACACTGTGTAACTCAGGTGTAGAGCTAACACAAGAAGGTTGCAGAGAGTCTGATTTTATTTATAAGAAAAATTTTCTAATTTAGCTATTAAAAATGGATTGAACCTCTTACAAAACTAGGAATGTCCTATCAGTGTTAGCACTTAGAGACTTTGTGGCCATCACTCACAGATGAGGTAGAGTTGATTCCTAATATCAGGTAGGATGAAATGACCTCTAACAAAGATTGTGTCATTCTACAGGGAAAGGGTAGAACCAAACAGTAAGTAGAAAGAGAGGGGGGAGACTTAACCCTTTACCAACAAATAAGGCCATCTTCAGCTTCTCAATCGGTATCCATATTTCTCTAGATCAGACTCCTGACTGCCAGTTGAAAGGTCACTCATGGTTACATTTTGGTGGTATTTTCCCCATATCTAGAAAACAAAACTATGTAGCCATTATGTTGTAGCCCTCTCTATGACTACAGGAATTGGTTCAACCAAATGTCATCTATATTTTTAGTACTTATAAATATAAGTCACTTGTTATAGGAGGCTTGTTTACAAACAGCTTTTATTCATAACTATTTTTTTAAGTTTATTTAGATCATAACTGTATTTTTAAGGTAAAAGTTATATATTATACTTAATAAAATTCATTATTTTTTTTTTCCAAAAAAGACTGGTAAACTTTTTTTTTTCTTTTTTAGAAAGAGAGTGTGAGCTGGGGAGAGGGGTAGGGGGAGATAGAGGGAGGGAGGAAGGGAGGGAGGGAGAATCTTAAGCAGGCTCCATGCAGAGCACGGAGCCCAACGTGGGGCTTGATCCCACAACCCTGAGATTATGACCTGAGCCAGAATCAAGAGTCAGACATTCCACCAATCCAGGCACCCCTAATTAACCCATCTTTATAAGGGAACTCATTTATTGGCATTTTTCACCTTAATATGGTATAACATTAAATAACTATTTTTAAATGGCCAGCAACTATGATGAGGTGAGAATGTGATGTTAATAAACAGTGAGTTGTTTTCATGAGAAATGCACCCTTTTTCTTGATCCCTTTGAATGTCAGAATAATCAATAAAACTCAAAAGTGACCAGGAAACGTAACTAATACTAAATTTATATCATTACAACAAAAGTTCTCTTACCCAATTCAATTAGGACCAATAGCAGGTCCGTTTAATAGGATGGTTAAAGCAGGACATCAAGGAAATAGTGTATATAACTTATTTTAACTTAATATACATATTTTCTTTACAAATCTTTTGATGTAGGACTGAGGCATTTCTTTTGTGTAAGTCTGCTGAGTAAAGTATCTTTCTTAAATAAACCACATCCATAATGTAATTGTGATTTTCAGTTTATGTTTCTTTAAAGAGGATCTGGAAACATTTCTGATACTGGGTGTAGACCTTTTTCAGATTTTTATATTTTTCCTAACCTTCTACACTTGTTTCATACATCCATAATTAAACAGCCACATTTTAAGCAATTGGCCTTTACCGTTTTTTTCTAAACTTTTCGACTTAGTTGTCATGGAAACATTAATTTTCATTTCACACTCATTTAAATATCCAATTAAATTACATGATTTACTGTTTACACTCATTTCATGTGTTTACATAACATGTAATTAAATTATGTAATGTTACAATAATCCATACCACTGACGTAAAGGATTTGTGGGAATTAACACAGTTGACTCTTGATAAGTAACTAACTCAACAAATGAGAATCATGCTTGAGGGAAGCCTGTTTGCTCCAAGTGATCTGCATGTCTGAGGCGTCATTGTTATTATTCTCTTGTTCTGTTGGACATACCAGTTTGTTTGTTTTTAATTCCCTTAACTCCCTGGTCTCAAGTCATTTCAGAGGATTTAATGGTTAATCACTTTTTACCTGGTCTCAGATGTTTACGGACTGACATGGAGCATCTTTCTCCGGAGCACGAGGTGAGCTCCCATGATGATGAAGCCACTGATTATCCGAGCCATGTTCCTATGTTTTACTGTCTCCTCTTCAGACTTGCATTCTTCTTTGTGTGAGGCATGAGTATGATATGCTGTGCTTTTAAATTTTAATATTTTATATTTTAACATTTGAAATATAGTATAGTGTCATCTTATGGATTTTTATTTACTGGTCGGGAGATCTTGAGAAACCCCTTTATCATCTTTGATCCTCTGTTTAATTCTGTATAGTAGGGAGAACATACTTTCCTTCACTGAATATAGTTAGAATCTAATGAGCTAAGGTACACGGAATGCTTTCTGATCTGTAAAATGCTATACAATTTTTATCTCTGACCATTAACTTTCTTAGAAGGGAAGTTTCTGTTTTCTGTCTCAATTTCCTCAAAACTCTTTTATTCTGTTTTTCTTCTTGTTTCCTCCAAAACCCTGTTTATCATTTATTTCCTATTCTGCATTTTCAGCTTGTTTATCTACCCATTACCATGGTAGGTTTGATTTTTTTTCCATTTTTCCAGATTTTTACAGAGGAAGCTTAGATTATTTATTTTTAAACTTTTCTTTTCTGATACCTGAACTTAAGACTAAGTGTATCCCTTGAGATACCACCTGTGCATTTGCTACATTGTGTCTTCATTATCGTTCAAAGTAAATTATCATTTCTATTACTTATTGATCCCTGAGTTTTGTTTAATGAGGTCAATTAACATTTAATTCTCCTATGTTTTTATCAGGTTTTTTGTGATCTTCTTCTGTTAGCAGTTGAAACACATATTAAAGTTATGATTGGGAATTATCTATTTCTCCTTTGCTTGGTGTGTTTTATAGATACCATTTATCAAGTTGAGGAGGTATCAGTCTCCCAGATTCCCTTTCCAACCTTGGTAGAAGACTAGAGCTTTATTTTCTAAACTTGGGCTATCTCACAGAGCTGAGAGCAGGAATGAGTGAGGGCTATGATGAGAAGAGGGAAATTAAGTGAAGGCATAGTGATTGAAACCTCATTACCTTTCACCTTCTTGGATCCAAGAATGCTGGCAGCTAGGTTTATACCCACAGGGGGAAAAAGATAGAAGTTTGGTTTTTGCCCAATTCACCTTAAAGTGAAGTTACTCATGCATGAAGAGATTCTAATCAGCATTTTAGTGCCCTAGTCTTTAGTGGACATCCCAAGATCACCAGCCATTTGAGAAACCTCTCACATGAAAGATGTAGATGAAAACATACATGCAAGAAAGAGAATACTGGAGGAAACAGACAATGCAGGGAGCAGAAGAAAAAGTACAAAAAACTCCCCCTTTTTAGGGGGATGATAATAATAATAATAAAGGAAAACCCAGCTAAACAAACAAAATCTAAAGGGCACCTCTGTAGCTCAGTCAGTTAACCGTCCAACTCTGGATTTCAGCTCAAGTCATGATCTCACAGTTCGTGAGATCGAGCCCCACATCCGGCTCTGCACTAACAGCACGGAAACTGCTTGGAATTCTCTCTCTCTCTCTCTCTCTCTCTCTCTCTCTCTCTCTCTCTCCCTCCCTCCCTCTCTCTCTCGCTGCCCCTCTCCCACTCACATGTGCACATACTCCCTCTCAAAATAAATAAACATTTAAAACAAGCAAAATCTATAATCTGTGAGATCAGAGTGGAAAACCAGAAAAGATTCAAAAAAGGATGAATCTAGATCTAACATGCATGTGACAGAAGCCTCATTTAATAACCAAAGTCCTCACTATAATCTGCAAAGCACTGTAAGATCTCCCCCCCCCCCCCCACTTCACTTCTCATCTTCTACCCTCTCGCCTGCTCACTCTGCACCCACCACTCTGGTCTCCTTGCTTGGAACATGATGGACATACTCTCCCTTAGATGGAGCCTTTGCTCAGCCTCTTCCCAGTGTATAAAACACTTGCTCCTTCATTTCCCCCAAGCTTTTCCTTACATGTCATCTCCATGAAGCCTGCTGGGGACACCTCCGTGTAAATTGGAACACTCTGTGTCCTGACCCCTGGCTCCCCATATTTTAACTCAATACTCTTTTCAAAGCCCTATCACCTTCTAATGTATTATATAACTTACCAATTTTTTGTATTTATTGTCAAGAACATAAGCTCTCCGTAAGGAGGGAATGTTGTCTGTCTTATTTGTGCATTCTGTATATCTAAAAAAGTTCCTGGCACATAGTAGGTGACAGTAAATACTGGTTGTTTAGTGACCTCCATACCCAAACGTGGGCCAAGAATATTCAAGACCATTCAGTTTCTGGTGAGGTTGCCAGCGATTGGAGGAGCAGCTTAGATCCCGCCACCCTTTCCATCATTCATTCAGTCTCCGTGCAAACATGATGTTAACTCTTAGATGCCCGTTATATTCCCATCTGTATTTTAGTAGCCACAGACCTATACCTGGTCTCTGCTTTAGACATTAAAACAGAGCATCTTGCTGTTTGCAACCTGGAGAAAACAAGGGGGCATGGGACAGAACAGCTTTTCCTGGGAAAATAATGTGTAACCATGGTATGTGTATATGTTAAATGTCTAGACATACACAAATTTTACTTTTAACATTAGATGGTAGGGAAAGCTAAGGGAGAATTGATACCAGATTCAGAAGGAAGGTTAGTGAAGATTATATGATTGAGGTCTTTTAAAGCTATTTCTGTACCTACCATAGCAATCTAATGTGAATTCCTTTAACGGAGTAACTGCCAAAACCTTACATTTTTAAATAGTCATAGTTTATGGGACTATTAAAAATTAAATTAAAGAACTTTAGATTAAACAATAGCATTTCACTATTGTAAATTGTATTTTACTAAAGTCCTTTTTTTTGAAATCAGGTTATTTTAAGTTCCATGATAAAGGAATGTGAACAAAAAGTAGAGAACAAGACCGTCCAAGAGCCTCAAGGGTAAGACATGAATTCTTTTTTTAAGGCTTCATATTAATCTTAATTTCTCTATCTAAATTTTCTACCAATGGGTATGGTATTTTATTTTGTGTTACTTTGTAGTCATTTATTTGGAAGGTAAGAAAAGTATTTACATCAGCAGTTATCAAATGCTGATTTATAAACCACCTGCATCAGAATTATCTGGGGAATTTAAATTTTAGGTCTCTACTCCATGCTCTGTGCCGTCCTCTCAACAGTCTGATTCAGCCTAGGGATCTGTATATTTAAAAGCTTCCAAAGACATTGTGGTAGGTAGCTGGATTTGGGAATCACTGGTCAAAATAGTTTTGTGGAAATTTGTGACTGGAGTTGTAAGGCATAACTTGATTGACTGCATAAAGGACTATAAACTTGTGAATGTTCTATTCACGTGCTCCCAACCAAACTAACCAGAATTCGGATTCATTGAAGCTAAACTACAAGCATGGATGTGAAAGAGTAAAGTTGGGCATTCAGGAGAGGAAGTAATTTACAAATAGACCGTGTGTACTCTTACCTTTTGACATAACCTTGAGCAGTTAATCTTAAATAGACTCTGTTAGGCATAAAAAGCTCGAAGGCTTTTCCTTAATAAACTAACTAGCAGGAATAAGGAATACCTATCAGGCTAGGTACCCATACACACACTTACCCCTCCACACCCCCAACCTCCCCACATATGTATGCTTAGAGCTTTTTACCTCTTACTGCATGTAAGAACCCTTTCTGTAGCCTCCTGGGATGGTAGGAACTGTTCTACAATTGTAACCTTGGAAAGTTAAAACAGTAAAAATAGGTTTCAATTCTGAACACAAAATCCATAAAACTAACACCTAAGCAAGCACTTGTGTTCAATTGTCATACATTAAGTATTAAGATTATTTGGTGCCTTGTTTAAAATGTAAAGTTTGGGGACAAATTAAAAATTATGTGTGAAAATATATTCTAAATGAAATTTCATTAATTAGCATACAGGAATTAAGAAAGAGAAAAAAATAGGGGCACCTGGGTGGCTCAGTCGGTTAAGCATCTGACCTCGGCTCAGGTCATGATTTCACAGTTCGTGGTTCAAGCCCCGCGTCGGGCTCTGTGCTGACAACTCAGAGCCTGGAGCCTGCTTCAGATTCTGTGTCTCCCTCTCTCTCTACCCCTCCCCTGCTCATGCTCTGTCTCTCTGTCTCAAAAATAAATTAAAAAAAAACATTAAAAAAAAAATTTAAGAAAGAGAAAAACACATCTTTGTAACTTCCCAAGATTGTTTCAGTTATATGACTCCTAAAAAGAAAAAGTTTATTTTTATAATCATTATTTTTCCCTATTATTCAAATCTTCCATATTATTTTTTTAGATTTGTATTTTAGGTAATTTTAAATAAATACAAAATAAATAACAGAGTGAATTCCCATGTACTCAGCACTCAGCTTCAATAATTGTCAACTCCTATTTATTTCATCCATGCCCCTCCTATATTCTGGTATGTAGCTCTTAAAGATAAATGCTATTTTTTTAAAACATAATGTCATTTTCACGCCAAAATAACAACTTCTTAATATTATTATCAGCTATGTAGCCTGTGTTCAAATTTCTAATTGTTTTGTACATGTCGTTAGTGATTTGTTGTTTGTTTTTTTCCTTACAGTCTGTTTCTTTGAGTCAGAATCCAGAGTTCCATACGTTGCAATTAGTTGACATGTCTTTTAAGTCTCTTTTAATCCATAGGTTCCCCTTCTATCTCATTTTTTTCTTCATATAACTTACTTATTAAAGAAACTGAGTCTTTGTTCTGTACAGGTCCCACAGTCTGAATTTGGTTGACTGCATTTCCCTCGTGTTGTTTTAACATGTTCCTCTGTATTTCCTGTAAATTTGGTTGTTGGTTCTGGATCCAGAGACTTCATCAGATTCAGGGCATGTTTCTTTGTTTTGCATGACTGCTTCATAGGAGGAGGTGTGTTTTCTTCACGAGAGAGACAATGTCTACTTCTCTCTTTTTTTGGTGATAGTAGCATCTGTTAATGATCAATGCCTAGCTCCACTAATTCATTAACCATTACTAAATACATTAGAATAAGATGTTTTAGTAATTCACTGTTACTAAATACTAATGTACATTAGTATGTAAATGTAATACTAAAGTAGATACATTACTATTTAGTAATAGTGAATTACTAAAATATCTAATTCTATCATTCACTCTTCATTGGCGAGTTAGAATACTTCAGGAAAGAAAACCTTCCCCTATATGTACTACAGTTACCCAGTGATAGAGTTTTTATAGTAAAGTCAAGGTAAATGTTCAATTCTTTCTCTTTACTCACCAGTTTTCTAAGATAATGAATTGATTCACCCTCTAATGGTGACTGTTTTGTTCAAGTATCATAAACACATGTATTTTCAAATATTTGATGTAATTAAATGCATCGTACTTACTATCTTTTGATGCCCATCAAAATTATCCCATCTTTGGCCATTGCAAGCCTTTTCAAGATGACTTCCCAAGTCCTTTTGACATTAATTTACCAGATGGAATGGTATGGAGAGAGAGAAAAAAAAAACATTCTAGGATATAGTTTTGAAGAAGATAAGCCAGGAGGCACCTAGCTGGCTCAGTTGGTGGAGACTCTTGATCTCGGGGTTGTGAGTTCAAGCCCCACGTTGGATGTAGAGATTACTTAAAAATTTTTTTAAAGTGAAAAAAAAAAAAAGAAGCCAGGCATTTAAGGGGTTGGGTTCTACAGATTCAAAATCAACAAAAATGGCAACTGGTTTGATTTGAGTTGCAAAGGAAAGATCTGAGATTTCACAGAAAAAAGACAATATTACCTTACAAGGCAGCCTGTTTCATTTTTAACAACTCTATTCTTTTACAAAAAAATACCCTGAGTTAAAGTCTCTCTAAAACATTTACTATCTAAAATATGTTTCATCATCTGGTAGAGGGGTGGGGAAGCATTACAGACCCCTTTGTAAAAAGGATAAAAATGTAAACTTTCTCTTCAGGAAAAATGCTGCAATGCAATTGTTCTTTGTTGGAAAGCTTTGTGTGAAATAGATACCTGGGTCCTTTATGCCATATGGAAAGAATCAGAATAACTGGGGTTAGGCCAAGGCATCTGGGTTTTCAAATAGTTCTCCAGGTGATTGTGATGTATATCAGTAAAGCTATGCAAATATATATTTATATCTAATTTGGCACACATAACGTTAGTGTCTGTCTTCTAAATTTTCTCTTCTCCATAGTGAACATCTCAGACTCTTTAACATCATTGTTGCCCTCCTCTTAGAATATCACTAAAACTCGATAGTACTTCAAGTATTATCTGACCTGTGTATCCTGTTTTTCTCAATGCAAACTAAAATCATACTTACCTTTCGGCTTACAGTATTGTTCTACAGAGAGGAAACAGCACTGTAAACATTAAAGAAAGGCATCAGAGAAAAGATAGGACTTGAACTAGGACCTTAAGGATGTCTAGACACCAGATAGAAAGAAAGAGATAAGTTAAGAATGTTCTGAACATTAAACTCAGCAAACTTGACTCAAGGGGGTCTAGAAATTGAACAGTAATGGTTGGTAAAAACACATACACACAAGATTTAGATTGCTATGTTTCTTGAATGCCAAGCATACTTTATCTTGTTAGGTAGTAATTAGCCATTGAAGATGTTTTAGAATGGGTAGGATATGATGAACTGATTATTTCAGAAGTTAATCTGATCATGCAAAGAGACCTGATCTAAGACTATTGGAATAATTCATTTGGGAGGTATCATCAATGGGAATAAAAATAAATGATAGATGTTTCATTGAGTAAAATCAGAGTATTTGATGATTGGTTTTAAATAGAAGAGAGGGAGCCATTATATTCACTGTTGGGAGGAGAGGAAAATGGTAAAACCACTAACAAGGAAATAAAAATGGTGGGTCATTTCTAAAGTTAGGGGGTGAAAAAAAGCTTGATGTTAGCTTCTCTAACAAACAATAGTGTTATGGGACTTTTCCCAAACTCCTAATGGAGATGATGTTTGAAACTTCAGGAGTAAGTTTTGTGACTGAAGAAACAGGAACCAAATGTTGAGCCTGACGGAGGTTTACTTTGTGGGAAGAGAAAAGGCAGCAGGCGAGAAGTAGAGACAAGGAAGAGGCCAGGTTGACGTAATAGCAGAAGAGGTGTGGGAACAAGAGATTTTCAGGACGGGAGTCGTGGACTGGCATTTAACTTACTAACTCACACTGCACACCTTTAAAGACTACAGAAAACCAGCAATTCTTGCTGGCAGCCCGTAACTTCGTCTGTAGTTTCAGTGGACATCCGTTGAGCCTCTGCACCTCGCACCCACTGCCCTTGACATGTTCAAACATACTCTCTTCTTCAGTCCTCAGGATATTATGCAATAGTAATTGCAGTCTGCATTTTTCAGTTGAGGAAATTGAATCAGAGTGATCTAAAGCATCTTGGCCAAAGCCACAGGCCAGTAAAGTGGGTTTATTGTTGATCACTGAAAATTGTACTTGATCAGTATTCTGTTTGGTCGTATGGTAAATTAGCAATCTTTAGTAGTTATTTAGATTGTTTAACCTATACAGGAGGTTGGTCAAAAAGAAAGAAGAAATGGAGTTAAAATTGTTGATTGAAACTAATGCAACTAATGCAATTGAAGACGTTCTCCCCCCTCTCAACGCCCAAATAAGTAATAACATCACAGGGTTGTTACCAGCACAGTATAAAACCTTACTGTGATTTAATTTACTCTTTTGTGAAAATAGGGATAATATCTATCTTCCAGGGTTGCTATAATTAAATGCAGTGATGCTGATAAGAAGAAGAATAACTACTAACACTTACAGCATGCTATTACATTCCTGACACTGCTAATAAGCACTGTACGCTTATATAATTCTTAATAGACCTATGAGGTAGGTAATAGAATTATCTCCATTTTACAGATGAGGATTACATTACAGATGAGATTAAATAACTTGCCTAGGGTCACACAGCTGGTAAATGACAGAGCCAGGATTCAGTCTCACTCCATACTTGCTCCTAACCTCTCCACCGTTACTGCTTCTTTCATCAACCATGAACATGAAAGCTCCTGACCTAGTAGGGTGCATAAAAACGCCTGTTGATATTAGTTTCCCTTTCGTGCTACCAGTTCAGAATGTATTTACTACTATTATACTGCTGAAGAACTGAAAAAAATGGATATTCTAGTTTTTTAATTGCTTTACTTGAATTTTAAAATTTCTTTCCTAGCTCAATGTCAATTGCTGCAAGCTTAGTGAGTGAAGATACAAAGACCAAGTTTTTGAACAAAATGGGCCAGTTGACAACATCAGGTGCCATGTTGGCCAATGTGTTTCAGAGAAAGAAGTAAAAGCAGGAAGGAAGCCCCCAGTAAACACTAAGATGGACCTCAAGCAGACTGGTTCCTTGTACTTGAAGTACTTGCCTTTTTTATTTCCTTGTTTTATGTTCTTGCATTATAATTTTATCCTAACCTCCAAAGATATTTGCACTGCTTTTGATTATTGCTGTATATCTGTTTATTTTGGAGTTATAACTGTGGTGATAGAAAAATTGAGTTTATAGTCTGTACCAAGTCCCTCTTCTGTGTTCTCGTCTTTCAGAATAATTTATATATATATATATATATATATATATATATATATATATATATATAGTGAAGAGGTTTTTTTTTAATTTTTGGATGGGATATTAGCAAATATCTGTATTATACACTAAGCTATTACAATGGTACTTAAAATAATGTAAATTTGAAGTCACTGTTATAAAGTAATAAAAGTGGAGATTACTTAAGTATTTAAATTATGAAAGAATAATACAGACTTTTTATTGTTTCGTAACTGACTAGAAAGAGCCACCAGCATTACTCTGTGCCTTTTGGACTTCAGTTTGTGTGTCCGTAGGAATTGTATGCATTCCATTCACACGGTGTTTTATAATGCTGTGATGAATTTGAGTTACAAATCCTACAGTAAGTAGATAATAATGAAACTTTCCACATTTCAGAGCTCTCATGAATATTCTTTAAGTGCTATTCAAACCTCCCCAGCATTTACATGCATATAATGGACTTACCTGAGGAAAGACCGCACAGTAACATGGGGAGTGATAACCAAGGTGAATTTTACAAACTGATGTGTAATAGATTTAAATATTCAAAAATAAATGTAAGTAAGAAGAGCTAATAATTGTGAAATTCTTTCCCAAATTTAAATACACAGGAAAACATGGTTTGAATTTGAAATTTAACACTTATTTATGTAAAATATTTTATTTAAGATATTTTCTAACGATTTTAATTTCAGAGATTATCTTTTCATTCTGTGTGTTACAAAGAAGTACCGAAAAGTTAAGGACATTTGGGGGCTGCTTTTTTTCCCTCTAAACTAAAAACGACATTAGCTAAATTATTATTGGTTAGTTAACACCTTGTCCCTTAAAGTCAGTGACTATTCTTGTGTTTGATATATATTACACAGAGTCTTAAGTCAGTGTACAATTGCACTGGAATTTGAGAGTTGTCTATAAAGTAATGCAACTTGAAGTAGAAAAGAGTGGTACTGGCCATAGAAGGGGGATGATTGGTTTGAGGGGTTAATGTGAGGCCTTTTTGAAAAAATGAATATTTTGATAAAGAGAATTCTCGTTTGAGCACAGTTGATGCACATAGGTGATTCCCATGTTTGTTGTATAAACTGGTTTAATACATTTGGAACATAGTTGGATTACATTCTCTTCCTGGGAAAGTTAGCTTACCACACATTCAGGCTTATAAAATAAGTTGCCCTAGACAAAGCCATTTAAAAAGTTCATTCTGAAATTATTTCTTTTACCTATAGTGAAATAATTGTTAAAATTAGTCTTTCAGAAACTGTTGGATTCTAGGCATTCCTGAGAAATTGAAAGTGGCTACCTTTCATGTCAAAAATGTTGATCTATTATAAATAAACTGTTTTTGCATACTTGTTTTTGTTTTGTTTTTGGCTATGTGTATTGTATTTTCATTTTGAAACACTATATATCCTATATCCAAGCAGAAGGAAATGAGAAAGCATATATTCACTAAAACATACTAATATGTTATTTTAGGAATATAGTCTATATAAATTATTTATTTAGTTTACTTTTACTAAAAACAGATTGTTGCTATAAAATTAACATATTGCGGAGACAGTTTAAAGGAAGTGTTAAGGCTCTCATTTACTTTGAAATACAGTAGAATAAATATGTCCATTACCAGATGAATGACTATAATTATTTTTATTAATTCATGAATCTACTTATCTAAACGCTAATGGTTTCCTTAAAAAACAACAGCTAGTAAGATACACAGTGTGTTTCAAGAGAGTCTCCCTTATGCTGTTCAATATCTTAATGTCAGTAAGACTTCACATTTATTCTCACAGTTATTTTTGAAGCAAGCTGTAGATTCTTTAAAGACAAGACAGACTAACCACACTGATCACGGAGACTGTGTGTTCTTCCAAAACAGACCATAAAACTCCCGTACCCACTCTTTTTTTAAACAAATAAAAATGGTACAAGTTTAAGTATTCAACTTAACAAGAAAACGAAGTTTGCAAAGTAACGAAAAGCTAATTTGAAATTATCCCTGCGTTTCTAAAGCAAGCCAGAGATTAAAATTTTTCCGAAACCCAGAAATGCCATCGCTAGCAATTTTGCTGAATTATTTCAAGAACGATGCTTGAATGGTAGCAACATCTAACTTTATAGATCAATGTCCTTGACCTTTATTTGTTTGCATCAGTCACCCCTTTTGAAAGATTACTTTGCTAAACATCGAGTGGACTTACAACCTGAATGAAATTGTAAGTAATTTTAATGAAATTTCAATTCAAGTTGCTGTCAAATTTCTTAACAGAAAAAAACAAAACAAAACTGGTTCAAATAAATAGTCTCTGATAAAGTTTGGGGAGGTGAAATCACTGTATTGAATTGCCTTTTCATGACCCCCAATTTTTAAGATAACCTATTTTCAACCATTACTGGAACTTTAAGAACAGAACTTTCTCTAGACACCATCTTGTTGATCTTTGAACTGTGAGAGCTAACTGCAGTGAATATCTTGTGTTGGTCACCAATTTCTTAACTATTTTTTGTAGAAAGAATGTATGTTTAAAGAGTTTTATAGTTAGCAATTTTAATTCATAAAGTTCTCTAGATTGGCTAGGTAACAACATTCCAACTTTGTGTTGGATGTTAACTCTTTCATAAGCAAACCATGAAATAATTTTAGTTTTTCATATTAATGGATATGTGTTTGAAAGTCCTAATGTAACTTTACAGTGTGCTTGTTTTGTTACTATTTTATTTCAGTGCATTTTTAAAATAATAGATTAAAGATATTTGTTCCTAATAAAATATAATGTATCTGGTAGATTTCTACACATTGGCAAATAACTGGATTTTAGGCTATTTTCATACTACATATGGATGTTTTGCATGAATTTCATCTGTGGAATTAGTACTCTAGTCATAATGTCTTGAATGACACATCAGTCTTTTCATATTTTCCCTTCAAAACTACAAGAAACTGTGCTTTGATTGCCTTCTTTATGGTTTACTTTGTTTGCATGTTAAAGAAAACTCTTCAAATAAACATTTCTATTCACTATACGACCACACCAGTCATAACATGACAGTTAATGCAAACTTAACACAATAGAAGTTTTATTATGTCATTTTGATAACACATAAATAATTCTTTCAGTTTAATGTGGTGAAAATGTAAATTATTTGCTTTCCTTAAGAGTCTTCAGAAATATCTGGAAAATTCTACCCAAAGTGTGTCTATATGGAAGAGTATATACTATTTTAATTTCCTTTTATTTCATTAAAGATCAACCCATTATATTTATTTCAGTAAGATCACTGCATGAATAGAACTTCTTGAGGGACTTTAATGTAGTAAAATTTATGTTGTCTGTAAATTGGCATTTTGTGTTATATGTTATAGATATTAACTTTTTTATTAGTTATCATTTGTTGATAGTCTGCTTTATAAAATTTTTTTAAACTACCCGTACTTTTGAATTGTTGGCCTTTGCAACCTTAGATATTTTTAGGATATTCATTTTCAATGAAGCTGAAAATGTTATAAATGCCTTTCGTAATGTATACATTCCTAAGTAATATAAATCTAATAATTTCTCATTGACTCTACAGTTTTATAGATTACATTTTTAACTTCCTCTGTTCATAAATCTCCCTGTCCTGTATCAAGTATTGAACCTAAGGTGAATGCTTTTCATAACATAAATCATTTTTTAATTTCTTTTTTGTAAGAATTTCATAAATATAATCCCCTGTCTAACAAATTCTTTTTTGTCTTACCATTAAAGAGCATGGAAATAATAACATGCTCTCTGTTCCTCACAGAACTTTATGAAAATTACATAATAGTAAACCTGAAAGTGCTTTAGCATTTAGTATCATGAAAGTTCAAAGTAGAATTAAAACTTGTAAACCACTGAATAACTAAAGCATGGGTAATTGTGGCTAACCCCCTCCCCCATACTTTTGTTTTCTAGTAAGCGTATAGGTTACCATGACATGCATGATTTATCTAAAATTGCAGTAGAAGGCAGAAACCACTTTTGATTGTTACTTTTGCCTACTTTTAACTACTCCCAGAGTTTCCAGCCTAGTGAAGACTGGTAAGGTAATTTTACTTTTTGTTTACCAAATCGTGTCATTAAATTTTTTTTCAAAAGCCTAAGTAAATTAGTTCAATAAGCTAATTTTTCATTACATAATCTATTTAGATTTTGTAAAAGATTTTACCCTTTGCCACATCACTCATGTCTCTTAGTATATAATTTGATTCTTATAGTAACTAGCTTTCTTTGGTATTTAGTTTGAACTTGCAGGTTCCTTGTAACTAAACTTGTCATACTAATGGGAGAAGAGCAAGAACTGCCATTTCTTGAAAATAGTCGGTTCGGGGCGCCTGGGTGGCTTAGTCGGTTGGGCGTCCAACTTTGGCTCAGGTCACGATCTCATGGTCCGTGAGTTCGAGCCCCGCGTCGGGCTCTGTGCTGACAGCTCGGAGCCTGGAGCCTGTTTCGGATTCTATGTCTCCCTCTTCCTCTGACCCTCCCCTGTTCATGCTCTCTCTCTCTCTGTCTGTCTCAAAAATAAATAAATGTTAAAAAATTTAAAAAAAAAAAAAGAAAAGAAAATAGTCGGTTCCTAGTGTTACCTAAGAGAAGGGAACTCTTCAGTTAACCACTGACCAGTGATTTCAAAAGTTAGAATCCTGGTTTCTTGCAGACACTGCAACTAAAGTTTTCAGATCTTAGGAGGTCAGTACTACGTATCAAATTCGGAGACTATTTTCTTTTAGTTGTCATACTACTGAAACACTTAGTGTTGTAATGTAATCATCCTCAAGAAAGTCATGGAGAGATGACAGCCTAGAGATGGAAAATGTCCTGATTTTCAAAACTGAGGCAGTAGATTTTACAACATGTGGATTACCATTCTGAGTCTATACAAAGCCTCTTCTGTCCTTTTCTGACCACTTAATCCAAAGTAACCCCTTTAATTCCCTGAGATCATCCTGGTTTTCTTCTTCATAATTACTCTTCTCAATACTTATTTTCTTGTTTTTTATTGTCTGTCTCTTTCACTAGACTCAGCTCCATGAGAGAGAATGTTGTCTATCCTTTTCAACCAATGTGTCTCCAGTATTTGAAGAATGCCTGGTGTATGATAAGTACTCAACATTAATTGAATGAATTAATGAATAAGAGCTTGATACCAATTCCGTGAAAGTTTGCCAATTAGATTAAAAGGATGATTTATGAATCCCTCAAAACAGCATGAATTTACTGAGACTACATGCCAGACTAACCTAAAGTCCTTTTTTCATAGAGCTATTATTATTATATGTTGTTGATCAGGAGAATTGTGTGATCTTGTGCATCTTGCCCTCAGCAAAGTATTGGGTTTGTTTCTTATAGTGAGCTTATTTATATCCAAGGTAGAAAATATGGAATAAATAAAAGTCCCTAAAAGAGTCGTGCCATGTGTGTATGGCCTTAAAAGGTTTACAGAACTTGTATTCATATCTGACTCTCTGGGCAACCCCTCTTATCAACAGACCTCATCAAGTCTTCCAAGTGATCTGTAAGTGTGAAGCCATCCCTTTCTAAAGATTGTAAAGTCATTCACCATTTGATGTACATTTATGGAGTACCTATTTGTGCTAGGTGTAGGGATGCAATGAATAAGACTGACCTAGAGCAGAGCTTACAGCCAGGCAGGGAAACAAGTGGAGAGAGAAGGACTGAGGAGGACGTACTTTAGTTAGGTGATTATTTTTATGGTTTACTTTGGAAGACACCTCTGAGGTGACACCTGAAAACTAGGAAGAATAATAGGCTTTAACCGTGTGAAAATAGGAAGAGAAAAAAGAACAGTATGTGCATAGGCAATGAGATGAAAAATAGTGCTATGTTCAAGGAACTGGAAAAAAAAAAAATGGCCCATATAGCTGAGACACTATCAAAAGATGAAATGGGAGAGGAGTATGGCCAGATCATATAGGGCTTTGTACACTAGACTAGAAGTTAGAAAGGGAAGCCTTTGAATAGTTGTAGTGGAATGATTTAACCCAATTTGTGTTAGATATACTTCTGCTTGATAAGAATGCTTTTGAAAAGGAGAGGAGTAGAGGCTGACAGCAGAAGCTAACAAATGCAGTAGTCCAAGCAGGAGATGGTGGCAGCCTGGACAAAAAGGGAGGGAAAGAAGCAGATCTGCAACATAATTGGAAGTAGAATTGGCATGACAGATTGGGTATGGAGAGTGAGGGAAAGAGAAAAACCAAAGATGCTTAGACCTCTGCCTGCAATAACTGAATAAAATAATGGGTGCTGACAATAGTGAAGAAGTAAAGAATAAGTTTGGAGAGTTAATCTACAATTTTGTTTTAGATGTCTAAGAGTTAATCTGTGGAATTCAAAATGTCTAAGAGTTAATCTGTGAAAACCTCAAGGAAGAAGTTAGTTCTTTGAGTCCGGATCTCGGGCTAGACTATGGAGTCCTGAGTATTTTCCGTAGAGCGATGGGACTAAATGAGATGGCCTGGGAGAGAGGAACCATGGAGAAGAGGATCCAAATGTGAACCCTAGGACACTCCTCCTACTTCAAAATCCAACAGAGCAAGAGGAACTACTAAAAGGATCAGGAGTATACAGTGAGTTGGCTTCATGGAAGCAAAGAGAAGAGCATTCTGAGGAGGGTCAGTTGCTACTCCTACGTCAAGACGAGAATGGATCTGAAACCCATTGAAAGATGAAAGTCATTGATGACCTCAATATAGTTTCAGCAGTTTAATGGAAATGCAAAGAGAGACAATGACTAGAGGTGACAGCTCTTTCAAAACAGTTGGCCATAAAGGGGAGCCGAGGTGCTGGTAGCTACAAAGGAACATGAGGTCAAAGGAGGGTGCTGTTTAGCCTTGGTTTGTAATGGGAGAAATTAGGTCAGGTTCATATGCCAATGAGAATAAGCCAGTAAAACGAAAGATGATGATGATGCAGAAGCAGTAAAAAGCAAAGACTGTGAGAGTGAAATCCTTGAAGAGGCAAGAGGGGTTGAGATTCAGAGCACAAATGGAGGGACTGGCCTCATTATAATAGGGGAGAAGCAGAGGTGCTCTTGGAGGCGATTCGGTAGATTTAGTGGTGGGAAGGTTAGGGGGTTTCCATTTAATTCCTTCTATTTTCTCAGTGAAGTATGAAGCAAAGAAATTGATTTGGCTGGCATATGGAAAGTGTTAGAGGTTTGAAGAGAAAGAAGGTAGAAATGTTTGTCTTCGAGAATGGCAGAGGGAATTACTAAGGGAATTGCAGGATTTGTTTTGAAAGCCCATTTGAGAATAGTTATTGTGAATTTAAAGAGGGCTAGTTTACTATAGATACATCAACTAATTGGAATTTGAAATAAAGAATTTAAATAAAGACAGCTAGTTAACACAAGTGATTCTTTTTTTCTCCAGCCAAGAACAACTATTCAGGAACAGGTATGAAGTATACAGAGAATAAACAGGGCCGAGTTCTAGATGCTTCAGAGAAGGAGAAAGGACAAGGACATGAAAGCTACTTGTGTAGGAATGATTATAATGATGGGCCATAGAATCCAAACTGGAGAGGGGGAAAAAGGAAATATTGGAGTGAGGGGGGAAATAAATAATCTGAGAAATGGGTCCCAATAAAATTTTTAAAATATGTTTTAGTGAGAATATTCAAATAGGTGAACTGGATAGAAACTTCCTTTGGGAGTAAAAAATGAAAAGCAAATAAGACACCTGATCTACCTCCAGGCGTGGTGTCTTAGGGGTAGCCAGGATTCAATTACAGTTGACCCACTTATACATGGATTTTTTTTTTTACAGTACAATACTGTAAATGTATTTTTTCTTCCATATGATTTTCTTAACATTGTCTTTTCTCTAGCTTACTTTATTGTAAGAATATGGTATGTAATGCATAAACATACAAAATATATATTAATCAACTGTTTATGTTATTGGTAAGGCTTTCAGTAAATAGTAGGCTGTTAGTAAAGCTTGGGGAAGTCAAAAGTTATATGGAGATTTTTCACCGTGTGGGAGTCTGTTCATGAAACATACTGCTCTGTCGTTTTCTTGTATTGTCTGTGTCTGGTTTTGGTATTAGGGTAATGCTGGCCTCATTGAATGAATTAAGTATTCCTTCGGTTTCTATCTCCCAAAAGAGACTGCAGAGAAGTGGTGTAATATCTTCCTTTAATTTTGATAAGAATTCATCAGTAAACACATCTGGACCTAGTGCTTTCTGTTTTGAAAGATTCTTAATATTTTGATTCTATTTCTTTAATATAAGCCTATTGTGATTGTGAATTTTGACAAGATTGTATCTTTCAAGGAATTGGTCCATTTCTTTTTCTTTTTCTTTTCTTTTTTTTAAATAATCTCAATGTGGGGCTCAAACACACCACCCAAGATCAAGAGTCACATGCTCCACCAACTGAGCCAGGCAGGCATCCCAGAAATGGTCCCTTTCATCTAAGTTATCTAATTTGTGTGCATAGAGTTGTTCACAGTATTCCTTTATTATTATCCTTTTAATGTCCATGGTATCTGTATCTTAAGGTAGAAGCTTAGATGACTGATTTTAGATCTTCTTTTCTGAAATATGTATTCAATGCTATAAGTTTCCCACTAAGTACTGTTTTTGCTGTCTCCCACAAATTTTAATAAGTTGTGTTTTCCTTTTCATTTAGTTTAAAATATTTTTTAATTTCTCTTGAGATTTCTTCTTTGACCCATGTGTTAGATACAAATCGTTTAATCTTCATATATTCCGGGATTTTCCATCTATCTTTGTTTTTGATTTCTAGCTTAATTCCATCATAATCTGAAAGCAGACATTTTCTGATTTCTATTCTTTTGAATTTGTTAAGATGTATTTTATGCCCCAGAATGCAGTCTGTCTTGGTGAATGTTCCATGTGAGCTTGTGAAGAATGTGTTTTCTGCTGTCATTGGATGAAGTGGTCTACAGATGTCAGTTATATCCAGTTGATTAATGTTGTTGAGTCAACTATATCCTTACTGATTTTATGTCCATTTCTGAGAAAGTTGAAGTCTCCAACTGTAATAGTGGATTCATCTATTTCTCCTTGCAACTATATCAGTTTTTGCCTCATGTATTTTGACACTCAGTTGTTAGGCATATACCATTTTAGGATTGTTATGTCTTCTTGAAGAATTTACCCCTTTATCATTACTAATGCCCCTCTTTATCCCTGATAACTTTCCTTTGTCTAAAGTCTGCTCTGTCTGAAATTAATACAGCTACGCTTGCTTTCTTTTTTTTTTTTTTTTAAGTTTATTTATTTATTTTGAGAGAGAGAGAGAGGAGAGAAAATCCTAAGAAGGTTCCACACTATCAGCGCAGAGGCCATCGTGGGGCTCGATCTTACAAAGTGTAAGATCATGACCTGAGCCAAAATCAAGAGTCAGACACTTAACCTACTGACCCATCCAGGCACCCTGACTCTTGCTTTCTTTTGATTAGTATTATCATGGTATATCTTTCTCCATCCCATTCACTTTTAATCTATCTGTGTTCTTTTTATGTAGAGTGGGTTTCTGGCAGATAACATATAGTTGGGTCTTGTTTTTTTTGATCTACTTTCACAGTCTCTTTTGACTGGTGCATTGAGACCATTGAGGTGCACAGTATTAATATAGTTGGATTAATATCTACCCTATTTGGTACCGGTTTCTACTTGTTGCTTTTGTTCTTTGTTCGTATTTTTGTCTTCTGCTCTTTTCCTCTTGTGATTTTAATTAAGAATTGTATATGATTCCACTTTCTTTCTTATTAGCATATCCATTTTACTTCTGTTTTGTTTAAATATTTTAGGGAGAGAAAGAGCACGTGTGCATGTGTGAGGGAGGGGCAGAGGAGAGAGAAAGACAGGGAATCCCAAGCAGGTTCTGTGCCCTCAGCACCGAGCCCAGTGTGGGGCTTGAACTAATGAACTATGAGATCATGACCTGAGCCAAAATCAAGAGTCAGATGCCTAACCAACTGAGACATCCAGGCCCCCCATGAATTCTTTTTTTTTTTACTAGAATTTCCAATATATATTTATAACTAATCCGAGTCCACTATCACAGAACACTGTAATGTTTCAAAGGTAGTGTAAATAACTTATAATAAGAAAATAATCCTAAGAATCCTAATTCCTTTCATTCCTTGTATTAGTATTGTCATTCATTTGACTTATGTGTAAGCATATTTATATAATACACATAAGCATACATAAGCATTGTTGATATTACTATTTTTAAAAAACGTTTGTTAGAGTAAGAAAAATATTTATTTTACCTTCACTTATTTTTTCTTGCAGTGCTCTTGCTTTCTTTATATAAACCTGAATTTCTGACCAATATTATTTTCCTTCTGTTAACATTTCTTGTACAGCAGATCTACAGGCAACAAATACATTCAATTTCTGTTTACCTGAGAGAGTCTTTATTTCTCCTTCACATTTGAAGGGTAATTTCACAGGTTACAGAATTCTAAGTTGGTGAATTATTCCTCTCAATACTTTCCATGTCTCCGCTCTTCTCTTACTTGCATGGTTTCTGAGAAGTTGGAGGTCGTTCTTATCTCTGCAGGTTAGGTGTTTTTTCCTTCCTCTTTCAGGATTTTCTCCTTATCTTTGATTTTCTATAGTTTGAAAGTAATGCGCTTACAGGTACTTTTCTGGCTTTTATCCTGATTGGTATTCTCTGGACTTCTTAGATCTGTGGTTTGGCATCTGATATTAATTTGGGGAAATCCTCACTCATTAATGTTTCAAATATTCCTTTTTTTTCTTTCTCCCTTTCTTCTCCTGGTATGCAATTTTGTAGTTGTCCCACAGTTTTGGATATTCTGTTCTGTGTTGGTTTTTTGTTTGTTTGTTTTCCAGTGTTTTCTGTTTCCTTTTCATTTCTGCAAGTTTCTTTTTTTTTTAATTTTTATTTTAAGTAGGCTCCACGCCCAAGGTGGGGCTTGAATTCATGACCCTGAGATGAAGAGTCACATGCTCTACCAACTGAGCCAGCCAGATTCTATTGAGATGTCCTCAAGTTCAGAGATTCTTTCCTCATCCATGTCCAATCTGTTAATAAGCCTATCAAAGGCACTCTTCCTTTCTGTACATTGTATTCTATCTCTAGCATTCCTTTTTGGTTCTTTCGTGGGATTTTCACCTCTCTGCTTACATTGCCCATCTGTTCTTGCATGCTGTCTACGTTGTCCGTTAGAGGCCTTAGCATATTCGTCATGGTTGTTTCAAATTCCCAGTCTGATTCTTCCAGTATCCCTGCCATGTCTGGTGTTCTGCTTGCTTGTTCTGTTTCTGCAAATTCTAATTTTTGCCGTTTGGTACGCCTTGCAACTTTTTCTTGATAGCCAGATATTAGGTACTGGGTAAAAGGAACTATTATAAATAGGAGTTTAAGTTTGTAGTGTTAGTAGTCATAGTTAGTAAGTTGTGCAGGAGTGGGAAAAATATTCTCTAATCCTATGATTAGGTCTTGGTGTTTTGTGAGCCTGTGCCTCTGGACTGTGAATTTAAAAATCATGCCTCAGTTTTTCTCTCCCCCTGAGCTGGGACAGGATGGTGAGAATCAGCTGGAATCAGAGAATTCCCTTCTCCAGGTTAGGCTCTGGTTAACTAGTTTCCCCTGAGCACAGTCCTTCTTAAGAAAAACAAAGTACTCTGGTTTATTTCAGAATGGATCCTTTTCCTTTCCCTCTGCCAAGGAGATTTTTCTCGGGTATTTACTGTGAGAACCTGGTTGAGCTCCTGGAGGCAAAACTTACAAAAGTTGGGTGGTGGGGGGGGGGGGTGTTCTACAACTGGGTCCCCCTACAGTTTTGAACTCAGACTTGTCCACGCTGAGCCTCCAGCAAGTCATTAATTACAGTTCTGGTCTTCCTGCCCCAGCACTGATTCCCATGGAGATTTTAGCTCGAGAGTTCCTAACCTGGTCACTTGTGACTCTCTGTGTTTGCCTATCAATCTCTCCAATTTGGGGGGGGGGGGGGCAGTGGTGTGCCCTGTGACCTCACTTGTTTTACGGATTTAAGAAGATTTGTTCATTTTCCAGTTTATTCAGCTTTTCACTTGTTGTTAGGACTCGGTGGTAACTTCCAAACTCCCTTCGTGCAGAACCGGAAACAGGAAGCAGCACAAATTTTTTTAAATGCAAAACACAGAAAAGAGGGTAAAAGTCATAAGATGTTGAAGGAGAAAAGAGAGAATGGGTAGAAATATTATTTGACAAGCAAATGGCCAAGAATTCTCTCAAACTGACAAAAACCATCAAGGTCAATGAGAACCACAAACCAGGATAGCTTCTAAGATATGTAGAAAACTAAGCCTACATATGTTATAATAAACCTGCTGGAAAACAAATACAAAGAGAAAATCTGAAAAGCAGCAACTATAAGACTGATAGTTTACTCACCAACAGAAAACAAAGGAATAATGTCTTTAAAATGCCGAAAGAAAAATTGCTGCTGCCCTAGAATTCTACAGTCAGCAAGAGTATCTTTTAAAATGAAATTGCTGGGGGGGCGCCTGGGTGGCTCAGTCGGTTAAGCGTCCGACTTCAGCCAGGTCACGATCTCGCGGTCCGTGAGTTCGAGCCCCGCGTCAGGCTCTGGGCTGATGGCTCGGAGCCTGGAGCCTGTTTCCGATTCTGTGTCTCCCTCTCTCTCTGCCCCTCCCCCGTTCATGCTCTGTCTCTCTCTGTCCCAAAAATAAATAAACGTTGAAAAAAAAAATAAATTAAAAAAAATAAAATGAAATTGCTGGGGTGCCTGGGTGACCCAGTTGGTTAAGCGTCCAACTCCTGATTTCGGCTCAGGTCATGATCTCACGGGTTCATGAGATTGAGCCCCATGTCAGGCTCTGTGCTAACAGTGCAGAGCCTGCTTGGGATTTTCTCTCTCTCTCTCTCTCTCTCTCTCTCTGTGCCCCTTCCCCCCCAAAATAAATAAACATTTAAAATGAAGATGATTTAAGATATTTGTAGACAACCCTCACCCACCCCACCAAAAAACAGAAATTGTTACCAGCAGATCCACGCCAAATGAAAAATCATAAGAAATTATTCAAGCAAAAGGGAAATAATCCTACGTAGTACCAATAAAGTTAAGATGGAAGGGCATATTCCTATTTAAACAAAAGAAACTTCTTACCAAAATCAACACAGCAGAGCACCTGGCTGGCTCAGTCAGTAGAGCGTGCAACTCTTGATCTTGGAGTTGTGAGTTCGAGCCCCATGTTGGACATAGAACCTACTTTAAAAAAACAAACAAACAAAAAAACTTTAAAAAACCAACACCAGAAGAAACAAAATCTCGGTGGTTCTAAATCTGTTAAAGAAGTTGAACTTGTAATTTCAAACTACGCCACAAAGAAACCTCAGTGGCCATATGGCTTCATCAGTGAATTCTACCAAATACTTAAGACAAAAATAATGGCATTCTTACACACCCTTTCAAAGTTCTTCCATATATTTCAGTCTCGCCCAGCAACATCCCGACACCAAAACTTGACCCAATTCAGGAAGAATAAGGCCCATCTCTTAGATGTGTAAACTCTCAGAGTAAATATTAGCACTCTGAATCCGCCATGTGGCATAAAGCACCTATCCTTCATCGGTGAAACGAACAAAGGGTAATCTACTCATACAACAGAGGACTGGACGGTAATGACCTGGCTGACTCTCACAATGGTGAGCAAAAGCCATACACAAGGTAATACTACAGTGCAGGGTCCATTTATATAAAGTCCAGAAGCAGCCAAAGTGAATCGCTGGTATTCTCATGAAATCTATCAAGAAGGATGAGGAGTAATGATTAAAGGGGCTTGGGGGTTTCTGGTAATGTTCTACTTCATGGTTTGGGTGCAGGCTCTATATATGTCTTCATTTTTTGACAATTCGCCAAACTGTATTCTTTATGTATGTTCTACTTCAATAAAAGTACTCTTAAAAAGAAACCGTTCTGTGTCAATCTAGGTGGCAGCATCGGTTGTCTTTTATGGCCAGTCTGAACCTGACCGATTCGAAAGTAGAACTTTGCCATCAGCATGTAGGATGATACCTGTCCTTGTGTTCATATGTAAGGGACACGGAGCTACTTTCTCCATCATCTCATTAGGGCTGAGAAGAAGGGAAGTAGGGGACACATAAATTATCTCTGTTTCCACTTGAAACCGTTTTATCTGTAACAAAATATCCAAAAAGTAGCGATACCTACTAGTTTAATGGTTCAGAAATTCATTTATTTTGAATACCAAATCGGTAGCACTGAAAAAAATTCTTGTCCCCCAAAGCAAGCAAGATAGGTTTCCATGGACACAGTTCCAAATGTGTCACAAATTTTCATATTATGTTTGGGTATCGTTACCGGATAGTATTGCACCCTAATTTATCTCTGAACGGACACTGATCTATCAATGCCTTACTTCTGTTTAAAAAGTGTTGTATAGGCGAGATAAGAAGAAGAACAGAACAGAACAGCGTAGGTAATAAAAACGTTTGTATTTATTAGTAGGTTTTCACTGAAAGAAAGATTTGTGAAGTCCTGTGTTTACTTCATAGCTTTGCTTTTTTTATGTATTCTCTTTACGTGACCACAGTCACAGTAACTATTTTTATATCACCATGTCAAAAAATAAACATTTCATTAACAAGATTATGCCTGTTTTCTGCTGCCTAAATAAAGATTACAGTGTTATATTAAGATTAAAATATTACATTAGGATGTAATGTAAGACTTAAAAGCCATCCTCTAGAAATAAAAATGAGAGCTATACTTTTATGTTACCTTTTTGAATCTGAAAATTAAACAGTTCATGCAGAAGTGGGAAACAGTGGGGATTTCCAGGGTGAGATGCACACTATCCCTATAAAAAAGCCTATGATTCCTGTATTTGCACAATATACTTGGTTTTTCCTTAGTACAAGTAAGCACAATTCATTTTCAGCTCATTAGTTTTTAAAAATCAGAAACATTTAACTTTACTAAATATTAAAATATCTATTGTTTAAAATGCATTTTTACATTTATTACAGATAACCAAAATTTAGTTATACATGTGGGATTTCTTAAATCGTAAAGAACATTTAAAATAGTTTCTGTAAATGTTGAGCAACCTCTTTAGCTATAATTGTGCATCCTTCACCTAAGAGAAAAATAGTATTGGAAATAATTTCCACGTTCCTCCTAAGAATGCTATAGGAAAGAGGACATCCTCAGGCCCATTGTGATGGATTTTGTTGTTAACAACAAATGGCATTCTACATTAATATTTATAAAATATTTGAATTATGTGAGTGGTAGTTCTGTAAATATAGAAACAGTCCTCAAAAAGTAATTTATAGTGTTTTTTTTTTTTAATTAAGCTTTTTTTTCCTCTAGTTGATTTAATGTGTTAACATGGGCATTCTATTGTTCAAAGTGCTTCCAAAACCAGCACACTCACCTCTGGGGCTTTCCAAGCAGAAGTTTAAGTCCTTTCATCTTTTTTGAGAAAAGAAGGGGCTAACATTGGACATGTGCCAGGAGCAAGCTGGTATTTCTCACGAAGTGCCACACTGAAAGCACCCTCTCCCACATGTCTGCTCCTTGAGGCCAAAACCAGCCCTCATCTGCCTTTCACACTACTTTTTCTAGAAAGCCTGTCTCCACATTCCAGACAATAGGCCACATACCTAAATAAAGCCGTCACCTTTCCCTTCTGCAACTCACTTGATATTAAAAATCTGGTGCTTAGTGAGGCAGGAGAACACTCCAGAGCCAGAACAGCCAAGGTTCGAATCCCAACTCTGCCCCTATTGGCAAGTGACCCTACGGCAACTTATTAACCACTCTGTGCCTCAGTTTCCTAATCTGTAAAATGGGACTAATCATATTCCTTACAAGGCTGTTGCAGGAATTAAATGAATTTGCATGTTTAAGGATGCTATTGGTGTTTGCTGTCATTATTGTCTTTCTAGAAACTCCTTTTGCATATGTCAATAAAATCACGTTTATGATTGTTTACAAACATGGGATGATATTACTCTGTAACTTGCTTCTTTGACTTAGAGGGCAGTAGACGTCTTTCCCAAAACCACTTGATTTTCTTAAACAACTGCATTATGGTCTATACTATGGTAAACTCAATTTTTTTTTTTTTTTTTTTTTTTGCCATTTCTCCATGAAACTCACATTTTTCTCTTTGTGGTTTTACAAAAATGCTAAGGTAAATAAACATCCTTGCATGTCTCTCTTTATGTATTGATGGATTAGATTCTCAGACACGGAATTGACTTGTCAAACGATATTCACATTTTTAATTTTTTGTTTGTTTAATCAACACCACCCGAGTGCTTTCCAAAAGCACAAAGTAAGCAGGCAGGCTGCACAGTAGGGAGCTACGGAGCAAAACAAGTAGGAGGGGGCTACATGTAGCTGCACAAAGCCGGGAGGGGGAGATGGAAGTATGCTCTTTGACCTCAAGTGGCAGAATTGTAGCTGAAGGTAGACTGCGGTTAAGTTACAGGTGCATCTTGTAAACCTAGAGCTAAAAAATAAAAAATAAAACAAGGACGCATATAAAATAAGCTAACAGTGGAGAGAAATGGCACCCTAAAAAATAATCCAAAAGAAGATGGGAAAAGAGGAACAAAGAAGGAACAAACAAAACAAATAGCAAGACAGTAGACTCACATGCCACCATATCTATAATCACATTAAATGCGAGTGGTCTGAAAACTCCAAAGGATAGAGACTGTGAAATGGATTAAATGAAAAGGCAAGAGCGAATCATACGCTGTCACTTTAAATAGATCTAAACCTAAAGGGAGGGTCCAGGCCCCAGAGACGGCGGAAGGCGGGAGGTCTGCGCCCCGGAGGCTCTGGCCACGCTTCCTTTACCGGGTGCCTTTCCTCGCCTGGGCTCTGCCGGCCCGACGCGCCCCCGAAACCCGCTGAGGACCGGACGGGGCCGATGCTTCTCCTTTCTCCTTCCCATAGCCCGCTCCGTCCTCTTCCCCGCCCCACTGGCCCGTCTGTGGCCCCAGGACATTTCCTCCCCTTCCCTGATCTGGCTCCTACAGAGAAGTCTGCTTTGAACCTTTGAACCCACCAGGCAGCGTCACGCCCCCTCTGGCCGGGGCGACCAACCTCGCAGGGCCTGTGTTGCAGCGAGGGGGCGGCAGGAGGCGGGGGAGCAGGGGGCCTCGAGGCGGAGTCGCGGGGGCTGGGACAGGGTCCAAGATCCGCCCTGCCGCGCTGTTGCGGAGAGTGAGGGAGGGAGGGTGCGGTACATTGGGTCCTCCGGGCTGGCCTTCCTCTCACCGCTTCTCCCCCCACCCCGCGAATTCTTGTCTGTCAGTGGGGGATCCTTGTCAACGTCCCCTTGCCTTCTCCAGCCCTGCAGAGCCCTATAAGTCTCAGGCATCTCCAACCATGTTGGCCAGGCTGGTGTCCAAATGGGCAATGACTGCTGGTAGCTCTATTGCCTGGAACAGACTTCCAGCCTGATGACCAGATGCCAAGTGACAAGACCATTGGGCAAGGAGAGGACTCCTTCAACACCTTCACTGAGACAGGTGAAGTTTGCACCGGCACCTGCCTCTAGCTCTTCTACCCAGAGCAGCTGATCAACGGGCAAGAAAGATGCCACCAGTAACTATGATCGTGGGCACTATACCATTGGCAAGAGCATTGCCCTCCTTGGTCAGTGGACCGAAAGTAGCCCCCCTGGGGCACAGGTTTTCAGGGCTTCTTGGTTTTCCAGTTTTGTGGGGGTACTTGTTCTGGGTTCCCCTCCCTGCTGATGGAACCTGTCACTTATGGCAAGAAATCCAAGCTGGAGTTCTCCATTTACCAGGCCCCCAGGTTCCCACAGCTGTAGCTGAGCCCTTCAACTCCATCCTCACGACCCACACCATCCTGGAACACTGTGATTGTGCCTTCATGGTAGATAACGAGGCCATCTATGACATCAACATTGAACACCCAACCTCCACTCCCCTTAACCACCGGATTGGCGCAGTCGTGTCCTCCATTGCTGCTTACTCAGATTTAATGCAGCCCTGAACGTTCATCCGACAGAATGCCAGACCAGCCTGGTGCCCTAATCCCACATGAGCTTCTCTGGCCACACGTTCCCCCATTATCTCTACTGAGAAAGCCTACCATGAACAGCTTCCTGTAGCACAGATCACCAAGGCACGCCCTGAGCGAGCCAACCAGATGGCGAAATGGGCCGCTTGCCGTGGGAAACACGTGGCTTGATGCCTGTTGTACCAGAGGGATTTTTCTGTGGCCCACGAGGACGTGGCTGCCCTCGAGAAGGATCACGAGGAGGTTGGAGTGGAGAGTGCCGAGGGAGATGATGAGGGTGGGGAGCATTCACCGCTCTGGTGCAATTTGACATCCTGTCGTCTGTGTCCATAGTGGGCCTAACGTGTCAACAAAAGCGAAGTTTCTTTTTTATTGTGATTATCAAGAGGATATTAAGTCATTTATTGATGACACATGACAATGGATGACACACAAGCTTTCATCCCACCTATACTTTTATCTGATACCATAATTCAGTTTAGATATTGCATCGGATGTGCCAGCAATCTAGCCCAATAAACTCCATGACTTTGCTCGGGTGACCCTTTTAATGGTGAGCTCCAGGGCACAATGCATTAACTGTGGGTTCAACGACGCCAAGGTTTGTGGAGACAATGGCTTCTGTGCCCAAGCAGTTTGCCAGTAAGTTTCAAACGGAACCTGGTAGCTCCCTGAAGGAATTCAAACACACATTGCCTAGGTAGTTGACCAAGACGGCTTCAGAGTAGACTCACTTTACACAGCACAGTTTTACAAAGACACATTTATTCAGCATCATGATCAGACTATTACATTTAGCAGTCAATAGCATGGATGCAAAAAAAAAAAAAAAACAACACCAAAAACTACATTAAAACCCTTTCTTGGAATGCTTTACACTTCCCACAGAACAGAAACTAAAATAACATGTCATACAATTAGTCACAAAAAAACACAGTCCTCGAGTTTTTGGACCATACGCATGAGTCTTGTCTAAAACACGTCCTCTTTGTAGCAGCTAGGCCCTGCCCCCACTGTGCTTGGCTGAGGTCACCTTGTCACCTTCCCCGTCACATCTCTGGCTCTCCTTTCCTGCTAAGCTTTGTTTCCTGACAGTGATTAAAACCTTCTGCCACCACCATCGCTACTGCTGCTGCTGGAACTGCCACAGCCACCTTGGTTTTGTGGTTTGGCAAAACGCTGGCCTCCACCACCATAGGGGCCAGACTTCTGCCTCCAAAGTTCCCTCCTTTCATGGGACCAATATGTGAAGACTGTTGTCATTGCCGAATCCATTGTAGCCTCTGCCACCTCCAAAGTTTCTTCCTTCGTTACCAAATCCAGGGTGGCCATCCGCACTGCCACCATATCCACAACCATCTCCACGGCCACCAAAGCCACCTCACCCACTGAAGTTTCCTCCACAACCGAAGTTGTCATTCCCACCAAAACCACCGCCGAAGTTTCCAGAACCACTTAGACCTCTTTGGCTGGATGAAGCACTAGCCATCTCCTGCTGAGATAGAGCTCTCCTTACTTCACAGCTGAGGTAGTCTGGAATGACAATCTTGTGTGCGGAGTCACGGTCATCAAATGTTACAAGAGCAAAGCGTCTCCTCTTGCCACCGCCTCAGTCAGTCATGATTGCAATCACTTCCATTTTCCCATACTGTTCAAGATAATCTCTTAGATCATGGCTCCTTTAAGGCCACCGACAACAATCTTTTTCACAGTTAAGCGGGTACCAGGTCTTTGAGAGTCTTGAAACAGCCCTGTTTGGTTCTACAACTCTTCCATCCACCTTGGGCAGCCCTGCATTCATGGCTGTGTCCACCTCTTCCCCAGTGGCATCTGTGACAAACCCAAAGCCTCTGGAGTGCATGGTGTTTTCTCCCCTCGTTACCACACAGTCTGTGAGTGTTCCCCGTTGCTCAAAATGGCTCCTCAGACTCTCCTGGGTTGTTGCAAAGCACAAACCTCCGACGAAGAGCTTCCGCAGCTGTTCAGGCTCTTTGGGACCCTCTGACTTCGACGTGCAGCAGTGGGAGGGGAGACTTTAAAGATACTTGCCAGTGTCCATAGACAGAAAGGCTGATGTCTCTATTTTAAAGGTAAAAACAAGAAAAAAAGAATGAGATATCCCATGTAAATGCTATTCATAAGAAAGGTGAAGTCGCTATATAACTAACGCCAAAGTAGACTTCAGAACCCAAAGTTTTATCATGGATCAAGGAGGCCCTACCATAATGATGAAAAGTCAATTCATCAAGAAGACATAATAATCTGGAATGTTTATGCTTCTAATCTAAGCGTCAAAAAATTGGCCGGCGGTGGGGGGGCGGGGGTGTTGAGACCTGAAAGGCAAAAATAAACAAACCCACAGCTTTCGTTGTAAATTCCCAGTTTCCTCAGAACGACCAGGCAGAAAATGACATGATATTTCAAACGATTTGACCTAATTGACCTTTAAAACCCACTTCGCCCAACAACCGTAGAAGATCCTATGGAATATTCACTAGGATACACCATGCACTGGGCCGAAAGTAAGGCAAGGAGATATAGTTCTAGCACTCAAGAAATTCAACCTTCTGTTGACATCAGGCAAGTATGCTCACTCAAAAAGTTATCCATACAAAGGGGCACGTGTATGTGTGCGTGCAGCATCGACCTAGAATGGGAGAGAAGATACACTCCTAAGCAAGGAATAGCAATTGACCAGAACAACAGGTGCAGCGCGCCTGACAGCTGGCGGGTTCTACAGAAGCCAAAGGACTCATCAAGGCTAGTGCCTGGATGGGGTGGGGAGTGTGGGTGGGGGGCGGAGACAGGATGGTGTCTCTCACCCCAGAGAAGGGTACTAGAGGAGAGGCAAGAGGAAGTGGCTGCTGGCCAGAAAACTTTGAGGGAGGATTGTATGAAGCGTGCTGGATGGCATACTTGTGGTGACCTTTGCATTGTACTCCACGAAATCCCCAGCGAAGATCCTCTTCTGGTTAATTCCCGGTGGTGGGGTATCCACCCTTGCTTGCGAGGCCCCGCCTGTTAGGGCCCAGCGCGTGGGATCCAGGCGGGCGTGGGCCCGCGGGCTAGGCCGCCGCCGCCCCGTCCCCTCCCCTGGAAGCCGGCCCGGGAGGTCTGGGTGCAGACCGGTCCGTGCCCGCGAACGTGAAAGACACAGCAGGTCGGGTCGCAGGCAAACCTGTCCGCGTGCAACCTGCAGAGCCCAGGGTTAGAAGCTCCGGGCTAACTCTCGCGCCCGCGGCTGCAGAAGATGCGGGAGGCGGGGCGGTGAACCCCCGCCCCCCCCCCCCAACCCCGTCGCCTTCGCAGTCCTCACCTCGCTGTGCCCCCGGTGTGCCCGCTCGCCCAATAGAAGGCGCGCGCCCCGCGCTCGGGCACCACCTGGCTGGCGCCGCCGGCCCGGCCGGAGGGGGCGCAGCGCGGGCGGGCGGGGACAGGTGGCGGGGCGGGGCGGGGCGGGGCGCGGCGGCGGGGCGGGCCGGCCCGAGGTCCCAGACAGCCGCGCAGCCCGGGCCGCAGAGGCCGCAGAGCGCGGCGCCCGCCCGCCCACCGCGCCATGGCCCCGCGCGCCCGGCGGCGCCGCCCGCTGCCCGCGCTGCTCACGATCTGCGCGCTGCTCGGCCGTCTGCAGGTAAGCGAGCCGCCCGGCCGCTCCCGCTCCCCGCGCACCCGGTTCCCGCGCGCGACGCCTCCGCGGGAGCCCGGGGAGGGACCCGGACGCGCGGGCTGCGAGACGTCCTGGGACCTGGACAGAGAGAAGCGGGAGACGGCGGAAAGGCGAGGCGCTTCCGCGGGTGGGACGGCGGAGGGAGGGGAAGGGCGAGTGCAGAGATCTTGGGGCGCAGAACGCGGACTTGCGGGACCCCGCCACCCGCGCACGGGCTCCCAGAAGTCCACGTAGGGGCAGCCTTTGAGGTCAGTGATTGTCCAGACGTTTCCGGAGCGCCAAGTTGGCGCGCAGGGTAGCTTCTGTGCAGACGCGGCCCCTGTCCCCCTGCGAACGGAGTGGGCGAGGGGAGAACTCAGAGCCGCACGCATGCCCACGCCGGGTACCCGCTCCTGAATGCGAGTTCTCCTCCCAGGCCACTTTGAGTCCCTCGGGACGCTAGGCCATCCCCTCTGCCTGGCTTCGCACTCTCTCCCCACCTCGGTTTCCTTGGTCATCCGAAGACCAGTGCTCGTCGCCTCACGGGGACGTCTAGAGCGCGCAGTGAAACCGAATTTGGCAGTTTCTGCAGAAAAGCCGACATAAGATTTCCTTTTTATGCTCCCTTGTTTTTTACGTCTCGTGCTCCCCTCCGACCCTCCCCGCTGACAGCTTAAGGGCCACCAGGTCGGGTTCTGGCTCCGAATGACCGGAGAATCACTTGTTCTCCGAAGCGCTTTGATGATGTTAGGACAGAATACTCTTTGCATTTGGAGGAACCGAGGCACACGGGGTGCCGCAAGCCTGCCGGGGAGCCCCAGGCTGAGGTCTGTTGCGCAGGAGTTGGGATGGCGGTGGTCATCCTCTCTGGTGCCCGCCCTCCTGGGGCTCCCCAGCCCGGGATGCACCTGGGGCTCCCCACGGGGGCCTTGGGCCCTTGCCCTGGGAGGGCCTCCCGGCTTCAGCGTGAAGAGTGCGCGGTGCCGGGTCCTCGCCGCCTGGTTTGGTCAGAGATTTCTTCCCCACCCCACCCAGGACGGTTGCGGATAAAGCTGGTTACTGATTTTCTGTCCTCCTGGTGGAGAGCTATCTGGTGCGGCAAACCCAGCACCACAAATTCTGTAAAAACCTTGCGTACTTGGAAGTGCCTCGGAGGGAAGGGTAAATGGCAGTGGTTTTCTTGGTTTGGGCAGTTTCAGATTTCCCTTCTCTGTTACAGTTGGCCGAGGCTGTTCTGTTAACATGGGTGTGCAGAATGGCCCAGAACCCTGCGAAGACAGGCCAGCCGCTTGTAGAGCCGTGTTCGGGGCCAGAGAAGGTGGGGCGGGGGAGCCAGCCTAGGGGGAAAGCCTTGACAAAAATAACAGGAGTGTGCTGTAGGCTGGAGCAGACGACGCTCATGAAGGTTCGTTCCATTTCGTTCCGACGGGTATGGGTCTCAGGACAGTTGAGGGAAAAGAAGGCGGAAAAACCTAATGGAATTTTTTCATTTTAAGCACGTCAGGCGTTGCTTAATGAAGTGCTCAACAGGTTGGACGGGGTGCTACCTTACTTGAACTGAAGGACCAGGGCTCCGGTGAACAGTTAGCCACCTGAGAAAAACCTGTGCAGTTTCAAAAAAGCGTCTCACGGGGCGCCTGGGTGGCTCAGTTGGTTAAGCATCTGATATTGGCCTGGATCATGATCTCCCGGTTCCTGAGTTCGAGCCCTGAGTCTGGGCCACTGTGCTGACAGCTCAGAGCCTGGAGCCTGTTTCTGATTCTGTGTGTCTCTCTCTCTCTGCCCCTCCCCTGTTCACACTCTGTGTCTGTCTCTCTCTCTCTCTCTCCCCTAAAACTAAATAAACACTTAAAAATTAAAAAAGCATCTCACACTACTATTGCAAAATCTGTATACGTACGTATATTCGTAAAACGCAGTAGGTTCCAATATGAACAACAAATGCTGTCAAAACAAAATTATTTTTCAGAGATAGCTTTCGACAGGTGCTATTTCCCCTCCCTTTCCCTTTTGGCCACTTGAATCCTGTGCAGTTTTTAATCACGTCTAAACAGGAAACAAATGACACTGAGACAGTTGTAATCAAATGAGAGAGGTCTGTGCCAGTCTCGCCAGTGGAGATCCATGAACTCTGACAGCCGAAGGTAGCTGCCGTGCTGCTGTGTCCTCCCCAGGCGAGAATGTGGTATGTTCACTTGTGGTGTGTGGTATTTTGTGTAATGAGTGCTTCTTTGGCCAACCTATTCTATTCGTTCAAAGCCAGGAATTGTATTGGCGATCGGTGGAGGTTGGTTATCACATCCTGGGCGAGGCTTGAAGAACTCCTTAGTGAGAGGCAAGGGGTATTGGCTTTGTAAATCACTGGCAAGACCAGCTTCTAGGGAGCGCTTTTTGTACAAGTATTTATTTTCATTTACATTATGCTAAACAGATGTATTTATTTAAAAAAAATTTTTTTAACGCTTATTTATTTTTGAGACAGAGAGAGACAGAGCATAAGCAGGGGAGGGGCAGAGAGAGAGGGAGACGCAGAATCTGAAACAGGCTCCAGGCTCTGAGCTGTCAGCACAGAGCCCGACGCGGGGCTCGAACTCACGGACCGCGAGATCATGACCTGAGCCGAAGTCGGACGCTCAGCCGACTGAGCCACCCAGGCGTCCCTGCTAAACAGCTTTAAATGTACCTGGAAGGCTGACAGTTTTGCCCTTTAAAACATTTCTGTGATTATCTCTCTGTCTGCCTATATTTGTGAGGGAATTTGTTTTCAGACATAAGAAGGGTATTTGCCCACAGATAAAATCCTTTTGTGTTTTTATGTTGATAATTCCACTGTTTATTCCAAGTAAGGAAATACAGAAACTCCCTGTTTTGGGTGCCTGGGTGGCTCAGTTGGTCTAAGTGTCCAACTTCCGCTCAGGTCCTGATCTCGCTGTTCGTGGGGTCAAGCCCCGCATGGGGCTCTGTGCTGACAGCTCAGAGCCTGGAGCCTGCTTCGGAGGCAGAGGGAAGAACTGAACAAGTAGAACTCGAGCAATCAGGGTGGGCTTTGGAGGAAGGGGTTTCTGCCACGGTCATTGCAGCATGGGTAGGAAAGGAAGGGTCAGATTCCAAGAGGCAGCTGGGGAAGGAGAACTTTCTAGTCGAGAGACTGGCATGGCTGGTTCAGGCCTAAAGGAATCTTAGGGAAAAACAAACAAACAAACAAACAAACAAACAAAACGTACCACTTTTTTTTTTTAATGACTTTACAGATGGTACAAAGCACGTAATTCAGGAAAGCCAACAACAGACAGGACGTGAAACATTTATTATAGTTTTTGAGATAACTCTTGTATGGCTCCTGGTGAGGTGGTAAGGTAGACTGATCAGAAGCAGATAAGCCACAGGGCCCTGGGAAAGCCTGTGGGGAGACCCCACGGAGGAAATCCCCTCGAGTGGAGCTCTGTGTTGTAGGATATACACCTGCCCGGCTGTCTTCCTGGCCCCCTCCCATCCTGGAGGGAGGCCTCGGCTCTATTGCAATACTTTGTTTGGAGAAGCACACCCTTGTGGATCCGTGGTTCATTTTGTTGATAGCAAGGGTTTCAAATGTCTCCCCTGCTTTTCAAATGTCTCCCCTGCTGTTTCCTTCCTGCTGTTTCCCCCAAAGTGACACATTTGTAATATAAACACATTCTCTGGGTTGATAAGGAAATATGAGCTTGCTTTTTCAGTTATCTACCAGCAATTCTTACACCAGGAAAACTGAAACAATAAAGGTGTATCTTTGAAGGTCAATAAATCAGTGTTTTATGAGGCCATGGAAAGGGGACTTCCAAACCCAGGCCTCCTTTGCGGAGAGGGTTGTGTGTAAGAAGGCGCCGTGTGAACTTTATCTGTCATGTCAGTGTTAAAATTTCCCTCACTGTATTTTCCTATTTTTGAAGTACATGGGAAAAAAAATATTAGTGTTTTTTTCCCCACACGACGTGTGCAACGGACTAGGAATTTTGTCTAGGCCGTTCTTGTTTTGGTTTGTTTTTGGCTTGGTGTGTTTTTTGTTTTTGTTTCGCTGAGATGGGTCTGCACCCTGGTCATCAGCTTTACAGGTGATTCGCCCACAAGGGCACCTACCGTCCCGGCCAGGTGGCCGCCCTGTGTCCCTGCAGCATCCTGAGCCCCACCCACAAGGGGAGCACCCCCGCCTGAGCACACAGCAGCCTGACCTCACCTCGGAGCGCCCCGAGCTGGCCTGGGTAGCATTCTGCCCGGCAGGTGATTTTCCTTCCCAGCACTCCTCCTGGTTGGTCGGAAGTCATCCACTTTCTCTTTGTGTTTCCCTCTGCTTGCAGGGAGTGGGCTTCCTATAGGATCCCCTGCTAGACACTCATTTCATCCTTTCTGCCCCAAAACCCTGAGCCCAAAGAAACCCAGACTGAGACGGCCGGCTTCAGCAAAGCAGAAGACCTGGTCCGTCTGAAGTTCTTAGTGAGCTTTTGAGGTTGAGCCCCGAGTGGGCGGTGAGTGAGATTACACACAGCCCCATGTCTCTGTCCTCATTCTGAGAGACGCTGTCAGCCTGTTTCCTGCCAGAGAGACCGACGTGCCCAAGCGCCCCTGGCGGGCTTCCCCTCCGTCTCCGAAGTCAAGGGCTGGCACCCCCGTCCGCAGTTTGAAGCACATTCTTTGTGGATGTGTGCTGATGACTTGATACCTGTGTTTGTTTTGTGGGCCCCTCCTCTTCCAGCCTTTGATGTCTGTGGGCTCCCACATTCAGGACAGGGAACTCACTCGTGAGCAAGAAAACAACCTGTACTCATTTATTTCAACAAAGTGAGCCCGTGCTTACCGCGTGTGGGACACCCCATAGCAGGCTGAGGGGACAGAGACCTCCCCCCCACAGCCCCTGTCTTTGGGAGGCGCACTGACATTTAGGATACCGTACAGGAGGAGACCGGTTTCCTGGGAGCATTTTCCACGTGTGGTGGGCGCCCAGGACGAGGAGTGCTTTAACCTGCTTGAAAGAGTCTCTCCTTCCTTTCCTCCCAGTTTGTCCAAAGCCCAGAACGAGGGACAAGAGGGCAGCGTCTGGGCCGGGGACCCACGGGTGGCTGGGGCCAGGAGGCATGACTGCAGTGTTTTCAGGGAACTCGTAAAAGGATGGCATTCCTGGATTTCCAAGGGCGCGTGGCGGGGGGGGGGGGGGGGGGGGGGGGCAGCACCAGCACTCAGGGGCCTTGAGGCCTGCAAAATAGTTTAGATGCTATCTTGCTGTATTGTGGGCTGGGAGGGTCATGATCAGATGTGTGCCTTATGGGGAAGGGTGTGTGTTGGGTGGGGGGCGGGGCAGTAAGGAGGCCACTGCCCTGGTTTCAGGAAGAGCTAGCAAAGGCTTGAATCAGGTCGGTGTAGTGGCGAGAAAAAGGAGAAGCCAAGTGCAGGAGTGATTTCGGAGCCAGCGGAGTTGTGCTAGGTGCCCACAATACAGGGGCAAAGGATGTGGTCGGACCTATTACTTAAAAAAACCAAAACCAAAACAAAACAAAACCCAAGGTGATAGATGTCAGAATAGAATAGCTGACCGTTTGGATGGTGTTTCTCACGGCTTATGAAGGAAACTTCTGTCTCAGGTTCAAGTAAAGGATTTTTTTTTTTCCCCTAAACAAGCAATAAAAGAGGGTGAATTTTAGGCTGTTGAATCCCAGCTGCTCTGGATTATTTTATCGTGAGGAGGAGCCAAAGTTCTTCACACCCCATACAGGTAAACAAGCCAAGAGCGCCCAAGGCACCAGGATCCACAGGAAATCTATGTGCTCTGGAATTTAGAACCATATCCTGTCCTAAAGGTGTCTTTGAACCAGAAGTTCAGGATGTAGGCAAATCTAAACCTCAGGACTGAAGAGAGATAAGCAGCCAGGGATCCCAGAGGGTCCATCATTAAAGCAGGTGCGACCTGACCCGCGGTCTCCCCACACTGGCCTCAAATATGTCACCTGCCCCCAGACAGAAGCAGTGTTTACCTTGGACCTATGGCTTAGCAAACACTTCTCGCTTGCACAAAACAGTTTCCTGGTGGCTTGCTAGTGCCTAAGAGGAATGTTTCCCTTTCTCTCTGCTCAGCTCCCTCCTACCCTCCCCCCCAAAATCTAGCAGAGCAGGTGACGCAGAGGCCCGTCTGGCACAAGCAGGGTCCAAAAGCTGCCAGGTTTCCAAGTGGAAGGAAGAACCGATGGCAAAAACTAGCCTTCCAGTTTATCAGAGTAATAATAACTTATTACATTTCCTGTGCGCTGTTGAGAGTGCAAGAGCCACTTCCTCCAGCTACCAGAAATTTGAAGACTTTCCATTAAAAATGAGGAAGAAAAACCCTCTAACTTTTCGTGAATGCGATGGTTAAACCTGGCAAGTGGGGAGAGAGGACTGCGGTATTGCATAAATCCCAGGAAACACCACAGTGTTTGCACGTGTGGGTTCTCATGACATCCCCAAATGCAAAAACGAACCGCTTCCCTAAGGTACTGATTTAAAAAAAAAAAAAAATGTTACTCTTTGTCACGTGTATCCTTACAAAAGCAAAAGTGTATCCTTAAGCAGCACAGACAGCTGCCAGACCCATATCCAGTTAAAGGAAATCTGTAAAGAGCCCTTCCCTCCTGTCAACTTTGTACCCAAGATACAAAGGCAGGATCCGTATGAAATTTTTTATGGTCATGGAGAACCTCTTCCATTGGAAAGCACAGTAGAGATTCACGTCTGCCTCTGCTACCCCAGTTAATAATTCCCAATATCAGGAACTTCCCTGTAGCAGACCTAAATCTAATATGTCACAATTTGACCCCATTTCCTCAAATTTGTTCTTTCATAGGGGTAAAGATCAGTTGGTCAGTGTTCTTTATTTTAATGTTTCCATTGTTGAAGATTGTTACCCGCAACTTCCCTCTGCCCAGAGTTATTCATGCTGGTTCCTTTAACCTCTCTGTCAGCCTTTTTTCCTTTCAATTCAGTGGATCCTGATTTTGTACTTACTGGCAAAAACCACAAACGAACAAGAGGCCAGAAGACCCCGTCAGACTTCTGCCACACCGCCTGTGACCAGGAAGGCTCCCCGTCTAGTAGGGAAGATAAGACAGTCTGGCACCCCTTGGAGCCACGAGGGTCTAAAGGTCTACCAAAGAGGAAGGGCGAGATGTCCAGGGGCACAGGGCGGGGCGGAGGGAGCCGAGTGGAGAGCCGAGCAGGTGCTGCGCGACCTGGTCCTGGAAAGGCAGAGATGACTCCGAGGGCAGACAGCAGGGGAAGGGGCAGCGGTGGGGACAAGCAGAGCAAACCTGGAAAAATTGAATCCAGTCCTGACGTCTGGAGTCCAGGGCTGGCCGGAGACACCAGGAAAGGATAAGACCACCTTGAGGGGGGGAGGGGGTGTGTGTTTTGGTTAGTCATGAAGGGCTGTGTGAACAAACGTCAGGAGCTGGGACTCTGCCCTGTGGAGAGTGTGGCCCCTGGACCCAGCATCCACACTACCTGGGAACTTGATTAGAAATGCACATCCTCGGGGCGCCTGGGTGGCTCAGTCGGTTGACCGTCCGACTTCGGCTCAGGTCATGATCTCACGGTCCGTGAGTTCGAGCCCCGCGTCGGGCTCTGTGCTGATAGCTCAGAGCCTGGAGCCTGTTTCGGATTCTGTGTCTCCCTCTCTCTCTGACCCTCCCCCGTTCATGCTCTGTCTCTCTCTGTCTCAAAAGTAAATGCACGTTAAAAAAAAAAAAAAAAGAAGAAGAAATGCACATCCTCAGGCCCTACCCGGTGTCTACGGAGTCGGAAATTCTGGAGGTAGGGCCCAGCAATCCAGTTTAACAACTTCCCCAGGGCATTCCGATGGCAGCGTAAGGTTGAGAACCGCTGTTAACAGACCAGGGGATCCAGTAAAAAGGTTTTGAGCTCGGCTCTAAATTCATAGTTTGTGACCGAGTACGTTAAAAACACCTGCCATTTGTTGAATCCCTCTTGTGAGCTGGGGATGGGATGCCTCTTGTGAGACAGGTGCTGGGTGCTTTACATAGATTATCTCTCTTGCTTTTTTTTTTTTTTTAATGTTTATTTATTTATTTTTGAGAGAGTGAGAGAGAGCAGGGGAGGGACAGAGAGAGAAAGAGAGGATAGAATCCCAAATAGACTCCACGCTCAGCCGAGAGCCCGACGCGGGGATTGAGCCTACGAACCGTGAGATCATGACCTGAGCCGAAATCAAGAGTGGACGCTTCACCGACTGAGCCACCCAGGCGCCCTTAGATTATCTCTAATCCTCAGTCCACTTTGGCCAGGACGGTGGGGAAAATGAGGCCCAGAGAGGCCCAAGTGGCACAGTTCATTAGTGTTGGTGCTGGAGCTCCTCCTAAGAGTCCTCTCCAAGGGCATGGCCTTACCCCCTCCGGGGAGCTGCTCCTACAGTCTGCATGGCAGGGTGGGGACCAGAGCAAGGCGGTTTAGGAGTGGGGGCGGGGGGTGGGGAGAGAAGCAAGCTTTTTAGTGTATCAGAAATCCTGTAACCAGTCTGCAGTTGTGATCAAGGGTGCACGCTCATGTGGGCTTTCTCTTACTGTTATTATGCAAAAAGAAAAATGCTGTGACTTTAAGGCCAGTAAAGTTTAAACAGGCACCCGGAGCACATAGCACAGGGTCTGTGGGCCAATGATCCCTGACTCAGGAGGAGAAGAAATGTGATGGATTGAATCACCTCTGTCATTTCCTGAGGCAAAGGCATCTCTGCCTCCTCCGTGCTCCCCCAGCAGAAATAAGCTGTGCGATAGCCCTGCTCCTGCTCCCGCTAGGACACCCCACGGTCCTGTGTGTGTCCCCCACCCCCCACCTCCCTGCCACCTGCTCGGCTCTATCCTGGTTGGGGTGGGGGTGGAGACAAGATGGGCTAAAGGTAGGTTAAATGTAGTTCTGTTATATTTTTTCAAAAATTTTTAATGTCTATTTATTTTTGAGAGAGACAGTGTGAGGGAGGGAGAGAGAGAGAGAGGGAGACACAGAATCGGAAGCAGGCTCCAGGCTCTGAGCTGTCAGCACACAGCCGGACGCGGGGCTCGAACTCCTGGACTGGACCGTGAGATCATGACCTGAGCCGAAGTCGGACACTTAACCGATTAAACCACGCAGGCGCCCCAGTTCTATTTTTAAAGGCTCTGTATGTCTTAGTATTACTATGATTACAGTGAATTTGGGGACTCCTCTCTTGCCCCAAATTTGGATGTGTCTACCATGGCACAAGTCTAAATCCTTCCTATTCCCAGCAATTGTTTTTCAATGCCTTACAACTCACTGCACTAAGTAGTGGGAGAAAAGTTCCAAAAAGAAAGAGGGTCAGAACGCACACAGCCTCTGGTCATGGTCAGGGCTTGAGATTTCCCCTGGAGTGAGAGAGGGAGCCTCCAGTGGGGTTTGGGTGGGTAATAACACATATTACTAATGCACAATAGCAAGAAACCTAGAAACAGACCCCAAGCCTGTGACAATGGAGCGTAAGACACAGGGGCAATTAAATTCAGTGGGAACACAACCGGAATCGGTCTTAAATGTTAACCCATTCATTTCTAATAGTTACAAGGTTTAGAAACGTCTTTAATGAAATCATAAAAAAATTGCCCCCTTCCGATGAGCTCAGGTTTTCTATGGCCCACCTGGGGTCCCTATGATCAGGCCGTTAAGGTCATACTTATGGGTAAGACTACAAATGAGCAAACCATCAGAATGTACAACTGATCGGTTGTCGCCTGAACTGTGCAGAGCAGTCCTCGAGGGCCTGGGAATGCAGAGGTGATGAGGTCCAGCTGCTCCGCCTGGGGAGCAAATCTCCAGGGACCTCACGGAGGGCTCTTCTGGGGTGAGAGGCACTCTGTTCCCGGGTGTTGGTGACGGGCAGGAGGCAGGAGCAGCTGTATGTGTGCAGGTTGGGCAGATCTGTGTTCTGTCCCTATTAGAAAAGAGAATTTGAGGGGCACCTGGGTGGTTCAGCTCGTTAAACGTCCAACTTCGGCTCAGGTCATGACCTCATGGTTCGTGGGTTCAAGCCCCACATTGGGCTCTGTGCTGACAGCTCAGAGCCCGGAGCCTGCTTTGGGTTCTGTGCGTCCCTTTTTCTCTGCCCCTCCCCTGCTCCCTCTCTCAAAAATAAATAAACATTAAAAACAAATTTAAAAAAAAAAGAAAAGAATTTGAGCCTGAGGTTTTGGGGTTTTGTTGGTTGTGTGTGTGTGTGTGTGTGAGAGAGAGAGAGAGAGAGGGAGTCAGTGGGAGGCGGGGCACGAGTGACTACGGGGCAGAGAGAGAGAGAAACTGGGCTCACCCAAAGTAGGGCTCTTGTTTTACGCAAGGCAGGACTCCCGCTCAGCCGATGTGGGACTCAAACTCATAAACCATGAGATCATAACCTAAACTGAAGTCCGACGCTTAACGGACTGAGCCACCCAGGCGCCCTGGAGAAGAGATTTCTAATCTCATTTGCAACCCCCTCCCCCGCCCCCATTATCTCTAATTTTTGCCAAATTGGTGGAACCCTTCCAAGTCCAAGCTTGGGAGTTCAAATTTGATCCAGAACTAGTAGAAAACTGTATCTTCTGTAAAGGGAAGTTATGAGATCACAATGGTCCTTCAGGTAAAGTATTCATCGATTGAACAAGAATTTGAGCATTTGCTACACGCCTAGCGCTGGTCCAGCCTGCTCACCACTAACCGTCCAGCGGGCTACTGCATAGACCTTGAGGATGCAGGACGTTAAGGAAAGTAAAGCCTCTCACATAATACCTGGCACACACTAGGTGTTTTATAATGGCCAATTCTTCCTTCACTCCCATTCAGGATAAATGGCGTCTGTATCCAGCAATGGGAGAAGTGGTTCTCAACATCCATTATACAGGCAGAAGGATCGTGCAGTGCTCGGGGAAGTGACAGTGTTCTGGCTCTGGGTCTGTAACGTAATCTCTGACCTCGCTACCCCAAGACCAGCGGCGATCACCTGGAAGCCTGTTAGAAATGCAGACTCTTGGGGCCTGCCCCAGACCTACTGAATCAGAAGCTGTGTTTTCATAAGACCTCCAGGTGATTCTGTGCACATTCGAGAAAAGGTGGACTTCACTCCGAGGGCCAGGGGCAGTTTCTCTGGCCACTGTGGGGGCTAGTGACCTTATAAGCTTGGTGCATTCCCAGAGTGAAGGCAGGGCCCAGAAAGAGCCTTGGCCTCCAGCAGACCTGCAAATGTTCTTGGATTTGCAGGGGTCACTGCCTTTTAGTACAGGAAAGAAGAAAAAGTAGTTATCTCATATGAATACAAGTTAAAAAAAAAAAAAAAGATTCAGGAAGGGCAAAAGGAAGGGAGGGAGGAAGGGAAGAAAGGAAAGAAAGAAGAAAGAGAAAAGGAAAGGAAAAGAAACAAAAAGAAAAGGAAAGAAGGAAGGAAAGAAAGACCTTAACTGGGAGAATAAAGGAGCATTCACTGGGGCCTGTTGGGTGATACCATAAGGAGTCAAAGCCATCCTAATTACTGTGTTTAGGAAACAAACCGTCCTGGCACTTTCCTTTCAAGTAGCCCACAGCTGCAAACTTGTCTCCCTCTTTATCTGTCTGGAAGACAAAGACACTTGCAATTAAGGTTTTGAAATGCAAGGTTATTTCTTCATTTTCCCCAGGGCCACATGTTTTCTTTTCAAGGAGCAGAGATAATGAATGCATTGTGAGGAAAGTAAGAAAGAGGGTGGAGCAAAAATCAATGCACCTTTGATAGGCCCCTTGTGAGTAAGTGCGGCCTCCTGGTTTTCCTTAAGGAGCACACCTGGAGCCAAGGTGGTCAGGGGAAGGTGCTGCGGGGTCCACACAAAGCAACTGCCAAGATCGCCCATCAGGTCAGTTCAAGGCTTGCTAAGTCAAAATGGCGTCAAGAGAGACGTTACTTTTATTTGTTTATTTTTGAGAGACAGAGAGAGAGAGAGAGAGAGAGAATCCCAAGCAGACTCCTCGCTGTCAGCGCAGAGCCTGCTTCGGGGCTCAAACTCAGGACCCTTGAAGTCATGACCTGAACCGAAATCAAGAGTTGGACGCTTAGCTGACTGTGCCACCCAGGTGCCCGAGTCTATGTTTTTAAGGTGTTTTTTAATCAAACCTGACTTTAGTCAGATTTTTTTTCTGTGCGTAATATCTATTCCTAAAAAAATCTTATGGCAAAATGTTTAAGATTGTAAATTTGATGTTATTTTATCACAATTAAAAATAAAAAAAATTTTTTTTTAACTCTTAGGGCAGATGATGGGGCGTCTGGGTGGCTCAGTCGGTTGAGCGTTCGACTCTTGGTTTCCGCTCAGGTCATGATCTCACAGTTCGTGGGTTCGAGCCCCACTTCGGGCTCTGCACTGACAGCTCCGAGTCTGGAGCCTGCTTGGGATTCTCTCTCTCTGCCCCTCCCCTGCTTGCTTGCTCTCAAAATAAATAAACTTAAAAAAATAAAAAATATCTAAACAGGGGCGCCCAGTGGCCCAGTGGGTTAAGTGTCCGACTTAAGCTTGGGTCATGATCTCATTGTTTATGGGTTCGAGCCCCACGTCGGGCTGTGTGCTGACCACTCAGAGCCTGGAGTCTGCTTCCAATTTTGTGTCTCCCTCTCTCTCTTTCTCTCTCTTTACCCCTCCCCGGCTCGCTTGCTTTCTCTCAAATATAAACATTAAAAAAATTTTTTTTAATAAAATAAGTAAAATAAAACTATGGCAGATGTTGTAAGGCCTGCCTAGTAATGAAAATAGCATGAAGTGCTAATTATTTAACCTTTGATGGTGTTAAGTCAACGTCCCAGGTGAACCTAAAGTCAGCACCCCACACAGTCTGGGTGCTGCAGGGTTGTACTAACTCACGATCCGGATGATTCTGGAATCAGTTGTGTGACTTCCTGTGCTATCCTCCCTCACTGCATTAGTCACATGGACCTTCCTGCTCTTCCTGATCAAGACTTGCACACTCTCGGGTTTTGCAAATGCTCCCTGCTCCTTACGTCCACCTGGGAATACTCCTCCTCCTGATACTCGCTGTGAACTTGGCTTGTTCCTTCACTTTATCCAGGTCTCCACTGAATGTCGTCTTACCAGAGGGTCCCCTTCTGAGCCCGTTAGAGCTTACCCTGTTTTATTTCTTCGGTCACACCCATTACAACCAGATTTCACTTTATGTTAATTTATTGTCTTGTGTGGACTATAAGCAAGGACGCACCTCTTTCTCCCCAGGATCTCCCTGCTCTTCTCTCTCCCTCCACCTGTCCAAGCACCTGCCTTCTTGCACCCTGCTCAGTCTCTGCCCCTCACCTCTCCCTGCATGGCTTTGTGCGCCTCCCTCTGTGATTGCTTCCCAGTCCAAGAGCTGGGCTCACATTCTCGCTCTTCCCCTGCCAGTGAGGGCCATATCCAGGAGCTTAATGGGACTTGGCTTTTTCCAATACATGCACCAGTTCCTGAACCGCTGTGTGGGTCTCTGTTACAGTCGTCTTTCCTCTCTGTCTGTGCCTGTATCCAGTGCTAAACGCTTTGAGAGGCCAGGGATGGGCTAATTTCTTTAGTCTGGCCCCAAGCCAACCCCTTGCCCAAGTACGTGAGGGCTCAGTACAGACAGCTTTGAAAGTGTGATGATAGAGCTTTTAAAGAGATAGATGCTGCCTGTCATTAAACCCTAGACTGGAGCAGAATGTGTCTGCTGGTCATGAGCTTGATGAATGACAGGCAAAGGAGGGAGTGGCCTTAGTTTTTATTTGCACAGTGAGTAAATGAATCACAACCCCTTTATGGAAGGTAGTCTGCACGTGGGGAGGGGGTTGATTTCATATTTGTGATTTTCCGTGAGCTGGTAGGAGTTGACCAGCTGTGATGAATGCCCTTTGAGTTGGCGTTTTCCCTCCTCTTTGTCACTGGAAGCATATTCATAAAATGCATTTTAGAATGCCCCAGACCCTTCAGCAGCAGGTCAGTTAGCAGAGTATTTGTGACCATCGTGACTTCCTTCACAATCTCTGAAACAAACTAGACACATTTTTTCCTGTTAATCAGAGACTACTTGAGCCTCGTTTACAGCAGGTGTTTTTTTTCTTTTTTAAAAATGTTTTAAAGTTTATTTGTGGAGGAATAGGTTCTACTTACATAAGTAGGTTCGAAAAAAGCTTAGGGTGGAAAGCCGCCACCGTGGGGCAATAGCACCCAAGGTGAGCTAGCGAGGTAGTGGAATGGGATCACGAGTAACTCGTTTTATCACCTGCAGAAAATTACTTAACATCTGACGCCAATCTGTTGCACTTTGATCACAAACTCCACTTGCCCCCAGACCCTTTGCTTCTTACACGCACAAGTTGATGATTCTTGTCTGATTGTTTTCTCCACGTTCACGTGTGTAAGATCTTGTTTTCTTCACGTTCACCACGTGGGTAATGTCTTGTGAGCTCGATAAATACGGAGACGAAAGCGTTGTCTGGGGTTCTGGTCTCCTCCTGGACATTAGTCTTTTGTATTCAATTCTGCGTCCACTCTCTTGCTGGACAGAACCCAAACTCGTAGTCTGTGACATTTATTTATTTATTTATTTTGAGAAAGAGAGAGTATATGCAAGCGGGGGAGGGGCAGAGAGAGAAGGAGGGAGAGAAATCATTTATTGAGGGCGGAGGGAGAGAATTGATTGATTGATTGATTGATTGATTGCAGAGAGAGAAGGAAAAAGAGAATCCCAAGCAGGTTCTGTGCTAAAAGCGCAGATCCTGCTGCGGGGCTCAAACCCACGAACCTAGACGTAGTGACCTGAGCCGAGATCAAAAGTCAGATGCTTAGGGGCGCCTGAGTGGCTCAGTCGGTTAAGCGTCCGACTTCGGCTCAGGTCATGATCTCACGGTCTGTGAGTTCGAGCCCCACGTCGGGCTCTGTGCTGACAGCTTGGAGCCTGCTTCAGATTCTGTGTCTCCCTCTCTCTCTGACCCTCCGCTGTTCATGCTCTGTCTCTCTCTGTCTCAAAAATAAATAAACATTAAAAAAAAAAAAAATTTAAAAAAAAAAAAAAAAAAAGTCAGATGCTTAGCCGACTGAGCCACCCAGGCACCGTAACAGATCTTTTTTTCTTCAAGAGCTGTGTGTAAGATATACATCTGTGAAATGAATTATATATATATATTTTTTAAGCTTGTTTATTTTGAGAGCAAGATCAGGGAGGGGCAGAGGCAGAGAGAGAATCCCAGGCAGCTTCTGTGCTGTCAGTGCAGAACCCAGCGTAGGGCTCAAACCCACGAAGCATGAGATCACGACCGGAGCCGAAACCAAGAGTCGGACGCTTAACCAACTGAGCCACCCAGGTGCCCCAGTGGATTATATTTTAAACACTCAGGGTGTTTTCTGTTTAAACCCTCTGATTCTCTGAATCTACTCGCATTATGACTTGGGCCACATACCTGGCTGATTTAACGGTGTCTCCAAGTCCTTGGTGTGTGCCATAGCTCGGGGTCTCCCCAGCGAGGGGAGGATGCTAGGTGACCTCTTGGGTGCATGGGGGATTCTCCAAAAGCCGCCCCTTTGTTCTCTGTGTGCTTTTAGAACATGCGATCTTTAGAGGTGCCTGTGCCCTGTTCTGAAGTATGAAATGTGAAGCTTTGGTTTGAACAAAAGAAAAAGGAGTCTATGACTCTGCACACCTGTAGGCTTGAATTTCTATCAAGTTTATTTACAATGAAAACGTCTAGAAGGGCATTTGGTCAGAACTCAGTTATGTCCTAGTTAACAACAGTCACTGGCAGATACGATCTAGCAGCCGCTTTATCAGCAGACGCCCTGAGTAAACTGTCTCTGCCCTCACCCAAGAGTGGCTTATGTCACGGACTGAACCCCCAGACAGAAAACCACTGAAATGACTCTGACCGTTTGTCACGATTTCAATCCCATGAGAAAAGCACTTCTTTATGTGAAATCACACATGCTTTAAAAAAAAAAAAATAAACCTCTTTGATGAAAAACACTCCTCCCCCCACCCCGCCCCCAATCCCCAGAGCTAGGTTGGCCCCTAGCTGGCCAGAGCTAGGTTACAAATGAACAGGGAAGGTGCACTCAGGGAAACTGTCAGGACCCCAGAACTTTACTGCAGGTCCCCACTCTTTCTTTGCCGTCCTTTTTCCCCTTTCCAGTGACAGTGTTTCCTTTACCCCCTCGGGGAATGATCTGATGTAAGTAATGTACGCTCGCTAATCCTCAGGTGTGCGCGTGAGCATTTGCCCCCCACCATTGACCGCTGGCCAGGGGTCCACCACTGTGCTGAGTGAATAATGCAGTTCCCTCACTTCATTCCCCCACGCCTTGCTAGAGAGGTCTTCTAGCTTCAAAGTGAGGAAGCAGAGGCTCAGTTTTTATGAGTATTGCTGCTTGCCAGGACTACCTGATTTACGTGAATGGTCACATCTGATCCTCACTGCAGGGGGAGGAGTGCACTTATTAGCCCCATTTTACAGGTGAGAAGACTGAGGCCTTAGAATTGCCCTCTCCCTTGTCCTCCAATTGTAGAAACGGAGACGGTTTTACTAAAGCGACGTCAGGCATTCGTCTATCCCAGCCAAACTGGAAGCTGAATTTGGAGGACTGGGGAGAAAAATCCTGCCCTGAAGTCCACTGCCCTAACCAGTGTGCCGCCTGGCCAGGCCCTTCCTCCTGTTTCACCTGTTTCCAAGTTCTCCTGGCCCCTCCCTCTGTCCTGCTAAATTCCTGCATGATGGCATGTCAGGCTTTATTTGAGTTGGTCGTTCATTTTTCTTTTTTACTGTAGGGACCTGTCTTATCAGACTTCTGAGCTACCAGTGAGTCCCATGACATTTCCACTTCTGGTTATGAACTTGCAACCAAGAAGCGTGAGGGCAGGATGCTTTCTTTTTGTCACTAGACATGACTCAAGACTAAAGTAGAGACCGGCATCTGGAAGCTCCTGGAGGAGAGGAGCTAAGAAGGGAGCAAAGCTGAAAAGGTCCCCCAGAACATCTCGACTTGAAGGGGTTTTGACACACTAACTGGGGTGTCCATGAGGGGAGACACTTGAGATCTCTCCGGCCTGCGGTTCTCAGCCAGCCCAGAAAAAAAGACCCTCAGCAGAATTTGCTGGGTCACCCCGATCCCTGATCCGTTGAGCCTCATCTTTTGTTTGTTGTTCATTTGTTTCTCGGAACAAAGGCTTCAGAGACAGTTTCCTGGAGTGAGACAGTCCTAGTTCTGGGGGACACAGGTGACTAGTAATCTCTTTGTATTCTATTCTGAGTAGGAGCAATTTCAACAGTGACTTTCTTTTAGGATATTGTTTCTCAAGGACAGCAGGACTATTAAGTGAGGTGTAATTTTCACATTTCATAGTTTCTCTCTTAACACAAACCACGTCTTTCAATTCGACTGTAACAGTCAGAAATTTGATACTATCTTGACTTAAATTATAACCAAATTTCTCAAATATAGTCACGGATGATATTTTATAAAATAAAATCTATGGAAAATCCCTCGTTTGTTTTTCTGGGTTGGGTTCTTTTCCTCTTGATTTGACAGAAGGGGCCAAGCTTCTTTCTGCTTTGTTATATGTCAGTATGAATTTTCAGCAGAGCCAGCAAGTAATTTTAGCATCCATAATGACTTTCACTACAATTGGGTTGCTTAACAGCACAAAAAATAAATATTTAAGTCAACCTTCCCTACGGGATCTAAATATAGCCCCACCGGTCTCTGTAGCTCCACTGGCAAAGATGTTATCTTTCCTCGGCTTAGGGTTTTTCAGAATTAGATCCAACGTGGCTTTTTGCATTGGGAGATAAATCCATGCAGCTTTATAAAGAGAAACTTGATGTCCAATTTATTATCTTCCTCGTGCCTCGCAAAGCCTTGCTCCGGCTGTGGACACGCTTATTCCGGGCGAGTTCGTCATCTGTTAAAATAAACAGCCTGTGTGCCCTGAGGAAAAAATATACACACGACACAAAACATACAAGAGAGTAAAGCAACAGAAGGCCAGTAAGTTAAATGTATCGTCTCGCCATTTTAACTCCTCTTTCTAGGGCTTTCCAAGGAATCTATGTGGGGGGGGGGGTTGGCAAAGCATATTTGCTATAAACAGACTCCAGTGTTCCTTATCAATCTGGGGAAAGTCTTTTAGAAAACAAAGGCTAGTTGATATAAACCTGTGGGTCAAACATCATTTTTGTAGTTTATTAAGAGCTATAGTAGAGGGGCGCCTGGCTGGCTCAGCGGGTTCAGCGTCCGACTTCGGCTCAGCTCATGGTGTCTCGGTTCCTGGTGCTTCGGCTCCTGTGTCTGCTTCTCTCTGCTCCTCCCCTGCTCACGCTCTGTCTCTCAAAAATAAATAAACATTTAAAAATATATATTTTAAAAAAGAACTGTAGTAGAACCCTGTCGATACATGGCTTTTTTTTTTTTTTTTAAATAAGACTTGTAAGTACCATCGTATTCCCCAAAACACAAATGCTGCTGACAGGCCTGACCCCAAGCTGGCCTCCAGGGCACCTGTTCTGTGGATGGGTGTCCCCAGTGGATCACAGGTCAGTTCTCCCTTCACACCTGCAAGGGGGATGCAGCAGGGGATGGGCGGTGCTGGCACCTGCCGGGAGAAGTGACAGGGAGACTTCCCCCAAAGCCTGTGGTTACTTTTGAGTTTTGTATCATGTCACTGTATTCTTTATTTAATAACTGGAAAGTCAAAAAGTGGTGCTGCTTTGTTTCATGAAAACAACTATGGCTCAAAAGCTCTATTGTTTCAGCAGGAAACAAGCCAATCATCAAGGAGTTCTGGAACAAAAAGATCTAGATGACTAACAGGTCGTGCGTGTCTCGATGCAGTTGCCAACGGCCTTTTGCTGTTGCATCTTGAGCAAAGAAAGGAGACTGCAGGGTTAACACATCACCCCTTCTGCTAACTTCCCCTACTCCCCAAGTGAGTGTGCTTTTGTAACATTTGAGCGGGAATGGCTTTTTATCAAATTCCTGCCTTAGTAGGATCGCTACCAATAATAACAGCCACCTCACAACCACCGAGAGCTTGGCCTTGGAGGATGGAGCTAGGCCCAAATTCTGAGCAGCTGGAAGGGAAGGCCTGAGGACCAGCAGGGGCTCCAGGAGCCTGGGCGCTCACCCCAGCCTGGGTGCTGGTGAGACGGTAGACCTGAGAGCTATGATCTGTAGGAAGGGGGTGCCTGGGTGGCTCTGTTGGTTGGGCATCTGATCTTGATTTCAGCTCAGGTCATGATCTCCTGGTTTGTGGGATCGAGCCCCGTGTCAGCACAGAGCCTGCGTGGGGATTCTCTCTCTCTCAAAAATAGATTAAAAAAAAAAAAACAAAACACCTACAATCCTTAGGCAAAAGGAGGGATCGGACTAAGAGAGACTGGGGACATCCATGCATTCACACCAAAAAATGGCTTTCAAAGGATGTACTTGGCAAGACATGCAGGCAGGAGGAGACTGGCATAAGAGAGCTCCGGGCATAAAGGAGAGGGGGCGCAGGCTAACTGGAGACCAAGCTAGGTGGGCAGGACTCAGGGACTTGGAAGCTGGGGGCACAGGCAAGTGGAGCGAGCCTGGCCTGCAGCATCGTGAGACAGGTCCCCAGGGGACCAGCAGAAGCAAGACAGGCCAGTGGATTTCCTAATAGTTACCAACCCAGGTACTGCAGCCGGGAGAACAGCCCTGGAGCCCGTCCTGGGAGTGGAGCACGGGATCCGAGCGAGGCCAACACACGGCCGGCTCCGCATGCTGCGTGTGAGGTCAGGGAGCCGCTCAGGCCTGTAGCAAGAGGGTTCGTCCTACAGCTGCATCTCTGCAAGTGGAGGCAAAGAAGATTGGCAGAGAGAGCCAGGATGGAGGAGCAAAAAGGACAAAGGCATGGCTTGCCTTCTCCTGAGTGTGCAGGCACCCTAAAGAAAATTTTCCAGATTCTTTTTATTTACCTGCAAGCCATATTTCCTTACGTGTACGTATAGGTTGCCTTTTAGGTTGTATATATATTCCATTTTGAAGGTTTGAAGGCATCCTGCAGAGCATATAACGTGCCTAAAGAACCAAATAGCGTTGTAAGCTGTGCCTCGAATTAGATTAATGCCCTAATTGTCTGCCTCACCGTGGCAAATCTTCCAGTAGCAAAATTGTTGCCGCTGCTGCTTAAAAGATCTGTAATGCTATAGCTCTGTCAAGTAGATATGTCGGTTTGGGGGTGATGAAAATGTTCTAGAATTATATGGCCACGGTGGTTGCACCGCTTTGTGAATATACTAAAACCCACTGAACTCTACCCTCTCAAGGGGTGAGTTTTATGTGAGTTATATATTGATTTTTAAAAAAGAAGACACGTTCGGGTGTAAAGTCACAGTCAGCTTAGGAGAGAGAAATGAATTCGAAGGAATTGTCTGTTGAGGAGCTGGGACATCTGGTCACCTCTGGAATCAGTGACTTGGCCCTTTTTGCCAGAAGGTGTGAAATCCCTGGGCTCGAAAATGGATGGGCGGAGTGAGTCACAGCCACACCCCTGGATGGGCAAACGAATTGTCCACATGTTCACGTCAGCTGGTGCTCAACAGGAACCAGGCTTTGGAACCCAGGACACAGCCTGGCAGTGTGCTAAGCAGCTGCTTCAGGGGTAGACCTTTTACCAAATTCCCCTAAAAAGAACCTCTCTGTGGGTAACATAAAGCCTATGCTTATCTTCCAGAGACTGCTGCAGCTTTCGTCTGGGTCAGAAGCAATTGATAACCTTTACTATCTGAAATGAGGCCTGACCACATGTTTCTCTTGTTTGCCTTTGTCATCAGTAAGGCAGGAGTGTTCGCATAATCATTAGGCTCAGATGAGTCCTAGTTGGGAGAATTTGCATTGACCACACTCAGCTTTGCCGGTTCTCTCCTGTTCGTCTTCCACGTGCATCTGTTGCCTTGCCAGTCGCAGACCAGGGCTGCCTCCGGGGGAACGGATTCCTATTACAACAAAAAGAGAGAACGGAATGGAGGGATGGTTTCTGTTATGTCACCCTTCCTGGTTTCCACTGGGCTCGCTGCTCGGCCCTTAAGCCCTATCCCACACCAGCTCGCGGGGAGCATCCAGCTTGAAGGGTCCCAAGTCCCCGGGAAGGGTTGTCTGGGCTTAGTCCAGATACAGCCTCCCTGGCACACGTGACCCCAGGAACACATTCAGCATTCTCACCGACCTCAAAGTAGCCCTCCCTGCCCCCTCCCTCCCGGAAGCCCTCTGCCTGGCCCGCCGGAGGCCGGAGAGGGCCACATTGGCTGTGTCCCCCACACCCCCACTCAGCTAGCCTTGGGTTTTCTGGCTGTGGTGCTTTCTTCATAAAACTTCCTTCCATAACTGAGGTATTTTGAGAATGCTGGGCTTCTTCTAAGCTGTTATTTCCACACCTTCCATCCAGGCTCTTTAATATGCAGATGAAACCCTCTGCGGGGGGGCTCAGTCATTGCTGTCCCCCACCACTCTGCTGATGGCCTCCCTCGCCACCCTGACCCCATGCGCCATTTTAGGCCTCGGAACTGTTCTAAGTTCTCTCCCTTCCTCCCTCTCCCTACCTCCCCCTGCCAGTTCCTTTTCTCTCATCTGGCCCATCTCTACGTATCTTGTAAGACTGAGTTCACTTATCAGAGTCCTCAGGACACCCTCCCTTGCCTTCTCAGGCTGAGGCAGCATCTGCCTCTGCGGGGGACGCACGCCCGTGTGTATAAGCCCCTTGAGGGCAGGGTTTGTAACTTCGGATCCCTGAGCCCCAGCAGGCGTGCAGCCTTTGGTGACTTTTGAGCCAAATCCAGCTGTTGTGCCACACCGTTCAGTGTCGGACCTGCCTGCCTGTCGACAGGACTGTGGTGTGTTTCTTGCACACTGAGAAAGCTGATGCAGAAGGAGCTTTCCTGTGGCAAAGTGATAAGAATCTCTGAGTGATTGCAGGGGACTTGGCTTTTTGTGTTGTTTCACGTAGATGGGCAGATCTGGAAATTGTATCTAGAATTGTACAGAAAGGAAACAGAGGCTCAAAAAGCTTAAGCGGCCAGTTGCAGGGGGGTGGGGGGGAGATCCTCTCAGCCAGCAGGCCGCAGGACCCAGAGCTCCAACCCTGCAGTGTTCTTGTAACACGTTGTTGTCCCACTTTAAAAAATTCTCTGTGTGTTTTGATTCTAAGAGGTAAGCAGTATTAAACATCTTTTTTCTTTAATTTTTTTTACATTTTATTTAGAAGAGCACACGTGGGGGAGGGGCAGAGAGAGGGAGACACAGAATCTGAAGCAGGTTCCAGGCTCCGAGCTGTCAGCACAGAGCCCGACGCGGGGCTCGAACCCACGAACTGTGAGATCATGACCTGAGCCGAAGTCAGTTGGTTAACCAACTGAGCCACCCAGGTGCCCCTAAACATCTTTTAAAGCTCAGAGAATGTCTGGGCTGCCTGGGTGGCTCAGTCGGTTAGGCATCCAACTCTTGATTTTCGCTCAGGCCATGATCTCATGGTTCATGAGTTTAAGCCCCGCATCGGGCTCTATGCTGATGGTATGGAGCCTGCTTGGGATTCTCTCTCTCTTCCTCTCTCTCTGCCCCACATGCGCGTGCTCTCTCTCTCTCTCTCTCTCTCTCTCAAAATAAATAAGCTTAAAAAAACTCAGAGTAAGTCTGTAAGACCAAATTTGACATCCGTTGTGGACAATATGTATATTAAGGGGCCTCCTTATGTTCTACGGTTTTATGACCAAAGTTGCTGAGCGTGTATCTGTCCACCATGTGACCGTAATCCATCATATTACCATGAGCAGAACTGGAATATTTTTTTTTTAATTTTTTTTCAACGTTTATTTATTTTTGGGACAGAGAGAGACAGAGCATGAACGGGGGAGGGGCAGAGAGAGAGGGAGACACAGAATCGGAAACAGGCTCCAGGCTCTGAGCCATCAGCCCAGAGCCTGACGCGGGGCTCGAACTCCCGGACCGCGAGATCGTGACCTGGCTGAAGTCGGACGCTTAACCGACTGTGCCACCCAGGCGCCCCAGAACTGAATATTTTTAAATGCTTAAATGGGTTTTAACGCCAGTACCGACTGGTTTCGTACATTCGTAGTGGGGAATATAGGGAAGTGGCATTGCAGGGAGGCGGTATCACAAAGAGCAGTTTCAGGACTGTTGATGGTGTTTTCCTAGGCTTGTCAGAAATGGAATTTGGTGATTCACTTTTTGCTGTGTCCAGAAAGGACTTGTGCAAAATCTCTACCTGGTGTCAATTTCCTTTGCAGGTGACTTTTCAGATCACCCCTCCATGTACCCATGAGAGGCATTATGAGCGTTTTGGACGATGCTGTCATAAATGTGAACCAGGTTTGTGTGTCTGAGTCACCTTTCCTTGCCCCTCAAAAGCGGGTGGAGCTCTCATTTATTTCTTAATCCAAGGAATAACTTCTATCCTGCCGGATTAAAAAAAAAAAAAAAAAAAAAAACGAAATTGGATTGACTTTTTACAGCAGTGGCAGGTAGCACTGTGTGTCACCCTGAAGACAAAAATCTTTCTCTCAGTAGATAAAATCACTTAAAAATCAAAAGCAATTGCAGAAACTGGTACTTAATTTATGCTGGAACACAGTTTTCTAAAACGCTATTTCTTGAGAAACCATGGTTTTAAAAACCATATTTTAGCACTTTGCAATTCAAACTTACAACATACAAAATGAAATCTTCTTTAAAAGTATTTTACAGAAAATTTGGGGGGGGGGAATACCATACTGGAATTGTTGCTGCTGAAAATTGCCTACACCCTATTAAACCTTCTCCCCACGCACCTGCTGAGGGGCAGAAGGCGGACCGGTTACCTCTCCCCCATAGTTGCTCTGCCAGATTGTGGCCAAGTGTTTCTACAGCCTCAGTAAAGCCCCAAGTCCGTGGGGTCCTCACTCATTCATTGTTCTAGAAACCGCGGTTATATTACAAGAGGATCCTTTAGATATTCAAGATGTAAATATTTTTCAGATGTGCAGAGCAAGAGCTGGTGATTTGCGTGAGCATGCATGCATGTGTGTAAGTGTGCGTGCATTGTGTGCGTGTGCGTACGCATGCATGTGTGTGCATGCGTGTGTGTGTAGTACTCTTTAGTCAAACTGAGTTACCTGTGAGCCCCCAGTGTATGTAGAACAAAAGAAGTTAAGTCTCCAGATTGACAGCAGAGGGGATTTTGGAGATGGGAGGGCAGGGGTAAAGTGAAATTCTTGTTTAGCCCCCAGGGAACCCCTCAAGTTCTACAGTTACCTGTTAGAAAACCATCCTCCTTTTCCCTGGTCAGCAGAGATGTAGGGTGGAAAGGATGATGTTTTACTTAGATGAGCTAAAAGGCTGCTCACCTTGAGCACAGCAAACCTAGGAGAGGCTGTTTTAGCCAGCTGGGATGCCTGAGAGCCCATCACTGATATGTGGCCTCATCCCTTGTATCCTACTGTGTTAGGGGACTTCCTGGGATCACAGTCCTTTAAATGGTCCAATAGATTGGTGTATTTTTGTTGTTATTTTTCTTGGGGGGTATTTTCAATTGGTGTATTTTTTTCTCTCCTAAATTAAGGAAAGTACATGTCTTCTAAATGCACTACTACCTCGGAGAGTGTATGCCTGCCGTGTGGCCCGGACGAGTACTTAGACACCTGGAATGAAGAAGATAAATGCTTACTGCATAAAGTCTGCGACTCAGGTAAGTCAGGCATATCAGCAGCAAGTGTGAATAAGTGATATTTTTGATACGGTGGTGCTATCTTTTTTGGGGGGCATAGAGAGAAGCTTTGACCTTGGACCCCGAGAAGCAAGTGCTTCAGATCCCGAAGCATTGTGTGAACATTCTTCATTTAGAACATTTTTTTTTTTTTTTAAGAGAGAGGGAGAGAACCCCCAGCAGGCTCCACGCTCAGCACGGAGCCCAACGCGGGGCTCAATCCCACAAACCGTAGGATCGTGACCTGAGTTAAAATCAAGAGTTGGACACTTAACCAACTGAGCCACCCAGGCATCCCTTCATGTCAAACTTTTGTTCGAATATAATTGAGACCAGCAGAGGTTGGGTGACTTTTCTAAGGTTAACAAAGGACTCAAAGCCAGATCTGACTCTCAAGTCTTCTTCCTGAACCGCAAGTGTCTTCCTGTACAGTTTGATCTCCCTATCAGACTGCTAATTTTTTTTATTTTGACTCAAAAAAAATTTTAACTATAGTTTAATTGTAGGAATCAGGATCAAAATATGTCCCTTTAGTCTTGACCTAGCGGTTCCTTTGCCTTTTTTTTTTTCTTTCCCATTTAGTTTCTCTGTTGCAGAAACCATCTTTGTAATCCTGTGAAGTTTCCACAGTCTGATTTCTGCTGGTTGCATTCCCTTTGTGTCATTTAAGAGATTTTTCTGTCTCTTCTATTTCCTGCAAAGCGATTGTTAGGTCTAGAAGGCTCATGAAAAGCTGGATATTTTTGTTTGTTTGTTTTGCAAAACTGCTTCATAGTTGGCATGATGCAGGGATCATATAGTAGCTAGCTGCTTACCTCTCTTCTTGTGATATGAGCGGCAGTCGACCATCATGGCCTCGATCCATTCTCATTAGGAGCTGTAGAAAGGTGACCTTCTATCACTCCTTCTTCATTATAGTTGGAGAAGCTTCCCTCCTCAACTAATTGTTACCCTGAATTACAGTATATACAGGAAAGGCAGAATGAATGCTTATAACTTTATTTACCACTTTTCAAAATAATGCCTAGATCACCAAGCTTCTCCAAAGGATTTGTATGAATATTACGAACGCAGCCATTTAGACATATTTGAGGTATTTTAATCTATTGCAGTTACTAGTTGTATGGGTGCTCAGATTGTCTTACCTCCTCCAGCTGGCCCCTCAGTCTTTGCTATGACCCCAGGTGACTTTAAGAGCTCCCCTTGCCTCCAGGCTCATCTTGGACATTTCCTGCTTCGAACCCCAAACCAGCCATTTCTTTAAGAATTCCTGACTGCATCCAGAGGAACATCTTATTTAGCGACCTCACTCTGGGTGCCAGTGAGGCTCACTGTTGTTACCAGACTGATCCTTGTTCATAGGTTCTTTTCAGTGGACAGAATTAGGAGAGAAGTATTTTTTTTTAAACGTCATAATTTTCTAATGTGTTAGAGACAGCTGGCAGATTTTGGCCGCAAAAGGTAACATGGAAACTCCACTGAGCAGAAGCATCTGATCAAGTCTTTTTTTCTTTCCCCCTGCTTAGTAGTGACCTTGACTCACTGCTGTCTCTTGGAAATAAAGATTCATTCCGTCTCCTGCCAAAGTCAATTAAAGCCCCAAACCTGGTACGTTAAGATACTTAAAAATAACGTCAAAATTTTTCATCACCACACCGGCTTACATGCACTCACATTTGAGTGGGTCGTGGAATTAGAATTTTCCAAGGAAGTGATCCTTGTCCATGTATGTTGCGGCATTAGGCACATGTTTATGCAGATTGGCCTTGGTGCTATACAACTGACCTGGGCCCCAGGGAGCAGAGCGGACACAGGAGGGAGGCAGGAAGATTTCTCAGCAGGAAGATTTCTCAGCAGGAAGATTTCTCAGCAGGAAGATTTCTCAGGTTCTCCATGCTCGGGTCTAAAAAGAATGGGAATAGGAAACATCCCCTCCCTGAGGGCTGGAACTTGGGCTTCTCTAACAGAATAGCACAGACTGAGTGGCTCAAACAACAGACCTTTATTTCTCCCAGTTCTGGAGGCTGGAAGTGGGAGATGGGGGTGCCAGCATGGTTGGGTTCTTGGTGAGTGCCCTCTTCAGGATTTCAAGATTTTCTTGCCGTGTCTCCATATGGTGGAGAACAGAGGAAGGAAGCTGTCTGCTTTTGTACAGAAGCACTAATCCACTCATGTGTCTCCAACCTCATGGCCTAACCACCTCCCGAAGGCTGCACTTCTTAGTACCATCACCCTGGGGGTTAGGATTACAACATGAATTCTGAGAGGACCCACAATCTGTCCAAAACAAACTTCTATAAGTACTCAGTATAAGTAAGGCTATTTGGACAGGCCAGGTGAGATGGGGTCCTATAGGGTCCTAAAGTCTGTTTCAAATAATATTGTATTATATCGTGTGTGTGTGTGTGTGTATGCAGGTTGATTCCTGTTATTCACAGAATAACATCAATGTTCTATACAGTCATCACAAAAAATGAACTAGCAAATACTGAACCACTGCTCCTAGGGGAAATACAGGGTTAGGTTCCTGGGAGCCTCTGGTCACAACATCTTTGTTAACTGATCCGTGTTTAACCTTGTTTTGTGTGTGTTTCTGTTTAAAGACACCTTAATAAATATTCTGATTCATTAACATTGAACTTACAACCAACAGTGCTGAAATTCATGCCTGGACAAAGTTTATCTTAGCATATAGCTTCTCCATGAGACACATCACAGCCTTCGTGAGGGGCCTGGAAATACCAAATGGCACTTCTGCACAATGACTGTGGGCCATTTTAAGCAATGGCATCACTGACAAAAAGCACAGAAATGCCAAAAATGGGACACTAAATAGACCACAAAAAGGACACTTGATTCCAGTAGGCACGAGAAGGCAGAGTGGGACTTTGCTTGACCTCAGCTGACAGCATGCGTGTCTGGCCAGTGGCTTGCAATTTCCACTGTTCTGCATGTGTCCAAGAATGACCGCAAAAGTGCCAGGAGTACTGAGGTGGGGTTACAATGAAATTTTAGCCAGTGGGTGAAATGGCAAATATGAATCACCAAATGGAGATGGCCTTGTATAAGCATGACTTCTCTTCCACAAAAAGTGGAAAGGGCAACTTTGGGTTAAGAAGAGAAGCACTTTGGGGCGCCTGGGTGGCGCAGTCGGTTAAGCGTCCGACTTCAGCCAGGTCACGATCTCACGGTCCGTGAGTTCGAGCCCCGCGTCGGGCTCTGGGCTGATGGCTCAGAGCCTGGAGCCTGTTTCCGATTCTGTGTCTCCCTCTCTCTCTGCCCCTCCCCCGTTCATGCTCTGTCTCTCTCTGTCCCAAAAATAAATAAATGTTGAAAAAAAAATTTTTAAAAGAAGAGGAGCACTTTGCAATGTGTTGTGAGAAAAGAGACAAGTACCAAACAGATTGCCCTGAGTATTTGGGGAGATTAACTTCCAAGTATGTCATCAGGCTCAGCTTCTGTAATGCATTCTCTAATTACGCATCACACTTCTCTGATTACACTGTGACCCCTGTTTTCACAGCTCTGAATAATCTTGTGGTCCTGCAGGATCCCAAGATGAATCCCCGGTGTCCAGATCCCTGTTCTCTTAGGTTCAATCTAGCATTAGTGTTAAGACTATTGATCGCATTTGAAATCACTAAAAACTAAGCAGCTGTGAAATCTATTTTGCTTTAGCCAAAATAGACAATAATCATAATTCCCCGCTTCTTAGTCCTCTCACTACTATGAAAATTGCCTTTAAAAAAAAAATTACAAGACTCGGAGTGCCTGGCTGGCTCAAGCAGTTAAGCAAGCATCGGACTTTGGGTCCTGTCATGGTCTCAGAGAGGGAAGCCTGCTTGGGATCCTGTCTCCCTCTCTCTCTGCCCTTCCCCCACTCGTGCCCTCTCTCTCTCTGTCTCAAAAATAAATGAACATTAAAAAAAAAAAAACTCACAAGACTTAATTATTGAGAGAGAGAGAGAACCCTGATGGGCTGAAGGGGGAGCTTGGTAGTTCCGGAAAACCCAGGCCCCAGTGATGCATTTGCGGGGAGCCAGGCAGGTGCCACGTCCCCGCGTTGCAGGGTTGCCCTAAGGTGGAAGGTGAGCAGCTGTGTCTCTGTCTCCCGCAGGCAAGGCCCTGGTGGCCGTGGAGCCCGGCAACCGGACGGCCCCGCGGCGCTGCGCCTGCACGGCCGGCTACCACTGGAGCGCGGACTGTGACTGCTGTCGCCGCAACGCCGAGTGCGCCCCGGGCTTTGGCGCGCAGCACCCGGGTAGGGGTTTGGTTCATGCGTCAGGCGGGCTCTCCCGCGGGGGCCGGAGCAGGCTCTGCATCATTCCCGCTCCGGGGAAGCAGGTGGCACGGAGTAGCTTGGGGGCCCCCTTGAGCAGGGCCAGGTTAACCTCGTCCAGGGAAATGTGGGCGCGGGGCGCTCCACCGAAGGCTCCATCCGGGACACCTTGGGATCCCCACTTAGACGGGCAGGAGTAGCGCAGACCCTTTTTAAAAATCTGGTGCAACCCCGCTTAGGCGGGCAGGGGTCCTCAGTCCCTTTTTAAAAATCTGGTGCAACCCCTTAGAAGGCTTTTGAAAAACCATGCGCCCCTGGCATATTTTTAGGTTGGCAGCTAACATTTTTTTATTGCCAATGTAAAGAGTTGCTAAGGAATTAGTTTCCAAGGAATTATAACAGCAGTAACACTTTTAAAAATGGAATTCAGTGGCATCTAAACAGCATAGCAATTTGATAGCATCATCATCCTTTTAAAAATGCACTAATGGTCCTTCACTCTTGGAAGTTTTATACAGTTCTTTTCCCTCCTTTGATTTGTATCCATTTCACTTTCCCCATAGAATTTTATCCTAATGTATTTTTATGCTTGGAGGGCTTTTACGAATCACCTTTTCATAGAGTTTCACATCGCAAATGTACACAGACTAGAGATTGTAATTTTTAACAATTTCCCGTGACTCAAGGTTCTAAGAGTTAAAAACACTTCTGGACTAAATTTTATTACAGTTATTACCTGATTGTCAAAAATATATTTTGATATAATTGTAAAAACTTTATGAACTTAATGAGTGGAGTTTTTCTTATTCATATATTCATGGTTGGCTATTATTTATTGCTAAAATGCAACAGAATTCAACATTAATTCTATTTCCACCAAGTGCTGAGAAACTTGGTCCCATAAATCACTAAATGGCTAAGGAAACCTTCTGTTAGACAAGTATCCGTTCTTTCAAGACTTTCTTAGTTATATGTCCAGGCCTCAGAATGGTGTGACATGAAAAGATGTCTGAGGTTTTTGAATGTTTATTTATTTTTAAGAGAGAGTGTGTGTGCACACAAGCAGGGTAGGGGCAGAGAGAGAGGGAGACAGATCTGAAGCAGGCTCTGTGCTGACAGCACTGAGCCCCTTGTAGGGCTTGAACTCGCCAACAGCAAGATCATGACCTGAGCCAAAGTCAGACGCTCAACTGGCTGAGCCACCAGGGTGCCCCTCAAAGGTGTTTTTAATGATATCTCAGTTAAGAACTCAGTTGTGTTTTCAATTTTGTTAAAAATAAAGAAATAGATATCTCCTTTAAAAAAATTTGTTTAATGTCTATTTTAGAGAGAGAGGGAGGGAGGGGCAGAGAGAGAGAGAGAGAGAGAGAGACGCAGAATCTGAAGCAGGCCCCAGGCTCTGAGCTGTCAGCACAGAGCCTGACGCAGGGCTCAAACTCACAAACTGTGAGATCATGACCTGAGCTGAAGGCCCACGCTTAACCGACTGAGCCACCCAGGTGCCCCAGAAATAGATATCTTCTTGACAGAAAAGTATTTCTTAGAGTTATTTACTGCCCTGACTTCTGGAAAGCACCCCAAAGCAGTTTTTTCAAGATGTAACAAATGATTCTTCCTATCTGTTGATCTTTCATTTAGAGGCAACTTGTTTTAACCCAGAAGACTTGGACAGGATTAGAAGAATTAAGATGCTATTCATTTCAATTTTTATGGAAGAAAATGTCCATCAGTCACACTGGTCCAGTCCGCCCTTTTTACCAAATGTATCAACTGAACCAGATGGGCTTTCTCTTGGAAAAAGTCTGACTTGATTTTTTTTTTAGTTATTAAAATAAATCTGGGGAACCTGGGTGGCTCAGTAGGTTAAGCATCTGACTTCGGCTTAGGTCAGGATCTCACGGTTTGTGAGTTCGAGCCCCGCGTCAGGTTCTGTGCGGACAGCTCGGAGCCTGGAGCCTACTTTGGATTCTGTGTCTCCTTCTCTCTCTGTCCCTTCCCCACTTGTGCTCTGTCTCTCTCTGTCCTTCAAGAACAAATAAATGTAAAAAAAATTTTTTTTAATCTCTTTAAACAAATTGAAAAAAAAAAAAATCTCCCTGTGACAGCCAACTCCCTTTCGAATTTGATTCTAAGACAAGGCCCAGAGCCTTCCCACGAGTTTGCCACCCGCATGAGAAAAGGTGCCTTTTCTTTGATGGATGTTGTCTCCACCGTATTCCTTTGGAAATGGTGCGTTCTCTGAAAATAGGTGGAGGATGGAGGGGGTGAAGCGGGTGAATGAAAATCTCCCTCGTGCCCTACCTTGCAGTGTATTTGAATTCTGAACAACTCACCCTGGTCCCAGATACCCCATTCTGTTGTCACACTCACATTTTGCCCTCGACAGACAAGAAAAGGCAGACACTGTATGGAGGTGCTCTGAATGCAGGCGTTTTGCCATTACCGATATTTCGATTTGTTATGTTGTTTTGTTTTGTTTTGGCATCTCAGAGGTTTAGCACAGAGCAGGATTTGGAGCGGGCAAGCAGCCTGCCTTCTTTTGTAAAGTGGGGAAAGTGTGATTGTGTCCAGGGAAAGAGGAAAGGAGAACCTATAGGATGCCTCTGGCAGGTCAGTTGTTTCAATAGTAGATGTGAGAGTCCGGTGCTTGGATTTAATGCCTTTAAAGCCATGTGTGACTTGTGGCTCCTTAGGAAGTCTCTTTGTTTCTAAGGGTTGCTCTTCTAGAGTGTGTTAATATTTTTCAAAGCTGTCTGAATCAATGTGAGCAACTAGATGTTAACTGGGCTTCTGTTAATATCGTTTCAAAGTGAATCAAACTACTAGATTGGGGATTATTAGATTAATTATTAATAATTACTTTTTTTTTTTTAATTTCAGTCAAAGTTAGTTAACATATAGTGTAATAATGGTTGCAGGAGTGGAGCCCAGTGATTCATCTCTTACATTTCTCACCTAGTGCTCATTCCAATAAGTGCCCTCGTTAATGGCCATCACCCATCCTCCCCACCCCCCACCCCCACCCCATCAGCCCTCAGTTTGTTCTCTGGATTTAAGAGTCTCTTATGTTTGCCTCCCTCTCTGTTTTTATCTTATTTTTCCTTCCCTTCTCCTATGTTCATCTGTTGTGTTTCTTAAATTTCACATTTGAGTGAAATCATATGATACTTGTCTTTCCCTGACTGACTTATTTCACTTAGCATAATACACTCTAGTTCCAACAACGTTGTTGCAAATGGCAGGATTTCATTCTTTTTGATTGCCCGGTGATATTCCACTGTGTATATAAACCACATCTTCTTTATTCATTCATCAGTCGATGGACATTCAGGCTCTTTCTTAATGTGGCTATTGTTGACAGTGTTGCTATGAACATTGGGATGCATGTGCCCCTTCAAATCAGCATTTTTGTATCTGCAATTACAGAAGTCAAGAATGTACTTCCCATTTGACTTTGGACAAAGAAAGTGCAATTTATTATTTTAATGCTTTATTTATGAAAATAAATCACAGAAGTGCTTTCAAGCGTAAATTAACTGCTTGAAGAGTAAATTGTGATTTTGGCACTGATTGCCTGATTATGATATCACATAGTAGCCAATGTTCATTGATTGGTTGATTGGGGGAGGGGAGGGGAGCGGGGGGAGGAGCAGAGAGAGAGGGAGAAAGAATCCCAAGTAGGCTCCAGGCTGAGCGTGGCTCGAACCTACGACTCTGAGATCATGATCTGAGCCAAAATCAAAAGTCGATGCTGAACGAACTGAGCCACCCAGGCGCTCCACCAATGTTCTTCTTTATTGGAATTACCAAAGGGGCATCACGTGTCGGTTACAGTAAGGATAATAGACCTGGGAAATTGGAGATATTTCCTATTTTGGTAACATAGTTGATGAGGAATGTTAGAGATCTGAAGAAGGCTTCCTAACCACAACCAATTGCTGCTTGCACTGCCATGGATTAAGGCAGGGGTCCAAACTCCATCCCACCACTGTGTTTGTGTAAATAGAGTTTTATTGGAACACAGCCATATCGTTTTTTTTTTTAACATATTGTCTATGGTATTTTCATGCTACAAGTAATTACAGAGATCAGAAGGCCTGCAAAGCCTAATATATTTACTGTATGGCCCTTTTTAGAAAACATTTGCTACCAACTCTTGGTTTAAGAGAAGGAGATCCGTAGGGTTTTTTGGGGAAGGGTTGCTTTTGTTTCTGTTTTTCTTAGAGAAAACTTTGTTACAAACATTCTAGTGTCCGGACTGGTAAGATTTAGCTGGTCAGGAGTCATGACAGGAAGTTTGCCTTAAAAGCTGTGAAAAGGCTGCCATCCTTTGTAGACAAAAGCTGCTATGAACCCAAAAGGCTGAAAGGGGAGATCGGACAGGTGCCTGGTTAAAACAAGGCAGACAGCAGGCTCCCCACGTGACCAGGACAGCGGCTCTGAACAGCAAAGCATGAGTCCCTAACTCAGACGCTGATGTCAGCAGCCTGACAGTGAGCCAGTTACCTTTCTAAGGGCGGTTCTGGGACGCTGGGCCCTCTACAGCCAGGACGAACCAAAGCAATCGGCCGTAGGCGGTGACAGTGGGAGTGGGGAGGCTGGAGGCACTGGCGGGGCTCCTGATCTCGGGTCCTCGGGGCCATCAGCCTGGCCGATCTCTAAGTGTGCCTGTTTGTTTTGTTTGTTCTCTTGTCCATTTTGTTGACAGTGCAGCTCAACAAGGACACAGTGTGCGAGCCCTGCCTTGTGGGCTCCTTCTCAGATGCCTTCTCTTCCACAGAAAAATGCAAACCTTGGACCAAGTAAGTGACAACAGAGGAGCCAAGAGAGTTTGTTGATTTTATTTTATTTAAAAAAAATTTTTTTTTAACATTTATTCATTTTTGAGAGAGAGAGCATGAGTGGGGAAAGGGCAGAGAGAGAAGGAGACACAATCCGAAGCAGGCCCCAGGCTCCGAGCTGTCGGCACAGAGCCCGACACAGAGCTCGAACTCACGGACTGTGAGATCACGACCTGAGCCGAAGTGTGAGGCTTAGCCAACTGAGCCACCCAGGTGCCCTGAGTTTGATTTTAAACTCCACCTGCACTGTCTTCAACTTGATGTGTGACAGGAGCTCTGTACTACTTTTTAGACTCAGTTGGATCAAATCTTTGACTTCCAGTTGCAGCTTCTTTTTTCCTTTTTCTAACCTTATTTACTTGAGAATGACTTATGATGTTTATTATCATTCCCTCGCCGCTCCCACGCTTCCCAGCTTCCCCACACCACCGGTGTATTTGCCCAGAGATTTGTGTGTGTGTGTGTGTGTGTGTGTGCATATGGAAGCCTCCTGTTCATGTAAATGTTTGCATACTCTACACATCTTGGGCTTCTTCACATAATATATGCTAACGGGAGCTCATTCCATGTTTGTTGACTTAGATCTTTGTGGCTTTTGGTCGCTAGTGTTTCACCATAGAGCTATACCATCATTTTATTTAATAATTTCCCTTTTGATAGTCATATAAGTAGTTTCCAGTCTGTCACAGTAATAAATAATTCTCAGTGCATCATCTCATGTATATATACTGTTTCGCACTTAATGTGTGCGTGTGTGTGTGTGTGCAGTGAAATTATATGTATATATAGTGGAATCCCTGGGTCCTTCCATTGTGTGCTTTTTATTGAATACTAATATAAATACATGTATTGAATCCTAAAAAATTCCCAATATAGTAATTCTCATTAGATATTTATTTTCTAATCCACTTACTCACGTTTTATGTTGAAAAAGATTTTTTGTGTTTTCAGCTTCAAAAGAGCATTCAGCAAAAGTTTATCACTCAGCCAAGGCCACTGAACCATTTGGCATCTTTACGGAAGACACCAATGCTCTTTTCCAGAGCACAGTCTCAGACTAGTTCTTAGAGAACCCTGGCAGTGGTTACTTTTGCTCATTCATTTGTCCATCCTTACAGTGTGTGACAGGCACTGGGGATTCCCGTGTGCAGGAAGACCTCAGCTTTTCTCCCGAAGGAGCTAGCAATCTAGTGGAGTAGAGCCTTGTGTAGCGTTGTTTTTTAAAAAACAAGAATATGAAACCGAGTACTTAACCAATTCTACCTCCATAGCTGTAGCGTTCTCGGAGAGACGGAAGTACGTCATGGGACCGATAAATCAGATGTGGTTTGCAGTTCTTCTCTGCCGTCTACAAAGCCACCAAATGGTATGTTTAAACAGAGCGGGTTGGTTGTAGATATGCCCAGTCTCGTCCGCTCTTCTAGATGTCTTCCAAAGTACATGCTGTGCCTGAAGGGGTTCACCTCAGTTTCATCCCATCTTATCTGTGGTCCCCCTTCACTTCCATCGGTGTTCTAACTCGACATATGTTGTTTACTTGAAACTTTCCTGCTGGAATGGATGACTAATAAAATATTCATATATGCAAAAATAGAAAGAAAGAAACAAAGAAAGAAAAGAAAAAAGAAATGGAGCTATAAACATGAATTAAAATGCCCCAATATGGCAGGATAGTGGAGATCACAGTAAGGGTGTCTGTGGGAGATTTTGGTCACCAGCTAGAGTTAGAGTATCGCTATTGTTATATACGGCACGTTTTGTAGATCAAGTTAATTTTAAGTAGCTTAAGTGATCAACACTTGACGGAAAAGTTGACAGCTTTTGTCAACTGGATGCTGGTTACCAAGGGGAGTGACATGGGGCAGAGGTGGGTCCAGATATGGCAGCACTGGAGATGGCACACACAGCAGGAAGACCCTCGTAATGAGGCAAGAGAACCCAGGCCACAGATTAACGGGGCTAATTAAGGGTTTAGGTTTGACATTTTGGGAAACAGGAGGACCCCTAAGCGTTCCGCACATGGAGTTAACACAGAGCAGCATTAAAAAAAGACCATTTTAAAGATAACATTGGAAACAACTGAGGGAATGAAAAGCTACAATTTTTTTTAAATGTTTGGGTTTTTTTTTTTTTTTTTTTTTTTTTTGAGAGAGAAGGACAGAGCACGAATGGGGGAGGGTCAGAGAGAGAGGGAGACACAGAATCTGAAGCAGGCTCCAGGCTCCAAGCTGTCAGCACAGAGCCCGACCCGGGGCTTGAACTCGTGAACCGTGAGATCATGACCTGAGTCGAAGTCGGACGCTCAACCGACTGAGCCACCCAGGCAACCCAAAAGCTACTCTTAACAAGAGAGAAGGAAAGGAGAGGCGGGAGTCCTGGAAACCAGGGCATGTAAACCAAGAACCCATCATATAAAGGTTCTAGTAATGAAGTGATCAAGAGGGATGGGAGAAATGGTTGTGTCACATTGTGTTGTAGATGACCTACCTGAAACACTTCGCAGGACGGCCATGGTTCTGTTCTCACGACCGGCAGAACCCCGGTGCCACGTTGTTCTTTGGAAAGAGATAGGATAAGGGGCTTCCTTTGGCCTTGGAGGCCGTCCAGCTGGAGGGAATGAGGTGTCGTTCTTGGTAAGCAAAGATGGATCTAGATGGCATGGTCAGCATGATTAGAGTTGTGCTAAAAAGGCAATGTTTAAAGACAGCCCTGGGCTGGCTTGCGGAGGGACGCCGGGCGCGAAGCTGGCAGCAAAGTCACTTTCCCCCTTCCAGAGGTCCGCGTTCTCTGCACACCTGCCATCAGAGTTGGGGACCGTCCTTCTTCTCTGCTGTCAGACCAGCATCCTCCACTCTGGGGTTTGATTCAAAGGGTTTTGTTTTTAAACAACAATTACAATAATTAGAGAATGATATGAAATCATCTTTAACACCTTTTTCTTATTTTCTTCCAATACAGAATCCAAGATATACTTGCCCGGTTTAATTATTCTCCTTCTCTTCATATCTGTGGCATTAGTTGCTGCTGTCATCTTTGGTGTTTACTATAGGAAAAAAGGGAAAGCAGTAACAGGTATTGTATCTACACTGGTTTTTGAAAAGTAATCTTAAAGAAAGCAGATACCTTTCTAGGCTCAGGAACTGATGACTCTTAGGCTGTGTGTTCACGCAGGATAGATCATCAGGTGTGAATGAGTTGCCTTTTTCCAAGAATACCAACGTTTTTAAAAAATATTGAAAAAGTATTTTTTAATATTTATTTATTGTTGAGAGAGAGAGGTAAGTTGAGAGTGGGGGAGGGGCAGAGAAAGGGAGGCACAGAATCTGAAGCAGGCTCCAGGCTCCGAGATGTCAGCACAGAGTCCTACACAGGGCTCGAACCCTGGGACCGTGAGATCATGACCTAAACTGAAGTCAGACACTTAACCAACTGAATCACCCAGAATATTTTTTGAGAGAGAGGGTGAGAGAGACAGAGCGAGCAGGAAAGGGGCAGAGAGAGAGAGGGAGAGAGTGAGAATCCCAAGCAGGTTCTTTGCTATCAGCGCAGAGCCCGATGTGGGGCTCAGTCTCGTGAACCGTGAGATCATGACCTGAGCCAAAATCAAGAGTCGGATGCTTAACCAACTGAGCCACCAGGAGCCTCAAGAATACCAACATTTTTAATGCACCCACTTAAAATAGAGACAAATGTTCCAGTAAATGGCAGACATAAAGTTTTGACTGGGGTCTTACCTTGCAATACAAAAATGAAATTATGAAAATAAATTATCTTCTATTCAGTAAAATTTAGGTGCTTGTTCTTAGAATGAATAATCGGGTGTTACCTTATAGCAAGAGCAACTGATGGTGACTTTTAGCCTCACATCACGTTTGGCTTCTACACGACAAAGCTGAAAGAGTGTCGTTTTTAAGAAAGGATTCCTTGGGGCGCCTGGGTGGCGCAGTCGGTTAAGCATCCGACTTCAGCCAGGTCACGATCTCGCGGTGCGTGAGTTCGAGCCCCGCGTCAGGCTCTGGGCTGATGGCTCAGAGCCTGGAGCCTGTTTCCGATTCTGTGTCTCCCTCTCTCTCTGCCCCTCCCCCGTTCATGCTCTGTCTCTCTCTGTCCCAAAAAATAAAATAAACGTTGAAAAAAAAAAAAAAAAAAGAAAGGATTCCTTGAGCGATTTCTTCATACTTTCGAGGTCAGATCTTCCTCGCTTGGAGCACCTGTTGTCCCGCCATCCTTTTTCCATTTTCAGTTGCTCGGGTGTTTGTCATATCCACCTCGGCTTGGCTGTGGTTCGATCAGTTCTCCTATATCACATGCATGGACTTCATGAAACCTCACATATCTTGCTGTTTCCATTAACGTCACGTTACTTAATGTAACACGGGGCAATCAAAAGTTTTTAAACAGGGAAGATGATGTTTGAAGATGCTTATGTTAAGCAGAGAGCAGTGTTCTGTTCTCTTTGAGTCTACTCATTATTGAATATTTTTATTTAGCGATGCTCCACTTCCCTAGCGACCCAGTAACTAGGGATTTGAATAATGCATGTTCAGATGGTGAGGGTCACTTGTGGAGTTTATGTGAGATAAACAGGTTTCTGATCTTTTGTTTTTTTAGTTTTTGTCTCTGTAATAATCTCTTACTGCCATATCTTCTCAGTGAGAAAGACGATGGGTCTACCCATTACCGAATGAAGGTTTAGAGCTGTTGGCCTTCCCTTCATCTGTTCATGGGGCACACGTGTTTTGGCTACCAGGGATGGGACTGGCACTGGGGGCTCATTACCGAGCACCACAGTGAGACTGAGTGCTAAAAAGGGAAATTACGGAGCTCTAGGTGAGCAGATAACAGGGGGTCCTCTGACCTTGGGGCCAGCAGGGGTCTCCCAGAAGAGATACGGAGCTGAGATCTGAAGGCCAGTTGGCATTAGTTAAGGTTAGTGCCGCTAGAGCAGAAAGTCAGCACCAGCGTGAGATGGAACTGGATGGGGAGGGGTGGCCAGATGATGGAGCGCTGCAGGCTTGGGTTCGGAGTTTGCTCCTTATCCTTGGCAAAGAGCAGTGAAAACAGCCCTCTGGTTGTAGATGGAAAACAACTTTGGGGGTGCAGTAAGAGTGGATGGAGACATAGGAGGGCTTTTGCAGTCATCTGGGAGAGAGATCATCTTAGTAATTATGAGTATCCCCTCTGTGTACAAATATCCTTTCTTAGTACCATTTGGGATTATCTAGTACCGATCCCTCCAAGGGAAGAGCTACAGGTTTCCTTTTATTTGGGGTAACTTTATTTTTGTGTAATTTCAAAAATACAGAAAAGACGCGAAACTAATAACAAAGGTCATTGCAGTAACTGACACATACTGAATATTTATCCTGTGCCAGCACGCTTACGCGTTTTACGCGCAGTCGTGAAATCGCAACGGCACCATAAGGCGGGTGCTGATATTTCTCCCGTTTCGTGATGAGGAAACTGAGGCTCAGAGAAGTGAAATGGACCGAACAAGGTCATGTAATAGGGAGCATTAGCTATTATCATGACCTGATTAGCTTCTAATGGAGAATGGACAGCACCCCCCCCCCCCCATCAAAGTCAGCGGAGGTGGGCTAAAATTTTATCTTTGTAGAACATAAATTCATAGGTTTTATGGACTCGGGGTCTGCTGGAGCTCAGGGGGGCCTGCCACAGCCTTCCGGTGTGCAGTTTCCCTGTGTTGTACAGACATTGGAGTTAGGGTACTGGAAAGTCAGTGTCCCAGACCAGTGTCTTCTTTACTCCCCTCGCAGCGCCCAGCCCCACCCGCCTGTCCCTCTTCCCTCGTATCAAAGAAAACTTGCAAAGGGAAGGAGAACCACTGAAGTCCTAACAGCCGCTCCGAGTGTGCCCAGAGGAATTTGGAAGAACGTTAGTGCGTGATACTTGGGCTTTGCAGAGATCAGAAAGTTCTGGTTTCGGTAGGAAGAGTCTTTGAATTGGTTGATTTTTTTTTTTTTTTTTTAATGTTTTCACTCTCAGGAACTCTCACTGAAAAGATTTGCAGAGGACTGTGTTTAGAGATACACGCAGCTCACAGAGTGGTCAAGAATACTGAATTAGAGGAAATAATAATATGAAGTTCTTATCCTTACTTTGTTTTTCTAGCTAATTTGTGGCACTGGGTCAATGAGGCTTGCGGCCGCCTAAGTGGAAATAAGGTAAATTTAAAAGTCTTAAGTGTCTCCTTAACGTACTTTTAACAGTAGGCTGTTGACTACTAACATGTAGTCATGTTAGTACATCTAACTGTAGCGGTTAGTAGTCAAATGCCGAGCCCCGCTGGGAAAGGGGTACAGCCTGGAGGGACGGAGCCTCCGATCCCAGGATTGGTCGCTACAGGATAAGCCAAAGCCCACACAGCTGCTCATCTAAATGCTGTTTTCTTTGCATTTCATGCCACGCATCATCTCTGTGCATATACATCAGTTATGTTGCTTTCTGGTGCCAGTCTTGATCGCCTAGGACAGATTCTGAGTAGGAAAGGGCTGCCATTTTCCTTTACTCCAGAGTGATTGAAAAGAGTTATTTTGGTAACTTTTAATTTTGATATATTCAAAATTATAGAAAAGCAGTGAGAATAGCACACAAAAAACTGCCACATGCCCTAAACTCAGAGCCAGCAATTGCTTATACTGTATCATTGGCCGTCTGTCTGTGTGTATATGTCTATGTGTGCTTTTATTCGTGGTGCATTTTAGAGTGAAAGGCAGACATCATGCTCCTATACCTTTAAATGCTTCAGGGTGAATTTCCTAAGAGCAAGCACATTCTCTTACATAACCTTAGAACCTTTATCAAAATCAAGAAATGTAATAGTATTACGAACTATTATCCACATGTGCTATTAATTATTAATATGTCTTCAATTACCTGATTCTGTCCCTTAAATCTATTGTCTTTAAGGCATGAAGAATATAAACTTTAAACCGGGAGCTCATCCTGATTCTCCCAATTCCAATCCCAATCCCAACACCACAGGATTCATTGGGTCTTTCCCTTACCTGGATTTGAATCTCCCCTCTCCCATTCCCAACAGGATGAAATGTGGCTCCCGTCAGTATATTTGCTCATTGGCTCAATGACGGAACACAGAGACAGTAGCTTCACGATTACTAAACTGTACCACAGCAAAAAACAAAGCTACCAGCTAGAATTCATTATTTGTTTACAGTGTTGTTTTTTTTTTTAATTTAGATTGAACGTATATGGACAAAACACTGTGTTCTAAAGTTGAGTTAGCCCTTTGCCTTATTTGGGTGTGAACGTGCTGTTCGTGGGAAATGCAGTTTGATTCATTCGTTTCTGGTTGGATTCCATTTTAGGGTTCTCCCCCACTCTGTAATTTTAAATAACACAGGCAAAGTACCATAGTGAGTGGTCCATCTGTACTTGTCACGGTGGAAATAATTACTATAAACCATTTTCAGCTGTGTTTAGCAGGAACACGTTCTAGTAAGTGTGGGCATTAATACCTGTGCCTTCTGAATTGAAATCTGCAGGAGTCCTCAGGCAACAATTTTAGCAGCACTCATATGGAAGCCTCTAGTCAGCGTGAAATTTGTGAAGGTGTCTTACTGCTGACTCTGGAAGAGAAGATGTTTCCCGAAGATATGTGCTGTCCAGACGGCGTTGGCCTCTGTGGCGGTGTGTGCGCAGGGGGTGGTCCCTGTGCACAGGGAGAAGATGCTGGAGTGCTCACCTTGGTCAGCGAGATTGAGGGGGACCCCTTCAGGCAGATGCCCACGGAAGACGAATATGTAGACAGGCCCTCCCAGACCCCAGACTCTTCACTGTCCCTCCCTCGGCCTGGCAGCAAATCCACACCCCCTTTTCCTGAGCCCCTGGAGGTGGGGGAGAATGACAGTTTAAGCCAGTGCTTCACTGGGACAGAGGGCTTGGTGGATTCTGAAAGCTGCAATTTCACGGAGCCCCCGTGCAGGACCGACTGGATTCCCATAGCCCCAGAAAAGTACTTGCAAAAAGAAGTGGAGGGTGGCAATTGCCCCCACTGGGCCGCCAGCCCCAGCTCTGCAGACGGCTGCGCAGGCTGCAGAAACCCTCCCGGGGAGGACCGGGAACCCCTCACGCCTACCGCGAAAAGTGGACCTTTGCCCCAGTGTGCCTATGGCATGGGCCCCCCGCCTGAAGAAGCAGCCGAGGGGACAGGCCAGCCCACGGACGGGGCCGACGTAAGGCTTCCCGGCTCGATGAGAGGAGGCCCGGGGTCTGGGAGCCCCTCCAGTGACCAGCCACCTGCATCTGGTAAGTGATTTTCCTGGTCCCTTCCTTCTGAGCTTTAAAAAAGGCCTGTTCTTTATGCAGTGTTTGAAGGCAAGTGTCCCAGACCATTTGGGGAGGAAGGATGCTAACATGGGGAAAATTTTGCTCGCACGTTTCCTCCTGATAGACCTCTTTGCAGGGTGGGTTTTGACCCCGTCCGCACGTTGGGTTTGTGACGGGTGTGTGACTGTATCCTCCAGCCCCCGGGACTGTCTTCATTTATACATGCCTCACCGCCCTCCCCCGGCAGTGAGCCTCCCAAGGCAATGGCAGCATTGACCTCGGGACTGGCTGAAGTCAAGGCGTTCCCTCAGATTTCTGGGTTCTGTTTGTGTTTTTAAAGCAACCTACTCCTCAAAGCTCCCGAGAAAGCTTTTATAATTTTCAGGGGACAGACATTGTTTAGTTAATTCTTAATTAATATTTATGGAGAGTATCTCGGTTCGATACCAAATTCATGATGCAGTATAAATGTCCTTTGATGCTTTATATGAGAAGCCCCTTTTACAGCCACTGCATATGATGTATTTATGGAACCAGGAGGATAATTTTACAGTTTAAAATCATGATAGAGACGTATCGTTGCATCACTGCTTGAGCACGAATGGCCCACCAATTATAATAGCTTTTTCCCCAAGGCTAAGACGCTGTCTGTTTTATCATGTAGTTACAAGGAACTTTGCCGCTGGTAGTGTGAGCTCTGGGTTTTATCTACCACATGGGGGGTCAGGGATCTCTCTGAGAGTCTTCCGACAGCTATAGACACTCTCTCCAGAAAAATGAATAAGTGCACGTGTACCATTTAAAGGGCTTCACAGGGGGTGCCTGGATGGCTTGGTCAGTTGAGCATCCGACTTTGGCTCAGGTCACGGTCTCGCGGTGCGTGTGTTCGAGCCCCGCGTTGGGCTCTCTGCTGTCAGCACAGAGCCAGCTTGGGATCTTTGGTCCCCTTCTCTCTCTGCCCCTCCCCAGCTGGTTCTCTAAATAAACAAACAAACAGACTTAAAAAAAAAAAACACATAAAGGGCTTCACAGACTCCTCCCACCCTCAAAAAGGAAAAGGAAAAAAGCCCATTCGTGGACCACCTGTATCCTAGGATGCCTTTTTCTTTTTCTTTCCTGCCTCTTTATTTAGACCACAAGTAGTACCAACAGCTGGTCTTTGAATGATTTTATGACCCTGAGGTAGCTAGGTCCTACCCGAAACACAGAGTCTCTTCTGCCTCATGCTGGCGATGGCCCCTGGCTTATTTGATAGAAGAGTGTACTTTAGTCTGTCTTCTAAGCTTTGTGGTTTGGCTGTAACTACACAAACTTCCTGACGTGTAAATTCTATCGTATCAATTCTCAGACTGAAGGGAGGAGATGCGTTTGGGGATATTTTCAAAGAACCGATGTGTTCTTCCTTCAGAAGACCTCAGCGTTAAGATTTTAAGGAATTTCCATAACTGAAAGTTGGGCTCTACTGTTCGTTTGTATGATTCTACTTCTTTTTTTAGTGGTTAATTTTCTTCCTATCGGTCATAGAGACATACGAAACACTAGCGTTTTGGACTGTGGGGAGCTGGGAAACCAAAGCCGAGTGTGGCCGTGGCCGTGTCTTAGTAAGACGGCCACTGTGTGAACAACTTCAGCAACTGTTGGAAGAAGAGTTGGCCGAATTTGTTTATTTTTTTTTAAAGTTTATTTATTTGGGGTGGGGGTGCAAGTGGAGGAGGGGCAAAGGGGAGAGAGAGAGAGAATCCCAAGCCTTCCCAGGCTCTGTCAGTGCAGAGCCGGACGCGGGGCTCGAACTCCCGAACCGTGAGATCATGACCTGAGCCAAAGTCGGACGCTTAACCGACTGCGCCACCCAGGCGCCCCATGTTGGCCAAACTTAAAGAGAGATTTTTTTTTCTTAGTGTCACAAAGCCAAAAGCTAGATCTGTGGTCTCCTGTAAAGAGTTAAAACAATGCCCTCGTCTGTTTTTTATTATCATTTCTTTTCTCCAGCACTAAACAGCTAGGCATGGAGGAAAGAAAAAAAAAAAAAAAGTGTGTCATCAACTAAGTGGTGTTAATTTGCAGAAAGTTTACACTGCTTTCTCTCTGTTCATCTGGTGCTTAGCCATGCAAAACATCCGTGAGAGCCCGCGTGTGGATGCCAGCAAGAGGGCCAAGTTCATTGTAGCCCGAGGAGAAGCAGCAGCCAGACCGATTTTTGAGGCTGTGCTGTTCTCTCCATAATTGCTTCTGCATGAACAAGCCTTCTGGTTTCTGGTCAAAATAGCACTTCCTCATTATTGCTTTTTTTTTTTTTTTAAGATTGTCATAATGTACGTCCTATATAATGTGTGAAAGAGTGGAGCTTGAGTGAAAAAGCAGAGGGAGGTCTATTCGTATTTGATCTCCTGAAAGCCACTGTGCTCTCGAGGACTTGAAGGAGGTGGCTTTTTTTTCTTGGGCTTTAGATTTTTAGGTGTGGGTTTTTATGTTTTAAACTTCCGGAGGCGCCTGGGTGGGTCAGTTGGTTGAGCTTCCGACTGTTGGTTTTGGCTCAGGTCACGATCTCACGGTCATGAGGTTGAGACCTGCATGGGGCTCTGTGCCGAGCATGGAGCCTGCTTCAGATTCTCTCTCTTCCTCTGCCCCTTGCCCCGTTTGCGCGCTGTCTCTTTCTCGCTCTCTCAAAAATAATAATGTAAAAAAACTTGCAACCAAATCAAGTGGTTTCTGGAAACAGTGACATGATTGGGTACTTCCTCAATAGGGGCGGGGGGAGTATCTCCTTCACACCCAGCATCCCTTGGAAGCGAATGATGGTTCTCCAAACAGTTCTACAAGCATAACTTTTAAGAATAATATCCAACGTTAAGGCTATTTTCTCAGTGTTATAATTCTTTCTTTTTAATGTTTATTATTTTGAGAGGCAGAGACACAGCACGATGGGGGAGGGGCAGAGAGAGAGGGAGACACAGAACCCGAAGCAGGCTCCAGGCTCCGAGCCGGCAGCACAGAGCCCGATGTGGGGCTCGAACCCACAAACCATGAGGTCATGACCTGAGCCGAAGTCGGACGCTCAACCGACTGAGCCACCCAGGCGCCCCTCAGTGTTGTAACTCTTAAAGAACGGTGAGAATTGTTAGCAAAGACCCATAAGGGGAACGCATACATTTGGTTATGTCTTCTATAACCACTTCTTAATTTACATCTTAAATTACTATCCTGATGACGTAATGGTGGTTACCTTGGTTACAAATCCTTTCACCTGGAGTTTGGAGAATTCTCACTGTGTCTAGAAAATTATTTCCTGTGGAAGAAAGAATAATGGGTCTGTAGTGACTGGTGACTTGTTTTTGGCCCCTGAAATCACTTACTTGGTTCGGCCACTTTTGAGCTGGAAACCGTTGTTTATTTACAGGGCCCACAGTGATTATTAACGAACACCAGCTACATATTGATTTTTCTGCCATATCTTTATTGACAGTCTACTGAGCCACAGAGACTTGGGAAAGCTTGCCAAGCAAGTAGGGATTGAGGTGAAGGAGTGGACAACTGAAGAAATCAGTAACTTGAGATCACAGCCTGCTCTCTCCTTCCCCCGCTCACCCACCTCGGTTCTGGCCAAAGCCAGCCCCTTTTAGTACGAACACCCCTCACTCTCCTCTTCTGTGCTTCTGTTAGTGCCAGCCACCCCGCCCGTGCACTGGCCCTTTTTCCAGACCGCCCACCCCTCCTGTCCTTCCAGGTCCCAGCTCAGATGCCACTTCTGGACAGAGAGGGCAGGCGTGCTGCCTGCACGGCCCCTTCTGTGTGCTTTCTGTCCTTCTCACTGAGCCCGGCACCCCCACACCTTTATCAACGAGCCGTCTCTAGACAGCCGCGCCATTCAGTGGGAATTTCCATGAGCTTTGCCACACCTGATCTTTCCAGTCTCTCCCAAGGTGACTTAGTCACGGCGTGTCCGTCTCATTCATTCATTCAGCCAGTCATGAGTAACTAGAGAACAAGAGACCATGTTTGTTTGTTCCCTAAACTCACTCTCCACCTCCTACTTCTTCAGTCCGTTCTGGGGAGCGGGAGGCCAGGCAGGGGACGGAAGGACTGACATTGACTATCCTGGACAGACCTCAGTGTCCTGGGTAGAGGAGGCGAAGGTGAGCTGGTTCATGCAAATGGCACAGACACACCAAGGCCAATTCCTGGGAGCCAAGGGCACTGGAAGATGAAGGGCACTTGCCCGTTTCTCCCATCCCTGGGTCCCCCTCTCTTGACATGTCTATTCTTGACCATCCATTTCCACCCGGAAAGGACAAATAAAGGCTTTCCTACCTCAATTTTCTTCCCTTTCCCTCCACTCCCCCCAGGCAATGGACAATGCTCTATTTCTTTCTTTCATTTATTTATTTATTTATTTATTTATTTATTTATTTATTTATTTATTTAAGAGAGAGAGAGAGAATAAGTGAGGAAGGGGCAGAGAGAGAGGGAGACACAGAATCTGAAGCAGGCTCCAGGCTCTGAGTGGTCAGCACAGAGCCAGGCACTGGGCTCAAACCCAAGAACTGCAAGATCGTGACCTGAGCCAAAGTTGGACGCTTAACTGACTTAGCCACCCAGGGGCCCCCAGTGGACAATGCTCTGTTTCTAACTTTCTTTTCTCTCCTGTTGGAATGCCGTCCACTAGCTTGGGTTTCACTTTTAGCTAAGTACTATGAGGGCAAGTATTAGGTCAGTGAGTCTGTAAGTTAAAAATGACATTTTATGATTTGGTTATTGGGCAATATTCCTTGGTACTAGAAGTCAATGCGTTATTTGAAAATATATGAAAAATTTGTTCCCTGTTTACTTTAATTCACTCCTGCTTGCTGTCTCTCTGTTCTGATGGGGCTCGCTCTGGAAGAGTTTCATTCGTAAGCCATTCTAACTAACTTTCGAGCATGATTCAGAATGGAACTATTAAATACTGGTTCCCTGCCCTTATCATCATATACTCCATTCCTTCCAAATGCCTAAAACAGAGCTTACATTTCCATAAAAAGGAAAATCACATGAGAAGCATATGGGTTAAGTATAAAATAAGATTTTAAAAAATTCCAAAAGAACTCCGTGTAGCCTGGGTAGTTTGAGTGTATTTGTGTATATTTTTAGTTCTGTTCCTTGGAAGAAAATCTACATGACAATTGGGTGGTATTATTTGCTATAGTTCTTCTGATTCAGTATTCATACGTCATGCATTTTAAACAACATAATAAGCTTTTGAGAAGAGTATGTATTACCTTGCTTAAAAATGTGAATTCTGCCAGAAATTGAGTTCTTAAAATGAAGCTTGTTTTCTCTGCCCAAGAAATAGAAATTCCATGGAGTTGGCCATTGTGATGCATGGACTTATTAAAGTGTAGACGTCTTTCTGATCATGGTGGGACACTTCATTTGGCCATTGTTTCTGTTGACTTCAGCGCTATTTTTAGCTCTCAGGTTACCTGGAAAATGTGCTAGTTAAGTCACATGAAATATTCATCTTAACTGAACCAATGCATTTTTAATGTTAGAAATTCTTTGAAATTTCTAATTTAATAAAAATCATCATGTCATTCTGGCTCCCAAATCCCACTTTCAGGTAGCTTGAAATACAGTCTCCCTGTGTTGAGAGACGAGTAGACTATTAAAAAAAAATTTTTTTTAATGTTTATTTTTGAGAGAGCGAGCATATGTGAGGGAGGGTCAGAGAGAGAGAGGGAGACACAGAATCCGAAGCAGGCTCCAGGCTCTGAGCTGTCAGCACAGAACCCAACGTGGGGCTGGAACTCATGACCCACGAGATCATGACCCGAGCCAAAGGAGGACACTTAGCCGACTGAGCCAGCCAGGTGCGGTGAGTAGACTATTGTGGCATCCTGATTATCTGTTATGAAGCCCAGACCTTAAACCGCTGCACTGCTGCTTTATGTGGGGTCTGCGCAGCAAGTGATGCCTATCATGGCCTAGGAGTCCTCTCCCTTCTGCCAGTTGCCTCAGGAGCTGCTGTTTTCACAATCGTCGGTTCTTTGGTGAGGGAAGCTCTTTCTTTCCCATGCCTCCAACCCCATCTTTGTCCTCAAGTGACATGAAGTTACAGTCACTGCCGGGGGCAGCCTAGCAGGGGAAAGCTGTCGGAAAGGCAGCTGAGGAAAGTGAAGGAAGGTGGGGAGGGACCCTGGCTTTGCTTGCTTTCCTGGAGGCTCAGTAGAGACGAAAAGCCTCAGGCCTTTGTGAGGCATCTTGGATAAGCCTCATCTGCGCCATGCTTCCCTTTACATTTTCTTTTTTTTAATGTTTATTTATTTTGAGGGGGAGAGAGAGAGAGTGCGAGAGTACAAGCGGGGAAGGGGCAGAGAGAGAGAGAAGGAGAGAGAGAGAGAGAGAGAGAGAGAGAGAGACAGAATCCTAAGCAGACTCCCGCTAACTGCACACTATGCCGTCAGCACAGAGCCTGTCGCGGGGTCCATCCTGTGAACTGTGAGATCGTGACCTGAGCTGAAATCAAGAGTCAGACTCTGAGCCACACAGGCGCCCTCCCTTTTCATATTTCCCTTAGCTACCAACAAGGGCTGCGTCCCCCTCTAAGAGCAGAACAATCTGGGGCTTTCCTTGGCACTCACTGGAAAGAGCTACCCCTTCAGGGGCCACCATGGCGACCTGCTAACTCGCCATCCCAGGGCCTTGCCCTCTCTGGTCAGCTTGCATAACCCTATACAACCTTTGGGACCTGAAAGGAAGAAAACGCATTTTAAGGAATGATTGCTATTGAGAAGAACAGTTCAGGACTGAGGTGTATTACAGGATAAGGATATTACCAGCTCCTTCTAAATTGACCTTGATCGACTCTCGTGCTGCAGGCAGGTCATAGCGGACTTGGGTGAGGAGAAACGAGACCATGGGGGTTTAGTGTAGAACTATACAGATGAGTGTTCAAACCAGTGACAGCCGTCATGATGAATTATTTCAGCGAAGAAAACAGAAGTTGGTTAGATTTCTAGAGGGAAGTTCCCTCTCCGTCTTCAGGACTTGTTGAGATCCTCCAACAAGACAGGGATGGAAAATAACATTACCGCCTGGCACATTGCACCAATCCGTTTCCCTGCGAGTTGCACACGCACAGACACTACATTCCAGGGGTAGTGATGCCATCCGCGCACCTGAGCCTGGTTCTCCCTTTCCCAGGGATTTTCAGACCCATCATCTCATTGGACCCTTGTGCCGTCCTGCGGGTATTCATGCGTTCATTCTTTCGTTTAACGGGTATTGTGTGCTGCTCCGTGCGGCCGCACCCTGCCAGGCTGGCGGGGCTTGAAACTTGATTCTCATTTCACAAACTGAGCAGGCCGAAATCTGGAGAGGTGTTAGGTGGCTTGTCCCGAATCCCACAGGTAGGGAGGGCTGAGCGGAACAAGACCGGAAGCTTCCAGACCCCTGCTCTCTCCTCTGTCCCTCCCCACTGCTCACTGTCTTGTACTCAGGCAGCCACTGACAGCTCATCACTTTAGTCACCAGTTGGCCCCTTCTGCTCTTCAGGGACCACGACACCGGGATGACACTGACATAATTAGATGCCAGGCTGGTGAGTCTGTGTCAGGAGGAGCCATGAGGAAAGAAGGCCGTTTGGCAGTTGCCATCCTGGAGGCAGTGTTAGCAGAGGGGGAAAGCAAACCTGGAACGCTCACACACAGGGCAGCTGCGGGCTGCTGGGCACAGAGCAGCCCGCCCGGCACGGAGGGAGCACTCAGAAATTCTGGATTTGGGGTGTTGTTCCCATCACTGTGGTTACCATGGAAACATATCATGGGATCCATATTTTAGTGGCACCAGAAGATAGCCTCTGCAGCTTAGTGTCTGACTAAACATTTAGTTCTTAAATTTTTTTTTTCAACGTTTTTATTTATTTTTGGGACAGAGAGAGACAGAGCATGAACGGGGGAGGGTACATTTAGTTCTTTATCAGTACAGAAAATTAGATTCACAGACACTTCAGCAATATTGAAAGATGGCCAACCTACGGGATGTCACCTCCAAAAAGAGTGAAGCTAAACAAAAGCATCTGTGTAGGGGAAAAACCCAGGGTAATACTTTTTTTAAGTGTATTTATTTTTTGAGAGAGAGAGAGCACACGCATACGCATGGGGGAGGGGCAGAGAGAGAGGGAGGGAGAGAATCCCAAGCAGGTTCAACACCATCAGCGCAGAGCCCGATGTGGGGCTCAAACTCATGAACCATGAGATCGTTACCTGAGCCGAAATCAAGAGTCAGATGCTTAACCGACTGAGCCACACAGGTGCTCAGCACCACCCCCCAGAGCAATACTTTCAAGGGCTGCCTGCCAGGTCAGGACCCACTACATAATTTCCAGAACCCACTGGAAAATGAAAACACGAGGTGTCCATGTGCAGAAATTAACAAGAAATTCAAGATGATGACCGTAGAGCAGTAAACCCGGCGTGGCCTTCTGAGTGCGGGGCCCCACGTAGCTGCACAGGTCACATGCCCGTGAAGACGGCTGTGATGCCACTTACTGTCATTGAGAAATCAGTAAAGCTTTTTAAAATTTTTTTTTTCAACGTTTATTTATTTTTGGGACAGAGAGAGACAGAGCATGAACGGGGGAGGGGCAGAGAGAGAGGGAGACACAGATACGGAAACAGGCTCCAGGCTCTGAGCCATCAGCCCAGAGCCCGACGCGGGGCTCAAACTCACGGACCGCGAGATCGTGACCTGGCTGAAGTCGGACGCTTAACCGACTGCGCCACCCAGGCGCCCCAAGAAATCAGTAAAGCTTTTTAAGGAAGTTGAGTCTGTACCAGTTTACTACTCTCAAAAAAGTCAGCGTGGATGAAACGGGCTGGGACTTAACCGAAGGTGGTTTTTGTCATTAATTATACCTTGGGTTAAGGAGAAAAAAAAAAAACACATGTGAAGAATAAAATTGTTTAAGAATCTCATACTCATTCTAGATAACTTTTCTTTACATCCTAATTGTTAGGAATTTACACGTCTTGTCCACCTCCGCCACTCTGTCCCCACCTCCCCTCAAAGAATAGTATTCTTGATCCGGCCTATGAATCAAAGAATTCTGAAATGTGCAAATGTATCTTGGGCAAAAGGATTTGAGTTCCATTTCGGAAAAAGAGAGGGGAAGGGAAGGAGGAAGGGAAAGAAAAAAGAATACAGCTTCTATATCAGAGATATTGTTTGCCATGAGGCAATTGGCATGGGATAAAATTCTTAGTGTGAACAATTAAACAGGATCTTGATGTACAAGACGATAAAACACGGGCTTTTACTAGAGCTCCGACAAGATGAAGATTCTGACAAGGAAGAAGGTAAACAACAGTGGATTCATGATGATGATTTGTTGGAAAATAAAATTTAAAATGCGGGAGAAATTGTATATACCCTGACCTAAGTAGATAAATCTCAGTATGAAGACGGCGAAGAAGATGGGAGATTAAATTCAAAACCATAAATCAATCACACAGCGGTTAGCGATGCCCTCTGTGTAGTTTTACGTTATAAGGACGAACAAGAGCATCACCAAGTCACTGACATTGTCACAACAGACTAGAGGAGCTGTACTGAGAAAATCATACTTTTTAAAAACTTAATTTTTTTTTAGAAGGAGAGCACAAACTGAGGAGAGGGACAGAGGGAGAGAGAGAATCTCAAGCAGGCTCCACACTCAGCAGAGAGCCTGATGCGACGCTCGATCCCATGACCCTGGGATCTTGACCTGAGCCGAAATCCAGGGTCAAACACCCAACTGACTGAACCATCCCGGGTGCCCCTCTTGAATATCTTTTTAAATTTAAAACATAGAACTTAACGTTCACGCTATTTTTAGTAAAGGCCATATGTATTGGGTGTTGATAGTTTCCTGAGACTTTTTTTTACATGAACCTCACAATCTTAATTTCTACTCTCTCTGTCTTTAGTGTGGAATGAGAAATTACAGCCATTTGCAAAGCAAATTTGAGTGTGAGATCCTTTTGCATGTTTCGTGTGTTTCATTTTGTTTCTTTTCTCCACAGTTCTCTTTCCCACACCACCGCACCAATTCAGCAGTTTGTTGAAGCTGTCTCTTGTCTCGAGTCCTCTTATTTGGGTCCTTGCAAAGCAGTCACTTGGGTTTTTACAGAAACATTTCCCCCTTTTTTTTATTAAAAATTTTTAATGTTTATTTTTGAGAGACACAGAGTGCGAGTAGGGGAGGGCCAGAGGGAGGGAGAGACACAGAATCCAAAGCAGGCTCCAGGCTCTGAGCTGTCAGCACAGCGCCTGACGTGGGGCTCGAACCTGTGAACCACAAGATCATGACCTGAGCCGAAGTCGGACGCTTCACCAGCTGAGTCATCCAGGCGCCCCAAACTTTCCCCTTTTTATCACACTTAGATTTTACCACTTCACAAAATAGTTAATAACATTTACTAATGAGTTCAGCTGGTAAAAACAGAACTGAGAACCACCTTGGTAGCTGGTGGGAGCAGAAAGGCATAGACGTACTAGAAAGTAGACTGCTAGCTTAGAGTACAATGTATGTTCTGAGCACCTGTTGGGATATTTCAGAGGAAATGGAGAACGTGGAGCCATCTAGCTAGCTGGTGAACGGGAATACTAGCTGGCCGCCCCCGTGTTGCTTGGGGGGTTATTAGGCAAATAAATCCCCACCACTACCTATCTTGAAATATATACTGCATACAACTGCCGGTGGGAGAAATAGCATGAGTCATAGATCTTCAGATTTGTTGCTCACATTTTATTTTTTTTTTTAAGTTTTTACTTATTTTTGAGAGAGAGAGAGAGAGAGAGCGCGCGCACAAGTGGGGGAGGGGCAGAGAGAGAGAGAGAGAGAGAGAGAGAGAGAGAGAGAGAATCCCAAGCAGGCCCTGTGCTTCAAGTATAGAGCCCAATGCAGGACTTGAACTCCAGAACTGTGAGATCATGACCTAAACAGAAATCAAGAGCTGGTCACTCAACCGACTGAGCCACCCAGGCGTCCTAAGTTGCTCACATTTTAAATCTTACAGTTTCATGGGTCACTGGGCCTCCATTTCAGCTTCCCTGGAGGTATCTTGTGGGTAGAGGGAAGGCTCCCCAGAGGGATTTCCTGTAAGCTGTTGGTATTTTAGACCCTCCAAAACATGCCTTCCAAATTTGAGGAAAATCTCTTCTTGTGGAGTGGTGATAGAAGGTTAATGTGTATAAATTGTTATAAAGCTGGGTCACAGTAGAGGAGAAAAAAAAAAGAGGAAGTTAACAGTGAGGAGCTATTTTGCTGTTCACCTCTCTGTCAGAATGAAAGATTTTGTTTTTGATACTGAGTGTTGGGACATTTCTGCATCTACTTGGTTTATGGCACTTTTCACCTGGGACATTTCTAGCTATCAGTCTTTAAATAGAAGAATAACAGGAGTAGCAAGTTTCCTAACATTTGTTGAACTTTCTATTTTCCAAAAGGCCCATGGATTAAAGACTGGCCAAATCCAGTCACCCACAAAGTGATATAGAGCACCCCCCCCCCCCGCCCCAGGGACAAAACACTCCTCAGGCTTCCGAGGAAAGAATGATTTACAGGATTTTTTTTTTTTTCCATTTTCGTCTTCTGAATCTCTTTTGTTCCAGGAGTTAAAAACGAAGTGTTAAGGAAACTGATTTAACCTAAACCAGTTAAATACTAAATCATGCTAAATACTGAGCCTGGGTGGCCCCCTGGCCCTCCAAGGCTGAACTGTCAGGGACCTGCGTGGAAGGTACAAAAAGCTAGGACAACTGGTCAGAGGGGAGGCTGGGCTGAAGTGGGCTCCGGGGTCCTATCTGGCCATGACCTTTCCTCCTGCCCTGCGTTCCCCTCCTGATGCACTGGACATGACGAGGCCACTGGCTGTTTGCTGCAGGTGGATCTTGCCCATGCACACGCATTCCTAGGTAGCAGCTGCACCTGTGAGTCTTCCTCCCAGGTGTGCTCTCAGCAAGCTGAGTCCCACGTGGCAAACGGCGACTGGAGGGTGGCCTGTGGTCTCGCTGCTCTCCTCTCTGCCCCTCCTTCTGCCGCAGTCAGGCCTGCTGAGATGAAAAATGATGGAGCCCCTCGGAGTGTCAGATGCACTTTCGAGACGGTGTCGGTGAGGAGAGGCCGCCGCTAGAACAGCCTGCTTTCTTGGGAAACTTCCCTATCACAAGACCAAGTTCTCACCAAGGGCCGATGACTCATCCTCTGCGTGTTCTCTCTTCCTCTCCCCTTGTAGGAAATGTGACTGGAAACAGTAACTCCACGTTTATTTCCAGCGGGCAGGTGATGAACTTCAAGGGCGACATCATCGTGGTCTACGTCAGCCAGAACTCCCAGGAGGGCCCGGCGGGGCCCGGCGGCGGCGGCGGCGGCGGCGGCGGCGCGGGGGAGCCGGTGGGCCGCCCGGTGCAGGAGGAGAGCCCGCCGCGCTGCGACTCGTTCGCGGGCCTCGGGCCGCGCTTCCCCGACCCCTGCGCTGACCTGGAGGCGCGCCCGGGCGGGGGGCTGCAGGAGTGCGGCTCCCCCGGGCCCGACAAGGCCTCGCGGCCGGTGCAGGAGCAGGGGGAGGCCGACAAGGGCGCGGCAAGGGCGCGGCGCTGAGCGGCGGGTGACTCGCGGCGGACCTCGGGGCCATCCAGCCCGGGCTCGGCGGGCACCACAGGGGCCGCGCGTTCCTACTTGGAGGCGGGGAGCCGCACGCACCTGCGCCTGGGCGGGACCGGGGCCAGGGGCGGGCCGGGAGGAGGCTCGCGCGCCTGTGCCCGGGCGGGGCCTGGGGACGGAGCGCACCTGCTCCCGGACGGGGCCTGGGGGCCGCGCGCACCTGCTCCTGGGCGGGGTCTGGGGACTGCGCGCACCTGCTCCTGGGCGGGTCAGGGCGGCAGCCCGGATCTGCGCCCAGACGCCCCTCTCTTCGGTACATCGTCAAATTACCTGACATTCTCCACCTGTCTTGCTCTTTATAGAATCGGGCACTTTTTAAAAACCTGCATTTGTGGTCACCATTCACTGTTACCCACAGTCACGTATCAGCTGATGACACGGGTAGGCGTCGCTCCACTTTTTACCTCCTTTTAGGGTTTTCCTCCATCCCCTCCCATTCCCCATTATCATTTCATCAGTAGTTTGTCTCTTTATGGCATCTGTTTTAGTGATTGTTCTGTTCTTTTTGGGTCTCCCCCCCCCATATTTGTATTTCACTTCCATAACATTTTTCTTGATAGAACCCCCCCCCCTTTTGTTTTTACTCTGTAACGATTTTCTTGAAAATTATCCTTAGGGTGCTGGTCTTCTTTACATATATTTGCACCCCTTCTTGCAAGTAGGCTCCCTGTGTTTTGGTGACGGCTTTTTTGGGGGGTAGGGAGGTCTGTACTAAGCACTTTTGGGAAAAGGCTAGGACTGTGAAGCTTGGAGGGAGGCTCAGGGAGCAGATGGAGTGACTTTTTGTTTTTGAAATTTTTTCTGTGTTCTCGTTTTTTTAGAGGGAGGAAAAAGGGAAACCCTACTTCCCCCGAATGTTTTTAAGACTCTGTCAATCCTCAGGCAGAACTAAGTGGTAGTGTGTCCTTCTTTCCCCCACTCCCAAAATGGTTCACCCCTGAGGTGAATGTATTTACTCATTCCAGTAGAGGCCGTCAGGTCCTAGCTGAATCTCTAAAGATCCAAGTTGCTGCAGCTTGGTGTTCTTACTTTAAACAGAATCCTCATATTATGCATTTAAGAAAACTTATCACAGAGACACTTTTCTCTTAGACCAGCCCTCTTGTGAGGAAACACACAGCATGAGTCAGATTGAAAGGAATTACCTGGGTTGGTCCATCCGTTGTGGTGAGTATTTAATCTCCTCGGGTGCCAGGGGCCACAGGTGCCCAGCTGAAGGAGTGGCCATCATTGATTTCTCCCTACTGGTTGCAGATCTCTTGGAAATGCTGGAAAACTATCAGCCAGTTACGAATTTTAATGGAGAAGCAGAGGGTGGCTCTATAATTTATGGGACTCCTTTGCTGGCAAAAAACAAAAACAAAAACAAACAAACAAAAACCCCTGCAGGGAGTAATTGCATTGCCAGGATGATTAGTTTATGGGAATTTACTATCTGTTCTGCCCATTTTGTTAACATCCATCCAAAAAGAGATGTTATGGGGCACCTGGGTGGCTCAGTCGGCTAAGCATCTGACTTCAGCTCAGGTCATGATCTCATAGTTTATGGGTTCAAGCCCCACGTCGGGCTCTGTGCTGACAGCTCAGAACCTGGAGCCTGCTTAGGATTCTGTGTCTCCTCCTCTCTCTGCCCCTCCCCTGCTCATGCTCTGTCTCTCTCTCTCTCTCTCAAAAGTCAATATTAAAAATTAAAAAAAGAGGTATTATAAAAGTGGAAGAAACCATTATACCTTTTGATATGGAATGTATTAAACAGACAAAATGTGGTTCACAGAGTAGAATGCTGAGCTAAAGACCCAAGTTTCTGCTATGACTTATCATCTCACTGATGCTACTTTTAGCATTCTGCGCTTTCATTTTTCTTTCTGTAAAAAAGCACTAGCGATCGTTTTTGACACTTTCCTCGCCCAGAGATAACAAAAGGATGCTACAGTCAGTGAATGTTAAAGTATCTTGAGCCCCTTAAATAAAAGGTGCTAAATAAATACATAAGAATCTACTTTCAGAAAAAGGTAGTATTCTTTCCTACCCTGATCCCTACATTCCATATTGATCCAAACACAATTAAATGGTAGAAATGTATCGCAAAACAGGTCCGTATCTGTGTATTACAGAGATGTTTGTGACAAATGTAAACGGAATATAATGAAGACAATAATGACAAATTGGGGAATGTGACAAAGAGATTATTAAACTTATATTTGACCATAAAAAAAATTTTTTTTCATGGCTTGTTTAAACAGGGCTCTTTGTAAGGTAATGGTGTGACTTACTCCTGATCTCTAAGTTGTGCAGTGGTGTCGGATGTTGGTTATATCGTGTCTTATTGGTCGAACCCTCAACAACAGAGTTGGGACAGAAATTGCTTCGCTTTGATGGTATATCTGCTGTTGATCTCATAATAAGAAAATTCTTTAAAATACAGGCTGGCTGTGCAGTGAAAGAGTTGAAATGGATTCTAGGGTCTCCTACCCACATTTAACTCAGCTACCAGAAGAAGGAAGAATTCATTTCTCTCTCTACCTGTAAGCGCAAAGAGCAGTTGGAATGTGATGTACTGGAACCTTCCTCTGGTGGGGGAGGGGGATGTATCCCTGCGGTGAAATAAACCACTAACTTTTGGGGTCCCAGATCCATGAGCTGGCTTAGCTTGGTTGGGTCTTCAGGCCTGGGTGAGCCCGGGTAGGCTGACTTACCCACGTGTGGTCTGCCGGCTGGCTGGCTGGGGTTGGCTGGGCCAGACTGAGCCTGCCCACATGCCCCCTCATCCTTCCAGCAAGCCAGCCAGACCTTCTCTGGTGGTGGCAGAGTTCTGAGAGAGCAAGCACACGCGTGCCAGGCTCTTTGAGGCCTAGACTTAAACTAGCATGCTGTTACTTCTGTCACAGTCTTTTGGCCAAAGTGAGACATGGGCAGCCCAGACTTAAGAGTTGGGGAAAACAGACCCCCGGCCTTTAATGGGAAGAGTTGCAGAGCAATATAGGGAGAGGGAGGGATGCAAGGAGGGGGAGAGTGAGTCCCTTTTCCCATCTATCTACCTCACATCCCTTCAGTGGAGAGGACTGTGGATGCCCATGGAGAGACACCCACATCCACGGTTCAGTAGTGAAGTTCCTTCCAAAACCAAGTGCACTTTCTTGGGGAGCTGGGTCTACTGTACTGCATTCCATTGGCACAGATCATGGCAATGGCACAGTTTGGAAAGTCGGGAAAACTGGTGAAACACCTGGGCAGAGGAGCCTGTTATATTGACAGATAAGAGATGTCCTGTTCACTCTTCATGCAGAGTCAGCAAACAACTCTTTACAGTTAGGTACTGGGCAAAAGATGAGCCTGACCGAAGGTTCTGTCTCTGGTGGAGGAGGTGTCATTTTGAAACGTCTTCCCGTTGTCTGAGGGGCCGTGACTCCCCTTGGCCATCTGCTTTGGGGAGCCGTGGGGTCCTGTGGGGGCACCAGTTGCATAACCCCCTTGGAGGAGAGGGAGTAAGCGTTCAAAGGCCTAAACGAGTTGTCGTTTTTATTTAGTGTGCTTTTTATGCCTGGGCCCTGAGCACCCCTGAGAAAGGGGCTGAAGCCAGCTGGAGAGTCCTGAGGCATCTGGGGACATCCTAGGGAGTTAGCGAAGACTTTGGACATGGCTGTGCTCACCAGAGGAGCTTCTAGGAAGAGGTTATCTGTGGAATTCCTGCCGGACGCCAAGGGAGGGCCCTGCTGGTCGGTGAACAGACTGCCTTGCTGCAACCGTAGCCTTGCCAGAAAGAGGTGGGGACCTAAAATCGGGCAGTGGTGGGGCCAGCAGCAGGCACAGAATGTCCGGTGCAAGCACTGAAGCCGAGCCCAGCAGTGAAGGGGGGCACAGATGCTGGGAATCCTGGACGGGCATTTCCACGGCAACCCCACTCAGGAACCGCCTCCCTTGGTGAAACAACCCAGTGTCCCCTAAGGTTTGAACAAGGGGAGCACAGAATACATTTCCAAGTGGAGAGGAACACAAGTGGATTGTGACCCTCTAAGATCTTCTTTGCCCTGATTTCTCATGCTCTTCTGAGCCTGACACTCAGTCTCTGTCTCTGTCTCTGTCTCTCTCTCTCTCTCCCTCCCTCCCTCTCCCTCATTACTACCCAGTTATCTTGACCCCAGGGTAAAGTTGAACCTCCTTCTTAGTTAACTCTTTCTTCCACTCCCCTTCGTAAAGCTGACTGTGCAGGAACACTTTCCAAACAACAACAAACTCTTCATTTAAGAATAAGGTAACTGGGGAGCTGGGGTGGGGGGCGCCTGGGTGGCTCAGTCGGTTAAGTATCCGACTCTTTATCTCAGCTCAGGGCATGATCTCATGATTCATGAGTTCAAGCCCCACACCCACTCAGGCTATATGCTGACATCACAGAGGCTGCTTGGAACTCACTCTCTCTCTCTCTCTCTCTCTCTCTCTCCCCCCCCCTTCCCTGCTAGCATGCACTCTGTCTCTCAAAATAAATAAATACACCTAAAAAAAAAGAATAAGATTAGGAATAGCATAGACGTTAAAATGACAAATGGCAGGACTTTGATAGTAACTTCATTCTACTGCAAGGCACCGGTGAGGTTCCCCTGTTCCCCTATGTAATGGGACGAGCAGAAGAGTAGCAGTCAGACCTGAGGTCAAAACTCAGCCCTGCCGCTCGCTTACGGACTTTCCTCCTGTGGCTTGACTTCTTAGCCTTATCTCCCACGTATGTTAATTGAAGATGACAATATTAGCGTATACACGGTTGGTGTGAGAATGAAGTGAGATGAGTCCCTGTGCACCGGCAGAGCTCCTAGAAGATGGTGGCTGCAGAGCGCCATCTGTCACACGTCACTCTCCCTCTGTCTCCTACAGCTCTCCATCCCTGGACTCAGCGGTGGTCTCAGACCTCATGCTCACTTCCTGTAAACTCCCCCCGCCGTCCACCTTGGACGCCTTCCCACTCTTTTTAAAAAATTTTTTAATGTTTATTTATTTGGGGGGGGGAGGGGCAGCAAGAGAGGGAGACACAGAATGGAAGCAGGTTCCAGGCTTGAGCTGTCAGCACAGAGCCTGATGCAGGGCTCGAACTCACAAACCATGAGATCATGACCTGAGCCAAAGTCAGCCACTTAACCGACTGAGCCACCCAGATGTCCTTCCCACTGTTTGAAACTAGGTCTGCGGGCTGTGCCTTTTCCGTAGCGAATTCACAAGACTGTGATGGCTGACCCAAACTTGTCATCTTTTGCCATCACCCTTGGAGAGAAGGGGGCTTATGTCCCATGTAGCCCATAATATACTGCCTTAACTGGCCAGTACAGTTAGAATGGATGCTGGTGGGCCTTTCTCTCCTGGCCTCAGACATTTGGGGAAACCAAGGGATAGCAGGTTGAAAGGCTGTGTTTCTTTTTCTCCCAGTGTCCCTGATGTCTCTCCCAGTTTGGGAAGGATAGGATAATAAATTGGCCACCAGCTTGGAAGAGGTAGCTTATAGGCCCCAAGCCCCTTCAGGGGGGCAGGGGGGTAACTGGAGTGTTTCACTGTGACCCAGGCTCTTGATTTCTTAGGGGCAGGTATAGCCCTGGAAATAAGCTACGTGGACTATAAAGTCATGAGAAAAACTACATTCTTAAGATGAGACTCTTATGAGTTGTCTTAATTTAGGCAGAGGTGGCAAAACATCTTACCCTAAAGTAGAAAAGCAAATTCAGTTTATTGACTTTTGCGACCTATTACAATGGCAAAGAAACCATGGAAAAATGCATATTTAAAGTTCTTAAAAGAGGGGCGCCTGGGTGGCTCAGTTGGTCGGGCATCCAGCTCTTGGTGTCAGCTCGGTCTTGATCTCGGGGTTGTGAGTTCGGGCCCTGCTTTAGGCTCTGTGCTAGCTGTGGAGCCTGCTTCAAAAAACAAAAAACAAAAAACCACAACAGATAAGTAAAGTTCTTAAAAGAGCTTTTTTTTTTTAGATATTTACTATATCAGTGGAAAAGCAAACATAATTTTTGACATCAGGTTTATTGAGTTTGTGATTTACCTCCAGTAAGATTCACCCTTTTTAGGTATACATTTTTATTATCAATTGTGACAAAAATGTATAGTTGTATAGCCACCACAATCAAGACATAGACTATTTTCAGCACCCTAAAACTTCCTGTTTCTTTTTCTAATCAGCTCTCTTTGTGCTACCCCTGCACCCTGGCAACCATGATCTATTCTCTGTCACTATAGTTTTGCCTTTTCCAGTATGTCGTGTAAATGGAATTAGATAGTAAAGTAACCATTCGAGTTTGGCTTCTTGCCCTGAGGCTCCATCCAAGTTGTTGGAGGCTTCAGTAATTTGTTCCTTTTTGTTGCTGAGTAGTATTCCGTGGTATGGATGCTCCACAGTTTATCCATTCACCCACAGTTGGATTCTCTCCAGTTTGGGACTGTATATATAATTGCAAAATTGTTTTTCAATCAAAATTGTTTTCCAAAGTGGCTGTGCCATTTTGCATTCACATCCGCCGTGAATGAGAGTCGCGGTTGATCCACATCCTCGTCAGGACTTGGTATTGTCACTTGTTTGTTTTGTTTAATTTTTAAAAGTTTGTTGAGAGAGAGAGAGAGAGAGAGAGAGAGAGAATCCCAAGCAGGATCTGCCCTGTCAGCTCAGAGCCTGAAGTGGGGCTCAGATTCACGAACCATGAGATTGTGATCTGAGCTGAGATCAAGAGTCAGACGCTTAACCAACTGAGCCACCCGGACACCCCAGTTGTTTGTTTTAATCTGAGCCATTCTGCTAGATGTATAGTATCTCATCATGGCTTTAATCTGCAGTCCACAGCTGAGCATCTTCTTATATGCTTATTTGGTTATCTTTATCTCTTACTTGGTGAGACATGTGTTCCAATCTTTTGCCCACTTTTTTTTTTTTAAGTAAACTCTATGCCCAACGTGGGGCTTGAACTCAAAACACTGAGACCAAGAATCACACGCTCTACCAACTGAGCCAGCCAGGGGCCCCTTTCGCCCACTTTTTAATTGGGTTGTTTGTTACCGAGTTTTGAAAGTTCTTTAGATATTCTGGATACAAGAATATATAGGTTTTTAAGGCCTTTCTACTTCAATGGCAAAGAAACCATGGAAGAATACATACTTAAGGCTTTTAGAACATTCTGGAAGTATTTACTATTAGAAAAAATAAAGATATTAAAGTTTTTTTTATTTTCTAAGGAAGTTAAGTCTCAGGAGATGTATACCAGTAATGTTTATTCAAAGTAAATATGTCCACAATGAAACCGCATTTCACAAGAGGACTCGCAGTGTCAGGGCCAAGAGCCACCATGTGCTCAGGGGACTGTCATATCCTGTAAGGCTTCATGGAATGCACAGCAGTCACATTTCTAGGGAGCACGCTTGCCCACGGAAACTGCATTTTGTGAGTAACATGCTGTTAGAAATGTCTTTTATCGGCCGAAGAAACATGGAATGTTTTTCTATTGATATTTTCTGATTTTTTTTAACTTATTTATTTGCATTCAAGGTATTTAGCATACAGTGTAGTGTTGGTTTCAGGAGGAAACCCAGTGATGCATCCCTTACCTATGACACCCAGTGCTCATCCCAACACATGCCCTCCTTAATGTCCGTCACCAATTTGATTATTTTTTTTAATGTCTATTTATTTATTTTGAGAGAGAGTGAGAGTGCGTGCATGCCAGCTGGGGAGGGGCAGAGAGAGAGGGGGAGAGAGAGAATCCCAAGCAGGCTCTGTCTGCACTGTTAGCACAGAGCCTGACGTGGGGCTCCGTCTCACGAACCATGAGATCATGACCTGAGCGGAAACCAAGAGTCTGACTCTTGGGGCGCCTGGCTGGCTCAGTGGGTTAAGCATCCAACTTCAGGTCAGGTCACAATCTTGCGGTCTGTGAGTTCAAGCCCTGCATCTGGCTCTGTGCTGACAGCTCAGAGCCTGGAGCCTGCTTCGGATTCTGTGTCTCCCTCTCTCTCTCTGCCTCTCCCCTGCTCACGCTGTCTCTGTCTCTCAAAAATGAATAAACGTTAAAAAAAAAAAAAGAGTTGGACACTTAACCGACTGAGCCACCCAGGTGCCCCCCATTTCATTCTTTTTATATTAATAATATTATATTAATGAGCTACTGGGTGAGGAGAAAAAAATAAAGACAAACTCCATTATCCTCTGTGTGTGGAAATGAAGAGAGCAGGTGGCCTTGGGAATAGATAGATTTTGTTATCAGGGGAAAGGCTGTTGGTCACATGAATGGAGGGCTACGTCATGTCTGTTGGCCGGAGGGTGACAGGGGCTCTTGTGCCCTGATGAATGCCTCCGCAGTTGGCCCTTGTCTGCAGGGAGGAAGCCCAGCACGTCCCAAGAGGGTCAATGCTAGGGAGCTTCTCGAAGGATCAGGATCATCCTAAGTGAGGTCCCCCAGCAGGAAGGACACCAAAGGCTCCAGAGGGACTCTTGTGCTGGTGGTGGGGTTGGAGCCGGACAGGCGGGGGCTCCTGCAGGCCCAGCCTCCTCCGACCCAGCTCTGGAGACAACGGCCGGCCGTGCGCGAGCAAGGTAAGTCTGCCTTTAACCCTGGGCCTCGCCTCCCCTCAGCAGTACACAAGTGTCTGTATGACTGGGACAGTGCTAGACAGGGACCAGAGGCTGTGACAAGGCACAACTGAGCTCGCTAGCCTTTCTCCTCCTCTCTGGGGTGTTTGGAATGATAATCTGTTCCCTTTAGACTGAGTAAGAGCTTGGGTTTCTTGGAGGACTAGAGGGGGAGGCTTCACGTGTGAGCAATTGGACATATGGGGTTCCAGCAATTAATAGGAAATAGGAAAAATAAAAGAGATGTGGCTGTATTTACACATGCAGGTGGTAAAGAGGAACAGGCCAGAGGGGGACAGATGATGGGAAAAGAGGAATCAGGATATTGTGAAGTTGACCACTACTACCCCTCCCTATCCAAAGGACCAAACAAAGTCTTTCACGTGAACTCCATGGCCCCACGCCTTCCTGGTTCATTTCACACTATTCTCTTCTACTCCAGTGGCCCTGGTCTTCTCTCTAGTGCACACACCGCCTGCCTCAGGGCCTTTGCATATGCTGTTCTCGCAGACTTCAGCTTTTGTCCCACAGTTCTTCCCCTGGACCTGACTTCTTTCCTGTGAGATAGACAAGGAAGGTATTAGTGACTCTTTTTAAAAGAAAAAAAAAATCAGAAAACAAGGACAATCTAGATGAGGAGAGGCCATGACTTGGAGTAGGGGTCACTGATGAGAAGAAAGTATCAGAACCAGAGAGTCTCTCTGGCTGCCCCTCCCCATCCTCTTCCACGATTCCTCTCCAACTTCCCTGCCCTCTTTTCTGTGTTTCCTCTTTCCGTGTCCCTTTCTCCTTTCCTCTATCCGTCTCTGTTCTTGTCCCCTTCCTCCTGAGCCTCCCTCACCCCAGGGCCCCTGACTGCAGAGGGTGCCATGGTGAGATCTTCTTGCTAGAGCTTAACCTTCTACCAATTGCTCTCTTAGAACGTGGCCTCTTCCTAGAAATTACCCTGTTGGTTCCTCTTGCACCCGTGGGCGTATCGCTTCCATTCATGGTGAAGTCCAGACCCCATCTTCCCCAGGAAGGACCCCCTCAGACACAAAGGGCCGGGTTTGGACGCTGCCTCACCATTTCAGCCAGTGGCAGCGTGTATGGATCCGTAGCACTGTCTTTAAAAAATGGGTTTTTACACCAGTAAGCCCTGCCTGGTGGTAGTTGAAACCCATGGCAATGCCTCCGACCGCTTCGGTGGTTTGTACAAAGGTTTCGGGGACTAGGAGCCCAGTCAGGTGAAGTCACATCAATTCAGAGAAGAATCTCAGGAAAGCAGGGAAAAATGAACCCCAGAATGTCGGAAGGGTAGGAATGACATAGCTCCAGACACTGCCCCTCTGTGCCTCCTCCTTCCTGTTCCTCCCCGTCTCCCTTCATAATTTTGCTGTGCACGGTGCGTGTAACGGCTGCTCTCTTACCCAGTCTTTGGGTCCCAAAGGCTTTCATTCCCAGTGTCCACTACCCACTGGCCAGATATGTGTGTTTGTGTGTGTATGTAATATATAAACTTTGTGTAGGTATATGTACAGTATATGAGCTACCCGGTTTCTACATATGACAGTTCCAAATTCTGAGAGATGGACTCTGGTCAGCCCAACATAACGTAATCAGAGTATCGTTCATAGGCTGTGTGGGTCACCCCAACCAGCTGTGGCCAAGGAGGGTCACTAACCTAAAACAAGGCCACCTGGGACAGTCAGACCTGTGGCAGGAACGTGTCCAGCAGAGGACGGAGGAGGGTGGACCATGTGTGCACCCTAAACTACGCGTAGCCCCAAACTGCTTAGGTCCGATGACAAGCGCAAACAGGATGAGGTCACTGTAGGACCTTTTTGTCTTCCTAATTCTGCTATTGTTTATGACTCAAGAAGAGATGTATTTTTCTAGTTGGAAGCCATAAGAAGAAGCAGCAACAGTTTAAGGTTCTGCTCTGGAGAAGATGGGGGAAAGTGGGGCTATTTATTTTTTTTTTCAACGTTTTTTTTTTAATTTATTTTTGGGACAGAGAGAGACAGAGCATGAACGGGGGCGGGGCAAAGAGAGAGAGGGAGACACAGAATCGGAAACAGGCTCCAGGCTCCGAGCCATCAGCCCAGAGCCCGACGCGGGGCTCGAACTCACGGACCGCGAGATCGTGACCTGGCTGAAGTCGGACGCTCAACCGACTGCGCCACCCAGGCGCCCCAGAAAGTGGGGCTATTTAGATAGGCATTCCTCGTGAGTCTTCCTTTTTAAAACAGGCATTTTTATTAAGCCGGAACTGGCTATGATTCAGAGAGTAAAGGAAGGATAGAGCAACAATTCCTGATGTATGAAGCAGCCGTAGAAGAGAAGGAAGTCCCGCCATTTGCAACAAGGATGGACCTTGAGGACATCACGCTAAGTCACATAAGTCAGACAGACAAAGACAAAAACTGTGCAATCTCACTTAGATGCAGAATCTAAAAAACCAAACTCACAGAGACAGGGACTATAATGGTGTTTTCCAGGGGCATGGGGGTGGGGGAAACGGGGAGATGTTGGTCAAAGGGTACAAACACCCAGTTATAAGTTGTGTAGGTTCTGGGGGGTTTAATATACAGCTTGGTGACTATAGTTAGCAATACTGTATTAAATATTTGCAAGTTGCTAAGGGAGTTGATCTTGCATGTTTTTACCACACACACACACATGCAAAATAGTAATTTATGAGGTGATGGAAGTGCTAACCTTATTGTGGTAATAATTTCACAGTATATACATGTATCAAACCAGCCATTGTGTGCCTTAAACTTACACGATGTTGTATAGCAATTATATCCCAACAAATCTGGGAGGAAAATAATTCCTGACCATAAACGATACAGACCTTAAGCCCTGCAAGAGTTTAAATGTCAGGCCTGTCAGCACGGCCGGGGCCCTGAGCTCTGACTAGGATCCTTTCCCAGTGCCGAGCTGTCATTTAAGGCTGAGTCGCTGTTCTTGACCTTAAATTCCCATTGTAAATAAATCCACTTGTGGCTGCCAGCAGGGAAGGGGCAACAGCCGCAATCACTGACAATTCTGTTGCGGGAAGAAGAAGAGAATGTGAGTAAAGAGCAAGTCTCCCCTCACATCAGTTAGCACTTGGGCAAAAGACCACCATTTGCCTGAAGCAACCTGCTGAGTAATGTACACACAGGTTATGTCACTACAGCAAACCTATGAGGGGACTATTGTTAACTTTACAGAACAGGAAATAGGGTCAGAGAGGTTAATGAACTTCCACAAGCTCGCAAAGCTAGTGTGTGGATTTTGCACCCACGCTCCAGAGCTTGTGTTCCTGCCCGCTATTGTAATGATTTTGCAGATAGCGGGGCATGTTCATATCCGGTATGTTTTCCTTCCTCTAAACTCTTCCGTTTTTAGCTGTAGCGAAATGATGTACATAGGGTTGAACTGCTGTGAACGAAAGAAGTCAGTAATGAAAATAATTTTGAAAGACTGCAAAGCTTTTCATTATAATCTTAGTTCCTCAAATTCAATAGCGGAGCCCTCACACTCTGCATTAGATACTTTATATCCTAAACCTACAGTCTGTGGGCCCGCGTCCCAAAAAAGATCCCATTCGGTGAGTAGGATGATACTGCTTATCCTCTTTTAGCACGTAGAGCAGATGTAGATTCATGTACGGTGTTAGAAGGATGAGCAACCCCCCGTGGTGGCTGATGGGCATTTGCCCGTGACGGCACCCCCCACCACGTGTGTGCTGTGGACCCTCTAGATCTGTGTCGATGACTGCATATTTGTTACAGCATTTGTTATAAGTAAGGAAACAGCCACCATGACATGGCTAAGACAGCTTTAATGCCAAGCAAACAAATATAAAGCCAGCAGTTACTTGACACGCCCACATCCCAGCATCCATGGATGGTGTGGTCGATGAGTAGACAACATCCGTGGGACAGAGAACCTTTTCCAAAAGGGACAGATGGTGACCACTGTTCTCCAAGAGCACTGCAGTTCAGCCACGGGCCCTGTCAACTGAGTGCATTGCCTCCTGCTCGGACAGAAGAGAGCAGGTGTAATGCAGCACCTGCTAGACCTCGGATGGGCAAAGGACCCACCCACCCTGCCCACAGGGCATCAAGGCTGTTGACAAAGGCTTATTCAACATCAGTATGATACCTAGGAAGTCACAAAAGGCCCGGTTCTTCAATCAGTTTTATTGAGACTATATTATTTACATGCAGTAAAATTTACCTTTCAAAAAGATCTACAGTTCTATAAATTCCAACAAATGCATGTGGTCATATAACCACGCCACAATCAAGACATAGAATACTTCTGTTATTCGCAAAGTTCCCTCCTGATCCTTTGTTGTCAGTCATTTCCTCCCCACACCAGCCCCTGGCAACCACTCATCAATTCTCTGTCCCTGCAGCTTTGCCTTTTCCGCAATAAATGGAATCATATGGTGTGTAGCCATTTGAGGCTGGCCTCTTTCTCTGGGTACAATGCTGGTTTCTGCATGTATAAGGAGTTTGTTCCTTTTTACGACTGAGCAGTATTACTATGTAGTAGTTTATTTGTTCGCCGGTTGAGCCACATTTGGGTTATTTCCAGTTCGGGGTAATTATGAATAACATTGCTATAAACCTTCACATACAGGTTTTCATGTGGACGTGGTTTGCAGGCTGGACGGTCTGGTAAGCACATGTTTCCACTCCAGCCGTGCACAAGAGACCCCCTTGCTCTGATCCTCACTAGCATATGGTCTTGCCCACGAATTGACTCTAAAAGCAGTTAAAAATAGTTGCTAATGAGGGGCAGAGTTTGTTTTGTTACCTAAAAGCAAGGATTCGATACACTTTAGATCAATCCGAAGAAGTTAATGATGAAATAAAGTGTTGTTCCGGGTAACCGCACCCTTAAATTATGGCTTTTTCCCAGTCACTATTTAATTAAAACTCTTGCAAACATCCTAGATACCCAGGTAGCAGGTAGAATAGCAATTGATCTCATGCTCCACGGATATTTTTAAACATTCAAATGAGGTTGTATTTTCATTAAAAGGAAGCTTTCGACTTCCTTAACGTTGTTTTGAAAAGATTGCGAAGATTCCTGTGCTCTGGGGAAAACCAAAACCAGAATTAGAACAATGGCAACCTTGGACTGTTCTCATTTCTCTTGCAGGAAATGGCTTTTTTTTTTTTTTAAGTTAGCTGTCTATATGCTACATATGGATTATCTACTTCCAGAATTATACACAAGCAGTTTAGAACATTGAGTTGCTCCAAATTTGCCTTGAATTCACCTCCCTTCCCAAGACAACCGATTTTTTTCCCAGTTAACCCAGGCATACGTACTCCAAATGAATGTTAAATAATGAGCATCAGCCCAAATGGAATATAATTGGAGTATTAACTCTGTGATCAAAATAATGATATAAACCAGCGTCAGGACAAATCCAACTTGAAGTCGTCACCATCTTTGGGGCGTTGATTCTGCAGCTGTCCTTCAGTAGCCTGGGAAATTGAGAATAAAACGGAGCTATGTCGGCCACAGAGTGACGGGGAAAGACACGGAGGAGAACCACGTGAGCAGAACTTTTCTTTCCTCCCGGGCCTGTTTTTCCAGCAGTAGTTCGCAAGCCAACTGAACATTATTTGTGAAATCCACACGTGGAGGCTTCTGTGAAGATTTTAGCTACTTGTCCCTGGTAGAATTGTTGAATGTTTCAATTACTAGGTAGACAAGGGGCTACCGATTTAGTCTCACAATGGCTTCTAGATGGTTCTGAGGTTGGTTGAGACTTACAGGGCTATCCTGGGAATAATGAGAAGGCAACTGTCAGTCAGGTCCTGACCCTGAACTGCCAAAGCCCCAAAGAAGCTGAAAGGTAGGCAGGGAAAGTCTCACAAAGTGGCTCTGTGACTCATGATAACCTTCAGGAGTCCAGCAAAATTATGTGTTTCCTCAGCAATTAACCCCAATAAAAGAGAACAGTGTGAGGATAGAGTGGAACTAACAGTGGTTAAGCAACGACGATGTGCTAATAGTTCATGCTGGAGTCCATTTATGAACTTTCAAATCCTACCCACCGACCTGTGAAAGAAATATTGTCTCTCATAATTACTCATCACCGGGAAACTGAAGATCAAAGAGGTTGCTAACCTTGCTCATGTTACCAATCAGGTGGCCAAACTCACAGTCCCACCAGATCTGACCCCCAAAACCCCGCCCTCACTTGTGGTCCCAGGAAAATACGGGATGCCCACTTAAATGTTCAGGGAAACAACAAATATGTTGTTAGCATTTGTACGTCCCCAATACTGCACGGAACATGCAGATATTAAAAAGTATTCCTTGCTTAGCTGAAATGTAAATTTAACTGAGATATACTTAAAAAAATATAACTATATTTTTGTTTGCTAAATTTCACCACCCTGGCCCTCACTGAAGTTTTCTGGCCGCCCAATGGGATTGCCAGTATTCTGCTGTTTGTTCTTCCGTATTAGATCATTGCACAAAGATTCCTTCCCGTTGCATACATTGGGGGATGGAGTGAGGAGGAAGGGGTCTGAGGGCGGGCTCCTCCTGAGCACAATCATGAGTGGGAAAATAATAAGCATTTCCTTTTTTGGGGATCACTGAGCTATGCTGGGGTTGGAAAACACCTGGCTGGCCAGGTCGTTTTCCATCATGTCCACGTGGCTGGTTTTGAGCTTTCCAAAGTTTGTCTTTGTGGACCCCTGGCCTCTGAGATACTTTGTGCACAGCTAACTTTGGGAAATGCTACAAATGGCACCCCTTGGAGAGTTGTGGGCACAGGAGATCATTGTAGGTCCTGAGAAAGCCTATAGGAAAGACTGCAGTTGGCCTTCTGCAACTGAGAAGCTGTCACGCTCCCTGAAAACAACAGTGGGAGCCCCTGCCTGTGGGATGAGGGAAAACTCGGCCCTGTCTCGGGTTCCCTTCTGAGACTGTTTCTGAGAATCCATGAGCCATGTTGCTATGTTCTTTTTAATTTGGGGGCCTCGGAAGGGAGCTGGGCCAGCAGTACTCAGCTGCTAGCACTGAGCTTATGCGGCGCACAAGTCCTTAGAGGTGCCGCTGTCTGGATTGAGCTGCACCCCGTTTACACGTCCCCTCCGGCCACCTTGTCACCTGCTTGCCCGGGCTGCTGGGCTCCTCCAGGTTGGTTTGCCCTGGGCTTTGGCACTAGCCTGCTCCTTAATTCCATTTTTCCAGCACGGAAGAGGCAAGCAGTGTTGGAAACCGGATGACTCCCAGGACCTCCACAGTGTCCCCTGCACGAGGTGTGTCGGTAAGTGCTTAGCAACCAGCTAGACGAGCTTGATTCCTAGTGTGTGTACTTCCTGTGGGGTAAATACCCCGCCGCCGTGGCTGATTTCATCGAGGGGAGTTGGGAAGAGATGCGCAGTGGTGCGACGTCCAAAGAATTTCCACCAACTGACACGGTAGCCCTCAACAGTACAGGTAATAGAAAATGTCGTAAAATAATTAAGAAGCAATGACCTTGAGTATTTGTTAACTCTATTTTTAATATCATTTATTAAATGTCAGTTGACATAATTTAATTTTTAAAGTTTATTTATTTATTTTGAGAGAGAGAGAGCAGGAGCAGGGGAGGGGCAGAGAGAGAGGAAGAGAGAGAGAATCCCAAGCGCGGAGCCTCATGCGGGGCTCAAACTCACAAACCATGAGATCGTGACCTGAGCAAAATCCAGAGTTGGACGCTTAACTGACCGAGCCACCCAAGTGGCCCCGTAATTTACTTTTTAATGACGGCCATGCCTACCAACTAGCTTGCAAAATTCATGACAATTTTACCATTTGTCCAAAGTCCACACAGCTAGCTCCTGCACACCACTGCGGCTTCAGGGTAACTTGCTCCTTAGCCTCCAGCCTGGCTCCAGGTTGCACAGCCTACAACTCCCACCCGCCATCCGCCTCTCCCGTCCCCACCCCAAGCAAAGGAAGGCCCTTGAAACCGTTTTTGCCCTACCCAGAATCCAGGCCTGACTTTCCCCCAGAAAGAGTTTCCCCCAGAAACACTCTGCAAATTAATGAAGACAGACTTTTCTATTACAGGAAATGCCTTTACCTTGAGTCATCCTATTTCAGAACAGGATACTTGCCTTAGTTTGCATATATATAATGGGTATCAGTGTGTTTTTCCCAAAGCAAATGAATTAACTGCACCCCCAAAGGTGACTTCTAGACTCTAGTTGGAAGTCAGCACAATGGAGAACCACTAAAGCTTTAGAATTGGGGGCCAGTTTTTTCCCCCAAGATTTCAGAGACTTCTGGGCCAAATCTTAGGTGGGGCTCCGAGCCTCTCAGCGTCCCTCTTCCCAATTGCTACAGAAGAAAGGATTTTCCCAGACATGTGGCCTATGGGGGAGGCTGGTGTTGTTGGTTGTATTGCCTTTCCCCAAAATATGTTGGAGTCCTATAAATGTGGCACCTGTAAATTACTTTGAGGGATTGCGTTGGGTGGGTGGGTGGGGGTGTCTCCTGCCTCTTTTCTTCCTCCTGTGGACCACACTGCTTCAAAGAACCTGAAAACCTGCACAGGAGTAAACAGATCTCTGCATAACTAACCCCGGGTCATTCTGTCCTGATCCTAAATCATCCTTAACTTGTGACCCATGCAAACATGCATTCACCTCTACCCCAAAGGTTTATCACTAGCCACAGACATTTCTCTCCCCATGCCTCCTAAATAAATCACTTCCCAGCTAGGGTCTGAGAGTTCTGGAAGTCTCAGGAATTGAAATAGTTCACCTTGGAAAATCTTAATTCAGTTGGTTTTTGTCTCACAGCAGATGTTATATAAATACTTGATTATTGATAACATTCCCACTTCGCATAAATGTTTCTGCCATGTTGAAGGCGATGAGAAGAGAAATGATATAATTATGGCAAACTGATTTTACTAATTACTCAGAGCATGACAGTCAGGGGTTCCAAAAGATGAGTGGAGAGAGGACCTGGGTGCCGAGCTCTGAGGTTCCAGGGTACACGGTGGGCCAAGCACTGGGGTATATGGGGGTTGGAGAGCAGCCAGTGTCCTCGGCTGACCAATTCAGCAGCCAAGGGTATGGCTGAGACCTTTCTGGTTCCAGCTCCCAGACCTGTCCCCGCACCTCTTCTTCTGATCCCTTCATTCACGGCTTCCTGCCCCCAGGCCTAGTTGTTGGCATAGTTGCCCCCAGCCGCCAATCTAGGTGGCCAGGCCCGCTACCCCTAGAGGTTCAGGAGGGGATGGAACTCCTGAGCTAAGTTCAGAGGAGGAGGTTGTCCAGGCCACCATTGTGGCAACTCCCACCCCAGGCCATCTGTACCTGCTGCCACTGTGGGCGTGTGCACGTAGAGCCTCTGCAGGGTTTTGCCCGACTATTCCCGAATTGTTATGTTGTTGCTTTACTGCTTCTGAAATACCTAAATCCAAGATCCAGTCACCTGGGAACCCCTGGAAGAATAATCCTTCCAGAATTCTGGCCCCAAGTGGCTAAACCTGGGATGATGTGCCCATGGTAGGTCATGAGAGGTGACGTGATTCGTGGCCTCTAATAAATCTCTCCTCCCTGCATCTAGGACCTGGGTCATCTCCTCCCAGTGGCTCACACTGGCCTATGTGCACCAGCACAGGTGACCCAGGCAGAGGCTTCAGAAGCACAGCTACATGGGCGTCTATCCTTGTCTGCCAGAGACGTCATATGGAAGAGAACTGAGGCTCCCTGGCTGGAAGCCCCAGACATTTGCATGAGGCCTTCTCAGACCCTATAGCTTCATGAGTAACCCCCCAGAGGACTGCCCAGCTGAGCCCAGAATGGTGAGCAGGTAATGGTGGCCATTGGAGCTGTTAAGATTTGATGTTGGTTGTTACCCAGCAATAGGTGATTACACACTACCCTTGATCTGCAGAACTTTCTTTCATTCACTCAAGTCATACCTTCCGGAGTACCTACTGTGTACCAGACTCATTGACAGGGAGCAGGGAGACAAAGAGGAACATAGAATAGCTTCCAGCAAAGAGCTCAAGGTCCCAGGTTAGAATATACGACATCCTGGTCAGGGCGCCAATAAGAGGTTCATGGCCAAGATGGGATCTCTCCTTCTTTCTCTCTTGAATTAAGTGAATCCTTCATAAGGCACTCCTATCGAGTGCCAGGTTCTGTGCCAGGCATAGCGGTGAACACAAGAAGCAAGACCCATGGAGCCCGTGGCATTTAAGACAGACACTTCTGGTCCCGTGCTTGTCTTTGTCCTGGGAGGAGACGCCTGCTCTTCTCGCCCCAGTACGTATGTGGTCTACCTGGGGGGGGAGAAGGAATAACATTATTTCCATAATAAATACTTTTGAGCAAGGCAACCATTTAATATTCTTTGTATCCAAGTGATTTAGGCCAAAAAGTAATTTCAGCGAAGATGTTGTTAATTGAGATGTTGGCAACAATGGCATCTCCAACGCCTTTCTGTGAGACACGTGGTGGTCGTTCCTGGGCAGCGAGTATCAGTGACTTGATTTCTCCTTCCCTTCTCTCAGCCACCTATTTATGAGTGGCCTGAGAAGGCAGAACGAGGCAGGAGTTAGACGTGGCTCCACATCTCCTAACAATAGCTGGGGACAGCAGGATGGCTCCTTTGAGGGCATCTAACTCTTCTGGAGAGTGGTGTCATTGGAGGTGTCCCAGGTTGGGTTCTCTGGGAAGCACACTCTGAGATGGAGATCAGCCACTGAAGTTTGGTAGGGAGTATTCTCAGGATCAGCACCTGGGGAAGAGGAAGGAAGGAAGCGGGACTAGACCGGAGAAGGCGGGCTTCAGCCAACCCCATGGGGAGCTCAGAAGCTGGCCTGGCTTTTCAGATTTGTCTTACACTGAGGGGCCAAGGCCTTTATACTCCTGAGTCAACCACTCACTGGCTTCCCAGGAAGTGGGGTTCTCTGGGGCACAATAACTGTTTTCAGGCAAGGTAATTCCTCAAGGGGGATGACAGCTGAGGGCCACCTGCTGGCAATATTTCCGGCAGCTGACAATCTAGTTCTTTACTTCTAAATGGGATCTGGGTACATTCCCACATCTACCACGGAGGATGAACAGGATCTGTCCTCAAGATAACAGGAACGTTTTGTCGGTGCTGAACTCTGCCTATCATTCTTTTTGGGCACCTGTTCTTCCTATATAGTAGGTAACTGGCTCTGTCTCCTACAATGTTCTCCCATTTGACCATTTCAGAATAAGCATGATTGTGATGATAATGGAGGTGAGGAGGAGGAGGAGATCTGAGTTAGGAGATAAGCTATTCGCTTAAAGACTTGCACTCTTAAAATACACACAAGCAATGCTCTGTTATATTTGCTGACCAAGAGGGGTGCCTGGGTGGCTCAGTCGGTTAAGCGTCCGACTTCGGCTCAGGTCATGATCTCATGGCTTGTGAGTTCTAGCCCCGCGTCAGGCTCTGTGCTGATGGCTCGGAGCCTGGAGCCTGCTTTGGATTCTGTGTCTCCCTCTCTGCCCCTCCCTCTCTCGTGCTCTTGTCTCTCTCTGTCTCTCAAAAATGAATAAACGTAAAAAACAGTTTTGCTGACCAAGAGACTAAATAGATGAACACATTTTTTAGTCGGCTCGTCAGTATCTGGCGGGAACCTTTTAACAGACCGGGTTTCAGCCTGAGGAATCCATGCTGGCATATGGGGCTTGTTGCTGTGTGTGGTCCAGGCCTTTTGGGTTATGCTGTCAATCAGATGAGCTGGGGAGAGGAGCCAGTCTTCCCGTGGCTCACGGAGGGTACTATGGCCTTGATGCTTACAAGGATGTGCGCAGTGGAAGCCAGGAGATAATTTAGTTCAAAATTTTTTTTCTTTCTCAGAGTCATGAAAGGTATTTATCTCTGATCTCCACAAACCATAAGTACAGAGAAGTGCCGTTTTATAGTGGGTAAAATAATGTACTTAGTCCCTTCATCATCTCTGTCCGAATTCACATACCATATGTGAAAACGACCCTTTTCTCTCATCAATTACAAAACAAATATAGAAAGGTTTTTCAAACTAGTCACTATAAGGAGTCTGTTAAAATAAGCATCTCTGTAAGACAGAAATTTTCTAACATGCACAGAAGTAAAAAGATGAATATATGAACGCCCCATGTACTCACCACCCAGCTTCAATAGTTACCAATATCTTACAAATCTTACTTCACCTATCCCCTTGATTTTTTTTTCTGGAGTGTTTTGAAGTAAATCCTAAACATCATGTGATTTCACCGGTAGGTGAATATTTCAGTATGCCTCCCTACCTGATAAGGATGTTTTGTTTTTTTTTTTTTTTAAGATAAACAGCATGGCACTATCCTAAAAATTTTGCCGTAATTCCTTGACTTCACATACTCTTCAAACTTCTTTGTCTTAAAAATGTCGTTTCAAGGTTGGTTTATTCGGGTTGAGACCCAAAGAAGATCCATACATTGCATTCGATTTGAATGTTTCTTAACCCCTTTTATTCGATTCTGTTGCACACTTTTTAAAATAATGCCATTGATCTGTTTGAAAATGGGTTATTTGTCCTGTAGAATTTGCACATTTTAGATTTGGCTGGTCGCTGCCTCAGGGTGTCATTTAACCAGTTTCTCCTCCAACTGTTTCTCCTGTAAAATGATATTTACATCTTGAGTTGTGACTAGATTCAGGTTCAATTATTTTAGGCAAGCATTCTTCCTAGGTGGTGGTGCACCCTACCTATTGTTTCTTGTCACGAGGTGTGTTATTTCTGCCAATCCCATGTTTCCCAATGCCTGTCTGTCCTAGATCAGCCAGCGGGTCAGACTGATCACTCCATTAGGAAGCCTTTCATCTTTAGATGTGCTTTCTCTTGGGGACATGCTACCCTTTCCTGCCCTCAAAGTCTCGCCTGATATTTGGCAGCATTCACCGATGAGTGTAGCCTAGATCCACTATTTCAAAGTGGCAAAATGGTAATTATTAAACTTTCCGAAGTTATTGGCTGGAATTCTTAATATCCTTTCTGAAGTTATTGGCTGGAATTCTTCTGTTGAAACAAATCAGAAACAAAAGACCTTCCCTCATGAATTATCAGGCAAGAGTCCATTTCAATGCCATGGTTAAGTGTGTGATATTGTTTGATTTATGTTGACCAAGGGACTCCTAAAGAAAAGAATGACTTAAACATCCATAGCAGCAGAATTTGGGAGAGAGCCTGGCCGCTGGCCTGTAGGCTCGATGCCACTCTCTTCTTCTGTGTTCTTTCTAGGCCCTCCGTAGGGGCTTGTAGTCCCATTTCAAAGCCACATCAGCTGGGACCTTGCTGGGGCAGTCCTGTTCTTTTACTTTGGTCTTTATACTTTGTCTTGATAGTATCTATGCTCTGCCTGAAATATATACAATAGTTTCCCTTATTTTGGGAAAAAAAAAATCCTTCTCTTCTGCTGTAATGCCTAATGCGTGAGTTCCTACAGAGTTTCTACTGAGATGGTGTAGCCATCTTTCAGTTCGGTTTCCATTCATCTCTTATACCTCATGCCTTGACCAAAGCAAATCCTACCATTTCCCAAATATGGGCTGTGCATTCCTTCCGTCACTTCTTTACTCACACTGTTTCTTCTGCTAGAATTTGTCAGAGCTTCCTATCCCCAAAGATTTGGTTCAAGTGCCGTGTCTTCATGAAACCATTTCTAATTATCCTGCCAGAAGAAATCAAGTTCCCAGTTGCCCAAAGAAATGTGTACCTGTGTGGGATATAATCTATTAAACTTTTGAAGAGATCTGCTAAATAAGGCAGAGAGACAATAACAGATGCACACAAAATTTAGAAATGGAAAACAAAGGAGAATACAAGCGCATCATTCTGGTTAACAGAGCTGCTGTGATTGAGCCATGGATCCAAGCTTCCCAAGGGCTTGAGGAAATGAGAGAAATGCTTAAATTATGTGATTTTCAGTACTGGAAGAAATCTTTTCAGTTCCATAGTGGTATAGGAAAATTTTCTGGGCTCCAATTTCCGAAATAAAGTTTTCAGATGGGGTTATATGGGTGGTATCGTGAACATCATTTTATAGCAAGAGCAGAAATAAATTTCATGTGGCCGTTTCTTATAGCAGCATTAGGTAATCTTATGTGGAGCTTATCAGATTTAGTTCAAGTATCAAGGCTTCTGATGTTCTAAGCTGATCAAAGGAAATTCAGAATACTTACAGGAATAAATGGAACGCACATGCTACATAGGCAATCATCTGGGTTGATCACCTTTCCCATCCAGCGCGATGAACTGGGTAAACGATAGTTTAAGTTGAACCTATTGGTGAGAGTATACGTTGCTTGATCCTATATTTTGCTGCACAAGGGTTGGTGCGTATAATTTGGAAACCAAGTAAGCAGATGGTAGGGTCAATAACCTTCTGTGGGAATTGAGAAGTTAATCTGTGTTCTCACTCAGATGGAAGGTCATTGTGTCCATAGTTAACTATAGACAAAGCTAGGGGTTCCCTAAAAAGGCTGTCTTTGATGGGCTCCTGAAATTGAACACCAGGATCTCTAGAAAACATTTTAGGGCCTAGACATTTTTCAAAATAGTTTTTAAAAATTATCCTACAATCGTACTATGACCTCAGTAGCTTTCTTCTAGAATAACTGGTTCTCTATGATATGGCTCCTGTCTGCCTCCATGGGAATGTCCCTATGTAGCTTGACAGGGAAGCTTTCTTCAAGGCATTATTTCACGCCATCCAAATATTCAACACTGGATTTTGCAGAATGTCTGATGAAGATACTTGTTGCTTTAATTTATTTAAGAAGTTTTTTACCCTGGAAAATTTCAAACATACATAAAAGTAGAGATACTGTAACTAACCTCCAGCTAAAACAATTATCTACATTTTAATCTGCTTGTTTTTAATTATAACAGTAAAACACATGATAAAAGAAAAAAAATCAAAGAGTACCAAAAGACATTAAATAAGGTCCCTTTTGCCTTCTACTCCAAGAAAACCTCTCTTAACAGTTCTACAGTATCCTTTCAGAAATGTTCAGCACATATATGTACGCACATTAGTTCTTTTTAAAATATGATCACACTGTTTTTCTTACAGGTATTTTATTTTTCTCTTATACATACTGGTTTTCACCTTGATGCTTTTTTAAACTTAATAAAATACCTTGGAGAGATTGCCATTCTTCTGGGTATAAATCCACTTCATTCTTTTATTAGTAACAAAAAATCTCTCTCCTTTTTTTTTTAAACAATAATCACCTTTATGTACTTCTGACTATATACCTACAGTTGTTCATCTTTCTTTACATATATTAACTCTTAATCCTCACAACATCTCTACATACAATTATCCCATTTTACAGATGGGAAAACTGAGGGATGGAGAGGTACACAGCTGGTGAGTGTCAGAGTCTTATGCTCTTAACTACCTCACTGGCCTGCTTCTATGTAACACAATGTTGTCCATGGTACATGCTATTCCATTGCATGGACCTACCATACTTTATTTCTGTGGGTGGATGTTTAGATTGTTTCCAATTTTGCCTGCTTTATTAGCAATGCTGCTGTGACTTCTGATTAAACGTGGAAATTTGAACACTAGCATTTATTGCCTATCTCTCCTGAGACCCCACTAATGTGACAGGAAAATTGTATGCATGCACAAACACCCAGAAAAAAAACCATAGGGACGAAGATAACAGGGAAAGAAGGTGAAAGTACCAACATTTTGGAAGCTGAAAAGTAGATAGATGACCAGTAACTAAGAATAGATCAGAGAAAGTTGAAACCTTCATGGTATTGGGCGAAACCAAGAAGCAGATCTGTTGGTGTTTCAGAATCTCAGGAAGGTCAGGCACCTGGAGCTTCTGAAAGAAGGAAGGTGTGGCTGAAAACAAGATAACTGGTTAAAAATGTTTGAGATGATAACACTTTTAAACAATAATAAAGCAGAATATTCTCATGACCTTGGAATCGGGAAGGATTTCATACAGAAGAAACAACAGGCACTAACCATAAGGAAAAGACTGGTAGATTCAATGACTTCTCCTCATCCAAAGACACCATAAAGAGAGGACAAAAGAAAACCACAGAGTGGGCGACAATGTTTGAAATGCATGTAAATACAACATAGTATTCAAAATACATGAAGGACTTTTGGCAGTAAGAAAATAAGAAAAAGAGCAAATTTTAAAAATAAGCAAGACACTCCAACAAGCTCTTCACAAAAGAGAAAATCCAAATAGTTGATAAACAGGAGGAAAGCTACCCAATGTCATTTTTCATCAAGAACCTGCAAAGGAAAGCCATAATGCTATATGCTTACGTACCCGGCATATTGGTAAAATTTGAGCAGTTCTAATAATACCAATTGTCGACAAACAAACAAAGGCACAGACACTGCTGGTGGGAATGAACCAGGGGTAGGGACCTTGGAGAACAGTTTGGCATTCTATGACCAAGTGTGATGTATGCGTCCCCTATGACCTAGATATCTTACTACCAGGCCTACAACTGTGATTCTGACACCAGTTCTGATGTGAGTTTTTTTTTACCCCCACACCAAGCAAATCTCCCACACCAGATCCCACAGGCTAAAGGCTCAGTCCCACAAGACTGCCCCCCTCCCTTCCAACACCAACCACAAGTCCAAGATGTTACCTGCTTCTTCTGACCAATGGGCTGTAAATCAGAGGTTTCCATGACCCCCTCCTTGGAGTCATTAATTTGCTACAACAGCCCACAGAACTCAGGGAAACATTTTACTCACTAGATTGCCAGTTTATTATAAAAGGATATCACTCAGGAACAGCCAGATGGAAGGAAGAAACTCATAGGGCAAGGTATGGAGAAGAGGTGTGGAACTTCCATGCCCTCTCCAGGAGCACCTTCACGTGTTCACCAACCCAGAAGCTCTCAGAACCCTCTCCTTTTGGGTTTTTATGGAGGCCTCATTACAAAGGCATGATTGATGAAGTCATTGGTCATTGGTGATTGAATCAACTTCCACCCCCTCCCCCTCCCCAGAGGGGAGAAGGTGGTGAGGGTGGGACTGAAAGTGCCAACCCTCTTAGCATTTGGTTGTTCCCTTGGGAACCAGCGCCAGCCCCCCCCCCCCCCCATCCTTAGGTGACCTAGGGACTTCTCAAGTCACCTCATTAACATACCAAAAGACACCTTTATTACTCTTACCACTTAGGAAATCCCAAGGGTTTCTTGAGCTCTGTGCTGGTCACAGGATAAAGACTACACATCTATTTCTTATTATAAATCGCAATATCCCAACACCCTACAGAGATCTGTGCAGACAGGCACCAGGACGTATGACCGAACAGGCTCAGGTCGTTTCACAAAATAGCCTCAAAGTAGAAACGACCCAAGTGTCCATTGACAATAGAATAGATAAGTAACTTCTGGCATAGGCATTGGTTCTGTGGGATCCTGTAAACAGTGAAAACAAATATAGACTTCATGCAATAATACAGATGCATCGCAAAAAAAGGTTGAAAAGCAAGACGCAAAAAATGCAACATGTCATTTGTAGACTCTTTAAAAACATCTAAGAGCTGGAAAATGTTAATTCTAATAATGTTATTTGTCTAGTCAGGCACGACACAAAATCCCAAAGTCCATCGAGGAAACTCACGTGGCCCAAGCTGCCTCCTGGGGACCTTTCCAGGGTCTCTGTGCATCCCAGCCTCAGGAGATCTGGCCCTGCTTTAAGGCCAACTCCTGCTTACCTGGCTTGCCTACCCCCTAGGCCTGCCCCTCAGAAGCCTTCTTATCTCTCTGCTGAGCTACCCCAGCCAGGCGCCCAGTCAGCCTCCCTTGCCCAAACCCCCTGCCCCCCAAAGCGTGTGTACACAGTAGCCTAACTGCAGGCCTGGGCAATGAATGCGGCTCTGTGGTCAAGACGGTGGGCCCCTGGGCTCAGACTTGGGGTTCACATCACTTAAAGGCTTTGTGATCTTGAGCAAGTTACTTAACCCCTTTGTGCTTCCCTCTCTCACCCCCAAAACGAGCATATTAATAGAACCCACTTCATAATGGTCATTCTGAGAAACAAACCAATTGGTGTACCGGGCCCGGCCTAAGTACCTCAGAAATATTCATTATCATTACCTGGAGAAGGTACAAATGACATCAGTGATGTGAATCCCCCATGTTGGAAACTTCTCACCGGGCGGTTTTCTCCACGGCATCTGCGTCTTGTCCATCGTGGCCACCCCCACCCCCCGCCAGTTCTTTCCCAAGGCCGTACTTCTCCATTTCTGAACTTCCTTTGCCCCTACCCTTTGACTCCGTTCTGTAATTTCTCAGACAATGTAGCTGCCCCCTGGGCCCCCACTCAGTTCCAGGCCTGCTCCTGCCTCTGCTCAGCCAGAAGCTCCCACACGCCCCCTAAGCACAAGGCCACCCACCTCAGGTGACGACAAATGCCAGGGACAGCAAATCTTCAGTCCCCCCAGCTCCACTGAGCAGGAGGGAATTCGTTTTCCCGTGGAAATGAGTGATGCCAGTGCCCTTCAAATGGAGAAGCCACTACAGTCACCTCCGGTCTTCAATAGCAAAATGTTCCTTGTCCCTTATGAGCAAATGCGGCCGTTTTTCCTGTTTGATTTGCCTCGGCCGTCTTCCCAGCGGAACGGAGGGCGGGGACACCGTGTTCCCCGCTGGTTCTGCGTCTGGGCTGTCATCCTGACCAGCCGCTGGATGGACACCGTCTATGGAGTCCAAGGTTGATCAGGTTGGAGAACCAACTATCCGCATAATCCTCATACCTGACCCCGAAGGCACCCTGTGATCCTTTCTCCGAAGGGACATTCAAGCTGGGGGGAAGGGCAAAGAGTTCTTATTACAGGTGCCTGGGAGCCCTGATCTGGCCCTCTTGAGAGCCACTGGAGGCTTGGCTGCATGTTGTTTTGGGGGGCTCCCCCCCTCCAGTAAAGTAGAAGAGAAAGACACCTAAAGCCTTGGAGATAAGAAAATTCACTTTGTAAAAAGCAGGACTCTTGGAGCAGATAGTCACAACGTGATGGGAAAGCGTATTTACTTTAGAAGCCAATTAAGCCAGGCACCTGGGTGGCTCAGTCGGTGAAGCATCCGACTTCGGCTCAGGTCGTGATCTCACAGTTTGTGGGTTCGAGCCCCACGTTGGGCTCTGTGCGGACAGCTCAGAGCCTGGAACCTGCTTTGGATTCTGTGTCTCCCTCTCGCTCTCTGCTCCCTCTGTCTCCCTCCCCCACGTGCTCTGTCTCTCTCTCTCTCTCTCAAGAATAAATATATTTTTTTAATTGAAAAAACATAAGCCAATTATGCCTCATCTCCAAACAGGTGTGGTGTGGGATCCACAACATTCAGAAGCAAAATATGTCCCTTTACCGTATTTTTTATCCAAATCCAATTAAACACAGTCTGTGCCTCCACTTGACAAGAATACCAAGAAATGCACTATCAGTCAGGTTGTGGGGTGCCCCCCTGCTTGCCTAGGATGCTATGAGTCTGTCCAGAAAATGTGGGGAAAGGCCTTTGGTTTTTAGGCCATCCTGAATGATCCAGGGGTCCAGCCCCAGCTAGCTGTGCCAGCCGCTGGGGCCTGTCGGAAGGTGGACGGCCATGTTCTTCCTGAGCACAACTTGGACACAGAGATCTTTAGCCTCACAGCTTTGGGTCTGGTTGTCTGGTCACCCTATCAGAAGTCCTGCCACCATCGGGGTGCTGCAAAGGAAGTCGGGGGCGGAGAAACCCACCCAGTCAGGCCTGCAAGATCTAACCCTTGTCTCAGGGGCCAGACCACTCCTCACTTTCTCAGCCCCCTTGGCCTCTTGGTAGGCTGGGCAAATGGAGATTGGACTACAGAAGAGAAGGCGATTGATGGAAACAGATTCAGGAGTGGTATGAACAAGGGCACTCGGGCAGCCTCCGGACCAGGAAAAGGGGAGGAAACATTCTCCTGGAGGCTGCAAAAGAAACACTGCCGGGTCGACACCTTGGTTTTAGCCCAGTGAGACCCATTTCAGATTTTTGACCCCCAGAACTGTGAAATCAGTTTGTGTCATTTCTTCTCTTTTCTTTTTTCTTTTCTTTTCTTTTCTTTCTTTTCTTTTCTTTTCTTTTCTTTTCTTTTCTTTTCTTTTCTTTTCTTTCTTTTCTTTTCTTTCTTTTTTCTTTTCTTCATTTGCCTATAGCTGGCATACAATGTTACATTAGTTCCGGGTATACAACATAGTGACTTCTCTGGTCACCGGCCCACTTGTCATTGTCCAACACTACCTCAAAACCATTGACTAGATTCCTTTTTTTTTTAATGTTTATTTATTTTTGAGAGAGAGGCAGAGCGTGAGTGGGGGAGGGGCAGAGAGAGAGGGAGACACAGGAATTGACAAGGAATTGACTATATTCCTTATTGCTGTGCCTTTCATTCCCGTGACTTATTCATTCCATAACTGGAAGGAAGCCTGTAACTTTCCCCTCCACTCGTGCCCCCCTCTCCTTTTCCCTGGTAATCATCAGCTTGTTCCCTGTATTTATAAGTATCATTCTGCTTTTTGTTTGTTTATTCATTGGGGTTTTTTCTGTTTTGGGGTTCCACATATAATGAGATCATATGGTATTTGTCTTTCTCAGTCTGACTTATTTCACTTACCATAAAACCTTCCAGGTCCATCCATGTGGTCGCAAATGGCAAGATCTCATTTTTTTTAATGGCTGAGTAAGATTCCATTGTGTGTGAGGGTGTGTGTGTGTGTGTGTGTGTGTGTGTGTGTGTGTGTGTATACACACACATCTTCCTTATCTATCTGTCTGTTGGGAAACACTGGGCTGCTTCCATATCTTGGCTGTTGTAAATACTGCTGCACTAAACATGGGGGTGCAGGTATCTCTTCAAATTAGTGTTTTGTTTTCTTTGGGGAAATGTGTGTCATTTGAAGCCTCAAGTGCGTGGTCATTTGTGACAAATGCAGACCCTTTCGTCAGGGGACAATTGAGCTCTGTGGCCCAGACTTTTGAAAATGAAAGTTTTAGCAAGGTTAGAGAGACCCAGCACCCCCCCAGGACCCTGAGGCGAGGCTGCGGGCCTGCCTTGAAGGGGGATGGGAAAATATCTTCATCTCCTTCACACGAGCTCGCAGTGGGATGTAAGACACAGCTGATTTCTCAATCACATGCTCCTGTCACTCGGGAACATTTGAAGCCCTAGTCATGGGGCTCTCCTCCAGGACCCCTGGAACTGGCAGGTTTCTGCAGTGCCTCCATAAAGCTTGGGGCCTCGCAGGTCTAAAACCAATGCTTAGGGGTGCCTGAGTGACTCAGTCGGTTAAGCGTCTGACTCTTGATCTCAGCTCAGGTCATGATCTCCTGGTTCGTGGGATGGAGCCCCACGTCGGGCCCTGTGCTGACAGCCTGGAGCCTGCTTGGGAATCTCTTTCTCTCTCTCTCTGTCTCTCTCTCTGCCTTTCCCCTGCGTGTGCACAGGCTTTCTCTCTCTCAAAATAAATAACCTTTAAAAAACATGTTTAAAAAAGATAAGTGAAACCAATGCTTAAATAACTCATCCTTGGCTGGGTGAGCCTCTGTCATCTGGACTACCGAAAGTCTGCCGACCAGTTCTTCCTAAGAGGAGCTCCGATGATGGCCTCCTAAGAAGGGCTCCCTGGGGAGAGGCAGGGCTCATTGGAGACCCACCAGCAGGGTGAGTCTGGGCACAGTGCAGCTGAATGCGGGCACAGCAGGAAGGCGGGATGAGGTCCAGGCCGTCCATGCGGGGCGTTGCCTTGGCTGGTGTCTGGGCAGGACGGCTGCAAAAACAGGGCATTAACAGGTAAGAATCCCGCTTATTGGGGGGAAACCTACAGCCTATGGGTTAACCGTGCTTTGTTTTGCCTTCCTAAGATAATATTTCCTATTTCTGGGGCGCCTGGGTGGCTCAGTCAGTTAAGCGTCCGACTTCAGCTCAGGTCACGATCTCGCAGTCCATGAGTTCTAGCCCCGCGTCAGGCCCTGTGCTGACGGCTCGGAGCCTGGAGCCTGCTTCGGATTCTATGTCTCCCTCTCTCTCTGCCCCTCCCCTGCTTATGCTCTGTGTCTCTCACTCTCAAAAATGAACAAATGTTAAAAATTTTTTTTTAATTTCATAGTTCTAATGCACATGAAAGGAACCAATCCTTTTTACTTTTCTCATCAAAACTTTAGGTCGTCTGGTTAAAGGCAAGCGTATCAGTGTCTCATTTCTGCTGTAACAAACGACCACAAACTCGGTTCAGAAAAACACAGATGTGTTATCTTCCAGTTCTGGAGATCAGAAATCTGAAACGGGTCACGGGGCTAAAATCAAGGTGTTGACCGTGCCTTCTGGAGAGCTGGGGAGAATCTGTTTCTTTCCCTTTTTCAGTTTCTAGAGGCTGTCCGGGTTCCTTGGCTCGCGGTCTTTCCTCCTACCTCTGCTTTTGTTGCCCCATCTGCCCTAACTCTGAGTCTCCTTCTTCCCTCTCTCACTTCTAAGGACCTTTGTGATCACGCTGAGCCCACTTGGATGATCTAGGATGATCTCCCCATCTCCAGATCTTTAACTTAATTACGTCTGCACAGTCAGTTTTGCCACGAGAAGGATCATATTCATAGGTTGCAGGAGTTAGGACATGGGCATCTTTGGGGGCCATTATTCTGCCTACCTTAGCAAGCCAATTTACGAAGATATTTTAGAACCTAGCTGTAGAACACCTGTTCGTGGAATCTTCTTGAGGGAGCCTAGTGCTGTCCACAGATGCCTGGCATATACTAGTGACTATTTGCTTCTTTCTCTCCTAGCTGTCTGTGTCCATTTGTTCACTCATGAGTCCTTCCTTTCCAATAGACAGTCAGTCCTTAGAAGCAGCTGTTGGAGATGATCCCATTGTGAAATTTCTAAGGCTCTTCACAAAGGGCCTCCAAGGACCTATGGATGAACAAGTTCTTGATTAGCCTCTAGCTTCCCTCCCCCAGGGTCTGAGGGCCAGCTGATTGGCCCATTACCAGAAAGAAAACATTCTTATTTCTAGCTGATCAGAAACACACATGCTTCCAGAAGATGGGGCCAGACATTGCCTTACTTCTCCCTCAGTGTCCCCCCCCACCCCATTCAGAGCTTTCTTCCATGTGCTCCTAAGAGGATCTCTGCTTTCTCTCCCTTCCTCCCTCCCTCTCTTCCTTCCTTCCTTCCTTCCTTCCTTCCTTCCTTCCTTCCTTCCTTCCCCACCCCTTCCCCAGGATCCTGGCTCCATCCTGGCAGCAATGTACAGGATCATGAGGAACATTCATCCTGCACCATCCAGGAAGGCAGAGCTAGGTCCCTCCTCCTGCCCTCCTCAGCACAAGTCACAAAACTTACGGGTTCCTCAGAGCAGGACGTGAACAAGACAAGCCCTTCTCACCAGGGCTCTCACATTGACCACTAATGTGTATTATCATATTGAATATGTCTGCCTAGCTCATCTGTCTTGCCAAGACTCTCTCTCCACAGGGGTAGGGCAGAGGAAGGAAGGCTTTAAGGGGGGGCAGTTTCATTCTCCCACAAACAAATAAACAATTGAATAAATAATTGAATGAATGAATGCATGAATGAGTGATTGATCCCATGTCTTTAACCCCCTCCTATCTTTTTTTTGTTAACGTTTATTCATTTTTAATACAGAGAGACAAGAGTGCGAGCTGGGGAGGGGCAGGGAGAGAGAGGGAGACACAGAATCCAAAGCAGGCTCCAGGCCCCCTTGGTTGGGGGTTTTGAACCAACCAACCACGAGATCATGACCTGAGTTGAAGTGGACACTTAACCAACTGAGACACTCAGGAGCCCCCCACCCCCCACCCCCACTCCTATCTCATACCTCATAAAACACCGGAAACTTTGGTCTGACGAATTTGCCTTTACTGCAGAGATCAACCAGCACCCACATCTGCTTGCTTATGTCTCCTGCATCCGGTACGTACCAACTTTCTGCCGTGACTTTGGCCTCTCAATATAGTGAGAGACGAGCTTGACTACAAGAGCAGTCTGTCTTCCCTTTTGGTATGCTGGCAACCATGAAATTCCAAAAATGTCAAGTTAGAAGGTTACTTCCTAATTTATGCTCCAGCCATCTCAGTATTATTTTCTCAACTGTAATTGTCAAGGGCCCCACAACTGCTTCCACCAAAATCTGTTCATTACCCCACCAGTCACGTTTCTGGATATTAATTTAAATGCATAAAGCATGCTAGCACCTTCCTGCCAAAATGGTGTGTTGTTACACGTTACTCTCAGCCCCGGCTAGCACGTGCTGTGATGTCAAACCTGTGCCAGGAATATTCTCCTGTGATCTTTCAGGGTGATTCTAAGTGTCTGAGCAAAACAGAGTCCCCTCTTTGAGGAAAAAATCTCCCAGAAACAGCCTCAGTGAGGCTCCTCTGGGAATTGCCTGGGCAGTAACAGTGCCTCTGTTTGACTGACCAAAACAGTCAAAAGTTCTGTCTTAGGAGGGGCGCCTGGGTGGCTCAGTCGGTTAAGCGTCCAACTCTTGATTTCAGTTCAGGTCACGATCTCACAGTCATGGGATCCAGTCCCGCATCGGGCTGAGTGTGGAGCCTGGTTAGGATGCTCTCTGTCCCTCTCTCTCAGCTCCTCCCTCTCCCACCCTCTCTCAAAATAAATAAAACGTTAAAAAAAAAAAAGTCCTGAGACTTTTAGGAGAGCAGGGTTCACTCTCCTGAAAATCACTTGGGGAAGGTGATTTCTAGTCTGTGATGTTTTACTAGAGGTCCTCGGGCATAGGTGGAAACAAGAAAAAAAATCTCTGCTAGGACCGTGGATTTTCTAGTCTAGACTGAGACCATAAGTGGGTGTGGCTCCATAAAGTCCCAATTTATTTGAATATCAAGCTATGAAGACTTTGAAATCAATCATATCGGCTGTGGCGATTAAGGCGTGTGAAGTCAGCTCTGGTGTAATGACTACTTGTAACGCTTGCTGTCACAACCCCTTGATCACGAATGACACCCTCATTAGTAACCAAACCCAGATCCAGGTCTGCTAATGGCCAGCCTGCTGAAGTCAGCCCAGTCAGCACCCACTCCTCCAGCTCATGCGTCTCTCTTACTGTTCTCGTTAGTTTTCCTACATTTGTCTCCAAACTCTGACAGTTTTCCATTCATCACTATGACTTACGAAAGGAAATGTGATGCATAAAATATAAAATTGGCAAAAACGTCAGAGAAGTCACCACTTAAGAAATGAAGCATGGGGTTCTGCTTTGTGCTGACAAATGTTAACATAGGCTCCAACTTCTGACGGGGCCAAGAGGCAGAGACGGTCTGTAGGACATCACAGGATTTCAGTTCTAAAGGATCAAGCAGGAGGTAAACGTAGCTGGGGTACCTGTGAAAAATCGGCAGTGCTTTCAAAGGTGGAGGCACAACCTTCTAGATTAGAACTGTCCCTACGGAACTTTCTGAGATGATGGACAATGTTCTGAATCTGTGCTGTCCAATATGGTAGCCCCCAGCCACCTATGGCTATGGAGCACTTGAAATGTGGCTAGTTCCACTGAGCAAACGATTTTTAAATTTTCTTTAATTGTAAATAATTTGAATATTTATGTTTTAAATACACATTTATTCATTTTTGAGAGAGAGTGTGAGCGGAGGGGGGACAGAGAGGGAAGCGGACAGCCGCAAGCCTGATCTGGGACTCGAACTCATGAACCTGATCGTGACCTGAGCTGAAGTTGGACGGTCGGCCAACTGAGCCACTCTGGTGCCCCTAACAATTTCAGTTTTTTAAAAAAATTTTTTTTTCAACATTTATTTATTTTTGGGACAGAGAGAGACACAGCATGAACGGGGGAGGGGCAGAGAGAGAGGGAGACACAGATACGGAAACAGGCTCCAGGCTCTGAGCCATCAGCCCAGAGCCTGATGCGGGGCTCGAACTCACGGACCGCGAGATCGTGACCTGGCTGAAGTCGGACGCTTAACCGACTGCGCCACCCAGGCGCCCCAACAATTTCAGTTTTTAAGTTGACATGTAATGAACATACAGTGCTATCTTAGTTTCAGGTGTACAACATAACGATTCAACGATCCTATTCATTACTCAGTGTAGTCACCATCTGTCACCAAATAATTTAAATGTAAGCAGCCACAGCCCAGAGTTAATTCATAAAGTCCTCATAGGGGAGAGGTGTGCACGTTTGGTCTGAGAGAATTGAGCTACGTCACACCTTGTGCGAACCTAACAATTTCTGTATGGCTGAAGCAGGCTCACATGGAACCTAACCAGCATAAATGCTGGAGGCTGTCTTACCTGTACCAGGTGAACCTTCTTTCCACGTTTTGGAAGTTTTTGAGTGAAAACTTAGTGGAATGACTGGCTTTCATTTTTTGAGACACGAGTTCACTCAAGGAAAGAACACGTCTTTGTATTCCCGGTATCAAACGCCGTAGTAGCAATGTAGTAAGTTAGCAACTTCTCGCTCAAAAAAAGTCGGCATCCCACCACTTTTCCTGCATTTTGAAATTGGGTGGGAGCTTTGCCACCGGCCGGCCTGTGCCCTTGATCAGGTGAACTTCCGGGCGATGGTCGTGATGTGATGATTTCCAATTCATGCTTCGCCAGCCTCTCTCCAGCCATGAGAGCCTTTGCCAAAATCCACGTACGTGAGCTCTCTGGATTGCCCGTGATTGGCTAGTATAATAGTGATCCTGTAAAATGGGGAAATGTGGTGAGTTTGTCACCCCCGATTGTTAGCGTTCACGTTCAGGGCTAAAACGGTAACGGCAGATTGCAATCTTAAGTCAGGAAGTAATATTCAGCTGTCTCCATCTCACATTCCACTTTCCTCCTTTCTCTTAAGTCATGACATCAGGTTTGTCACTGAGAGTTGTCACTTCTCTCTCGTGGATCTGGCTCTTCAGTCCACCCCTGCAAAGGCCCCCAGTCCCCTGGAACTTGTTCTTCTGAGCTCGGAGGCCGGCTGGCTGTTGCCCTCGTGCTCTCAGGACAGCGAGGCTGTCGGCTCCTTCCTCTCTGGGTTGCGCATCTCTGGGCTTATTTTTATTTTCCGCTTCCCAGCAGCAAGATCATTTTCTGTGATACGGAAACAAAAGCGTTATTGACTAGTTCTGAGTAGCGCTGTAGTCCTTCCAGCAGGCATTTACACTACCCGCTCCCTCAGGCCGTGAGTCGTCTTCCTGGTTCCGTGGCTCAGATAGATCAACAAAGCCCTCTGAGTTGACCACGCATTTTTCACAAGCCCCAATCGCTGTAGTCTCTGAAACTTCCCGACGTGGTTCTTGAAAGGGCCAGGTTCCTCTTGGATGGATGGCCATAGGGAAGTCACCCAAGGACCATTTGCCCGTAGGCACTGTCTTAGAACAATTTCTCTGTGCTGGGGACAACCCCTTGTTTCTATTTTCAACGGGTCCCCGTATTGACTGGCTGCTCTTCTAGCCGCCCCATCTGCTCTGTGCCAGGCTTCCTTCTCTCACTCAGGCATTGCAGGGAGGGCCCCTCTGGACATCTTTCTTGCTCCCCTCCAACTCTAAATACGGTGAGGAATATTTTTGAAATCATCCAAGGCAATTTAGTGCTGACAAAGGCAGGAAAAGTCAGGGGAGAGGATTAAAAATAACAGAAAAATGGTAAGAAAAATTTGACATCTGTGATTGTCATCCCTGGAGGCTACCATGACGTGATTAGTCTTGCTCCTTCTCAGTCCCTCATGGGATCAGACGTTGGCCCTTCCCATCCCTTCTATCCCCTCGTTCATGTGTGGGACACTCCTGGGTTTCCCTCCCTTCCCTTTTCTTCTCTCTACCTTCCTGCCTTAAATGAAAGATGCAAAGGTTAGACTATTTGATCCGTAAATCGGGAGTCCTCTCTAAATCTAATAACTTTTAATCTAATAACTTTTCTTTTCACGTAGTGTAGTTACCTGAATCCACGTTCCTCCTCCCATCTCTGTGCATGGGACGCATCTGAAAGCTTGCTGGGCAGCTGTACTGATTTTTAGAGACACGACCCCTCATCGGGATCACGTGGAACTCTCTTAATACTCAATATAACTCTCAGTGTGTGTATAAAGTATACGGCCAACCCTTATTCACAGTGGTTATGATCCATAAGGTCACCACAAGCACTGAATCGGTGAATTAGGAACCACCGCTCCAAGGGACAATACACGGTTAGTTTTCTTCCAGTTTTGATCACATTTCTTTCATCAACTGGTCAGTACATAAATTGGCTTTATGTGTGTTTCTTTCTTTTTTTTAAAGTCAGTTTATTTTGAGGGAGAGAGAGCAAGCACGAGCAGGGGGAGGAGCAGAGAGAGAATCCCGAGCGGGCTCCATGCTGTCAGCACAGATCCTGATGCGGGGCTCGATCCCACAAACTGCAAGCTCACGACCTGAGCCAAAACCAAGAGTCGGATGTTTAACCGACTGAGCCACCCAAGCGCCCCTGTGTGCGTTTCTTTTTAAAGACACCTTATTTAACATAGATTGTTAATTAATTACATTGAAGTCCCAACAGTAGCATTATAACTCAGGCCCAAAGGAGGCTTTTCCGGCACAAGTATTTTCCCCGGGAGGCACACCCCAGCCTTCCTGCACTCACCAGGCAGTGCTTTAGCTTTGTATGTAGGGGCATTTTAAATGGTGAAATCAACAAAAAGCACAAAATGCAAGAAACACGACACTAAATAGATGGTGAAAAGGACACATGTCTGCAGCGTGGTGGCTAAAAGAAGGAGATACAGCATTGCCTCATTCACCCTCAGCTGGGAACGCGTCACATCAAGTGGTTCAAAGTTTTGACCGCTCTGCACATCTCAGCAACTGACCACAAAAGCACAAGTGTCGATTTGGGGGCTATAAGTAAATTTTAGCGAGTAGGCGAGTTCATAAATATGAAATCTATGAGTGATGAAGATCAGCTATATACACACAAGCACACACATCCACTCATACACACACACACACACACACACACACACACACATCCACATACATGACTCCCAGGCAGATCTCATCTGTCTCTGTTGTAACTACCAGGGCAAGGCATGATGGGAGCCAGGGATCACGTCCGGCTCAGCGCTGTGCACACCATACTTTACGCAGCGCCTGGCACATTGTCCAGTAAGGTCAAGCCCACACTCACAGAGACTCTACGCTCCCTCCACCATCTACTCCAGAGACATAGCCCACAACGATTAGATGTGATTTTATAAAAGCTGCCAGGCCGTTTTAAAGTTGCTCATCACGTCTTCACCTACTTTAGATACATAACTTTTATTATGATTGGCCCACCGAGGCAGCTCTTTATGGATCAAAAGCACACATTCATGTAGTTTCCAAGCCGAGAGTGTCTATTGTATATAAGTAGCTTGTTGATTCGACCACCATCTGGAATCACTGTGGGACTTCCCCCCCCCCCCCCACTTTTAATAAAGTAATGAACAGGGTAGCCCACTGGCCCAGTTCTGTGTGTGTTAACTCACTATTAATGTGGTTCTGGCTCCTATAGGCATTTGGACCTGGGGGGCCCAAAGAGGGGAAATGAATTTGAAAATGTGTTTGTTAAAAAGCTCAAGATCTTTTGGAGGAGAGAAAATAGGCGTATTTCCACCTAGTGGCCAAAAACAACATGTGGTAACGTTGAAACGGGTCTGGACCGTTAGGTATTTGTCTCTATACCTAAACGTGAGCTGGTCTTCTTGTGAGGCAAAGGTTGGGGTGAGGAAAAGGAACTAGATGGGTCAAGGGAAATCTGTCAGGATGGCTGTGGAAGATATTATATGAAGGCAGTCCAATAGAAGCTTTCAGAAACTCGAAACTGAATTCCAGCTTCACCACTAAAGAGCGAGGTGATTTGGGACAAGACACTCCGCTGTCCAGTCTCAGCTTTCTCACCTGTAAAGTGGAAATGATACAGCATAAGCCTATTTTAAGAATTAAATAAAATGCATAGAAATCAATTAGCACGGGGGCGCCGGGGTGGGTGGCTCCATCGGTTAAGCGCCGACTTCGGCTCAGGGCATGATCTTGCGGTTTGTGAGTTCGAGCCCCGCATCAGGCTCTGTGCTGACAGCTCAGAGCCTGGAGCCTGCTTCGGAGTCTGTGTCTCCCTCTCTCTCTGCTCCTTCCCCACTCATGCTCTGTCTCTCAAAAATAAATAAACGTTAAAAAAAAATTAAAAAAAAAGGAATCAATTAGCACAGAGCCTGGCACATAGAAGCAGTCAGTAAGTGACAGGCATTGTTATGTCTGTTTGAAAGGAGGGATGACAGCACTTATGTGTTGCAAACACGCATGCATTACCAGTAACAAACCAACAGGATTCTAAAAATTGTAAGGAATAAGAATGTTCTATGCTTTGGTGCAGTAGGATCTATTGAATTATCTATCAAATAGATAACATAGGGGGCGCCTGGGTGGCTCAGGGATTAAGCATCCGACTTCGGCTCAGGTCATGACTCATGATCTCATGGTCCTTGAGTTCCAGGCCCACGTCAGGCTCTGTGCTGACAGCTCAGAGCCTGGAGCCTGTTTGGGATTCTGTGTTTCCTTTCCTCTCTGCCCCTCCCCCACTCGTTCTCTCTCAAAAATAAACATTAAAAAAATTTTTTTAAATGCATAATGTAAATAAGAGAGAATCCTAGATAAAATGACTGAAACTTTCTGTATATTTCTGCTTGACTCTATTTCAGTGGAAATGCACAAATAATGTTAAATGGGTCATATTTCTTTCCTATCCATCCACCAAAAATAAAGGGCAGTAAGTTAATGACAAATGTAAATAGAAGATGTTCCAAATAAATAATGGGCCCTTACTGCCTTTTCAAGGAAATGGCACATGTTTAAAATATATTTCCAGGGTGACTGGGTGTCTCGATCGGTTAAGCATCCGACTTCGGCTCAGGTCATGATCTCCCGGCTCGTGAGTTGGAGCCCCACATCGGACTCTCTGCTGTCGGCACAGAGCCCGCTTCAGATCCTCTGTCTCCCTCTCTCTCTGCCCTTCCCCTGCCTATACACTCTCTCTCTCTCTCTCTCTCTCTCTCTCTCTCTCTCTCTCTCTCTCCCTCTCTCAAAAATGACTAAACATGAAAACTTTTTATGAAATAGATTTCTAATCTTATCAAATTAACAGTATGTGATGTCAGGGTCTTGTCTGGTGTTGCATTCATAGCCTCCGGTAACAGGTCTGGATGCGTGGGAACGTGGGAACTCGAGAAAACAACCCCCAGCCGCTCTGAGGACTCCCTGCCTCCGTGCTCCCTCCCCACCCTTGAAGCCAGGGTTGGTCTTGTGGTTTCCGCCTGCTGTTGTCCCTTCCTATTTCTCATGGGTTGAATGTGTCCCCAGAAAGATATGTCAAAGTCCTAACCGCCAGTACCTGTGAATGTGACCTTCTCAGGAAATAGCATCTTTGCAAGATAGAATCAAGATGGGAGTTGACTCCGAAGGAGGCTGAGCCCCTAATCCAATTGACTGGTGTCTTTATAAGAAGAGAGAAGAAACACACACAGAGTAGCAGGTGAGGACCCCGGCACGCTCAGGGAGGACAGGGTGGGAGGACACCATGTAATGCTGGAGGGAGAGGCTCACGCGTCTTGCCTACAAGCTAAGGAAGGCCAGGGATGGCCGGAAACACCAGAAGCTGGAAGGGAGGCACAGAGCCTTCCCTCGTACCTTCAGAGAGAGGATCGCCCTGCTGACACCTGGATCCTGGACTTTCAGCCTCCAGGACCGGGAGAGGATACATTTCTGTTGCTTTAAGTTATCAGTTTGTGGTACTTCATTAAGGCAGCCCCAGGACACAAATAGACTATTCCTCCCAGAAGGTCTAGGGTGGCTGGGTGGTGGGAGTTTATCTGAGCAGTTTTTAATTCCCTGAAATTCTAACCCTATAAAATTATAGCAGGCTGCCTTTAAAGGAGGGGGGCAAGAGGGGACTAAAATCGTTTGTGTTCAGAACACATTGGGCAACAGGTGATGCAGAAAGAAATTGAACATGCAGAACCTCGTACAATGTCAGCCACTGGAGGGGTGGGGGGCAGACGGGGATCTTCCTCTCTCCAGGGCTGGGAGCCAGCTTCTGAAGCCTGGGATGCCAGCTGGTCTGCCTGTTTTCGTGAGGACAACATTGATTTAATCTGCCCGTGCCTGATCTTACACGGAAATTTCCAGGACATTTGCGTTGTCCTCTCTTCTCCTTCCCCACCACTTTCCAGCAGCCAGGGACTCCATCCCAGTGTAAGAGATCCACTCTGCCCCCTCCCAGTCAAGAGGAAATGGAACTCAAGTTGGTAGGCTTTGAACTAGCCTTGCTCGATTAACATACACCCTGCTTACCTCCATGATATGTGAACTCGGCTTATTTGGACTGAGGAAATGCCCAATCATCCCATTGACACAGAGCCTAAAATAAGAAGCAAATGCCAGACTCCTTACGCAAAAGGGACTCCCCTGGCACCATAAAGCTTGTAATGGAAAACAAGTCCGCTAGATGGAGCTCTACCGAAGGTTGAGCCTTGACCTCGTGTTCAGTATCGGCGGTTATGGGAGCAATGCCAGAATGAATGAGAGGATCTCAAGCAGGACTACCTGCGACCTGGGACAAACTTAGAAGAGGATTTTACTCATCCTTAACGTTTGACGTAACCTTCAGATTAGGCAGAATTCTGGCTGCTTCCCTCATTAATAGTCTCACCTGTGAGCAGGTTCCTTCTACCTCCCCACCCTGGAAGGGCTCAGGATCCACACACAAGCAAACCACAAGGTCAGATGGAAATAAGTCAAAGGAGGTTCTCGGGGCCCAGGGGCTTAATACAGGAGGCAACTCCCAGCCAGGTTAGCCTGGTGCCTGGCATGGAGGGGTGGGGTGGACAGAGAAGGCTTCGCCAGCATCTCATCAGTGGATGCCATCTGGCCCTTGCTGGACTGAAGGGACGCTCTGGGCCTGTTAACAACCTTCCAGGACACTCTAAGTGATGGGATGGATTGACAGGACAGGGTTGAGTGCATTTCTAGTTGGACAAGATAAAGGACCTGAACGGGCTTCTCCCATAAAGATCATTGTAAGTATTTTAACATTGGCAGTTCTGCTGGGCATCAGGTAAAAACAAAGGGGACTAAATAAAGAGTAGTAAAGCTCTGAGAAGAGCTCTCTGGATGCCACCACCATGTACCTTGAAAGGGGCCTCCCCTTTGCATTAGCCATGGAAGACTTTTCTTCCATATATATATATATATATATATATATATATATATATATATATATATATATATATAAAATGAATCAGTGATTCATCACTTACATTCAACACCCAGGGCTCATACCAACAAGTGCCCTCCTTAATGCCCGTCACCCATTTAACCCATTCCCCCCACCCACCTCCTCCTATAGCAACCCTCAGTTTGTTCTCTGGATTTAAGAGTCTCTTATGGTTTGCCTCCCTCTCTGTTTTTTATCTTATTTTTCCTTCCCTTCCCTTATGTTCATTTGTTCTTTTTCTTAAAATTCCACATGTGAGCGAAATCATATGTTTATCTTTCTCTGACTGACTTATTTCACTTAGCATAATACCTTCTACTTCCATCCACACTGTTGCAAATGGCAAGATTTCATTCTTTTTCATCACCAAGTAATATTTCATTACACACACACACACACACACACACACACACACACACCACATCTTCTTTATCCACTCATCAGTCAATGGGTATTTGGGCTCTTTTCATAATTTGACTATTGTTGATAGCGCTGCTATAAACATTGGGGTACATGTGCCCCTTTGAATCAGCATTTTTTTATCCTTTGGATTAGTACCTAGTAGTACAATTGCTGGGTCCTAGGGTAGTTCTATTTTTAGTTTTTCGAGGAACCTCCATACCGTCTTCCAGAGTGGCTGAACCAGCTTGCATTCCCACCAACAATGCAAAAGAGACCCTCTTTCTCCGCATCCTCACCAACATCTGTTGTTGCCTGAGTTGTTCATGTCAGCCCTTCTGACAGGTGGGAGGTGGTCCCTCATTGTGGTTTTGATTTGCATTTCCCTGATGATGAGAGATGTTGAGTATCTTTTCATGTAAGACTTTGCTTTTTCAAAGTGACAAAGCGTCCTTTGAATACCAGCTTCATGACATCCTCCTCATCCTCAATTTCCCCCACTGTGAGTTGGCAAGAATAGTTCTTTCCTTGTGGTATCGTGATAAGGTTTGGAAATAAAACCTGGAACTTTCTAGCAAAGGGGCTGGCATATAGCGCGTCCTCAATAAATAACTTTCTCTTCTCTTCCTGCTGCACTTCTCAGAACTTAGGAGCAGAGGGGCCCTAGAAACACAAGAGGTTGATGTAATGATTACGGATGAATCACCAAAGCAAAGCTGCGGAATACCTTGGCACAGATTTTTACCATAGGCGCAGCTACAGCAAGTTCCACTCTACCTCGCCAGCGTCGGTGCTGATTATTGGGTTATGACAGTGGGGAGGCGAGGGCGGGGCTCCCTGCTGTCTCCCAGTTTGCCAGCTGAACGGATCTAAGGACGGACCCAAAAAGTCAAAGCCAGGTGTGCTGACCTCCCCCAGATAATCGGCACAGGTGCCTCAGCAGCAGCTGCACATTCTGAGCTGTCCCCGGGACATTGTGCAACAGACGAATCGGATTTAGGGTGCCTTCCCTTTCTTCTCCCATATGCCTTTCTTTCCTCGCCCATCAGAGTTACAGTCCCCCGTCTTTCTGCCTTTTTGTCCTCCGTCAAAACTTCACCTCAGGGAAAAAATTGATTACCAGCAACTTTAAGTCAACAGACATTCGTGGACTGCTCTCTCTCTCTCCCTAGACAGGAGTTTTCCTCATTTATTCACCACCGAGAAGGTGGTGCAAATGTTTTGGAAGGCAGGGATCTTCTGGGGTCCCTGAGATCACCCCCCAGGGCACCTCTGCTCGTCCCTCTCTCCAGGCTGCTGGAGGCACGGTGCATTTGCAAAGGCGTCCTCGGTAGCAGGTGGAGGTTTGTAATCGTTGGGTACCAGCTACTGGAGTTCCTGAAAAATGGCAGCAAACATCCATAAACAAACATCAGAGATGAGATACAAAACGCTTGGCATTTGGCAATATTTTTAAAACAGCGTTTACCAATGTCTTGCCTCTTTGCCAATTGTCAAAGTTGCCAAGTATCTCTGCAAAACTTGGCCTGGCCCCCTCCTCTCAAATTGTGACCTTGGCTCAAGGAAAACATGATGTGAGTTCAAGCAAGCCAAATGTATACTTGCGTTTGCCAAAACATCCTGATTTTGTTCTACTCCTTTGTCAAACGCGTAAGGAAAGGGTGGCCTTAGGATGTGGGATAGATGCCTGGCTTTGACAGCCGGGAGGCCAAAACAGGGGTGGCCAGCGTGGAACTCCCTTAGCCAGCATTCTGGGCTCCCTCTTCCGCAGAAGGAGCTGTTAATCAATCTCAGCCTTTGTTCCCATGGGGCAGGGACAAAGCCTCACAATCCTTCCCAATGCGAGTGCTTGAGAGTGGGCGCTGAGCTGAAAAGTCTCGTTAGAGTTTAACGTGGGCGCCCCGTGGGAAGGTCAGAGCCATCTACCAGTTGTGAAGTCCTTTAAGCCACCTACCAACTGCAGGGTAGGTGTTTCAAAAGAGGCAACGGGTTGCCCCTAAAATTCCTCCCGACTCCACTGTTGGGTGATGCCTAAAATTCTGTCACTAGACCATCCATCCCTAGAGTCCTTAACCTTAATGCCTACAGGGCAGACCCTGTGCTAAGCGCTATGTTTACAGGAAGCAAGACCTTTGCTTTCTGCACGTATCACACAGCCTCAGGTGGGTAGGGTTTGAGAAGGAGCCAGGGGGAGCATGGGAGGCAGAGGATTTAATCCCTGAGGGAGAAGAGAACAGAAGGAAGGCTGCAGGGCTAAAGATTTCCCTCCCTGTCCTACCTCGGGCTGGCCTTCGGTTAACACAAGAGAACGTGAGTAGAAGCTGACATTTCCCCCCAGAATCATCCAATGCCCGTATCCAACAGGATTCGGGCAACTCTCCCTTTGGGCCGAACAGAAGCAGGTGCAAATATCTGCTGTGTGATCAAGCCACTGGAAAAATGTTAAGTATCTGTGCTGGTGCTGTTGTTACAAAATTACATATTGTTGTTTTCTCCTTGTTATTACAAAACTATATATTGTTACTCCCTCTGAAAGAGTGAGTGTTACCTTTACAGGACAGAAACTCCCAGAATGCTATGCCTGCTCCGGCACTGGGCCTCCCGTATTTCAAACCTAGAGTGGATTCTTTTTAACAACTCCTGTACCATTCACACAGTAAGTTGAATAATATCACGAATTTAAAGAAATTCGGCAGGGAACGAAATTTTTCTTTTATCGCACTTCACATACATAATCATGGAAGTTAAATAAATTAATGAATAATCAGTAAATAAATAATAGGACATTACCAAAAAAGGGGAGGGGAGTAAAGACGTCTTTTTTTTTTTTTTTAAGGAAAGGGAGATCTCTTGCCTACATGTCGGTAACAAATAGAACATTACAGTTTTTGTCTTTGAGACGTGTCTACGCATTTGACAATGATTTCATCAAAATCGATCCTGAATTGTCCCCTTCAATAGGCACATAGCCAGATTTGCCAATGTGTCACATAGTTCATCGGGGAATATGTTTCGCTCCTTTTAATTGCTAAAGTTTTCTCTCCTTTTAAAAATTGAAGTGTAGCTGACATACGCTGAAGTTTTCCCTATAACAAGAGGCATCTAAGTCGAGAAGGAAAGCCTTAAACATAAAGATAAATTTGGCAGATACCCATCCCATGTCACAGCAAATTCCAGAAAGGGCAATACAGTTCACATCTTTGTTTCTTCGTTTCTTCAGGACCAGTTCTAGCAGCTCTCAAGTGTCTTCACCGTGGACAAACTTTCACCAAACGCCGGCAAATGTATCACAAATTTCTATTGTATTTGGGTCTCAAGTTTTACACGTGCAAAACCCAGAGAAAGCATCCAAAAGACGGCAAATAGGGACTTGCCTGAGCCGTTGTGTTCTTGTCCAGTTCCTAGAGAAAGTGATTCGGGCTTCAAACACTGCCCTTTGAATTTCATCAGGCAATCTAAGACTGGCACCTTTGGTCATTTCTCCTAACGTTTCTTCCCTAAATTTGATTCTTTTATCTATTTCCTCACTTTGTTGTTGTTGTTGCTTTGCAGAAGTAATTGTCCTCGCCACAGTTTGTTTGCACTGACCTCAAGGAATCATTTTAAAGTGTTGTGTGCCTTGTTCAAGGTGGATTCTGCCAGTTTGCAAATATTTTTGTATCAACTTCTTGTCTGGGTCTTCAAGGCTCCCATTGTTTCCTTCTCAAAAGCTATTTGGCAACAAAGGCGTGGCAAGTGAACTTCCAAGTGGAATACAGCGTTTTTTAAAAGGATAAAGAATAAGAATGTGCTAATTTAGGCTTAAGGACATAGTGCTAAACTCAACAGTAAGCACGGTTGTCTAGAACCTGGACCAACGAAAGATTATTCAGGGCAGAATGTTGGATCGGTAACGTTACTTAAGATTTGCCAGTGCAAGGTTATAGTGAAAAACAGACCAACTTTCAGATGGCTTTGCTAACGGCTTTAAATTCTCTGCAGACAATGACCCCTTCGTCTTATTCCTGCACCAGGCAGAGCCCTCCCACTGCCCACCTTTTAACCCACAACCTTTATGTAGAAGAGTCACCGCCTCCGCGCTGGGGTTCGGATCTCAGGCACATCCCCTTCTGCTGTCACAACCCCACAACTTCTTGCTGTCACACTGGTTTCCTTATAGAGGATTAAACAGATGTACTTATTTTTTTAAATACAGTTTATTTATTTTGAGAGACAGAGAGTGCGGGAGGGGCAGAGAAGGAGGGAGAGAAGGAATCCCAAGCAGGTGCTCCACAGTCAACGTGGAGCCCGATGCGGGGCTTGAATTCAGGAACCTGAGCTGAAATCGAGAGCTGGATGCTTAACTGACTGAGCCACCCAGGCGCCCCTAAACAGATGTAAAAACCGAAATCCCACAGGTTGATTTTTCTCCCGTTCAAGCTGCAACCCCTTGCCTGGGAAGGGACCCAAGGATATCAGAGTCCAGCCCCCACTCCTCTAGGGTCAAGGCCAGCTGTTCGCAGGGAATACGGGGTTCCTTCTGGGCCTTCCCTCCCGCTCCCTGTACATCCTCCTCTTCCTGGCATCTGCAAAGTGGGGTTCTTGTCTCTTTCCAACCACGAATTACCTTTGGGATCCTGGAACAATGACTTTTCTTCCTGCTTCCTCACAAGCAGACTTTCAACTGAGTCATTTGTAAGCCTCCTTCTAATGTCCCCAGGCGCTGGCTGTGAGGTCAGCTGACTTTGGCCGCCCATCCAGGGCTCCTGCACATGATGCCAGTGCAGTGAAAGGTCAGCTCCTGGCGCCCCCTCTCTCACACTGTTCCCTGTGCCCCATCCCCGGGGCACCGCGGACCCTTCAGACTGTCACGTTTCCTTGTTTGGCATTTTCTGAACCGTTGGGCTCTGGAGACTTCCTGATGTCTTTCTGTAACGGTCAGAGCGGGATTTCCTGGGCAAAATGTTTCCTCTGCAAACATTCTTGTTTGTCGTGGCACTGCCCTCAGAATGTGCAGGAAGGATTTCTAAAGGACAACTCCAGGGACGCCTGGGTGGCTCAGTCAGTTAAGCATCTGACTCTTGGCTTTGGCTCAGCTCATGATCTCGTGATCGGTGAGTTCAAGCCTCACATCTAGTTCTGTGCTGACAATGGAGAGTCTGCTTGGGATTCATTCTCTCCTCCTCCCCCTCCTCCCCCTCCCCCTCCCCCTCCTCCCCTCCTCCCCCTCCCCCTCCCCCTCCCCTTCCTCCTCCTCCCCTCCTCCTCCTCCTCCTCCCCCTCCCCCTCCTCTTCCTCTTCTTCCTCCTCCCCCTCCTCCTCCTCCCCTCCTCCTCCTCCTCCCCTCTCTCTCCCCCTCCTCCTCCCCTCCCCCTCCTCCCCTCCTCCCTCTCCCTCTCCCCCTCCTCCCCTTCCTCCTCCTCCCCTCCTCCTCCTCCTCCCCCTCTCTCTCCCCCTCCTCCTCCCCTGTCCCTCCTCCCCTCCTCCCCCTCCCTCTCCCCTCCTCCTCTTCCTCCTCCCCCTCCTCCTCCTCTTCTTCCTCCTCCCCTCCTCCTCCTCCTCCTCCCCCTCCTCTTCCTCTTCTTCCTCCTCCCCCTCCCCCTCCTCCTCCCCCCCTCCCCCTCCTCCTCCCCCTCTTCCCCCTCCCTCTCCCCCTCTTCCCCCTCCCTCTCCCCCCTCCTCCCCCCTCCTCCTCCTCCTCCCCCTCTCTCTCCCCCTCCTCCTCCCCCCCCCTCCTCCCCCTCCTCCCCCTCCCTCTCCCCCCTCCTCCCCCCTCCTCCTCCTCCTCCCCCTCTCTCTCCCCCTCCTCCCCTCCCTCTCCCCCCTCCTCCCCCCTCCTCCTCCTCCTCCCCTCTCTTTTCCCCTCCTCCTCCCCTCCCCCTCCTCCCCTTCCCTCTCCGCCTCCTCCTCTTCCTCCTCCCCCTCCTCCCCCTCCTCTTCCTCTTCCTCCTCCTCTCTCTCTCCCTCTCAAAATAAATAAACTTAAAAACAATAAAAAATAAAAGACAACCCAGCCTGTACATGCCACGCACCAACCAGCGGTGGAAGATAGGGAGGGAATGGTTATTCCCATTTTACAGATGGGGCCCTTGAGTTCTTGAGGCTTGAAATGCACCGCCATGGTGGCGCACGCAGCAGAACGAGGACTAAAACACTCCCACCCCCGATGTCTTCGTTACTCCTCCAAACCCACTCCAAAGAGCTGAGCTCAGGCTTGGCCCACGCCCAGTCATCCCAGCGATACAACCGCTACCCAGCATGCACTCGGCTGCAGAGTATGAACAGATCCCGTGCCTTGCCTCTAAGAATTTATGTTTCAAAAATCACAAGATTTGCTCAGTGAGCATGAAGATGTCTGTAGAAATAGAAAAGAGGAGTGAGAATATAGCAATCGCTTATTTTTATGCCTTCATATGTTTTTCTATCAGGGCATAAAAATCTCTTACCTCTATCCGGCAACAACATATTTAGGAAACGGTCCCCCCGAAAGCTGTAGACCAGGGATGACAAATGTGTGACATGTGCCCTCGTAGTCCCTGGGGACCTTTGTGGTAGATGGTCCCCCCCCCCATCATGGCTCTCTTCCCACTTAGCACAGATGCGGCCTCAGAATCCTTCCTAACACAGCCTGCTGCTTACATAATTGACACACGATTTCGAACAGTGGGCCAACCTGGGATTTGTTGTCCTGTTACACATCTGAGGCTCATTATTCTAGAAAACGTAAAAAGAGTGAAATTTGGGTGGTCTGCCCTTCCAGTGGGCTGCTGCTTGGTATGTTTTCTTTTTTCTACCCCTCCCCCCACACCTTTCCCCAGCCCCCAGACAAAGTGCTCAGGGCAGCCGATGGCCAGGCGCTGGGTAACCATGGTTCGAAACAGAAGAAGTTCCACACCTGAGACACGTAAAACGTTTGTCGAGTGACATCGGTTTACAACGTAAATGATTCCTTTGCAAGGCACACCTTCCCACCCACCCCTTGCAGACTTCCTGGAACAGGTGTTCTTTGTAAAAGACCCCACCCCCCACCCACCCACCCACCCACCAGCCAGATGATTCTAATGTTCCCCACCCCCCTAAGAACTGGAGCTTGAGAAATTGTCCTTCAGAGATATTTGCCATGTCTCAGAGGATTGAGTCTCATTGAAGAGTGAGTCAAATTGCTTGGAAATTGTTTGCCGGGAAACTCAGCCGTAGGAATACGTGGTGAGGGAGGTATGTTGAGCACCAGCTGTGTTCTTTATCCCCTTGCCTGGCATCCACTCCCCCACTGTCAACATTAGTGACTTCCAGGACTAGGAACGTATAAGGAGCCTCAACCCCTGTGCTGGGTTGAATAACGTTTCCCCCAAATTTCACGTCCACTCGGAACTTCAGGATGTCGTGAAGGGTAGGGTTGAGGTGAGAACATACAAGATTCGGATGGACCCTGAATTCAACGAGCGTGTCCTTAAAAGAGAGACACGCAGAAGAAGACCATGTGACTACAGAAGGCGATTGCGGTAATGCGTTACAAGCCAGGAAAAGGCACGGATAGTGAGCAACCACCAGCAGCCAGGCACAGGCACGGAAGGATTCTCCCCTAGAACCTTCAGAGGGAGTGTGGACCTGCCAGCGGCTTGATTTGGACTTCTGGCCTCTAAAACTGTGAGAAAATGCATTCCTGTTACTTCTTTTTAAAAAATGTTTATTTATTTAGAGAGACAGAGACAGGGGATCTGAAGCAGGCTCATGTGCTGACAGCAGAGAGCCCGATGCGGGGCTCGAACTCACAAACCGTGAGATCACAACCTGAGCCAAAGTCGGACACTTAACTGACTGAGCCACCCGGGTGCCCCCGCCATTTCTGTTATTTTAAGGCGCCAGTTTGTGGTAATTTGTTACGGCAGCCCTAGGAAACGAATACACCTTCCAAATGATAAATCTCCCAATTCTTTAAAAACATTTTTTAATGTTTATTTATTTTTGAGAGAGAGAGAGCAAGCAGGGGAGGGGCGGGGGAGGCACAGAATCCGAAGCAGGCTCCAGGCTCTGAGGTGTCAGCACAGAGCCCGAGGTGGGGCTCGAACTCAGGAATTGCGTGACGGTGACCGGAGGCAAAGTCAGCTGCTTAACTGATGGAGCCACCCACGTGCCCAGCTCCCAATTCTTTACTTAGGCTCTGCTCTGAGGAGAAAGGAAACACAGGCCAAGATATCACACCTTGGGTGTAAATCTCCCTGTACCGCAAATGGGGAACCTGAGGCACAGTCTTGCCCCCAAAGCAGCGATGGGCTTTGTGGCTGGCAGGAGGTCAGTGGTTGTGCGCGAGCCGAGAGGCCACAGCGGCCCCGTGGGCTCAGCGGCCCAGCAAACGGAGGTAACCCTGTGGGCTACTGGGTGTCAGAAACAGGGTCTTAAAAATGCAAAACGTGAGACCCTCTGTGAGCGATGGCTGCAGACCGTGGGAAGAGCGGGGGTGGGGACCTCGGCCGGACAGGTCTGTAACGGGTTCTATCACCAGACACCTGACCTCCTCGCGTGATCCCTGGTTGTGGAGACACCGTCCATCGGGCCGCCCTGCCTGAGAAAACGGCTTTAACAATCAGCTGCTCAGAAGAGAATACGAAAGTATTTCTCTTTCTCTTGTTTGATGTTTTTCAATTCACTGTTCTTTGAGAGCTCCTAGATGCAGCTCTTCTTTTTTTTTTTTATTACGTTTCTGTATTTTTGAGAGGCAGAGAGAGACAGAGCATGAGTGGGGGGAGGGGCAGAGAGAGAGAGGAAGATAGAGAACCCGAAGCAGGCTCCAGGCTCCGAGCTGTCAGCACAGAGCCCGACGCGGGGCTCGAACCCATGAACCGTGAGATCATGACCTGAGCTGAGGTCGGATGCTTTAACCGACTGAGCCCCCCAGGCTCCCCCGAGAACCGCTCGATTCTAAGCTCGGGCTCCCAGCTGGCGGGGGCTGATCCCTGAAAACTTGAGGAAGGGAGGGATCAACAGAAGCAAATGAAAAGGAGGACAGAGCATCTGCCAGCAGTGTCTTTGCATCCCTTGGGCCTTCGGTGTGTTGCCCTTTCCCTCTACCTTCTTCCCCGGGACAAAGCTCACTTGTGCCCTGCTCATCTGCCTCTTGACTCCTCTTATCTCGCTAAGGATGACTCGGAGGCACTGCTGGGCCAGGGAAGTTCTGCGGACTGGCGTGGTAGCCATTGGACGTCTGTAGCAATAACACGCAGCTAGAGGAAGGCCTTTGTGCACCAGGAGAAAAGGCAGTGAGACCTTTGGCTGTGGGTTTCCAAGAAAGGCAGCGGCTATTTCATGCCGCACAAAGGGCTGGCTGGCCCAGATAGATAGAAACCTTGGGACTGCGCACATCTCCTTCCTGGTAGCCTCCCCTGCCTAGCCCCGTGACAGAAGGAGCTACCCAGAAGCACAGAACACGGCTGAAACATTACTGCCTTCAGACGGGTTCTAGGAAGGGCCATTTTGTATTCTCTAGATGTGCACCAAACCTATGCTTTGTTTTCACCATTCCTGAACCATATCTTGATAAATTAGAGTGATCTGGGGGGATGTATTCCAAATAGAGGTTAGTTCCTCCCCACCCCCACACCCCATCCCGGGCATCACGTTTCCCAGGATGCTGTAGAAATTCAGTGATGCAGAAGCATGGTACCTTTTAAAGGTCGGAAGAGGCCCAGGAAAACTGCCATACTGCAGGGTGGGGAAGAGGGGTCAGTAGCCTCTGGGGTGTATGGGCGAAGTGATCCTGACCTGCTCTTGACCTACACCCAGATCTTCTACAAACTATTAATTCCTAAGTGGCTCTCAGCTGCAAAGTCATCCCTCCCTGGGGCTCTAGTTAGCTCACCGGCAGGATGGGCAGGGAGTCCTCTGTGATCACCCAGGTCCCATCTCTTCCTAATATTTCCTAATCTTGAAACCCATTTAGCACTCAGGTTACCCTCAGATGCCCAGTGGTCCTCTTGGATGGCTCGGACTCCTCCCAGCCCTGAAAAGCTTGCAAATGAAAAAGCGGAGAACTTGTAGCTCGCTGGTCTCCCCTTCCCAGCTAGCAAGCTTGCAGAACAGCCCCCCTTCCTGAGGAGTGGGGAAAATGAATCCGTTAGAAATAAGAGGGCGACAGCTCAGGGGCATCTTCAGGAGGGCTGTTAGAGAAAATGAGGCCTGTGGATTTCCTCCCCATAAGTTGTCACAAAGTTGTAGACGCAGACTAATGATCGTGTTGTCCACTACGTTGACTGCATCAACTGCAGCTGGGAAGGGGCGGGGAGAGAAAACTAGTACGGTCAGCTTCCAATTATGCTACGGTAACTGTTTAAACTTTATTGAGTAAATAATTATCTCTGGGAATTTAACAAGAAACAAAACACAGCATAACACCCATTAGTCATCTGTTAGAGGTCAAGGCTTAACTATATATTTAACACGTGTTTTTTTGGTTTGTTTTTTGGGTTTTGGTGGTGGTGGTTGTTGTTTTAATTCAGCACCCTGGTTCAGCGTAAGACATGAGCTAATCAAACCTCCAGGGGGTAAATGACTAGTTCTTCGGATAAATTGGGTTTTTGTTTTCATCTCTTCTTAGAATCTTTAGGGTTTGTAATTTATTTTGAACCAAAGGCAAGAAGAGAATAGAATATGCAGGTGTCTTGAGGTGACCCATGTGAGAACCAGGTGTGGGGGGTGGGTAGGGCAAGTCAGGTGGGTTCTCCACGGGTCCAGTGCACAAGGACCCAGAGAGGTGCGTGAATGTCGCTTCGAACAAGAAGGGAGGTATACAGCAGAGGTTTGGACACGCTGATTGGTCTTTTAAAAAGAGTAGTTAGTGAGCCCTCTTATAATAACTGTGCTGGGCTCGAAACAAAGGCTCCATGGACAATAATGGCAGATTCAGTGTTGTGATAAAATGGAGAGATGGGAATCTTTTTCCTTTTGATCGTAAGAAGTCAAATCAAGGCTTATGTGCATGGCTGGTGTTGATTGACTCTGCCGTCGATTCAGAGGACGGCTCTCTCTGACTGAGAAATGAAGGAATGGGTCATCATCTGGGGCCCTGGCCTCTGAGGTAAGGTTTCCTACTCTTGGTCACGGTTACATCTGGATTCTCTTCCCACCCGGGGCACATTTAGGGAGTTGAAATTGCCATGGCCAGAAATGCGGGCGGTTATGGTGACTTGGGGCTAAACAGTAGAGCTCTGTCCTGACCCAGTGCGGGGTGGGGGCTGTGGAGACTGGAGGGAGGTGCCAGAGAATTCAGAGGTAGGACCCCCTGGCGAGATGGAACACTATGTATGCTCGTGCTTTGAACAGGTTCAGATACAGCTGAGCCATTTGCTAGTGACGGGACAAGAACTTTCATGAAAAGGTTGGGCTACCTGTGGATTTCCTCATCTTAAGGACACCACTCCCTGAAGAACCCTTTTGGTTTGCAACTAAGCCTAATTCCTTGCGGGGAAAGAAGAAAAAGTTACAGAGTTTGTGCTTCCCTTCATCTTTGTTGGCTAAGCCATCTGGTTCTAGTTTGAGTCTCCAGGGAGTGTGTGCTGATTGGCCTGGGTGCTACTCTAGGTGCCCCTTCCCTGGCCAGCGCACCTGTCCCCCAACTGCCTGGAGCTGTTTCTCTGGAGAGCTGGCCTGGCACACGGAGCCTGCCTTGCTTGGGGGGTATCCCCTACGCCCGCAAGCACCCTGCCCCATGCAGGAAGCACCCTGTGACTGACGAGCCCCTAGGGGCCAATGACAGGAGGACATCAACATGGGACAACTCTGCCTTGCAGTTCGTGTTCCAGAGCTTTCTTCAGGTCGAGTGACCTTAGGTCTCAATAATTCCCCAGAGAGTTTTGTGCTCTTAGGGGTCATGGGGGCCTTCTAGCCACAATCCTGCATTTAGGAGCAGAGGCCCGCTCCTCTCGCTGGTGAGTGTGGTGCTTAAGATTTACTCCAGCTGTGTCCGGAGACTGGTTTCTGTCCCCCTTAACTAGCTAACCCCGGCGTGCAGCTTTGTAGGGGAACGGCATGGGAGCCAGCTGAGGCCGCCGACTCCGGGAAAACAGCCCGGTCTCCCAGAAAAGAGACCAAGGCCAAAGCTTAAGGCAGTAATAACAACTTTGATTTATAATGAGAACTATTTGTACATAATTACTGAAATATTGGTTGCACATTCGGCAGGGTGCTGAAATTAAAGACGAACCAAATCTGGCGACAGCAGCGAAAGAATCTTCTTGCAAACGGTTGCCACTTAGCCCTTTCCTACAATAATCTGGTGGGATTGTATAGGGTGCAGTTCAATTTATTGAGCATTGCCTTCAATGATGACGGCGCCTCGTTGTGCTTGAGGGGTTCCCGGTTGAAGGCAGAAAACAGTTACCATGATGCAATGTCAGTTCTATGTAGGGCAGAGTGAGAGGTAGGAACAAGGATGGGGGTACAAATAAATCTGGTGGAAGGGATCAGGGAAAAGATCAAAGGTGGGCCAAAGGGAGGAACAGACTCCGGACACGAGAGAAGACCCGTCAGATAAGCCAGCACGGAAGGAGCTTTAGGGATTGCTCTCAAGCCACATTTTACAGCTAAATTCAAATATAAATTCATAACCATTAACTTCATATGGGCCTTTGAAGTGTGATTGCTGCCTGGTATATGCGCTCTTATTCTGCAAACTTCCCAGGACCTGCCTCCCATTACCTCTTAGACGCCCCCCCGCCGGCCCCCCACTTTTCCACCCACACTGACCTCTGCTAAGGAAGTCAAACACAGCCGGTGCACCCTACCTCTGAGCCGCGGTATTTGCTGTTCTCTTTGTCCGCAGTGGTCTTCCCCTTCAATATTCTCATGGGTTGCTCCTTCCTCCTTTTCAAATCTTTACCCACATGTCTCGGCGAGGTGTTTTTCTGTCCTTCCTGTCTAAAATACGGCTCTGCTCACACCCAGTATTCTCTATTCTCCTTCCCTGAGTTATGTTCTCAAAATATCATGCTCTGTATTTTACTGACTTGTTATAATCTATTCTGTAACCTATGTGTGCGCAGCGACTCTCGTCTGTTTTGTCCGCTGCTGTGGTCCCCCAGCCTCGAATGGTAGCTGACTTGTGGCAGATATTAAATACATATTTGTTCAAGGAATAAAGTGACCTCCTCAGCTATATTCTAATTTGCTGTTTCACCCACTCAACACAGTGCATTTTTTTTTAACTTTCACATTTCTATTTTTCATTTTTTCACATTGACTTAAAAAAAAAATTCTCCCCCCCCAATCCTCCTGGTCATTTTTTTTAAAATTTTTTTTTTTAACGTTTATTTATTTTTGAGACCGAGAGAGACAGAGCATGAACAGGGGAGGGGCAGAGAGAGAGGGAGACACAGAATCCGAAGCAGGCTCCAGGCTCTGAGCTGTCAGCACAGAGCCCGACGCAGGGCTCGAACTCACGGAGCGCGAGATCATGACCTGAGCCGAAGTCGTCCGCTTAACCGACTGAGCCACCCAGGTGCCCCGGTCATTTTTTTTTTTTTTTTATAGTTTCTTATGGCTTGCCTATCTTTATGGTTTTTCTTTCTTTCAGTCTTTACATACTGGACACATTGTCACTTTATATATTTTTGCATCTGCTCATTTCGTTACCTAAAGGAAGGAGGTTGCGTTCCGTGACTCATAATTTCTACTGATTCTCACTCCTGGTGGCCTGTTTGCTTGTAGGTTTCAGGATCTTTGATTGGTTGATCCTAACGTGGGGGAAATCCTGAGGGCCCAAGATGGGGCTGCTTTGATCCCGAGAGGATGTGAGTCTGCTTCTACTGAGGGCGGGGACCCCGTCTGAGTGTAATGCAGGAGTCTCCATTTCTCCTCCCCATCACCTTTGGCTGCTGGCCTGTTCCTCCCCTCGTCATTGCGTCATTACCATCATTACCGCCACCCCTGGCCTTGGAGCTCAAGGCAGTCCCGCCTCCCGCACTCCCTTGTTCCCCAATGTTCCTACTCTAGATCCCTCTCGCTTCCCCTCCCCCCCTCACTTAACAGGATCCCAACAATGCCATAAAGAGCCCGTTTTACACAGGATTCGTTGTGCAGCATACGATACTGCTAGACGCAATCCAGGATTTCCTTCTGCTCCCATGCACGTCTGCATAATTATAGACTCTTGTTTGCCAAAGGCGGGCCGGAGCGGTCTCATGACTCTTGCTGTCTCTCAAGCAGGGCACCTGGGAAACAGTGACCCCTCTGTAAGTCCTGATTTGCCGGTTAATAGGTAAGCACCCAGGGGGCCTGGGTGGTGCAGTCGGTTAAGCGTCCGACTTCAGCCAGGTCACGATCTCGCGGTCCGCGAGTTCGAGCCCCGCGTCGGGCTCTGGGCTGATGGCTCAAAGCCTGGAGCCTGTTTCCGATTCTGTGTCTCCCTCTCTCTCTGCCCCTCCCCCGTTCATGCTCTGTCTCTCTCTGTCCCAAAAATAAATAAACGTTGAAAAAAAAAATTAAAAAAAAAATAGGTAAGCACCCAATCAGGCAAATTAACATGCTTCACAGCTACCCCCCTTTAAGCGCATGCTCTAGTTCCGCGCAGTAAGGCCGTTCCTAATGATCCACACTCACGTTCTGGAGAGAGCTTCCCTGCGTTCGCTCCCGAGGATTACTGCAGTGTTGCTGGTACGATTTTCGCCCACTGCCACCTCCAAACCTGTTGCCAACTGTGGTTTGGAGCGGCTGGGCCGGCATCCCGGAGGCCTGTTTGTTTGTCCTAGTATTCATTACTACTTGGCTCGCGCCCCATCTGCCAGTGCAGAGTTATTTATATCGAATCGGAGAAGTCCTGGTGAGCTTCCCCGTGTAAGTCACATCCTCAGAATGTCTTGCATCCCCGAGGACTTGGCACGTGGGATCCTCGCAGGAAACCCCTCCCTGCTGACCCAGGGGGAAACTCCTGGTCTCCCTGGGAAGTGGCAGCTGGTCCAGCCATCTGCTTGGCTGATAAGGCCTTTGCATCTCGGTCAAGAGCGCTGGCCCACAAAACCTGCAGTGGAACTTGCCCAAAGAGGTGGTGACAGCTGAGTCACAGAGGATAGCATTGAAACTGCAGTCCTGGGGGATGGAGAGTGCCTCCCAGGAGTGGAGCCAGGGTGCTGAGTCATGCCCCTCAGCCCCGCATTACATGCTGTGTGTCAAGGCTTCCAGAAGAAGGGGACGCTGGCTGCAGGTCACCAATGCTCCCAAGCCCCCCGGGGGCCTGTTCTGTGAGCTCTGCAGGTCTGAGAGTGAGCGGTGCCTCCCCCTTTGATGACTAACTGTGGTCAATGTCACATTCTAGCTGTAATTCATCAGCTCTCATGTTTTCAACCAGCACAAACCTCACTGCAGCCAGCGTTTCACTGTGAGACACAGGATAGAGCCAAGTGAAGGTCTAACTCAATTAACAGATTAACATGAGTCCACAGGCGCAGATCTCTACAGACATCTGATCAGCCCTGAAAGAAATCAGGCTGGGGGTGGAAACGGTCCAATGATCATTTTAAATGAAACAGAACAAAGCACCGGTCCGCCAAATCCACACTTCCATGGGCGTTTGTAGCAAGCAGTATCAGAGGCATGATGTGGGGGGAAGGAGCCCGTGAGAAAACGTATGGCCTGGCAAAATGTTGTGCTGAAAGTGAATTTTCGAATGGAATGTATTTATTTACAAGTGTGCCACGCGCTATCAAATCGCGGTGTGGGGAATCTGCGCCTAAGAAGCCTGCCCCATCCTATAGCTTCTGGAAAGGAGTTTCTGCCAGGGGAATATCAACATTGCACCACCAGGCCTCTGTTGAAATTGACTGGGCGCAGGGAGGTGGCCTAGTGTGGGTGGTAAGTTTCAAAACAGTTTTGAAACACCCACGGTGCTTGGCATCCTGGGTTCTGTGGTAGGCAGAGTCACACTGGTGCTGTTTACACATCCACGGAAGGTTATTCTGATTCTACTAGGATAAAAAGACCATTTCCAGTTCCAGAAGAGCAAAACCAGCTGTTTCTGGATTCATCTCTTTTTCTCTTAAATGTAGCCTGTTGTCACAGACTGTTGTCATTGGTTAAATTTTTCCCTTTGCGCTGAAAGATTCCTTTGTCATTCTCTGAAGGTTAGTCAGAATAAATATTACAATTTGGACTTTAAGCTTAGGACAAGCAGATATTAACTGTTCTGTCACTTTTGTTTCTGGAGAAAGGCAAACAGATTGTGGTTTGTAGAAATTCTGCAAAGTTTGACGGTGTTTGATAGAGAAGCTGTTCTTAGGGGTTAGCAGTCGATTCCAAAGAGAAAACGATATACGTAATTAACATTACCCCCTTTTGTTCATTTGTGAACATTTAAAAATATTTTTTAATGTTTGTTCATTTTTGAGAGAGCGAGTGTGAGCAGGGGAGGGGCAGAGAGAGAGGGAGACACAGAATCCAAAGCAGGCTCCGGGCTCTGAGCTGTCAGCACAGAGCCCGACGCGGGGCTCGAACTCACGCACTGCAAGATCGTGACCTGAACCGAAGTCAGATGCTTAACCAACTGAGCAACCCAGGCGCCCCATTTGTGAACATTTTAAGAGATTTTTTTTTCATTTGATTTTTATCGTGGGATATAAAAATATCAGGAATAAAAACAAAAACCTTTGAAATTTGATTGTTGTATCTGTTTCTCTCCTGTTCCCAAACCTTCAACACCCTGCCCCCCTCTTAATTAATGACAATTGATCTCATTTCACCCAAAAAATAGAAGACTTCAGCAAAGAACTCCTAAGGTACCACATCCCTCCATCTCTCGTCTCCCTACATCTGTCCCATTTACTTCATCTTCTCTGGATTCTGTCCTTCATCCCAATACAAAGTATCCCCTCCCCTCCCACTATTCAAAACTGCTCCTATGACTATTTGCTCTCTTTTTGGCCCTGGGTCCCTCCTGTGAGCACACGGATTTGCTGTCATATTCCCCATCTTTAAAAACAAAAAACAAAAAACCATGGACCCCACATGCCCTGTAGCTATATCCTCATTACTCTGCCTTCCTTTACAGGAGCTTCTCTATATGGGGCTATTTCCACCACCTTTCCTTCCATTTTCTCCAGAATGCACTCAGGTTGGCCTTTTGTTCTCACTACAACAGTGAAATGTCTTTGGACAAGTCACAAGTCACCACCATGGTTTCCAGTGTTAGAGTCAGTGGTGCTGTCCAGTGTCTGGGTTGGGGAAGGTGTCCCCGTCAGCCCAGTTCTGTGGAATGCTTGGGGATAGCCTCCCTGCTTCCGAAACCCTTGTCCAAGCCTGGTTCTCTGACTCTTTCAGCATTGACGGCACTCTTTCAATAAATTCCGCTTCAATTTAAATTAGCTAAGAGCTGGATTTTGATGCCTGTAGTAAAGACTGCTGAACCAGTTCGTCAGAGGAGCTAGACTGATTCGGTTCTCCAGAGTCATTCCTAAAGTACAGCAATCTGGGAGGTTTGCCTGGGCTCCTCACCCAGGGGAGAAGGCTGGGGGGTGCGCGGGCGGGGGGAGTTGTTGTGATTCCACCTGCTGATGGCTAAACAATGGCCTATCACCACCACCCAGATGCATCGGCCACTTCTCCCAATGCTGCCCCTGGGTCATGGCTTTCCCTCTTTCAGGGTTCATCCTGATAGTCATTCTGTTCAAATTTGTCCATTCAAAAATGAGGTGAACAACCTAAAAAGCAAAATAAGCAAACAATATGAACACGCAGGGCTTCACAGAGGCAGCACCAACAGCCAATAAACACAACCGAAAATGCTAAAAGTAGTAATTGAGGACATGCGAGTTACAGTCTATCAGAATAACAAGACTTTATTTTTTTTAAATTTTTTTTTTCAACGTTTATTTATTTTTGGGACAGAGAGAGACAGAGCATGAACGGGGGAGGGGCAGAGAGAGGGAGACACAGAATCGGAAACAGGCTCCAGGCTCTGAGCCATCAGCCCAGAGCCCGACGCGGGGCTCGAACTCACGGACCGCGAGATCGTGACCTGGCTGAAGTCGGATGCTTAACCGACTTCGCCACCCAGGCGCCCCAGAATAATAAGACTTTAAACCAGTACTACTGAACTGATGAGATTGTAGACAGCGGGCGCTTGAAGACACGGCTGTCTTGAAGAGCAAATGAACAATATCTACAAAAGTGAATGCTGTGCAGACCTTTTGGCCACAGCTATAGAGAAAGCCAGAGGAAGATGCCCAAGGTTGTGTACAAGATTATATGCGGCAACGTCGTTTTTAATAATGGAAAACCAGAAACCGCCTAAACCTTCACCATTAGAGATCGGATGAATAAGTGGCATTTACATACGAAGGAGTATTAAACAACAGAAATGAATGAACCCGAACTCATGTTCAACATGAGTAAGTTTCATGGACAGTTTGTGGAACAAAAGCAAATTGCAGCAAGAAGCATTCAGTATCCTTATAAAAGTTCAAAGCAATGTGAGAAGGGAGGCTATATTTTGCTTAGGGATACATGCCTGTGTAGCAAAGTTTAAGGCAATGCATGGGAATGATAAACACTAAATCATGAATCATTGCTGTTTCTGGGTGTAGGGGCACAAAGGTGGAAAGAGGAGAATGTAATGAGCAAAAGTCTCACTCTGTTCATTATGTTTTAGGTAATAAGCTGGGTTGTGGTTGTACCTTCTTAAAGTAGCTAAACTCTTTCATAGTAAACGCTTCGTGAAACAGAGGGATTAGGAAAGAGGGTTTGCCAGAGAGGTTTTCCCAGGTCCCTTGAGGACAGCTGTGGGTCCTGCAAACACTGGTTTTTTTCTAGAAGTGGCGTCGGGATCCATCTAAGCACTGATTTGGCCAGCATTTCCTCCAGCATCACCCGGTTTCCTGGTTCATGAAATAATGGTTCTGTTGATGTTAAATATCTGCCTCTTGCAGCATTTGTCACATGATCTGTTGAGGGGAAATGTGAGCCACTAACAATCATCTTGGTTCACTTCATCTCCTCCTTTCCCATCTCCTTGTTATGAATGGGTTTATTTAGGGAGAAAACCAACAGGTAACTGATTTCTGCCAATGCTTTCTTCTCTCTGACCTCTTGGTCTTGTGCTGACTAGCCTTCTACAGAAGCAGTGGGGGAAAAAAATAACCAAAGCATTTGAGTAAAAGAGGAGGGTGCTGCCACTGTGGGCTTATCAACGTCCTTGTGTCATAACAACAATGATAGGAATGTCCTCTCCATATCCCCTCCACAGCAGGACAACGGCCTTTTACTCCACAAAGAACTGTCCACCAATACGTTGGGCAGTTGTAATATCATGGAAAACAACACTAGGATGTGCAAGGGACACGGGTACAAATGCCCTGGAAATAAATTGGCAGTGTTTATCAAGTTCCTTTCAAATGCTCATGCCCTTTAACTCAGAAATCCCATTTTTTGGGGGGCGCCTGGGTGGCTCAGTCAGTTAAGCGTCTGACTCTTGGTTTCAGCTCAGGTCATGATCTCACAATTCATGAGTTCCAGCCCCCTGTCAGGCTCCAAGCTCACAGCATACAACACAGAGCCTGCTTGGGGTTCTCTCTCTACCCCTCCCCTGTGTGCACATGGTCTCTCTCTCTCTCTCTCTCTTTAAACAAACAAACAAACTTAAAAAAAAGAGCAGATTGACCCTCTCTCAAATGCCAAAGATTTAAAAAAAAAATCCCATTTTTTGAATACTACACAAAGGAAATCATCAAATGTTATCAAGTATTTATGCCCCCAAATTACCAAACCTAAAGTTCCCAAACAAGGGACAGTTAACAAAATTGTAGAAAATCCTAACAATGTACAATGAAGAAGCCACTGAATGTGATGTGTATAAGAGACAATCATAATAGCACTTTAATTGGAAGAAGTAGAATATGAAAATGTAATCTACAATATCAACTCTATTCTATGAACTGACCACCATCTATCTGTCTAATCAGAAATAAAATATATAGGAATATTAGCAGTAATGCTCTCTGGGTTAAAAAAAGGGGGGGGATTATATATATAGCAATTAAAAAACAGACTTTTCTGAGTTTTCCGAAGTTTTCTACAATGACTATGTATTCCTTTAAGAATGAGGGGAAAGGTTATTAAAAGAAAATCACACAGCGTTGAGAAATAGGTACACTACATGGAACAGAGAATGTTCTTCCACAATCCTCCCCTGGGTCTCCTTGTCGCTTGGGTGTGAGCAGAGACGTTAATGTCCCCTCCTGGGGGTTGGGAAAACCCGAGATGTAATTGAGCAATTGTTGTAGGCTGATTGTGGACAACATAGTGAGATTTACCTCCACCGGGTTCCCAACTTAAATACCGGAGAAAATGCCCCCCTGCTTTAGGCAGGCGGGGGAAGTGAGGAACCATTTTGAAATACAGCAGAGCAATCTGGTCTTAACAAGGCCTGCCCCAGGGGAAGACTGGTTAACCAGAGCCTCACCTGCTGGGGTCTCATCAGGGCCTGTCTGACCTGGGGAAGGGAATACCCGGCTCTGGCTTGTTCACACCAGCCTGATCCACCTAAGGGGAGAGAAAAGCGGGGAAACACTTGTGTAGTTCACAGTCCAGAGGCACAGGCTCCCTGGAAGACTGACATCTGTCCCCGAACTGCGGGATACCTCCCTTTCCCCGCCACCCCGCCACATTGCTAAAGGCCTGTTTATATCCGTTCCTCTTACCCAGGACACCATGCATACCTGCTACCTAGAAAAAATTATAAGGCGTATCACAAGGTGAGAAGAGACAGAACAAGTATCCGAACCAGACACGGCAGGGATGTTGGAATTATCAGACTGAGAATTAAAAAAATTTTTCAATGTTTATTTATTTTTAAGAGACAGAAACAGATCGCAAGCAGGGGAGGGACAGAGAGAGAAGGAGACACAGAATCCTAAGTAGGCTCCAGGCTCTGAGCTGTCAGCACAGAGCCCACTGCAGGGCTTGAACTCACAAAGCACAAGATCATGACCTGAGCCGAAGTCGGACGCTTAACCGACTGAGCCACCTAGGCGCCCCTCAGACTGAGAATTTTAAATAACTATGGTGAAATGTGCTAAGTGTGCTAATGGATAAAGTTAACAGAATGTAAGACAAAATGGGCAATGTTCACAGAAAGACAGACATCCTAAGAAAGAACCAAAAGAAATGCTAGAAATAAAAAACATTGTTAACCGGGGGGGGCGCCTGGGTGGCTCAGTCAGGTAAGCATCTGACTCTTGATCTCAGCTCAGGTCAATGATCTCGCAGTTCATGAGTTGGAGCCCCGCGTCGGGCTCTGTGCTGACAGTGCGGAGCCTGCTTGGGACTGGTTCTACATAAGGAAAGGACATCGAAGAAGGAACAAGCAAAGATAACATACTTTTTTTTTTTAAGATTAAAAAAAAAAGTTTATTTATTTTGAGAGGGTGAGCGAGTGGGGGAGGGGCAGAGAGAGAGGGAGACACAGAATCCGAAGCAGGCTCCAGGCTCTGAGCGGTCAGCACAGAGCCCAATGCAGGGCTGGGACTCACAAACCGTGAGATCATGACCTGAGCAGAAGTCAACTGCTTAAATGACTGAGCCACCCAGGTGCCCCTATTTTTTTATTTTTAACCATCAAACAGACAACATTTTGTTCAAGATAATGATGGCAACAATGTATTCAACTATATATACTTACATATAAGTGAAACGAATGAAGGCAAGGGACAGGCAGAAGGAATTAGGATTATTTTGTTATTACAAGGCACTCACACTGCCTGTGAATTGGTATAGTATTATTTGAACGTGAACTTGGATTCGTGTAAAAATATATTGCAAATTCTAGGGCAACCACTACAAAGTTCAAAAAAGAAACAACTGATTTGCTAAAGAGAGAAAATGAGATCGTATGGAATGTTCAATTAAAACCACAAAAGGGGGGTGCCTGGGTGGCGCAGTCGGTTAAGCATCCGACTTCAGCCAGGTCACGATCTCATGGTCCGTGAGTTCGAGCCCCGCGTCGGGCTCTGGGCTGATGGCTCAGAGCCTGGAGCCTGTTTCCGATTCTGTGTCTCCCTCTCTCTCTGCCCCTCCCCCGTTCATGCTCTGTCTCTCTCTGTCCCAAAAATAAATAAAAAACGTTGAAAACCACAAAAGGAAGAAAAAAAGCGGGAGACAAAAATTGGAGCAAAGGACAAGGGTAACCAATGGGAAACAGTCACAGATATGGCAGATATGAATTTAAGTATATCAGTAATCACTTTGAATAGCTTTTCCTGATCGAGGCGGAGGAGGGGCTAAACATCAAAGCATCGTGAGCTCCCGGAGCAGGATTTCAATGTACGCCCCCCTCCAACAGGACTGAGGGCTCAAACATACTTGTGACCTCTAAGGCAGAGCGTATCAGAGTGTGATGGTGGTACAGGGGTCATCCTCTGTCAGCCTTCAGGTAATTCTGGGATTCTCACCCATTCCCCACCTACCCACCGCTCTTCTTCAGAATCTCGGCCTCCAACGAAGATGCTGTTTGAATGTCAGGCATGAAAACCCACATGGTTTTGGCCTCGTGGGTGTAACATCAGAAATCTCATAATCAGCCCTTCCTGCCCCTGCACAAAGCCTGTCCTTCTTGGTCACCAGGGTCCAGAATTCCACAGTGAACATCATTCACTGGGCTTGAGGCTCTGGTAGCAGAAATGTCAAGGTCATTTGTGGGAGGGGATTTGGGCCAGGTGAGCTGTGAGATCTAACACTAAGATTCCACAATCCTGCGCTTCGTTCCTTCAGGGTGAATACATCCCAGCTTGGTACTTGAAGGGGATTTGGATAGACAGTTGTAATCTGAGGAGGTAGGAATAACAGGGAGGACACAGACGAAGTTTGGGGTTCCTCAGCTATACCTGGGCTTTCCTACAAGCTAACTTTTCTCCTCTTCAAAGGGCGTGGGGCCAGGGGAGGGGAATCGATCTCAGGATGTGAATCGAAAAGCCTGACTGAAATGCCGATTGACCTGCAGCTTTGGGGGGGAGAATCTGAAGCTACAAGAGAAGTGTCAGGGAAGAGCCCACGTGGGAGAGGGCCATGGATCGAATTTCGTCTCTCCCAACTCCTATGTTAAAGTCCTCGCCCCTGGAACCTCACAACGGTACCCTTATTTGGAAATAGAGTCATTGAGGATACAACTAGTTATGATAGGGTCCTGCATTAGGGTGCACCCCTAATCTAATCTGATTAATGTCCTTATAGAAAGGGGACATTGGGGGACAGACACAGAGGGAGAACACCGTGTGAAGATAGGAGTCATGCTACCATAAACCATGGAACTACCAGAAACGAGAAGAGAGAGCTGAGTAGTTCCTTCCCTAGAACCTTCAGAGGAAGCATGACCCTGCAGACATCTTGATTTCAGACTTCTGGCCCCCAGAACTGTGAGGGAATACATTCTGTTGTTCTGAACCTCCTCGTTTATGGGATTTCTTAAGGCAGCCCTAAGGAACCAGTATGGTGAGCTTGTAGGACAGAGGAAGGTATATCAAGCCCTACGCCCTAGGGGGGTGTAGAATTGCTTCTCCAGCTGCCTGAGGCCCCAGAGGCACTGGCTTCTGATCCCATCATAGCTCTGGGGGCCCCTGTTTCAGAATAAAACCTCCCTCCCCGCCCCCCACCCCCACCCCGTGCCACCAACCCCCCACCCCCACCAGTGAACAGGAAGGGTGAAAAGAAATGCCCATCACACAGAAGCCTTCTGCTGGTGCAGTTTATTTAACTGTCTGGTCCATTTTTATTACAATACACCACCACACAAGTGAGTCATAAAATTGGATATAAAAGGAGGGTAGTATCATTTTTAATCCCTTTAATGTAATATAATGGGGAAATTAATCATTTATTACAGCAGATGATGAAAACCACTCAGAAAAGAGTGTTCTCTCCTGCCTGAAACTTGGCAGTGGAGGGTCCATTTCCCACAGTTTTCTGAAATCTTGGCATCTTTTAAGTCTTTGGCAAAGGAGACCTCAGATAATTTAAATAAAGGGTTTTGTTGTTGTTGTTGCTGTTGCTGGTTTTGAAAGCTTCTTTGTTAAAGAAGATTCTAAGAGGCAAAGCGAAACCTGGGCATGCAGGTGAAGCTGTCATTCTGAAGACGTCAGCACTCGGGGAGGTCACCGCAGAGTGACAAGGGAAGAAGCTTCCTGCTGGCCACCCAAAGGGAAAGGCCGAGTCTAACTCATTACTCATATTACCAATTGCTTGCTCATCTCTACTGAGGACTTCAAGATATTTTGCAAAGGGAGTTGAAACTGTATAATCACCCAAGGGATAGACATATTTCAGCTCAATTTGCAACAAACTGAGGTAAAAAAACACATGGAGACAAGGCCAGTGGAGACAGCTGGGCCACCCAGATTGGCCAGGTTCCTGATCCAGAGCCTTCTCGAGCCCGCTCGACCCGAGCAATCACACAGCAGTCGCTCAAGGCATGTACATCAAGTCTTCCTGGCCCGAGAACATGCTAATTGTCTCTGTAAGGCTCGTCCAGGTCCCTGACAAACCCACGCTGGTCCTTTCGCTGTTCCGGCTCAGCCCAGAGAAGCAGACGACCAGATGCCGCCATCGACAGCCACCGCCCTGCCTGCAGGAGCACAGCCAGGGTGACATCGTGACATGCGGCCATTGGCTGCCCAGACCGAAGCCATCAGTATTATTTAGAAGGCTCCAGTTGCCATGATGTGCCGGCTGTCCAGCCTACTGAGCGAGGACATTGGATCTGCTCCAGGCAAGCCGAAAACACCAAAAATGAACAAACCACCAACAAAAGGAGGAGTTGTTAAAACAACTCAAAAAAAAAAAAAAAAAAAAGTCTCTGGCCTTGTTGGCGGATCATGGATTCAAATGGCAAAGCACAGGAACGTTTCCAAAGAGTTTTTGACGCGAGGATAAATAGCGGTTCCAAGAGTCTGTGCCTTCGGCAGCGGGGCCGGAGAGAGCTTCCAATTAAGAATGTGATACACTGACATGAGTTGCTTGAGTCCAGCGGCCGGTGGCCTTTGTGAGCCACCTCCTGCCCTCTTTCGTCAACAGGGCTGTGAAAATCGGCAGGAAGACCCCAGAGCAGAGCTCTTGGCCTCCATCCACGCTGGGGCCGCCCTTGCTCAAGGATCCTGAAGATCTCCCCGGGGATGGCCGCGATGAGGTATGCTCTCTGCAGGGGCTCCTGACTCTGGTCCCCTTGTCCTTCCTGCCCCCCTCTGCGTGACGCCTGTGGCTCCGGAGGACACAGCCCCTCCCTCCCTCGGGTTTCCGGTGAGCAATATATGATTTCTTCTCCTTTGCAGTTTGTCGGCAATGTATTGGGTGTCTGTTCTGTGCCCAGTCCGTAGCCAAATGCAAGATGGGTGCAGTCAGTTCTGGAAAATGTCTTGTGTTACCTAGACGCACATCTTTTGTATAGAAGCGGGCCTCGGTATTCGAATCCATTCACGTCCTAAGTTTTGCCAAGTGGCAACCAGAGATCAGATGGTAAGGGGTGCTCTTTCTCCAAACTGCCCTTTTTCAAAACATTTTATCTAAATAATTCAGTTCCTGAGTAACGGAGACTAAGAACAGAGCAGACAAAGGAGGAATTGATGCTTCCAAGAGAGCTAACGAGCTGGCTTCCCAGGACAGTACTCGTTATCTACCTGAGGCTTTATTTCCAACTTTAAAAAACATGAGTTTGACATAGAGTCCCTCTCAGGAATGGGTTTTACAGTACTTTTAAAAAATGGTTTATTGTTTCAAATATTAAAACAAAAAGAACAGGTATTAAATCTTTAAAACTAGTGCAGAATTCCCATGCATTCACAAATCACCATTTCATTTGCTGCATTTCCTGCTGGTGTTTTTTTTTTTTAAGTATATTCACATTTTATACTTAGTTGCACAACATAGGTGGAAACTTACTGTCCCTCCCCCCCATGTTTACCTTAAGTCATAAGCAGAAACCATAAATGCCCCACTTTGACCTTAAATTCTCATCAGCATCTATGAAACTTTCATACTAAGGTTTACTCCTTCGTGATATTCAGTCTCATAAATATCCTACAATTTGCCTACCATTTGCTGTTACAAATATCTACACTAAAGATCTGCATGTGTCTATCATTTTTTCCTCAGGTGGAATATTTCCCTAGGAAAATTCCTAGCGTTACGATGATTTGTCGAAAGGGCATTTTTGTTTTATCTTATTGTTTTTGGTAAATTGAAATGTGTTTTGTTTGGAAAATTTCACAACAGCTTTTGAGGTCATAGGAGCACCAGGGTGTTGCAAAACCAAGGCTGGTGATCCCGGTGCCCGGCACTGAGTCTGCCCGGGCAGTATCCCTGGCACAGAGACGTGCCAGGCTGACCTTTATACACGAAGGAGGGTTTTTAAGAGCAGACAGGGAAAAGAGACTTACAAGTAAAACAACACAGACACGGCATACAAATGACTAGACTAGAAAAATGATCTTTTGCCCTCATTGATTTTTTTTTCCTGCCGCTTGTACAGTGTGTTATGAAAAGTAGCTCCCAGTTTTCATTTGTCTGTGACTCATCAGAAAATCTTTTCAACACATTCAGGGCTAGCCATGAGCCTGATAACACGCACTCAACAACCACGTCTTGAACCGAATGGAGGGGAACTTAAGTTTTGTAAGACCTCATTCCGATTCTCCATTTCTGTAGTGGACATCCAGCGTGAGCAATAAATAAACCATTGTTGTTGAAAGCACAGAGATTTGGGGGTTAGCCGTTACTGTAGCATAACCTAGGCTCTCTGAGCTGACATATCACTTGTCAAGTGCTTTCTTTCAAAAATGGCCAAATGCACAAAGGTATTTATTGCAGCAGTATTTATAATTGCAAAGGAAGAGAAACCGGGAATTACTGAGAAAGCAATGCAGTTCCATCACTGTATCATATAATCGTTACAATTAGTGTCTCTAAAGACTTTGAAATTACGTGGAAAATCCTCACACGGTAAGATTCACCTTAAAAGGAAGACAACTGTGTATACACACGGTGAACGTGACATTGAAAAATGATGTACATGGAAACAAGGAGGAAACAATGCAACCAAATAACCATGACAGCTTTCAGGTCAAGCGGAGTTTTTTCTCCTTCTTTCTCCTTTTCTTAGTTTTCTAAGTGTTTTTAAAAGTATGCATTCATCTTATGTTTTGCAAAAGGCCACTCTGCCCAGGAACCAGTGTTTTCTTACCTATTTCTCTTATACTCATAGATTCAACAAATATTTATTATCAGGCATCTCCTGTGTGCATCTTATGGTTCTATGTGCCAACAAGCAGTCACGAATGGTGCGGATGATGTTCTTGTTCTCAGAGCTTTCATTCTAATGGAAAATTAGAAGCAGAAAATTTCTGTAGTAATTATCTATTTAAATCACTTTGAGACTTTTTGGAAGGAAAGGAAGGAGAGGGGTGTCTAAATGGGAAAGTTGAGGGGCTCCTGGGTGGCTCAGTTGGTTAAACGTCCAATTCTTGATTTCAGCTCATGTCATGACCTCATGGTTCCTGAGATCGAGCCCCGCATCCAGCTCTGAGCTGACAGTGCTGGCCTGCTTGGGATTCTCTCTCCTCTCTCTCTGCCCCTCCCCGGCTCGGGTGTGTGCACATGTGTGTGCTTTCTCTCTCTCTCTCTCTCTCTCTCTCTCTCTCTCAAAAAAAAAAAAAGAAAACATAAATAGGTAGATAAATAAATGGGAAATTTGACCTCGTTTTTCTTTATGAGATGTTTAAAGATCTGGGCTATACATTTTCTGTTTAAAAAATTTTTTTAATGTTTGTTTATTTTTGAGAAAAAGAGCAAAAGAGCGGGGAGGGGCAGAGAGAAAAGAGGACAGAGGATCCGAAGCAGGATCTGCACTGATAGCCCAGAGCCGGATGTGAGGCTCAAACTCACAACCCGTGAGATCATGACCTGAGCCGAAGCTGGATGCTTACCTGACTGAGCCACCCAGGCGCCCTCCTTTTCTGTTTTAATTAAAGTCATCTGCTAAGACTTTAAAGTAAGTCTTCAGAGTTGTGTCTATATCTTACAGTTTTCATTAATATTAATAATTGTTATTAATATAGAAAACGTTTCTCAATCAGAATACTGTTAGCTCTTAACTGGTACCCTCATAAAGATGCTGAGCAGAGACCTTTGAAGTGTGTGACAGGTGCATGTTTGTTGGAAAAGCCAAGTTTTGTGCAAACGTTCAGCTTGATCCTCTGAATCAAAGGCCAGACTCCTAGAAGAGCAGAAAGGCATAGTCCCGGTGGTGTAGGAAATGGGGGGAACAGGAATTTCCTCTAGCTTGTAGGGCTGTCTGACTATGTTTTCCCAAAGCTAGCAAAGCAAATTGCTCTGATAAACAGATTTTTTTCCTGAAAAGAAAAAAAAAGTATAAAACCCTTACAAATAAAAAACCAAAAAGAATGAGCAGGGCACTCTGATTTTTAATAACCTTTATTGTTTCTCTGATTATAAAAATATATGTTCTTTGTAGAAAGTATAAATAATGCGGGATATTAAGAAGAATATAAAACTCATCTTTAATCCTGCCACGTGACGATAACCACTGTTGTTAATACGGCGAAGCTCTATGCAGTCTTTCTTCCAGGGCGGAGGCTGGCAAACTTTGTTGGCATAGGGCCAGGCAGTAAATATTTTCAGCTTTGTAGGCTTTATCTGTTGCAAGTACCCACCTCTGGCATAACAAGGGAGCAGCCACACACAACACCTACACGAATGAGCGTAAAACCGCATTTATGAAAATAGGCATCAGGCCTGAATGGGTCTCATCCATACTCTACTGACCGCCTATTCTAGAGCATTCAATTTGGAGAGGGACAGGCAAGGACTTACAAATTCATGTTTCCCCTCTCCTCTCCATCATGTCCATTGCCATCACCCTAGTGGAAGGATCTCATTACTGTTCACTGTGTTCAGCAGTCAACAAGTAGTTGCTGAAAGTCTATTGCTATGCATTTGAACCTGGTGAGTGGTTTGTGAGCCCACCGCGTCCCTGCCCTCCGTCCCTGCCCTCCTAAGGTTAGGCGCAGTAAGATTATAAATACGTAAATGATGACAGGTGTGCCCAGGAGAACTGTAGGTGCTCGGGGAACATGTACCTGGTGGGCCTAACTGGACTGGAGGCTCAGGGACAGCTTTGGCGGGAGGGCCAGCCAAACTGAGGTCTGAATGCCTAGCGGGGGATGCCTGGGCCACGTGCTGGGAGAAGAGTGTCAGGAAGAGGGAACGGCCAACGTGATGGCTGAAACAGGATAGCCCGGACACCCGGTGGAGCTGTGGGGGGATCCACGTGGCCCGAGCACAGAGATACCACAAAACCAGCAAGAGGCGTAGGCAGAGGGCAGAAAGTTCAGGGCTTTTGCGCTACCCAAAGCACCCCCTAAAACTCCACCTGAAGCATTTTGGACTTGTTCCTGCATGAGGAGCCACTAAAGGGTTTTAAACAGGGGAATCATGAAATTAGCGTTATTTCAATGGCTCCTGAACTCAGCACCCTTTCCCCCAGCAGCTAGGAAGTCTCCCTTTCAATCCTTTCTATGCACTGTTGCAGAATGATCTTTTGAGTGTCTTATCCTGTCTCTGCCCAGGCACCTCTACCAGCACCGCCGTGGATGTGTAATGAAGATCCGACCCCTGGGTCCTGTTTTAGAGCCACCAGACCTCTTGACATTTTTCCTTCCTCTTCCTTCTCTTCAGACTAAGTCATTTGCTATTCCCTGTATACACCCTCTATCCAATCCTCATGCTTTGGTTCAATCCGTTTTCCCCATCTAGAATGGCCTTCCTGTGAATTCTGTAATCCAGGCCCACTCCGTCTGTAGCCCCCCCACATCCTAGTGCGTGTTCAGGTGTTGGGTGAGCTCCTGATGTCAAGAACAGAGGCAGCCCTCTCTCCTCCAACTTCATAACACCGTGCCTTCCCTCTTTCTACCCACATCACGTACGTCTTGTATTGGAGTCCTTGTGCACTTGTCTTCTGTCCTTTCCTTGATGGTACAAAGGAAAGAAACATTGTCTCTTTAACAATTAACAAGAACTGGGGCGCCTGGGTGGCTCCGTCAGTTAAGCGTCCGACTTCGGCTCAGGTCATGATCTTGAGGTTCGAGCCCCGCGTCGGGCTCTGTGCTGACAGCTCAGAGCCTGGAGCCTGCTTCGGATTCTGTGTCTCCCTCTCTCTCTCTGCTCCTTCCCCACCCATGCTCTGTCTCTCTCTCAAAAGATTAAACATAAAAAAAAATTTTTTTTTTTAATTAACAAGAACTGTGGAGAACTTGATGGCAGGCACTGTGCTAAGTAATTTGCATATATTATTTTCTTTCGTGTTTACAATAACATGGAAGGCTTGTGATAATCACATTACTATTTTACACACGAACACTGAGTTGCTTGCCCAATGTTATCCAGCAAATAAAAGATGACGCTATGATTTGAACGCAAGTGTACCTGACTCCCAAGACCTCTCCTCTCTGTAGATGTTTCCATCACTGCTTAGCGCTTACAGTAAGTTCTGGTTGGTGAGCAGCACGATAAGAGAAAGAATCATTAGAAACACCTAAAGAACAAGGGCTGCCAGGGTGGCTCGGTTGGTTAAGCATCCGACTTCAGCTCAGGTCATGATCTCACGGTTCGTGAGTTCCAGCCCCGCATCGGGCTCTGTGCTGACAGCTCGGAACCCGGAGCCTGCTTCGGATTCTGTGTCTCCCTCTTTCTGCCTCTCCCCCGCTCACACTCTGTCTCCCTCTGTCTCTCAAAAATAAATAAATGTGGGGCGCCTGGGTGGCTCAGTCAGTTAAGCAACTGACTTCGGCTCAGGTCATGACCTCACGGTTCGTGGGTTCAAGCCCTGCATCGGGTTCTGTGCTGACAGCTTGGAGCCTGGAGCCTGCTTCGGATTCTGTGTCTCCCCCTCTCTCGGCCCCTCCCCCACTTGTGCTCTGTCTCTCTCTCTCTCTCTCTCTCAAAAATAAATAAAATGTAAAAAAAAAAAAAATTTAAAAAATTCAAAAATAAATAAATGTAAAAAAAAAAAAAAACCTAAAGAACAATTCTTCCTAAAGCTTGACATGACCTCACGCTGCCTACCTACCAATTTCCTACTTAGCAGGGGTAGTGAACCTCTTTTTCTAGTGAGGATGGGGACTCACAGGAAGAGATCCATCAATGTTAAGACGGCTAGGTTTAGCAAATAAAAATACAAAACATGTGTATTTTTTTCATGGATGCCCCAAACTTATTGCTTATCTGAACTTCAAGTATAACTGGGCCTCCTGTTTTTCACCTGGCAACCCTGATCAACAACTCAAGAAAAAGTCAAAAGAACACGATTATGTTCCATAACACCAGAGGAGAAATAGAATGGGTTCAAGTTTCTGTTGTTTCTACATTTAATCTCCAAAACTCACGAAATGTGAAGCCTGACAGAGTTGATGTGGGAATTTGTTACTAACATTTTAGTAACGGAATACAGAAATATATTTAAATATACATATTTTTAAAAATATACATATTTAAAAAAAAACGAAAATAGAGGCACCTGGGTGGCGCTGTTGGTTAAGTGTACAATTCTTAATTTGGGCTCAGGTCACGATCTCACGGTCGATGCTGACTGTGCGGGGCCTGCTTGGGCTTCTCTGTCTCCTTTTCTCTCTCTCTCTCTCTCTCTCTGTCCTTCCCCTGCTTGCTTTCTCTCTCTTTCTCAAAATAAATAAACATGAAAAAAATTAAAAAAGACTACTTATAAAAAAGACCCATGAAAATAAAAATCACCTATTATCTTGCCACACCCAGAGGCAATCATTTATTGGAAAATGGAATATTTTCCAATTATTTGTATTTTAGCAGCCTTCCACTTGGAAAGCTAAAATGGGAAAAACCTGAACGTGACAATGCTTCTTATGGAAAGTAAGTATTTTCAATTTACCTGCTTTTCAACAGGAAAATGAAGAATGTAAAATCTTATGCAATGAAAGCAACACACTTCCCGCCCCTGCCCTGTACATACTTCCTTCAGGAAGGGAGTAAAAATAAGAAATGGGAAGCAATGACAGAGGAGAAGAGGAGGAAGGGGGACAGGGGTGGAGAGGGAGAGAAAAAGGAAGGGGAGAGTAGCGCGGGACCAAAAGACTAAGACACAGAAGGGAGGCGCAAGTACATCAAGAGTTTGGACAAGGGCACCTGGGGTGGCTCAGTCAGTTAGGAGTCTCACTTCGGCTCAGGTCATGATCTCGCAGTTTGTGAGTTCGAGCCCTGCCTGGGGGTCTGTGCTGACAGCTCAGAGCCTGGAGCCTGCTTTGGATTCTGCGTCTCCCTCTCTCTCTGCCCCTCCCCCACTCATACTCTGTCTCTCTCTCAAAAATAAACATCCAAATTTTTTTTAAAAAAAGGGATTGGAGAAAATATAAGCAGGGGAGAAACACGATGAAGGAGAAGCTTCGAATACATTCTCAAGGGAGGGCTTGATTATTTGTCTGTAATCTGCCTTGGGGCGAAAGGAAAGCAACACGGCCACAGACGAAGAGAGACTCACATTTGCTAACAGCAACTTTGCCAAACTCAAGTCCTGGGAGCCAAGGTACAGAGGGCCAAAAGGAAGTTTTGTTTGTGTGTTTGTTTGTTTGTATTTAAATATTTGAAAAAAAAATTTCAACATTTATACATTTTTTGAGAGAGAGACAGAGTGTGAGCAGGGGAGGGGCAGACAGAGAGGGAGACACAGAATCGCAAGCAGGCTCCTGGCTCTGAGCCGTCAGCAGAGTTACGTGGGGCTTGAACCCACAAACCGTGAGATCCTGACCTGAGCCGAAGTAGGACACTCGACCAGTTGAGCTACCCACGTGCCCCATAAATATTTTTTAATTTAAATTTTAGTTAGCAACATACAGGGCAGTATTGGTTTCTGGAGTAGAATTCAGTGATTCATCACTTTCATACAATACCCAGTGTTCATCACAAGTGTCCTCCTTAGTACCCATCACCCACCTCTCTCCATCAACCCTCAGTTTGTTCTCTGTCATTACAAGTCTTTTCCAGTCTTTATCCCCCTCTCTCCTCTTCCTATCCCCCTTCCCATATTTCGTCTGTTTTGTTTCTTAAATTCCTTATATGAGTGAAATCATATGGTATTTGTCTTTCTCTGATTGACTTATTTCGCTTAGGATAATACATTCTAGCTCCATCCATATAGTGGCAAATGGCAAGATTTCATTCTTTTTGATGGCTGAGTAATATTCCTCTGTGTGTGTGTGTGTGTGTGTGTGTGTGTGTGTGTGTGTGTGTATTACATCTTTTTTGCCCATTCATCAGTTGATGGACATTTGGACTCTTTCCATAGTTTGGCTATTGTTGATAATGGTGCTTATATAAACATTGGGCTACCATAAATACCCTTCAAGTCTGTATTTTTGTATCCTTTCAGTAAATACCCAATAGTGCAATTGCTGGATCATGGGGTAGTTCTATTTTTATGTTTTTAAATATTTTTAATGGAAACACAATATATGGAAAAGTATAGAACTTACAAATGCACAACTTGTTGAATCCCCAAAGTAAACCCACTAAGGGAACCACTACCCAGAGCAGGAAGTAGGACATTCTGAGCACCCCAAAATCTTCCAGTGCATTCCCTGTCCTCCCAGGAACGACTTCTCCACAGGTAACCACTATCCTGACTTCTACATCATGGATTAGTTTTGCCCATGTGTTCTGACCTTTATATATATATATATTTGCAAATTAAATGAGATTTTACCATATATACTCTTGATGATCTGGCTTCTTTTGCTCAGTATTATGCTTGTGACATTCGTTAACAATAGTTCATTTTCATTGCTATCACAATTTTCCTTTGCATGAGTATGTCACTCTTACTGTTGGTGGATATTTAGGGTTGTTTCCAATTTATGGCAATCATGAGGAACGCTGCTATGACCATTCTGAAACATGTCTTTTTTCGTACACACACTTATGCATTTCTGTTGGGAACATACCTAGATGTGAAAATGCTGCATTGTGCGGTGTGCATATTTTCTTAATTAAAAAAAAATTTTTTTTAGTGTTTATTTGTTGAGAGAGAGATACAGTGTGAGCGGGGGAGGTGCAGAGAGAGAGGAAGACACAGAATCTGAAGCAGGCTGTAGGCTCTAAGCACAGAGCCTGATGCAGGGCTCAAACCCACAAGCTGTGAGATCATGACCTGAGCCGAAGTCGGCAGCTTAACCGACTGAGTCACCCAGGAGCCCCTTTTCTTAATTTTTTTTTTCAACGTTTATTTATTTTTGCGACAGAGAGAGACAGAGCATGAACGGGGGAGGGGCAGAGAGAGAGGGAGACACAGAATCGGAAACAGGCTCCAGGCTCTGAGCCATCAGCCCAGAGCCCGACGCGGGGCTCGAACTCACGGACCGCGAGATCGTGACCTGGCTGAAGCCGGACGCTTAACTGACTGTGCCACCCAGGCGCCCCTTCTTAATTTTTTTAAATGTTTATTTTTGAGAGAGAGAAAGACAGAGTGCAAGTGGGGGAGGGGCAGAGAGAGAGGGAGACACAGAATCCCAAGCAGGCTCCAGGCTCTGAGCTGTGAGCGCTGGGCCCCACGTGCGGCTTGAATTCCCGAATGGTGAGATCATGACCTGAGCTGAAGTTGGACACTTAACCGACCAAGCCACCCAGGTGCCCTGCATATTTTCAATTTTAGCAGAAATTACCAAATGGTTTTCCAAAGTAGTTTTACTGATTTGTACTCTTAGAGCATATGAGAGTTCCAGTTGCTTGACATCTTTACCAATCTGTAGTCTCATCAGTTACTCAGTTTTGTTTCTATTTAGCCATTCTGATAGGTACGATGAGGTATCACGTCGTGGCTTTGATAGTGTTACCATGATGGCTAATGAAGTTAATCAATTATTCATATACTTATCAATCCTTTGCTCATTTTTTTTAACGTTTTTTTTGTTTTGTTTTGTTTTATTTTTGAGACAGAGAGAGACAGAGCATGAACGGGGGAGGGGCAGAGAGAGAGGGAGACACAGAATCGGAAGCAGGCTCCAGGCTCTGAGCCATCAGCCCAGAGCCCAACGCGGGGCTCGAACTCCCGGACCGCGAGATCGTGACCTGGCTGAAGTCGGACGCTTAACCGACTGCGCCACCCAGGCGCCCTGCTCATTTTTAAATTGTTTTCTGTACTTTAAAAAAAATTGATCTGTAGTTCTTTATATATTCTGGGAAAGAGTATGTACTTTGTAAAATATATGTATTGCAAATATCGTTTCTTGCCACGAAGTTTGCCTTTTCATTCTTTCCATGGTTTCTTGTCTGATGAACAAGCTCTTAACTATGATATGGTCTTTTCTTTAGTATTAGTGCCTTTTGTTTCCTACTTAAGAAATCTTTGTCTACTCTTGGGGTGCCTGGCTGGCTCGGTTGGTAGGGCATACGACTCTTGACCTCAGCGTTGTGAGTTCAAACCCCGCGTGGGGTGTGTAAAATTAAAAAAAAAATTTTTTTAAGAAATTTTTGTCTACTCCAAGGTCATCAGGTTTTCTACTATATTATCCTCTAGAAATTTTGTTATTTTACCTTTTATATTCATTCACTCCTTATTGTCCTTTTTCAATTAGGTGTATTTAATTACTTCTTTCTTAAATATATGAAAGACTTCACCAGTGATGCCAGGTAACCCTAGATTTTTCTTTGAACCAAAGTTTAAATTCAGTTTCCTGGGTAGATATTAGATTTAGATTTCCTCTTTCATCTTGTATCAGTTTGGGTAAGGTATATTTGCCTAGAAATTTATCCACTTGATCTAAATTTTCTTAGTTATTGTTATAAAGGTATTCATGATCTTTTATGTTACCTTTTCCAAGTCTGTAAGATCTTTAGCAACGTCCCCTTTTCAGTCCTAATATAAATAATTTGTGCCTATTCTTTTTTTCTTTTTCAGTTTTGGTAGAGATCTATCCCATTTATTAGTCTTGCCAAAGAGCCAACTTTTGGCTTTGTTGGTTTTCTGTATTGTACATTTGTTTTGCATTTTGTTAATTCATACTCTTTATTTTTTTCTTCTCTTCTACTTTCCTAGGGTTTAATTTGCTGTTCTTTTTGAACTTCTTGAGATAGTTACGTCGTTGGATTTTCAGCTTTTTTCTAATTCATGCATCTAAGTCTATCAGTTTCTTTCTAAGTACATCTTTGACTACATCTTATACTTTTGTTTCCATTCAATTCCGACCTTTTTTTTTTTCAATTTCATTAAGATTCCTTTTTCTGTAATTCTGAAAAAATGTTAACTGTGTTGGAGCAGAAGGTGAAACAAGACAGACCACCAATTGATAATTTTTAAAAAACTTTTTTAATGTTTATTCATTTTTGAGACACACAGAGAGAGAGAGAGAGAGAGAGAGAGAGAGAGAGAGAGAGAGAAACAGAGGGGGAGGGGCAGAGAGAGAGAGAGAGGCAGACACAGAATCTGAACTAGGCTCCAGGCTCTGAGCGGTCAGCACCAAGCCCAACACGGGGCTTGAACCCATGAACCTCAAGATCATGACCTGAGCCAAGGTCGGACACTCAACCAACTGAGCCACCCAGGTGCCCCCAAGAACTCTTACAATTTAACAACTAAAAGACAAACTACCCAACTTAAAAATGGGCTGTAGACTTGAATAGACATCGGTCCAAAGAACATATACAGATGGTCGAAACGTACTTGAAAAGATGCTAAACATCATTAGTTATAATCGAAATGCCAATCAAAACCACAGTGAGATACCTCTTTATACCAACTAGGATGACTATTATAAAACAAAAGAAAACAGAAAACAAGTGTTGGTGCGGATGTGGAGAAATTGGAACACTCATCATTGCTGGTGGAAATGTAAAAATAGGGCAGCCACTCTGGAAAACAGTTTGGCAGTTCCTCAAAAAGCTAAACATAGAACTACTGCATGACCCCGCAATTCCACTCCTGATATATACTCAAAAGAATTGAAAACAAGTATTCAAACAAATTCTGGTACGTGAATGTTCATGGCAACAGTAGTCACAGCGGGTAGAAACAATGCAAATGTCTGCCAACGCACGAATGGATAAACAAATGCGATATCTCTGTACAATGGAATATGACTCAGCCATAAAAAGAGCTAGAGTTGCACAAAATCTGTGAATGTATTAAAAACACTGAACTTAACAAACTTATGCTCAGGACCTACTGAAGTGCGTTCGCTAATCTCTAAGTGATTGGTCTACAGCTTATCTTGACTGTAATATCTGTGAGAGTGGGAATGACAAAGTGGTGTTTAGGGAGGATGTGTTTTGACGCAGAGAGGAGCCTTCAGTCCAAGTACTGAAGCTCCGGGTGAATTTTCAGCATTGGCCCATGGGTCTCAAGTGAGGTTTGGGGTCTCCCAGAACAGCATCTGGCTGTCGCTGATGCAAAGGCACATCAGCTTTGCTTGAAGCCATTATGATTTCTTTCTAAAGCTGTTCAACTTCAAATCTGCAGGGAAAGTCTTGCAGTTAACAAGCCTGATTGTGAAATATTTATAAGCCCTAATATAGCATTTACTCTGCTGTTAAGATATGTTGATAGTGTTAAGATTAGCTCAGGGCAACACTGCGTCACCAGGATCCTGGCAGACTTAATACATATAAGGTTTTTCTCACGTCACCCTCAAATGTTCCTTCTGCCTTTTAAAGTAAATATTCCTTCCTTGGCATTCTTTGACACTCTTCCCTTCCTTCCATTCCACAGCTTCGGTACTTAACACTGCTTCCCCTCCACCAGCTCAAGATCATTCCAGCGCATCTGACGAGATCTCAGACTTTGAGAAAAGCGAGTCTCGGGATGCCATCTGGCTAACCATTAGATGTGTCCAGACAGACACTTTGCGGATTATCTCCAGGAAGGAGAAAAATAGAAGAGAGTCTCAGAACTATTTATACAATGATACTGCAGGGTTTGGCCTGGAAAATAAGAAACTAGGACTTTAAGGTTTTTCACTGCGTTTCTTCTTTCTTGTGTTTCCTGAAGTTTAAGTTATAACCATCTGTTCCAGAAGATATAAAAATCCTGAATTCCATCTTCTTCCACGTTAACAGAACACTAACCCTTTGGGGAATCTTCTATTAATGGAGGTGCTCAATAATGGCTGTACTAAAACCACAGCGTTAAACAAGCACCGAGCTCCGTCTCATTACCTATTTACCTCATTTGCCTCTTGAAGCTAATGATGAAAAAGGGGCATCTATCTCCAAAATGCGTCTTCTAATGTGGATGTTTGCCCGTGTGCTGACAACCGACGTGTTTTGCTGTCTGATGACGGTGTGGAGGGGGAGGAGGATGGTAATGATTGTAGCTAGACCCTGTCTTGCCTCCAGTTCTTATTAGAGGCCGGTAAATTACCCATTTGGGCTTATTCTTTTACTCATCTTTAATTCTCAAAATATCTCCACATCATTCCGAGTCGATTCAGAGGCAATTCACACGTGGTGATTGATTTCATTTGCTTTCATTTTTACAGGCTATCAGACACTATCTGTGTGAAAAACACCTCTCTAAAATTCACCATCTGCCATGAATCTCGCTCCCCACTCTGTCGCCCCCCAGCCCAATTCCGTGGGTCATTCCCGGTACCTTTCCAATAAGCCAGAGGGAAAACGTGACATGACGGCTGCATAAAATAACCTTTTCTATGGCACAGAGACCCATTGTTTCCTTTTAGTTAACGTGCTAGATAGATTCCAATGTTCTCTCTCAATAGGCTCTCTCTCTTCTCTTCTCAGAAACACTTTCCCTTCCCCTTCCCATTAATAAACCTTTACGGAACATCCACCAGGTTCTAAACACCATACTGGGGGCTGGAGATGCGGAGACAAAGTCGAGTTTTTCTCCCGGAGTAACCGAAATCCAGTGTAACAGGCCATGTGAACAAACGCCTACAGCACAAGGAAGCGAGGGCTTCAGGAGAAAAGAGGTGAATGGCACGGAGGAGGAAGGGCTCGCAGAGAAGGAAATAATCCACCATGGGGGATTTTCTCGTATTTGATGATGAATTTTGTATTTTACCGTTTCGCATACCTTTCAAACGTCTGTGTTTTCAACGCTTCTCTCTTTCATCTTCTTTTACCGTGACGCTGCCTTTTGTGGGCCTCACGGATAAACAGAACCCCTTATTGCATCAGCTGGATCTTTGGGATCCGGATGAAGCAAAGAGAAAGATCTGGGGCATGCCGTCATGGAGCGGCTCATTGGTAAAAACTCTCACAGGCATTCTGAGAGCGGAGGGAGACATGCCGTGTGTCACACACTCTCGCAACAAATATGTCTCAATGAGTCAGAAGGCACGAGGAGAGGGAAATCTTCCCTCTAGCTACAAAGAGAGAAGAGGAAGAGAAGGTTTGGAAGGCTAGAGAGGTTAAATTCATGCGTCTTGCCAGAGAACAGAACACACTCTGATATAATTGAATGACTGTGTCACTGCCAGCGTAGGGCATTTTAAGAACTAAAACTAAAAGCAAGTGACAGCTACTCAGAACATTGTCCCTTTCTATCAGGACCCCAAGGCCACGGTGAGGCCGGAACAGGTGTCTTAGAACTAGAAGTAAACACATGTTTTAAAGTGGGTGTTTGGAGGCCGGGAGATGGACAAAAGAGAGAAACGTATTACCTGGGAAAGATCAGAGAACGTGAAATCTCTTTCTCTCGAGGAGGTAATCATGTTCTCCCATAAGAGGAGTAGTCAACAGCTCATTTTGAGGGAAACTGAATGCACGGAATAAGACAAAGAATTTTCTGGGAAGTGTTCAAGGCTTGGCTGACCTAACAGGAAGATCCGCCCTTGGGGTCAAATGTGGTTGCTCTACAGTACCCCCGGGTACCTGAGGGGTTTTGGCTTAGGAAGGATTCTTTGCACTAACTGGGTGTTTTAGGCAATCTGGTGAGACGCCTCTGGGAAAGGGCCAGCAAGCAGAACTAATTAAAAAAATTTTTTTTTAATGTTTATTATTTTTGAGAGAGAGACAGAGAGCGAGCAGGGAAGGGGCAGAGAGAGAGAGAGAGGGAGACACAGAATCGGAAGCAGGCTCCAGGCTCTGAGCTGTCAGCACGGAGCCCGACGTGGGGCTCGAACTCACAGACCGCGAGATCATGCCCTGAGCCGTAGTCGGCCACCCAACCGACGGAGCCACCCAGACGCCCCAGAACTGATTTTTTAAAGTTAGCGTCAGAGGTGATGGGTGTGTCTGGACACAGCAAGCTGCGTGTCCCTCGGGGCAACCACCAGAGTGACCTTGTACCTCAAGTGAGAAGCCAAAAGGGGTGTTTCACTACAACTGGGGGCACGCACAGCTGGCTGGGGATGCTCCCTGGAGACTGAAAAGGGCAGAGATGCTTTGCCTCTGCTCTGTGGGGGCCGGCAGCCCGTGGACTTCAGCTGTGGGGCCGGCCCAGCCTGGGGTGCTCTGTGGTCACCCCCACCCTGGCCCCCGCCAACCCCCAGGGGCACTCGCACAGGCAGAGACCCTGTGGGACAGGAGGACACAAGAGCCAGCAGGCTTTGGGAAGTACCAGGAAGTCCTTGAATGCAACAGGCCGTGCGACCGGATAGTGGAGCTCCTGGGGGGGGACCTTCCATAGCTCTACCAACTAGAGCACCGGCCCCTAAGGACAGTCAGCCGCATTTTCCCACCGCATTGTTCGACCCCATACTCTTCCAAGATAGGGAAGGCACAGTGGTCTGCTGCTCGTGTTTTGGCATCCCTAGGATTTTGTTCGCCCTGTTTTATTGAGATATTTCCATCCTGGCTGTTCAGAACGGTGTCTTCGACCCTCTCTGATCACAGGCTCCATCGATAAGACATTTGAGCATGCATCGTCGAATGCACTTCTTTACTTATAAATTACAGACAGAAACTCCTATATGGTATGTATGTTATGAAGCAGACACAAAAATAGAAATCACAAAAGAACGAGCTAAAAATTAAGGGATAAGCAGAAGTTCTATTATTTCCTTCCTGTGGAGTTCTTTATGCATCCTACAGGATACACGGACCCGCTTTGAAGGTCCCGGGAGATGGTAGGAATCTTCTGGTAGTGACTGGATGGACAGTCCATTAGCAAACCACTGTCTGTCATCAGCGTATGTCACAGAAGCAGCTTAGTGGGAATATTGGCTCTATTCTCACTCAAAAGCATCATAGGAAAGTCACCAATCACCAAGGGAGTGAAGTGGCCTTGTCACAGTGGTATATGATTTAAGTTCACCCCTGTGTCTGGGGATTAGCTGTTGTTTTCACATAAGTAATCTGAATTCGGGCCAACATGCAAAGGAAGGACTGGGAAAGTTAGGGTGATAGCTGTGAACTCGTTGGAAAAAATAAAGACGGGAGAGTCATTATATGTAATTTGTCAGATTGTTCTTTCTCTTCCCATTACTACTGAAAGGCACTTTAATGACACTAATTACATCTGTCTATTAAGTGTCTTATCTGATCCTCTATAATTAAATTGTGATGAGTAGGGACAGAGAGAAGAAGGCTCATTTTCCTCTGGTAGTTATTTCCGTAAGATTTGCTCAGTTTAAAAATCACTCCCTTTAAAATTACTATGTTGAGTTCTGGAGTGTCCCATTCAACAGAAACAGTGACATCTTTTGGGACGATCCCAAATCATCACAAAATCATTCTCGGTTATTGGAATTGAGTTCTGGAGAATCGTGTGCAATTGCACATGGACTTTGCCCGTACTGCCCAGTCCCTTCTTTCTCAAGGTAGTAGTGGGATTTTAGAACGATTAAATTACTGTGAAGGTGTGGCCTCATATTTTTCTAATGGACACAATGTGTAACAATGACATCCTTGGCATCTACATAAGATAGCCCCCAAAAAACTACCTTTGCCAATAACATACTTACTGCTAAAGATTCAGGGAGAAGTTTTGTTGTTTTTTCTTTCTTAATTTTTTTTTTAACATTTATTTATTTTTGAGACAGAGAGAGACAGAGCATGAACGGGGGAGGGTCACAGAGAGAGGGAGACACAGAATCGGAAACAGGCTCCAGGCTCTGAGCTGTCAGCACAGAGCCCGACGCGGGGCTCGAACCCACGGACCGTGAGATCATGACCTGAGCCGAAGTCGGACGCTTAACCGACCGAGCCACCCAGGCGCCCCCAGGGAGAAGTTTTTAAAACGTATACTCAGGAGACAAAAGACATACCCTTGAATTTTATACCAAAGTAGTGGGATAAATCACATTTTATTCACTAGATCATAGGCTTCCTGATGGTACAGATTTTGTTTAGTTCATTGTTATATCCCTCTCACCTAACATTGTTCCTGGCATAGAGAAGGCACTTAGTGAGTAGTTCTGGACCAAATGAATGAATTTATAGAAAACACAAAGCCAACATATTACCATCGATACAGAACTATACATTTGCCTAAGGGACAAAGAAGAACTATCTTTGGGGGGAAAATGTAAGTGAGATCATTGTAATTATTTAAAAAGGAGTGAATGAAATGGGAGTGTTAATGAGAAATGAAACTTTAAAATTTCCTTTCAAACTGTGCCCGAGGAAAGCTTGATTGTGGCCCAATGTTTAATGTAGACGTGAGGAAGAGTAGCATGTTTTTACAATACGATGACTTTTAAAAATTTGCTCAAAATGCACCCAAAGTAATGTTGCACAAGTGGTGGCTACGGGTCAGGAGATTCTGGAGTAACATCTGTCGGAGGAGAGGGAGATTTGCCTCTGAGAGCTGCTGAATTCACACAAGGAAAGGATGAATGGCGACCACTCACGAGTAGATACGGGTAGAGCACTGCTCTGGGTCCCCAGGCTACAGAGAAGACACGGAAGTCCTAATCAAGCAAAGAAGCAGGTGTGTGCATGGAAAAACGCCCAGGCCAGGGCGAAAATGTGGACCAGTGCGGTATCAGGACACAGGAGAGCTGGCGGGCTCTGGCGCAGGGGCCGGGGACACATTCCCACGTGCATCTGAGCGGACCTGCCAGATTAAGAAGGAGGGGAGGGGCGCCTGGGTGGCTCGGTCGGTTAAGCGACCCACAGTTCGTGGGTTCGAGCCCCGCGTCGGGCTCTGTGCGGACAGCTCGGAGCCTGGAGCCTGCTTCGGATTCTGTGCCTCTCTCTCTCTCTGCCCCTCCCCCGCTCGTGCTCGCACTCTGTCTCTGGCAAAAATAAATAAACTTAAAAAAAAAGGGGGGGGGGAATGGCTTTCAGACATCTGACACCCAGGATGGTCACGAGAAGGACCGCGTTAGCCTGCTAGGGCGGCCAGAACGGAAGAGCACGCTGAGCAGCTGAGACAGCGGAAGTTGACTTTCGCAGAAAGTCCAAGGTCAAAACTCTGAGGTTTCCTCCGAGGCCTCTCTCCGTGGCTGCCACGTGGCCACCCTCTCGCTTCCTCTTCACGTGGTCGTCCCTCCGTGCGTGCACCTCCCCCGTGGGTCTTGATTTCTTCTCATAAGGACACCGGTCAGATTGGATTAGCGCCACCCGCAGGGTCTCGTTTCAACTTCATCACCTCTTAACTCACCTCTTATCTCCAAACACGGTCACGGTCTGAGGTATTGCGACCAGGGTTTCAGCCTATGAATTTTATGGGGAGTACAATCCCATCCCGTAACAGAATGTAAAGCAGCTGTTCTCAAAGTGTGAGGACATGGTCCCCTGGGGGTCTCCGAGGCCCTCGCAGGAGGTCTGCGCCGTCAAAATTATTATCACGATAATGTTATACGTCATCTGCCGTTTTCCCAGTGCTGCCACTTGCACGGATGCTACAAAAGCAAGGGGGTGAAACTGCTACTGCCTTCGTGTGAGGTGTGGCCGTGGCACCAGCCTGCACCAGCAGTCATGGATTCTTCTGTCCACGATGGGTTAAAAAAAAAAAAAAAAAAAGGCCAGTTTTTCCAGGAGAATGTCCTTGGTAAAGATTAAATCTTGACCTTTCACTATGTCTCTTGACTATTCTGTGTGATGAAACAGGAAGTGCACCCAAAGCACTTGGGCTGCAATTCAATCACCATGGTGATCTCAAGGGAAAGCACTTGTACAGTTGTTAGAGTTGTGGACTGAACTAACTGCTCTCTTCATAGAACACTCTTTTTACTTGAAAGGACAACTGCCCCTATGGGCAGGACTATGGTTGTTCAGACCTGACTGCTTGGCAGGTGTTTTCTTCAAAATGAACCAGGTGAGCTTGTCACAACAAAGCAACTGACGTATTTGTTCCTTTGAGTTTTTTTTTTAATTTTTTTAACGTTTTTATTTATTTTTGAGACAGAGAGAGACAGAGCATGAACGGGGGAGGGGCAGAGAGAGAGGGAGACACAGAATCGGAAGCAGGCTCCAGGCTCTGAGCCATCAGCCCAGAGCCCGACGCGGGGCTCGAACTCACGGACCGTGAGATCGTGACCCGGGCTGAAGTCGGACGCCTAACCGACTGAGCCACCCAGGCGCCCCTCCTTTGAACTTTTATAAGCAAAAATTCGACTTTAAGAAATGTTGTATCAGACATCATAAGTCTGACAGCTTCCTAGCACGTAAAGACCTTTCAGAGGAGAGCAGCACTAAAATTATATAATGAAATAGGCCAGTATTTAGAAGACCTCCACAACTTAATGAACCAATACTTTCCAAATAATCAATGCATGATCGTTATGAAATTATGCCTGGACACGAATGCAAGATCCATTCAAAATGCAAGATGGAACAAACTGAGGGTAGATGGAGGGTGGGAGGGAGGGGAGGGTGGGTGGTGGGCATTGAGGAGGGCACCTTTTGGGATGAGCACTGGGTGTTTTATGGAAACCAATTTGACAGTAAATTTGATATGAAAAAAAAAAAGTGCAGGATGGACCAAAGAAAGGATTAATGCAACGGACTGGGGAAATTTCACTGATACAATTTCAGATTCCCCATTGCAGCTAACCTCAGGAAACTGTTCTCGTCTGTTTTTGGTGAGGTTTCATAGGAAAATATCCACAACCTTATGAAAAAGCTATGAGAATTCTCTTGTCTCTTCAAACACACATCTGTATGAGGCCAGATTTTTTTCCCCACATACTTAAACTAAAACAACATATTACAACAGAGTGAATGCAGATGTGAGAATCCAGCTGTTTGATATCAGAGAGCTATTAAGCCCGATATCGAAGAGATTTGCAAAAATGTAAAACAACGCTACTTTTCTCACAAACTGCTTTTGGTTTTGGAAAACGCAGCTATTCTTTGTAAACAGATATCATTTATGTTAACAAATGACAGATTTATTACTGCTTTTAAATGATGCAATACTTTTCAAAATTATAAAACAGTACAGAAGTATAAAGCTATAGCGCATATAAACCAAAGCCTTTGGAGTTCCAACACATTTTAAGAGTATAAAGAGGCCTTAAGGCCAAAAAGCCTGAGAACCACTGTTGTAAAGGCACAACTTCTGCCAAAAAACCACAACTCTGCATCGTGTGGCACTGACAGCAAAAGAACTGAAATTATAAGAAATTTCATTGAGCAAAGGCATCAACCAGGCTGCTTGCAGGGCACAGCTGTCTGCCGTGAGGAGCTTCAACAACTCTGTACCTTGATGCATGGGCCTGTTCAGATGTGTTTGCGACAGATTTATGTACTGATTTCTCAATCAAGTCGGGGAGGGGCAGAGAGAGAGGGAGACACAGAATCCGAAGCAGGCTCCGGGCTCCGAGCTGTCAGCACAGAGCCCGACGCGGGGCTTGAACCCACAAACGGTGAGATCGTGACCTGAGCCGAAGTCGGACGCTCAACCGACTGAGCCACCCAGGTGGCCCAAGAAGATACTTTTGATTAGAGAGAATAGGATGAAACCGTGACAGACCTGGAAACTTAGGTGACTGAATCGGCAATAATCTTAAAATTTGAGCTAGAAGAGAATTTAAACATTATCCAGTCTCATGGTGTTATTTTAGAGATGAGGAATCTCAGGCCCAGGGATAAGGTAACTCACCCAAGGACACATGTCAGTTTGTGGTAGATGGGACTCTTGATTCCCAGCGAAGACAGTCTTTCATTCATTCTTACATCACACTGCCGAGATTAAACTGGGACCTGTCGCAAGAGGTAACACAAGCCATGATAGCCCCTGGGTGAGAAGAGAACATTCATTCCATTCTTTTGCTTGGCAAATGATGAAAGCCCGGTTTCGGCGACGTTCACCTGGGTTCAGAATGCAGGAAGACCTTTGAACTAGGTGCCTCAGTCCATTCAGGCTGCAGTAACTGAGCACCACAGACTGGGTGACTTATAAACAGCAGATGTTTATCCCTCACAGTTCTGGCGGCTGGAAGTCCATGATCGAGACCCCGCTGAGGGTGGGCTTCTTGGATCATAGAAGGGCCGTCTCCTCACTGTGTCCTTACGTGGCAGAAGGAGGGAGGGAGCTCTCCGGGTCTCACAAGAGAACACTAGTCCAGTTCATGAGGCCCCATCCTCAGGACCTAATCACCTCCCAGAGGCCCTGCCTCATAATACCATCCCGCTGGGGATTAAGATTTCAACATAAGAGTTTGGGGGGAGACAAACATTCGGTCTAAGGCAGTAGGGTTAGATAGAGTGTCTCTAATCCAGGGTTGAAGTTCTCGACCCTGACGGTGGCCAGGGGAGAGGAAGAGTTAACTCTGAGATACAGGAATTAGTGACAGGTCAGAAACTGAGATAAAGCTTTGGAAGGACACAGAGAAGACCTCCAAACTTCTTGTTTCCTGGAAAGGAGACCAGACAACGCGTGTTTGAAGCTTAGCTGCTTTCTGATTGTACCCCATTCAACGACTGGTTATCATTCTTCAGAAAGCTCACAACAATTTAAAACATTTTTTTTAACGTTTATTTTTGAGAAAGAGTGTAAGTGAGCGGGGGAGGGGCAGAGAGAGAGGGAAACACAGAATCTGAATCAGGCTCTGGGCTCTGAGCTGTCAGCACAGGGCCCGACACGGGGCTGGAACTCATGGACCCCAAGATCATGACCTGAGATGAAGTCAGATGTTTAACCGACTGAGCCACGCAGGCGCCCCTCACAATTTTGTTTGTTTGTTTGTTTGTTTGTTAAATTCCACAAACTACAGTCTCCCTCCATTTTTGCTTTTCTCCTAAACTGCTTCCTGTTCTTTGACCTACAGTAACATCCATATCACTGAGAATGGCCACAGGACGGTTACACGTCAATAAGATGAAGCATTAAGATAAATAGTTGGTTAATTTAAAGAAGAACACTTTGCATGAATGTTTCATGAAGGCTTCTGAGGAAGGGAGGGGGCTGGCTCTTCTCAGCAATTGCCTCGTTTCTACATTCACTCAGTTCCCCTGTGCCCGGATCTGCTCTGCAGATAATATCACAGGGATCTTTAAATGAAAACAAAACGAACAAAAACCAGTGTTTATATCTAACATCACCAAAGCACTATTGTATAGTAGTCAACAAGTGAAAAGGGCAGTCTAGAATAAAAGAAGGTTATGCATGCAAATTGCACTTTTTATTCTAATAAAAAACCCACACCTTGGGGCGCCTGGGTGGCTCAGTCGGTTAAGCGTCCAACTTCAGCCAGGTCACGATCTCGCGGTCCGTGAGTTCGAGCCCCGCGTCGGGCTCTGGGCTGATGGCTCAGAGCCTGGAGCCTGTTTCCGATTCTGTGTCTCCCTCTCTCTCTGCCCCTCCCCCGTTCGTGCTCTGTCTCTCTCTGTCCCAAAAATAAATAAACGTTGAAAAAAAAAATTTTTTTTTTAAATAAAAAAATAATAATTTAAAAAAAACGCACACCTCACTGCTTTGGATTTTGTAACTTTTATAAACCTGATTTTGGAAACAAACTTGTGGAATGTCCGGAATGTAGCGGTACTTCTGGAGATTAGGAAGGCTATGGGGCAAAGAACTTTTTAAAATCTATGAAAGATGCTTTATTGTCATGCATGCTGGTTTCCTGGGTTGATTTCTCAGCATAAGATTCAATGTAAACTACAGTAATGGTTTCTTGCTTTTATACAGTCTCTTGGTCAAAACAAGGTATTTTCCTTGTCACATGCACTAAGATTAGAAGTTTGTCCTTGAACTCCGCTGTCCGATATAGTAGCCACCAGCTATATGTGGCTATTCACAGTTAAATTTGTGTGACTTAGGGGCACCTGGGTGGCTCAGTCAGCGAAGCGCCTGACTTCAGGTCATGATCTCAGTTTGTGAGTTCGAGCCCCGCATCAGGCTCTCCGCTGACAGCTCAGAGCCCGGAGCCTGCCTCAGATTCTGTGCGTTCCTCTTTCTCTGCCCCTCCCCTGCTCATGCTCTGTCTGTCTGTCTCTCTCTCGCAAAAATAATCATCAAAAAAAATTTTAACAAAATTTGTGTGAATTAGCATTAAATAAGATTTAAAATTCAGCTCCTCCTTCCCAACTAGCGACTTTCCAAGTGCTCAATACTTCATATGGCTAATGACTACCATATTGGCGTGTGCAAATACAGAATATTTCTCGTTGCAGAAAGTTCTATCGAACAGTATTTATCTAGAACATATTCTGTAGTTTTCGTTTTTTAAATATATGGCTGTATAAAGATCATACCTGCTTTTTAAAAATGTTTATTTATTTATTTTGAGAGAGAGAGAGGCAGAGAGAGGAAGAGAAAGAATCCCAAGCCGGCTCTATGCTGTCAGCAAGGAGCCTGGTGGGGACTCCATCCCACGAACCATGAGATCATCACCTGAGCCGAAAGCAAGAGTGGGAAGCTTAACCGACTGAGCCACCAGGTGCCCCATACCTGGTTTTCAAAGAATGTTAGCAATTTGAAAAATTGATTAGATAAAATAAGTTTGCTTTGGAATTCTGTTTATAAATTCACGGGTTTTTAAATGTTTATTATTTATTTTTGAGAGAGAGAGAGAGAGAGAGAGAGAGAGAGAGAGACAGAGCACGAGCAGGGGAGAGGCAGAGAGAGAGGGGGACACAGAATCCGAAGCAGGCTCCAGGCTCCATGTTGTCAGCACAGAGCCCGACACGGGGCTCGAACTCATGAACCGTGAGATCATGACCTGAGCCGAAGTCAGATGCTTAACTGACTGAGCTACCCAGGCGCCCCTTTGGCTTTAAGTAATTAAAATGAATACAGCCAAAAGCATGTGTTTGCAGAGCAGTTTTCTTCCAAGTTGCTTATTCTACCGTGCCAACGCTCATTTATTCATTCACAAAATATTTACTGAGTGCTTTCTGTGTGCCAGGCACTCTTCTGGGCTCTGGAACAAAACAAATAAAATCCCTGGCCTCATGGAGCTTACATTGTGCCCAGTGGGATGAGAGGCACATATTATTTCTGTTTTCACAGCCAGGCACAAAGGTATTATGTGCCAAACCAGTGAACAAAATGAGACTATCCTAGTTCTTATGTTGTTGCTCATTAAGAAGTTGTAGAAAGAGGCAAATAAATATTAAGAACATTACTTCTGATTTTTAAAAAGATTTTATTTATCTTTGAGAAAGAGAGACAGACAGACAGAAAGCACAAACAAGCAGGGGAATGGCAGAGAGAGAGGGAGACAGAGGGTCCGATGTGGGCTCCGTGCTGACAGCAGAGAGCCCGATGCGAGGCTCGAACCTGTGCACTGCGAGATCATGACCTGAGCCGCAGTCAGACGCTGAACCAATGAGCCACTCAGGCGCCCCATAACTTCTGATTTTGAATGATATTCTCATCATCAAAAACAAAAAAGCCTTGCAAAAAATTTTAAAATATGATTTCTGCAAAACCATGTTTGCCTGACGAAGTGTGTGAAGCACTTAAACATATTTTCCAACGTCACCGTCTTCCTTCATGGAGTCAGAGTATCTACAGTTGGAAGTGGCTTTAGCCTCTTCTGTTCCAGCTTTCCTCCTACTACACCCAACCATGAAACCATTTCATCTCTAGCTGAGCACTTCGGGCAGCAGAAAGCTTACTGACTTAGTGAACAGCAGGGGTGTGTTTTTATCCGTCCCAACTTTCTTTGGTATTAGGGTTTGTATTACAGTATCACATATCCATAGTTAAAGGTTTAGAAATAACAGATAAAAACAAAAATGTTACAGGTGCCTGATTGGCTCAGTCCATTAAGCATCCAACTCTTGGTTTTGGCTCAGGTCATGATCTCACAGTTTCACGAGTCCAAGCCCCATGTTGGGCTCTGTGATGGCAGGGTGGAGCTTGCTTGGGATTCTCTCTCTCTCTTTCTCTCTCTCTCTCCTCCTCCCTCACCCGTGCTGACGCTGTCTCTCTCAAATAAATTAAAAAACAAAAAAAAGATGTTAAATTAGTTGTATTCTTGCAATCCAAATAACCACTGTCAGCATTTTGATATATATTCTTCATGAATTTCTCTGCCTCTGTCCCTCTATCTCTCTACATACATACAAGTGTATTTCTATTAAATTAAAATTGTACCGCTTGTATCCTGCTTTTTCTAGCTGACCATATAGCACAAACGTATTTTCATTCAAATAAGTATAACTCTACATCACCATGTTAACAGCTGTATGATATTCCGTTCAATGAAAAACACACATATATATATCATGATTTATGTCAAAAGTTCACGTTGTTCTAAATGTTCGTGATCACAACCAACATTGTGTTGAACGTCCTTGTACACATATCTTTGTGACACTGATAACTCTCAGCGGACAAAATCTAGATATGAAATTCCCGAGTCAACGTTTTGCAACATATTTAAGACTTTCATACCTACTACCAAATTCTGTCCCAGAAAAAATTGTGCATTTGCCCTTATTCCAGCAGCAATGGGAACACCCATTTCCCGAAGCCCTAACCCATGATACTGTTCTTGGGAGAACATCACCTTTGCTCTACTTTTCACTCACGGGATCCCTGCTTGCTCCTGGCACAAACTTTCTAGTGTTTGAATAAAACTGTTGTGTCCTGCAAAGTCTCCTCCTTTTTAGACTTAATATCCCTCCGATATGGATTAATAAATTATTGTCAGCCTGGCACCTAGAGGATCAATAGTTCTGTCCTTGATCTTTCCCGGCCCCACATTCTAATAGATGACTTGGAGGAATCTATAAAAAAGCATGCTTGCAACTTCCGCTCTACATTTATTTAGTGCCTACCAGATGCCAGGCACGATGCCTTGTTCTTAGGGCATAAATACAAATGAGCTCTTGTCCCCGCCCTGAAGTGGTCCCTGGAGCCATCGAGCTGGAGAGGTGTATGATGGGGCTGTGTATGATTTCCAACATGGCGCATGTGGTAAATAATCTTTGTGACAGAGGGCACCAGATGCTCTGTCCCTTTCACAGGCCCACAGCACGCTGGCTGGGAGACTTTGCTCTGGTCAACAGTGTATCAGGCCCTGTTCTCTAGGACAATCCTGTAGAAATGATCTTTTGAAGTGTCACGCCCTTCCCCCCAGTATGGTCACAAGCAGAAACACGTTTCCAATACACCTGGACACAAATGTCCGCTGGCTTAACCATGCCTCTCCCTCCCCGATTATTTATTTGCTCTGACAATTTCCCAAGAGAAATTTTGGTTGGCTAATACAAGACTCGATGCATTTGGGGGAATTTTAGGACCCAAACACATTAACCTTAAGGAGATAAGCTGTTTCAGATTCTTCTGGGAGGGCAACTAATACCCAAGTGCGTAAATACCCCAGATGGTAATTCCAAAAGTCTGCTGTGAAACTAGGCTGGGATAGAAAAAGAAATCCAAACTCTACAACATCCACCACTTGGTGACTGACGGATGATTCTGTTCCTAATCTTAAACATCCAGAACTTTCTTCTACCCCGTCAGCCCTCTCCTGTGCCCTGCTTCCTCCTGTGCCGCAACAGCCAGGTCTTAGTTCACTTTATTCTCAGAGAATGGGATTGTTGCACACACCAGGAAGCCCTCGTGTCTGACAGGATTTGACCCAAGGAGCAGCCCCTCCCTGCTCTGGGCCTCCTGGTCCGGTGTCCTGGTGGAGCCAGAAGGACCTAGAACATCTTACCATACTTCGAACTGTTGGGTGTTGGATGCCAGAATCGACGGCCCTTCTTTCCAGAGAAGTACAATCAACCTGTGGTTTGAAGAGGGAAGTAATGAAGCGTGTCTTGTTCTGTTTCAGATTTATACGCTTTAATCTTTGGATCGGTGCCTGACATTTCTCTTGATGGCTCCTGGTTGGCTGGAGCAGAACAGTGGATCTTGCTTCTTGTGTGTTTTAGGAACCATGATCCACTCATAGGAGCTCAGGGAGTGGACTGGAGCTGCCTCTGACTTCTCCTCATTCTCCTTTCCACAATTCTATGGCTAAAGGGGAGAGAAACAATGCGCCTGCCCTCCATCCCCTACTGGGTCACTACCCTGCGGGGTTAATGGCATTCTAGGTCTTCACTTGCCAAGTCAAATTCTATTCGTAGTCTCCACAGACAACCATCCCTAGTCCTAGAGGTGCACACGCTGGCGATGCGCCAAGACCCCCGCAAGGTGACGGCAATAGGGAGAGGCCATGCAGGCCCCAGAAATGGGCTGGAGGCTGTTTCAGCTGGGAATCCCAAGGCCTTGGCCACCTGGAGCATAGTTTGGAAGGGGGAGCGCCAAGAAAATAGCGGGCAAGGCCTCTTAGCCCGTGGGCCCTTGTCCTGTGAGGACGGCAAGCTGAATGTGGCGAAGCAGACAGGCCCAGCACGGGTGGCACCTGGTTTGTGCCTCTGGGCCATACTGTACACATAACCACACACACACGCGCACACACACACGCACTCTCTCTCTCTTCATTCCTTCCTCCTCTTTTTTAAAAAGATTTTAATTTTTACTGAGATAATTATAGATTATTACAGTGAAACAATTACAGTCACGATGATAACAGAGGTAATAAGAAATAATACAGGGGCGCCTGGCGCCTGGGTGGCTCAGTCGGTTAAGCGTCCAACTTCAGCTCAGGTCATGGTCTGGCAGTTGTAGGTTCAAGCCCCGCGTCAGGCTCTGTGCTGACAGCTCGGAGCCTGGAGCCTGCTTCGGATTCAGTGTCTCCCTCTCTCTCTGCCCCTCCCCTGCTCACGCGCCACCCCCCGCCCCCCGCTTCTCTCTCTCAAAAATATTCAAAAAATTTAAAGAAATAATACAGAACATGGACATGTTGACTGGGGTGTCTACATAGAGATATGAAACATCCTTTATGGAGCAAAACAAGAAAAAAACAGGGGTAGGCCAGAGGCAGGGGAAGGAAATTCTAAGTAGGAACCTGCTGTCCGTGTCCTTATGAAGTTATATCTGTCAAGGAAGGAGGACATGTCATTGGACAGTTTGTTAGCTTGACTTATAGCTTTTAAATATTTAGACAAACGGCATGTGACCTCCCTTTGCACCCCTGCCTCACCGCCCTGCAAAGGTTAGAGGTGGGCCTAGGGCTGGAGAGAGGTTCGTTCCTAAGTTAATTACCCCTAGAGATAGTCTGAAGATTTTGTAACCTAACCAGAACCACCTATGAGGCCCGGGGAAAGGTCCTATCCCTCCCCCGGAGCGCCTCCAAAATTGTGGCAGCCAAGGCAAGGAGTAGGGTGGGAGTACTGGGGGCGGCGTGTGGAAACCGGGGTTGGGGAGAAGATCCTTTTAGTAAGACTGGAATCAAGAACTCTTGTTCCCTTGGGGTAAATGATCCATGTTCAGTAAATTTGTCTCCTTCCCTGCTTTGGTATTTTCTCTTGTGTTCTTGTTCTTTGGAGATTTCCCTTAGCATCCCAGCAAAATTCCGCATGAAAAGCTCCTATGGGTCTTGGCTGAGAGGCTAGGGCCATCCCACCCCCTCCCCGTGCCTACGGTCTTGATTAGCTGGTAAGCTCAGGGCCCTGGGACAGGACCCAGCTGGTGGAGCCCCGGGAACATTTTGCGGCCTCTGCTTCCTTGTCCTTTACAGGACCCGCAAAAGACAGAGTAGCTACAGGAAAGGCAGGGCCTAGTCCTGTCCCACCCTAGTGCCCAGAGTGTGTGTGTGTGTGTGTGTGTGTGTGTGTGTGTGCTCAGATAGTGTTCGTTGAATGAAGAAACAAAGGTCCTCATCCACCATGGTACACAAGGTGTACTCGATAAATTGTTAAGGTAAAGACTTATCTTGGGGGTGCCTGGATGGTTCAGTCAATTGAGCGTCCAACTCTTGATTTCGGCTCAGGTCATGATCTCACGGTTCATGAGTTCGAGCCTCACATGGGACTCTGTGCTGACGGTATAGAACGTGCTTGGGATTCTCTCTCTCTCTCCTTCTCTCTCTCTGCCCCTCCCCTGCTCGTGCTCTCTCTCTCTCTCTCTCTCTCTCAAAGTAATTAAATAAACTTAAAAACATTTTTTAAAAAGAGACTTATTTTTAAGCATTTTCATCAATGAGGGATTACTAACAATTGACAAGAAAATATAAATATATAATTAAGTACGTATATAAACATACTGATCATAAGATTAAAATATAATTATTTTAATTAAAATTTAAATAGTAAATAATAAATTATTTGGACTGTTTGAATACACTTGAACTAAATTTACCCCTAGAAAGTTTGGTCATTTTGTCTAAAGAGAGAGAAAAACAGTTTGTTGTGTTACCAAATGGAAAACAGGGGGTTGATTTAAAATAGCTTCAAGTACATGCATCACAATTTCTTCCTGGTTTCAGCCTACGGAGTGTCATGTTCTGAATTGTTTGTAGTGTCCTTGATGGATCTGCCCTTCCTTAAGATGTTTATTTGTATCTGTGGAACGAGTTCATCCACCAAGACAAGAACCATTGCTTCTAGGACAGGTCTGCCAAGTAAGCCTACTCAGGTTGTCTCCAGATATTTATTCCAAATTTAGGAACAGGTCCCTAGATTGTTGTCTCAGCAGATGTGTTTGTAGTATTTATGCTTAATGTTAAAAGCTCTACTCTTTTTTTCCAAGTTTACCAAGCACTATGTAACTTACCTTTGGCCAGGATGTATTGACATGTTACCATGATTCCGTACAAGGCCCATTCTGTCGCGTTCTTATTCACATCAGTGAACACTAAGACATACAGATCAATGGAATAGAATCAAGGGTCTAGGAATAAATGTGTACATCTATAGCTACCTGACAAGGGCTGTAAGCCAGTAAAATGGGGGTTCAGTCAATGGTGCTGGGACAACTGGATCTCCACAAGCAAAAGTATGAATTTGGACCTTTAGTTTACAGTATATATAAAAATCAAATCAAAATGGATCAAAAACCTAAATTGAGAAACTAGACCTATAGAATTCTTAGAAGAAAACCTAGGAGTAAATCTTCCTGACCTCAGATCTAGCATTGGATTCTTAAAAATGACATACAAGCAACAAAAGAAAAAAAACGAATTGTATTTCCTAAAAATTGAAAGCTTTTGGGCATCAACGGACTATTCATCAAAGTGAAAAGACAATCTACACAGTGGGGGGAAATATTTGCAAATTATGTATTCAGTAAGGGACTTGTATCAAGCACATAAGAAACTCTTGGAATTCAATGATAAGAAAAGACAAACAACCAAATTCAAAAATTGGCAAAGGACTGGCACAGACATTTCTCCAAAGAAGATATGTAAGTGACCAACAAGCACATGAAAAGATGCTCCACGTTGTTAGTCATTAGGAAAATGCAAACGAAAACCACAGCGAAATACCACTTCACATCCATGAGGATGGCTTCGATCAGGAAGAAAGTTAACAGAAAATAACAGGTGTTGGCAAGGACGTGTAGAAATTGGAACCCTCCTACATTGCTGGTGGGAATGTAAAATGGTGCAGCCACTGTGGAAAACAATTTGGTGGTTCCTGGAAAAGTTAAACAGAATTACCATATGATCCAGGATCCTAGGTATATACCCAAAATACCTGAAAACAGGTATTCAAACAGAAATCTGCACACAAATGTTCATTACAGTACTATTCACAATATCCAAACAGTGGAAACAACCCACATGTCTGTGGATGGCTGTATGAACAAAATGTGGCGTATTGATACAATGGAACATAGTTAGTCCAGAATTCTCCAATGCTACCTGCTACATTCTGCAATGTGAATGAACCTCAAAAACATTATGCTAAGTGAAAGGAGCCAGACACAAAAGGGCACATAATATATGCTTTCATTTAAAAATTGTTTTTTGTTTTGTTTTGTTTTGTTTAATTTTTAAAAAAAAATTTTTTTTCAACGTTTATTTATTTTTGGGACAGAGAGAGACAGAGTATGAACGGGGGAGGGGCAGAGAGAGAGGGAGACACAGAATCGGAAGCAGGCTCCAGGCTCCGAGCCGTCAGCCCAGAGCCTGACGCGGGGCTCGAACTCACGGACCGTGAGATCGTGACCTGGCTGAAGTCGGACGCTTAACCGACTGCGCCACCCAGGCGCCCCTAAAAATTGTTTTTTTAACGTTTACTTATTTTTGAGACAGAGAGAGACAGAGCATGAACGGGGGAGGGTCAGAGAGAGAGGGAGACACGGAATCCGAAGCAGGCTCCAGGCTCTGAGCGGTCAGCACAGAGCCCGATGCAGGGCTCGAACTCATGGACCACGAGATCATGACCTGAGCCGAAGTCGGGCGCTTAACCGACTGAGCCACCCAGGCGCCCCTATGCTTTCATTTATATGATATGTCCAGGATAGGTAAGTCCAAGATAGGTAAATTGATAGACATAGGAAGCAAATGGGGATGGGGGGGCAGGAAATAGGGAGTGACTGGTTAATGGATACAGGGCTTCCTTTTGAGGTGATGGAAGTGTTTTGGAACTAGACAGAAATGATGGCTGCACAACGTGGTGAGTGTACCAAATGCCTTTGAACTCTATACTTTAAAATGATTGTTTTTATGTTATGTGAATTTTACCTCAACAAAATACAGGGGGAAAAATGACAACAACCAGGCCCTTGCCCCTTTCCCAGATACCTCCATGGAGCTGCCTCTGTGGGAATGAAGTCCAGTCCCCAGAAACCTTCAGATTTATCTTTCAGGTGCTGAGCCAATCCTCAGGGGGCAGGAAACACAATGCAGCCTTGTCTTAACATTCCCTGGGGCACAGGAAAAAGTCACACAGGCCCGGACAGTTCCTGATCTTCCTGTATTTCCCTCTTCTTCTTCCCCCAGCCCTCTGCAAAGCAAGTCTTGGATATTGTACCAGGACTGGCTACATAATTTGTGGACTCCAAGGCAAAGTGAAATTGTTAAGATTATTAAGAATTTCAACGTTTTTATTTATTTTTGGGACAGAGAGAGACAGAGCATGAACGGGGGAGGGGCAGAGAGAGAGGGAGACACAGAATCGGAAACAGGCTCCCGGCTCTGAGCCATCAGCCCAGAGCCCGACGCGGGGCTCGAACTCACGGACCGTGAGATCGTGACCTGGCTGAAGTCGGACGCTTAACCGATTGCGCCACCCAGGCGCCCCAAGATTATTAAGAATTTCAAGGTGGCAATAGAGCATTTAGACAAGCGTAGGGCTCTTCTCTTCTGAACACTGTGCTGTCTGCACAGCTCGCCTACCCTGGTGGTCCCCATCCCTGTCAACTGTGCCTGGCTCCATTGTCACTTTCTAGCACCATGGACTCTCTCTCTCTGGCAACGATGATTGCTTGTATGCTGTCGGAGCTGCCTCGACCACTCAGCTGTCCCCACAGAGCTGTCTTCTGAAGCCAGATGTGTTTAATGTCCTTTCCACCTTTCTTCTCTCACCCCACCCCTCACAATGCTTGGGACCCAGTTTGCTTGAGCCCTCAGGGAGCCATGCAGAAACTCTGGCTGCCAAGAGAGCTCACTGTCCTGACAGGAGGGATGTGGCCCTGAATGTCAGGTAATGGGAGGAGGCGTGGCCAGACTGAGGCCCTGTACCGGTGGAGCGGGTCAGGCCTGAGGATCCCAGAGGCTCCCTCCAGCCCTGAGATTCTATTTAATCTAGGCTGATGTGTGCTGTTACACCTATTTTCACAGATGAGTCAACTGAGACTCAGAGAGGTTAAGCAACTTCTGCACGTTCACATAGCTGGTTATCTGCTTCATTTTGTGTTCAAGTGTAACCTAGGATGATTTGAGACATTTGTTTCTTTTACTTTTGGTGATACTGACCGATATCTGGTTACCTGCTACGACTCTGTTAAGATCAGGACTTTTTTTTTTTAATAGCTTTGCTGGCCAGGTTTCAGTTTCGTTTCATTTTCTATCACTTCAGTTTCAGTTCTGTTTCTCAGGATACTCTCTTTCCCTTTTCAGTGGTAGTATCTGATCCTGTTATGACTATTTCTTTGTGATTCCTTTCTGATTAAAATACACCAATTATTCTAAGGCAGATATTCCTAAACAGGAAGTTTAAACAGATTTAAAACTTAGTAACAGGCAGATTTCGTGTAGCGTTAAGCAAAATGTATCTGCTTTGTTAGTATCATAATTTTGCCCAATAGCTGTCTCAGCGTGTATGTACCCATGGCCGGACTTGCCTTGTGTGTGCAGTCCTTGATGTGAAAAGACCACCGACCAGTCTCTGACACACTGATCAGCCAAATGTAATGAGCCATATCTGGTACTTCTGCCTTTCAGGAGAAAGGACTGCAAACTCTCTGGCTGAGCTGGTATCCCAGCCATAAAGTAGAGGAAAGTACGCTGAATCTCTTCTTCACAGCTTATTCTCAACTCTAGGGAAATCTGAACAGTCCAGGGACTCTGTGGGCAGTATGACCGGAAAGTTTGAGGAAGGGAGTCAAAATAATGACCGAGGGGTTAGATCACTCTTCAGTCTTGACAACACTGAGAAAGAGAGAGAAAAGACTGAACTTCTATTTAGATAATCACGTATTCTTTGGACACTGAATCACCAAGATAATTTGAATTCTAAAAAATGTCTGCTTGAAACTTAAGTCCTTGATGCCCCCATATTTGAAATTATATTGTTTTCCATTCCAAAATGAATATTTGCTCGATTTTGACAATTTGGAAAAAGAAAAGTACAAAGAGAAAGAAAACATTCTAAATGCAATTTTGCCATAAAAATGTAACTCCTGTTAGCATTTTAGTATACTCTCCTCCATTTCTGTTTTCTACTCATATTTTTGCATATTTTTTGCTGTATGTAAACTTTTATTTCTTTTTTTTTTTTAATTTTTTTTAAACGTTTATTTATTTTTGAGACAGAGAGAGACAGAGCATGAACAGGGGAGGGGCAGAGAGAGAGGGAGACACAGAATCTGAAACAGGCTCCAGGCTCTGAGCGGTCAGCACAGAGCCCGACGCGGGGCTCGAACTCACGGACTGTGAGATCATGACCTGAGCCGAAGTCGGACGCTTAACCGACCAAGCCACCCAGGCGCCCCTGTAAACTTTTATTTCTGATGTTTTTTACTCAACAGTATATTAAAGCATTTCCTCGTGTTGATGCACATTTTACCAACTACATTTTTAATGATTACACAATATTGTCTCATGTGTGTATGATGTATTTGCCCATTCACTTACTTTGGGATATTAATGTTGAAGATTATCCTATTATGCAGATGTTTGCATATAAAGTCTTTTTCTTTCTTTTTCTGATTTACGATTATTTCCTTAGGATACATTCCCAGAAATAAGTATATTAAAAGGTACAAAAAATTGTAAAGATTATTGATACGTGTTAAGTTGCTTTACAGAATGGTTGTAGCCCTCTACAGTAGCCTATTTAATGTAAGTATTATTGGTAAAATCATCTCTTTAAACTTATGTGAAGCAAATATTCCATTAATGCAGCTTGCTACACGTTGAATTTATATAAAAATGCCCTCTATTTTGCCTATGCCTCTGAAAGGGTTTTAGCAGTTTACTAATGTGACTATATTTGAATTTAAAAATCAGGCTTTAATCAGTTTACTTATTCGACACAGAGTCATAAAAAGAAGTGTAACATATGGTCCGTGTCCCATCAGATAGACAAGAATGATACATAGACGTACTCGGGGAGAAAAGAGGGTCGCTGAGCTGGGTGGGGGGGTGGGTGGCAGTTCAGAGGGAAATGAAGCTCAGGGAGCAAGATGGGTGGAGAAGACAGGTTAGTTCCTCTCCTCTGAGAGTGCTAGAACCTGACTCTGCAGCATGGTAAGACTTACAGACAGACAGACAGACAGACAGGGGGACAAGGGCCTTCTTGACTAGGAAAACAGGATTCACAAAAGACGGTTCATCATAAACATTAGAAAATGAGGAGACCGTAGGCTAAAATTTGCAAGTGATGTAGACTATATTTGAACACTAAATTCTGATGTTCCACTTCCTGATTTTTATTCAAAGAAGTCAGCCTGCAGAAGCTCATATAATTTTAGAGCTCAAAGAGATTGTAGCAATCACTCAGCCCAATACCTCCCAGATCCTATATTTTTGCAAAGGAGGAAGGGAACATTGGTGAGGGATTACAAGCTTTATGTCCTAATTTCCAGGACAGTGGTTTTTTTACGGGGCCCTATACTCTCAGGCACACCATTTGGGAATCTGACACAGGCCAGGATTATTTAATGCTATACATGGTGTTATGTGGTTACACACACACACACACACACACACACACACACACACCACTATTCTTACAGAGCCTGGGAAAATAATGCAGAAGTGGGGAGTCAGGTAGGAGTCATTATGTAGATGTGACAGAGTGACTGACTTTTGAATAGCTTCAAAATTTCTTTCCATACCTGTAATGGGATATTTTGAATTGAATGATTAAATGAATGATATAACTATTGGAACTATTTGTGTCTCGCATACTTAAATATTTGTAAAGAAAGTCTACAAATGTAATCGTCATATAAATTAAACTTCTTCTCTATCCCTTACTAAATAGAAGCCACCCTACTAAATTTTATAAGGAATGCTATAAACAATAAGGTGGAGGATGTAGTCTAAGGAACTCACAATTTAACTGAGGAAATAAGACACAGAAATATATATATACAAGTGTAAAATTATTTGATACACCTTTTATATAACTTCTATTACCTAATCAATGTCTCACGAAGAGTGAACACTCAATACATATTTGCTGAAGGAAGGAAGGAAGGAAGGAAGGGAGGAAGGAGAAAAAGACCATTTCCAGGCAGGATTTTCCATAGAAGAGTTCCTGAAAGATGAGATGTGAGCCCAGTCCTCGAGGATGGTTGAGATTTGGAAGAATGAGGAGAAGATAAGGAATATTCCAGACAAGAAATAAAGCATGAACCTAACGTGCCTATTCACGGCAAATTAGATAAACATGTTCTCTGATTGCTAAAAGTTAACTTTCCAAAATAGATAAATGCAGTATAACCAGACATGTGAGCATACACATAGTTGAAAATTAACAGTATACCTCTCCAAGAGGTAATTTGGGGGCAAGAGAAAAAATCATTCTATGAGATAGCATTGAAAAATAAACTATTTGTTCTCCAAAAAAATAAACACACCTAAAACAAAAACCACACCCTAAAAACTTGTCCTCAATTAGATTGCTATAAACTAGAACAAGTAGGAGTGGAAAATATACCATCTCCTGAAATGTCAAAGAGATATTAATGATTAGTGATCACACAGTTGCAAGATACTGTTGGACGCTGATTTTCTCCTGATGTAAAAGGTATATAAGTTCAGTTCTGTGTCATTGCATGGGGACAAAGGTGTTACAAGTACACATGGATCACTCACACTGCATATGATACCTTTGCCCCGTGCCTTTTATACAGTGAAAGAATTATGGCTATTATTCTAAGCTCTAGTCCCTAACATGTAAAGGCTTTCTTTCCTCCTTCAAGAATTTTAAACTTAAGAAAAGGCATGTGCTATTCACAGATGCATAACATACGTAAAGAGTTTTTGTTATAATTTTCTTTCTTCATTAACAGAATTTGTGTTTTTTAAATGAAAAGGGGCTTAATGGTTATTTAATCTAAATCCTGAACATTGCTTGTAGATACATACAGTTATACAGTAATACACAAGGATGGGAGATGGGGGTGTGTTTACATACATGCCTTAGAAATGGTAAATGAACCTATATCTTACGAGGTAAATGAACTTGTATATAAATCTAAACAGCAGTAAATGAACCTATACATAACAAGGTTTCTATATTTTGCATGAAGCGGAAACAACATGAACTAGAGCAGACTGGGGAAAGTTAAGAATGTATACTGCGTCCCTATAGAAACCACTAGGGAGGAGGATTACCAGAATGACTGAGGGAGAAGCATGCCAAATCCTTTTCTCCAAAGCAGTGATAAAGTTGGACAAAACTATCACAAACAACCATTTTGGTACTCTGTAAATTGACCAAAGTCACACAACAAATTGAGAAGAATTTATTGGTGATAAATTCTTAAACTTCAGTAAGATCGGTGGAATCTGTGGCATTTTAGCCTGGGGCTTTTCCTTTCCATCCCTTCCCCCAGCTCCATAGTGACATGGTTCTACTCAGGCAGAGTAGGTGATGAGAGGGAGCTGTCAGAAGGGGCTGAGATCAGCAACATAAAATAAAAAACCATGATACATTATGACCAAGTGGGACTTATCCCAGGAATGCAAGGTTGGCTCAACAGCTAAATATCATTTAATACACGATATAGTGGAATAGAATATAAAAACCACATGATCACCTTAATCAATCCAGAAAAATCATAGGACAAAATCTAATACCTATTTATGATAAAAACCTTCAGCAAACTAAGAACAGAAAGGAACTTCCACAATCTAATAAAGGGCATTTACGAAAAATGTACAACTAACATTATGCTCAGAAGTGAAAGATTGAAATTTTTTCCCCCACTAAGATGGGGACTCAGGTAAGGATATCCACTCTTAGTTCTTCCATTTCAACATCGCACTAGAAATTCTAGCCAGTGCAAACAGAGAATTTAAAAAAGCACACTAATCAGAAAGGAAAAAGGGAAACGTCTTTATTCATAGACTCATGATCCTATTTATAGAACATCTTAAAGAATGCACATACTACTAAAATGAACAAGTCAGCAAGGTGTGGAGTACAAGACCAACATACAAAAATGAGTTGTATTTCTATATACAAGCAATGAACAATCCCAAAATTAGGAGATCAGTATAATCTTAAGATAAAAATGTAGTACTCCCAAACCACAGCTTATAATACATATACTCCGTACAAATATACACACATATATACATGCACACACACATATAATCACAGGAAAATATTGGAAATGAAATGTGTAGTAGTTACCTGTAGGCAGCTGAGTTTGGGCTAATTTAAAAATGTTAATACTAACTGAATTTTTTAATCAGATTTTTAATAGTGAACATCTGTGGCTTCTATAGTGAGGAAATAAGTGGCAAATGTTATTTTAAATTGGTCCTTGAATTGAAAGGATGGTATAGTATTTGGAAATGTAGCTTTGGGTGGCCACCTACAGTTTGAATCATGCCTCAGTCATTTTCTAGCATGAAACCTTGGAAAATGGCTTAACTCTCAGTCTCGGTGTCCTCATCTATAAAATGACATTTATCAGAAGAATGTTATGAAGATTAACAGCAACTATATGTAAAGTGATCAGTTCGACAGCACACAACTCAATACTCAATAAATGGTCTTTATTGCTGTTGCTGTTGCTTAGAAAGACTTATGCTTTGCTGTGGAAAAATGATTCTTTTCTCCTGGCTGTTATTTCTTTGCTCTTTTTCCAATCATTAGAATCATTAGAATAGGGAACACGCTGACCAATAAGGATGAGGTGGAGTTGGAGATAATCACGGCAACTCTGCATTATTAGAGTAGCTCTGCGTGTGAGTCATTCGGTTGCTACGTGACATCGGCTCTTGAGGTCACTGCTTAAGTCTGTAGGCAGGATGTGTAGAAAAAGAGGAGTCGTAAGGTGAGCTGGTGCCATTGCCAGAGCTGTCCCAAATGGGAGCAGAAGCTACGAGGAATCCCCAGCATGGCTTCTCTCCTTGCCATTGGATAGTTAATGCTTGTGAGACCTGGCAGTTAGAGGGCGAGGTGTGGGAGGAGGAAGGGAGAGGGATTTTGAGAACTCATAGTGTGTATATGAGGTTTAGTTTAGCACCAGGCCATCGTCTCCTCCATATGGCTGACTGCTTGAGTCACCAGTTGAAGCCCAAGACTCCTCAGAGGTTAGAAGTCAGGAAAGGACAAGTTAGTCGAATTTCTTTGATCGTTTCCAACTCTTCTGGCATGGCAGCCAAAGCCTTCTGATAGAATGGAAATGGTTCTGTAGGTCATCCAAATTTCAACAGCCAACGATGACATATGCCATGAGTTTGCCAATCTTACCCAAGCACAGCTAAATCTGAAAAACAGTAGACCTGCGTGGATAAAATCTTTATCTATGCAGATAAAATCTTCATGTCTGGACTTAGCTTACATTTCTGTGAAATAAAACTCTTCTCGTGCCTTTTTAAAAAGTGACATGTTTAAGAATTATGAAGAAAAAAACCTTTAAAACCTTAAAGCTGTAAATGTTGATGGAACATTTTAAATACAAATATTGAATGCAAGAAAAAAAAACTTTTTTTGAGAGAGACACAGAGCGCGAGTTGGGGAGGGGCAGAGAGAGAGGGAGACACAAAATCTGAAACGGGCTCCAGGCTCTGAGCTGTCAGCACAGAGCCCGACACGGGGCTTGAACCCATGAACTGCGAGATCGTGATCTGAGCCGAAGTCAGATGCTCAACCGACTGAGCCACCCAGGTGCCCCATGAAAAATAAATTTTGACTTGATGTTGAAGAGGAACGTAAGGAATTTTAAAAAATATTTCAAGTACAGTCAGTCTACAAAACTAGTGTTCTGATGCGTAGATGTGCTCTGGGATAAATGTGGCAAGAGTGTTGTTTAATTTAGGTTATATTTGCTTAACTTGTATCCACATAGTTCCATCAAACCTAGTTGAAAAGGTGAAAAATAAAACAAATACTTTTTCCTACATCACAAACAAATTGGGCGTTTTTTAACTGAATATTTATTTTGAGAGGGAGAGAGAGAGTATACACGTGCTTGTGGGGGAAAGTTAGAGGGAGAGAGAATTCCAAGCAGGGTCTACACTGTCAGTGCGGGGCCCCACATGCGGGGCTCCACCTCTCAGATTGTGAGATCATGACCTGAGCCAAACTCAACAGTCAGACGCTTAACCGACTGAGCCACCCCAGTGCCCTCCCATTTTTTTAAGTTTATTCATTTTGAGAGAGTAGTTTTTTAATGAACTAAAAAAAATTCACCACTTATTTATATATATGTTAGATGTACGACTTAAACATATTTTTAAATTAATTAAATCTTAGCATCAGTTTACAGGGTTTAAGTAAGTCTTTAGTATTTAGTATTTCCCTCTCTACATAAACATTTGTAACCAGTCCTCTAAAGTTGCTAAGTAACATTTAAAGTTTTATAGTTTTTAAAAATTCTTCCAAATAATTTTTTTCCAAGAAAAAAATAGTACTCTTTAAATGGTAGTATTTGGATCTAAATATGTATAAATTAAAATTATACCAAACAAGAACAGCAGACCATTCAAGGTACCACATATAAGCCACGATCTAAGAAAGTGATCGCATTTACACAGAATTGACAAGATTCAGGGGGAGTGACACCTCTAAAGAAATTTAAAAGGGACGAGTAAGCCGGATGTTAATGAGTTTATTTCAATGTGGAATATCCCTTTCTTTGAGAGTAGATTATATATTTCCATTCACTAGGATTTCTTCTTTCCCAGCATTAAGTCAATGGGAAACTGAATCGCTAATCAAAAGGTTGTTGGGTTCTGCATCAGAATCCAGGGTGAAAATTGCATGGTCTTAGAGACTTTTCATGAGAGTGAGGGAAAAGCCCAAAGCACTAGTCTTGTCATTCTGGGTACGGAAAAGCATCCACCAGATGCAATGACCGTTTACATTGAGAAGTCCTGCATTAACCTTGACAAACGCATTGACTCTCCATTTTCCCTATTTAGATTACAAGCAATCTCCTTAAATCGCTTTTGATAGAAAGCAGATAATACAAAATTAAGGTAATTTCCTTATGCTCCGCACGGAACACCATCCTCCGGGTACTTCACCGTGCCTTTTGTAGTTTGGTTCCAGAGGATTATTTTGTACCCTTCTTTAGAAATGTTTCTGTCTGAGGATGACCTTGCTTGCCTTTGGCTGGGCCCCAGGTTTCCTTCAGAACACATTGACAAACTGACTCTTGGGACACCTTCTGACTTTGCAAGCCATTACAGGTTGATCCTAACCAGCTTCACTCTTTAATTTTTTGGAAGGCCAATATATTGAGGTAACAAGTGCAGAAAACCAGTTCTCCACTAGGCTTCTATGTTTCTTGCACAAGTCTTATTATTCTATTTTATATACAGTTTTAAAGATGACTCTGGTTAGCATTTTGTCCCATTTATAAAATCAATTAATGAAAGTTTTGTGTTAAACTGCACTCATAAATGTAATATATTGTCTTTTACCTTTCACTCGTCCTGTGGATGAGGATTTGTAATCTCCCTGTTTCCCACTTTATTTTGAAAAGAAAATCACGCCTGCAGAAAGGTGAAGTTCAATATTCACCCATATACCCTTTAGATTTGGCTGTTGTCACTGCTTTGCCACATTTGCTTTGTTTCTCTATAATTTTTAAATAAAAAATAAGTTGTAGATATCATAACATTTAAACCTTCAGTGCTTGAGCAAATATCAGCCAAAAACAAGGGCAGTTTTTTATACAACCACAAGGTCATTATGTCACCCAAGAAAGTTAGCATTGATAAAGTAACCATGTCTAATTAGAAGTCCCTATTCAAACTTACCGAATTATCCCCAATATGTCTTTTTAGAGTCTTTTTTTTTTTTTAAGTCCAGGATCCAATCACAGATCATTCACTGCATTTGCCTCGTTAGTTTTCTTTAGAACAATTCGCTTTCTTTCTGTATTTGCTTTCATGACATTGATTTTTTTTTAAGATTTTTGAAGATTTTAAGTTGTCTTATACGGTATCCCATAATCCAGATTTGCCTTATTTTGTCGTGATTAGATTCGGTGTAAACATTTTGGCAAGAATACCACAAACAGTATGTTCTTCCAATGATGTCCATGACATGAGGAGGAATATTAGATCGTCCCACTACTGGTAATGCTCATTGTGACATGTTAAGGTGGCGCCCATCAGATTTATCCACAAATAAGTACCTTTCCCCCTTTTCACTGAGGCATTATTTTGAGAGCACGTGAATGTTCCTTTTGCCAGCAACTTTGCACCCAGTGGTGAATCGACTATTACACATGGTGGTTGCAAAATGAGAGTTTCCTCACACTTTCCTTCCAAATTTTTTGGCTGGCATGCTTCTGTAGAGAAGACCTTTCCCTGGACCTTCGTCCACCGTTTTTCCTCTGAGAATCTCTATGGACTTGGATTCTTTTTTGATTCACTGGTACGTTATCCTTTGTGATACTCAAACTCTGCTGGATTTGCAGAGTAGGAGCCCCTTCATGTGCTAATTTGACAGAGTTTATGGGCTTGGGTGTCCTTTCGACATATCGCAATAGGTCGGGATTTCTAAACCAACTGGCAAGAAGTGTGGGCTACTCTGATTCGGTTACTGATCAAGATCTATCTATGCAGCTGGCAAAGGTATCACTCAAACCACATAGGATCTTTGGAAGAAGGCTGGATGCTTGAAAAAAAATTCGGCTTCTTTTCTGAATGCAAAAAGATAAGACACAGTGGGTTTAAGCTGGGTTCACAAAGAGCCCACCAATAATTTGATGTAACCATATTTAAAGAAGTATACGAATTCAGCAAATCCCATTCCAGAGAACACTACTGGGGCAGTTGTTATTTTCCTATCTAGCAAGCCAAACTTCCGAAACTTCAAATCTAGTGTCCATGGGTCCCTGGAAGGCAGTATTATCAGGGCGCCTGGGTGGCTCAGTCAGTTAAGTGGCTGACTTCACCTCAGGTCATGATCTTATGATTCATGAGTTTGAGCCCCACGTCGGGCTCTGTCCTGACAGCTCAGAGCCTGGAGCCTGCTTCAGATTCTGTGCCTCCTTCTCTCTGCCCCTCCCCAGCTCACACGGTCTCTCTCAAAACTGAATGTTTAAAAAAAATTAAAAAAAAAAAAGGCAGCAGTATTGTCTTTTTTGGGTAGACAGGCTTTACAGTTGGGCAAAAAGTCTATTTGCAGATATCTCATAGAACCAGGCAAGTACCAGTTCCTGAATTTTTCTTTTTTTTAAATGTTTATTTATTTTTGATATATATAGAGAGACAGAGTGTGAGAGGGGAGGGGCAGAGAGAGAGATGAGGAATCTGAAGCAAGTTCCAGGCTCTGAGCTGTCAGCACAGGAACCAAAAGATCATGACCTGAGCCCAAGTCGGACACTCAACCAACTTAGCCACCCAGGCACCCCTGGTTCCTGAATTTCTAGCATGAGCCAGTAGCCTGAAGATTTTCCAAATCAATCCACTTTAATTTTTTATGTTTATTATTTTTTTTTAATTTTTTTTAACGTTTATTTATTTTTGAGACAGAGAGAGACAGAATATGAATGGGGGAGGGTAAGAGAGAGGGAGACACAGAACCTGAAACAGGCTCCAGGCTCTGAGCTGTCAGCACAGAGCCCAACGCGGGGCTTGAACTCACAGACCGCGAGATCATGACCTGAGCCGAAGTCGGACGCTTAACCGACTGAGCCACTCAGGCGCCCCTATGTTTATTATTTTTTAAGAGAGACAGAGAGAGAGAGAGGGGGGGGGGGGGGGGAGAGAGAGAGAGAGAGAGAGAGAGAGAGAGAGACAGAATCTGAATGAAACAGGCTCCAGGCTCTGAGCTGTCAGCACAGAGCCCAATGCAGGGCTTGAGCAAGATCATGACCTCAGCCGAAGTCAGACACTTAACCGACTGAGCCACCCAGGTGCCCCCTAATCAATCTACTTTAGAATCAAGTTTATTTCCAGACAGGCTTCAAAGATTGGTGGATTCTCAGGGCGTCTGGGTGGCTCAGTCGGTTAAGCATCTGACTTCTGCTCAGGTCATGATCTCACAGTGTGTGAGTTCGAGCCCCCTGTGGGGTTCTGTGCTGACAGCTCAGAGCCTGCAGCCTGCTTCGGATTCTGTGTCTCCCTCTCTCTCTGCCATCCCCCGCTCGTGCTGTCTCTCAAAAAAATAGATAAACATAACAAAAAATAAAAAACAAAGGTTGGTGGATTCCAGGGCTTCTCCAAAAGTTTCAATGTACAAGTGGGAGAACTTGGGCCACCTGGTAAATCTAAGTTCCTAAGAATCTTCCTGACAAATGAAGCCACAACTCTAGGGAGACTCTGAATTTATCCAAACACTAATCTTCCAGAAAAGGTGCCATACACCCATGTTGGGCATGGATTCCTAGCTTACCAATGAGAATACTGTCATAGCATCAATACTGAGGATTTCTACGTCAAACATGTCTTATAGCATGCTTTTGTAAACCTTACCAAGACATATCTTTTTAATTTTAAATATACAATTTTTTCCTTAAGTTATAGATCAATGAATAATTCATCTGTGTTGTTTCCAAGAACTTAACAGCTTTTTAACTGTAGTCTTTAAAGATATTATTTAATAACTCTTAAATGTATGATATAACTAAACAAAAATATGAACTAAACAAAAATTTATTTTTGAGGTACCTTAAATCCTTGACAATTTAAGTGATCGAAGGTATAGACTGTAAGAATAATGGCTTTGGACATACATATTGCTTCCTTAGAATCTATGTTTTCCTTGCTTCTTTCCAACAGACCTGGATTTTTTCGGGGGTGGGGGACCGACATTGTTCTGACAAAGCTGACTCCACTTCTGTGGCTCCATTGAATAATCAGTAATGGGCATGTAACCTAAGCCAATTCATGTAGAATGAGTTTTAGTACTAGTCTGGCAATGTTGGAACACAAATGTTTTCTTTTCCCTTCTAGATATGAACAAAGAAAGATTCAGGTAACCCCAGAAGTAGCTGGCAGTTAGTTTTGGTTCCTGGTGCATTATTGTTTGCTTACTCGGCAAACATTCATTAACAGCAACTGTGTTCCAGATGGCAAAATATAAAATTGAATAAGACTGATGTTAAGATACTTCTGTTCTAATGGAGGAAACAGATGTAGTGGGAGAGGGAGCAAGTAAGTCAACACTCACAAACACTGAAAGAACAAATCCTTGGTATGGATGAGATTACTAGTTTCATCTGAGCTAGAAGTAGCTGTCTTTGGGCATCCTTCTTATAGAGTAGGTATCATTATTAGTGTGCTCTGAACCATTCAATTAACTGTGCTTTTACTGAAATTTCTTACAGTAACCCGATTGCAAAAGGGAGGGTTGCAAAGCCTCTGCTCAATCCTCTATCAATGGCTAGTATCTTAATCCAAAGTAGAATCATAACTTGAAACCAGTTTTCTGGTTACATATAAGTATTTAGGCAGTCATGTCAATAATATCATCTTTCATTGCTAAGAAGCAAATAAACACAGTGAATGTGCATTAAATAGTACATTGAATATGCCTTAAATATCATCTAGAGACAAGAGACAATAGCACTACTTTGTGTCCTTAAAGATGTCTTTTATGGCGCATATTCCTCTGTGAACAACTTCGATACAAACATACTCCCACCGTTACCACAGTACCAATATCTGTCCTATCTGAATAATTATCCAGGAATTATGTAAAATACGAGAGAATCTAGATCAGGAGTTCTCAGTAGGTAGGCCTGGTGGGAGGAATACCTTCCTAGGGCGTCTTATTAGAATCATCTGGGTAGTTTTCCCAATGAAACATGCCTACATCTCATCCCGGGATTTCCATCTGGGCTGCTCCCAGAAAAGCATGCAGTACATTCTTCTTACCCAGAGAATGTGTCCTCTCTTTCACATACAAAAGTTGGAAAAAAGTTGAGGCCTGGTCTAGTGAGTTACAGTATGGAAAGAGGGCTCTGAAACAACGCACTGGGGGGTAAATGGCAAATTGTGCACCTGATGGATGATGATAACCAGAATATTAAATCATTTTATACATGTCATATATATTCAAAAGCTGGGATCACTGAATTTTCTAATATTGGCCAAAGATAGAAGGACAAAGGTCAACATTATTATTTTTACAAATCTCAATTCTAATATAAAATTTATGGGTCAAGTATTGTTGAGAGTTCCTACCAAATGGCTTCCTGTTGCCAAGGAAAATGTAAAGACCTTTTGCCTGAGTTACTTGGAAAAATGCCTCCCAAGGTTAAGTATTACCTTACTACACACGATATCCCAATCTGGACAGGTGACTCAATACAGACCTGTATCCAGCCAGACTAAGAAGATTATTGGTTGCCTAAGGTATTTCACCCTGAGCTTTAGAAATGTGGGAGTAGGGGTGCCTGGGTGGCTCAGTCGGTTGAGCGGCCGACTTCGGCTCAGGTCATGATCTTGCGGTCCGTGAGTTCGAGCCCCACGTCGGGCTCTGTGCTGACAGCTCAGAGCCTGGAGCCTGTTTCGGATTCTGTGTCTCCCTCTCGCTGACCCTCCCCCGTTCATGCTCTGTCTCTCTCTGTCTCAAAAATAAATAAAACGTTAAAAAAATTAAAAAAAAAAAAAGAAATGTGGGAGTAGATGAGATAGAGTAGAAGATTCCACGGAAGTTGAAGCTGACAGACAGCAAAAGGGAGCAAGGATTGTTAATTAACAGTCCTTAACAAAGTTTTCTCCTGATTGTAATGATTTCTAGGTAACACGCAAAGAATGTAAAGAATTAGTAAATTACCTGGAAGAATGGCTCTCATATACTTTGTCAATCTTTTTTTTTTTTTTAATTTTTTTAACGTTTATTTATTTTTGGGACAGAGAGAGACAGAGCATGAACGGGGGAGGGGCAGAGAGAGAGAGGGAGACACAGAATCGGAAGCAGGCTCCAGGCTCCGAGCCATCAGCCCAGAGCCCGACGCGGGGCTCGAACTCACCGACCGCTAGATCGTTACCTGAGCTGAAGTCGGACGCTTAACCGACTGAGCCACCCAGGCGCCCCTACTTTGTCAATCTTAAATGTGTTGAAAATAATTCCTTCTCCCTGCTTTATTGCTGAAACTGATTTTAGGCTTCAGTTCAGCCTTTTACTGAATTATAAATTAGCTTCTTAGGGCATAAACGTGAGATAAAGGGCTCAGCGAAGGCTCTCCCACAGATGCCCCAATATCTCAGAGTTACGGTGTCATTTCTGTTTTTTACATACTCCTACTATACAGCTGTAGTAAGACTTAAAAAGGATTTAAAAGTAATCCCACCTTTTCAAATTAACCTTCAAAAAATCCAGATAGGTACTAAAAATTGGGGCTATATTAAAAAAAAAAAAGCCACAATGTGAGAAAGACATTTTGAAGGTACTCAAACCTTTAAAATATAAAAAAACTAAACAAAAATAAATAAAGTTGAGAGCCTGTCAAGGTGGTATCTTATTAAGTTCGAATCACAGGGAATTTACACGGGCACAAGGATCCAAAATGTTGGCGTCAGGCACAGAAACGTTATTTAGCAAGTAAACCGATCCCCAGAAGATGGAGGCGCGGGCGGAGAGGGACTTTTGCTAAACTGTCGTGGAAATTATTTCCCCAAAGCGTTACAGATCAGAGGTAACCGTTAGGCCAGGGGAGTCCACATCAGCACGCCCCCCACTCCGCCCAGAGGCCGCGGAACTCCTCGGGTCGCGTAGCCTCCGCGCCCCCAGGGCCGCGCGTCCCCATCTCCGCACCTTGCAGCCGGCACACGCCGTGGGCGCTCGCTCAGCTTTGAGGCGTCCGGGCCCCCTAACCACAGCCACAATCCTGCCTCCCGAGCCAGTTCCCCGATCTGCAACTCAGAGAGTCAACACAACCGATCCTTGTGAAGTTGTGGTGGGAATTATGCCACTGCTGACTACCCGAAAGTCGGCCAGGCCGTGGAGACTGAAAGAGCTCGCCTTGGGTTAGCGCGCTCACTTCAGAAGAACCTCCACTCCTAGGACACGTTCAGTGCGGCGAACGGCGCTGGCCGAGGTGGGGCGGTGGCCCAGGCGAGGAGACAGAGCAGGGGAGTCAGTAGTCCAAAACAGGGCTAGGGCCCTCGGAAAACGTGAAATGACCCCCGTTAGTCCTCTCACGTGGACCTCGCAAGATACTCGCCGCGCTCGGCGCACCTAGCGATCCAGCCACCGCCCCACTGTCCCACCAACGTCCTACCCTAAGCTGGCAAAGACCAGATATTAGGACCGCGCGGAAGCCGCCGAGAGAGAGGGGCGGTCGCGTAGCAGTTGGGCGTGGCTTCTCGAAGAGGCAGCCCTTGGGGGCGGGGAGAACTACGCAACCGTCAACTCTGGCCTCTGATTGGCTGAGGTGCCTGCGCGGAGTCCGCAAGCGTCTCCGCCCGGCCCGGCCGCTCCTCCTCCTCTCCCAGCCGCTGGGTCCACACCGGCTCGCGAGGGAACCGCTCAGGCGCCGCCGCCCCAGCCCAGTGCGGACGACGGGAGAGAGGGAGGAGGAAGGAGAACACACTCGCTTGCTTGCTCCCACCCGCACTCGGGCTCCTAGAGCCGGCGCGGAGCCCAGGGGGAGGAGCCGCCGCGGGCACGCCCCGCCTCCGGCCCGGGAAGACGACGCCAGCGACCCCGCCGGCCGGCCACCGCCCCCCTCGCCGGCCGAGACCCGCCCCCGGCCCCGGCCCCGGCCCCGGCCCTCCCCCGGCGGCATGGAGGGGCCCCGCTCTTGACGGCAGCGCCGCCGCCTCGGCCCCCGCCCCCCCCTCCCGGCCCCGCCCGCCTGCCCGCCCCCGCTCGCATGTCCGCGCCGCCTTAGCCGAGGATGCTGAGGATGAAGCTGCCGCTGAAGCCGACGCACCCCGTGGAGCCGCCGCCCGAGGCGGAGGAGCCCGAGGCAGACGCACGGCCGGGCGCTAAGGCGCCGCCGCGCCGCCGCCGGGACTGCCGCCCCCCGCCGCCGCCTCCCGCGGGCCCGCCGCGGGGCCCCCCGCCGCCGCCGCCGCCGCCGCCGCCGCCGCCGCCGCCCCGGGGGCTCGGGCCGCCTGTTGCTGGCGGAGCAGCGGCGGGGGCGGGCATGCCGGGCGGCGGCGGCGGGCCCGCGGCGGCGCTGCGCGAGCAGGAGCGGGTGTACGAGTGGTTTGGGCTGGTGCTGGGCTCGGCGCAGCGCTTGGAGTTCATGTGCGGGCTGCTGGACCTGTGTAACCCGCTGGAGCTGCGCTTCCTCGGTTCGTGCCTGGAGGACCTGGCGCGCAAGGACTACCATTACCTGCGCGACTCGGAGGCTAAGGCCAACGGCCTCTCGGACCCTGGGCCGCTGGCCGACTTCCGAGAGCCCGCCGTGCGCTCGCGCCTCATCGTCTACCTGGCGCTGCTGGGCTCGGAGAATCGTGAGGCCGCCGGTCGCCTGCACCGCCTCCTGCCCCAGGTGGACTCGGTGCTCAAGAGTCTGCGAGCGGTTCGGGGCGAGGGTTCGCGGGGCGGCGCGGAGGACGAGCCCGGCGAGCGCGGGGAGGACGGCGAAGGCGAGGAGGACGCAGAGAAGGACGGTTCCGGCCCGGAAGGCAGCGGCGCCGAGCCCCGGCCCGGCGGCGGGCTGGGCTTCAGGGCCCAGGAGGAACTGCTGCTGCTTTTCACCATGGCTTCGCTGCACCCGGCGTTCTCCTTCCACCAGCGGGTCACCCTGAGGGAGCACCTGGAGAGGCTCCGCACCGCGCTCCGCGGGGGGCCCGAGGACGCAGAGGTGGAGGTGGAGCCGTGCAACTTTGCCGGCCCCCGGGCCCAGGTAAGGCGCGCGAGCCTCCGTGCACCCGCGTTGCGGTCACCGCCCCGGCGGCCTCCCCGGCCTGGCTTTCGGATACCTCTTGGCCGAGCCTCAACCCGGCGCAGGTGGCTCGGAATACCCACCCCACGGCTCCCAGCCCGCCGTAACACTAACTAATCTTCGTTCTGCTGGGCGGTTCAGTTCCACTCTCCCACCCTTCCCCCCCCCCCCCCCCCCCCCCCGCCATGCACACTCAGGCACCCGCCATAACAGAATGCTCTAGAAGTCTCTTCCGTGCCGGAGTTGCCACGGGAAACATGGGGCTCTCAGCCTGGTCCCCCTCTCCGAGGCAAGGTCTCGGGACATTTTTGACTTGGAGCATCTCTCGCCCCAGGTGCTGGGAAAGGCAAAGCGCAAAGGAGACTATTAGCTGCAGTCTGGCCCCGGGCAGCGCCTTCTCTTTCTCGCCATCTGGCGCTCTGGTTACAGTTTAAAGCTCTGCCTTATCCCCTCGCAGAGGTGTTCTAAAGGTGCGCTCCCGGCGTGCTGCCCGTGTCTTCACCACAAAGGGGCTCTTTTCGCTCCGGCAATGCTGAGTTTAAAGGGGTCGTAGGGTCTTTTGGCTCCTGATTCTAACTTGATGTTCCCAGAAAAAACCCTAAGGTGGAGAGCAACGAATCGACTCAAACTGGATGGGTATTAGCGCAGGTTGTCTGGCTAAAAAAACAAACAAACAACAACAACAACAACAAAAACTGTCTTAGAGCTGGCTGCTCACGCCCTTTACCTCTGGCATAATTTATTTTCTATCAGGCTTCAGTCTTGCCTACATATTTGAAGCAGGGGTATTTGTCGGGCCTTTAGGCATAAATGTTGTTTTCTAAAAGTTGTTAAACACCAAAATGTAGTCGACAAGAACCCAGATGAATCACTTGTCTCAAACATAAACGAAGATGAAATTATGTAGAGCTGTAAAAGCATCTAATAATAATCTAGGCCCAATATGAAACCCTTGATCCTAACAACTTAATGGAGGGGAGGAGAGTAGGTTTCAGAGTAAAAACTGTGTGTGCAATAGAGTAAAAACTATGTACAATAACTTTATTTTTGTGGCACACAGTTACTTAAAAGGTAGTAGTTTGGTTGCCATCCTTTTCAACTTAGGTGATCTCTAGGAGGATCTACTGGAAAAGGGGATTTTTCCCTTTCCCTTCTTGAAAGTGAATTCAATTTATGTGTCTTATGTATCTTTCAGTACTCTGGAACTAAAACCGGACTTTGTAATTTTTCTAAGGGCTGTGTGGACTCCATATCCATCGAATCGAGGAATTCAGTAGCTAGAAGGGATTTGGTAATAATCTAGGCTGAGCCCCTCCTTTTTAAAATGAGGCTTCTATGAAGTGACTCACATTGTAGGATATATTTTATCCAACTCCAATGTAGTAATGCTACTACTCTATTTTCTTGGTGAACTTGAAATTTGGTCATGTAGTGTGTATTTACTAGTAATATGCAACTGTGTATACTGTTGGTAAAAGTCCTTTTCCACTCCTAGCCTACTCACTAAAATAATTCCAAAAAGTCATATAAGTCACTGTTAAATTTGGAGAAGAAAGCCTGAAATCAGAAGCAATACTTATGTCTTATTTTTAAAAATTTCTTATATATTGCTGAGATAATCTTAGATCGTAGATATAGTAAAAATGTCTCACAGTGGAACAGTTATATCATTCCATTCATATCATTCCCGCAAGGATAACCGATTTCTGATTTTAACTGCCAGGAGTCTGTTTTTCCTTTAAATTTTGCTTGTAATGAGAGGGTCTGAAGGCGACTAGAGAAGGGGAGAGATACGTGCAACCTAGAATAATGAGATTTTTATCTTGACTGCAGTGTGTGGCCTTTTCTGGCATCCGGTGAGTGCTGGGAGGAGTGGGCAAAGTGAGGTCGGGCACTCTGCCATTAATTTCAGGACATTATTTCTCAGGCAGTGCCCTGTGCTGGGACCATCAGTTGAAATGAGTGAATAAATCATAGGGGATACACGTACTACAGGTGACGCTGAAGGCTATTTTTAGACATCGGTGGCGTGGTGAACTTTTTTCTCGGTTAGCATAGGGTTACCGTAGCAAATCATTCACGTCTCATTAAATTGTTCTGAGCCCGCACTTTCCGCTTGTTAGCGTGGACTCCGTGGCCCTCATCTCGTCTGTGGCTTGTTCTGGCCTTGAAGACATTTCCGCGGATTTTGTTGCTCCCAAGCTGTCACTCTAAAGGCAGTTGATGGGGGTGGGTAGATTTGCATTTTCATTCGCTGCAGTCCAGACCAGCTGGTCCTCGGCCTTCCGCCGGCTGTCCGCGGCCGGCGGGAGAGGGCCCACCTCGGAGTCTGCAGCGAGGCGCCCGAGTGTGGCACGTCCCTCTCGAGGAGGCGCCGCTGCGCGTCCGAGGGCCCCCGGGTCACGCGCCGCCGCGGACAGGCGGACCCGTTTGGGGACCCATCCCTCGGGGCACCTCCCCTCCCCCTCCCTGCAAGATGGCGGCTGCGGCCGCCCACGTGACTGGCGCGCCGGCCCCGCCCCTGGGAGGGCGGGCTGAGGCCGGGCCGCGCCTCCCGGGGGCTCCCTTAGGCCTCCGAGGGCTAGGCCGGGGCGCGGGGCTGAGTGGAGAACCACGTGGACGCTGTGCTCCGAGCAAGGCAAGGGGAAATTCGTGTGGCAGCCTTTCATTGCCCCGGAAGTAACCTTTCAGACACGTGTGTAACTTTCCGCCAGGAATCATTCCGTTTCTTATTACTTGGATCCATACAAAACGCACATAAAGTGGAATTAATTTCCTTTTCCATTAGAATAAGTGTACTGGCCCGGAATAGCGTTTCTGGCTCTTTCAAGACTTGTATTCGATACCTAATATGCAACAGCTTCTTTTTGGAAGTTTTGTGTAAAAAAAACTAGTAGAATCTGTGCTTTAATACGAATTTTATGTTAATTATATGCCTTTCAGGTTGACCAGTGCCAGCAAGTGTGTGGTGACGTACCGAGGTTACGATGCAAATAGTCGAGGTGACAGTCCACAAACTTACCACTAGAATATGCTAATTAGTTCATTTTAGACAAATGAAAGATTTAAGTAGATATTTATATTTAAAAGTAACATGTCTTGAGTTATGTGATTTAGAGTAAATGTTACATTGGATTATAGCTTAAGTATTGCCTTTAGGAGACTTGTGCGTGAAGTTCATGTTCTTCAAGTGCTGTGGACTGCCAGTCACTTACATAAAATTCAACATACAGTATTAAGTGTTTTAGGAAATTTGTGCGATTGATGTAGTTCTGTGTTAATAAAGTTACACACTGCATATGTAGCATACCTGGAAAAAATCAGTTTTAAAAATGGGTCCCTTATTAGTGGGGACCCAAACTTAGTGGTTTGTTAACAGTAGCAACAAAAAACTGTATTTTAAAAGATACTAGTTTTGTTGCTGTTTCATTGAAAAGAGGAAAGACTGCCAAGCTTCCTATCTTTGCATGCATAAGGATGCTCTGTTCATCAAAATGGATATTCTGCATTTGGAGATTTAGCCCCCAATTAACAGCACAAAGGCAGAAAAACATAAAATACATAAGCTATCATAGTAGTGGTTAGTGGTTAATATTGTTGGTATGGCTGTGTTCTCTGCAGGTCGTGTTTTCAGTATCCTCAAAACATAGTTGCTTGGCAGATAGCTTGAATAAAGCTTAGAAACTGAAATTTTCAGATAGTATTTAGTGCAGTAGATAGTATTTAATGTTATTTGGACTCACAAAAAACATACTTGAATTCAAAAAAGTATTAAGTGGCCGTGGGTCCTTTCCTTAGAAAAATCAATCAAGATACTAAAAAAAAAAGGAAATTTTGCAAAATTGTGGCTTCCTCATGGCACAGGTGAATTAGCCACGTGGTACCTGACACAGCAGTAATCTCAACTCATTTGAATAGAACATGTACTGTACTGGTAGTGTTGGGACCTGGAAAAGAAGACTTCAAAAAGAGTTTTGGCATAAAGGCTCCTACTCTGAGATAACCAGCATGTGTATGTGGCAGCTATCCTATGAGAGCACTGTCTAAAAATAAGAGAAAAGTCAGCGGTCAGGATTTCTGCTGTTATTATATTAGGCACTAACAAGATGCTTTCTTTCTGAAAGTGATTTTTAAGAATGGCTCTAATCTCCCAGGTAGTAAATACTTTTATTTAGTTGTTGGCCACTGCTGGGGGATTTTTAAATGAACAGTGTCACTGGAGCAGTGGGCGCTAAGAAGGCTTTCCTCACTCCTACTGTGGGGATAATAACAGTACTTAGGTGAGGTTGTGAGGATTAAACGAACGAGTGCTTGAAGAATAACGTCTGACGCATGATCTTCAATAAATGTTGGCAATGATCGGTAAAAGTTAAGTCTGGTCTGGAGGGTGATGGGAGAAGAGTGAGTAGACCGTCTCACAGACTGGGAGTGGGGAGCAGAAGCAGCCGTGCCTTTTATAGGAAATTTTAGGTTGGTTTGGCTGCAGCTAAGTATACAAGCAGCTCAGCTAATAAGTGCCATTTGAAAGAGGCTTTGAGAATATCAGAGTTAGTGATTATTTTAGTAGAAAAATGGGAGTGACAGATCCTCCACTGTGTAGGGAAAGTCTTTCTTAGACCACAGTAGGAGGAGAGGGTGGTGGAGATGGGAAGGAAGCAACTTCTTTTCCTCAAATTAACTAGTATGGTATATCTACACCTTTTATGATATTTTTGTGGGGCAGGGCACGGGAAGTGTGCCTTAGAGGCTACCAAAGGCCTTGAAGGGTGATAGCCCGTTTAGCACTAGACTTGGCTTAAATTCCTACTCTGCCGCTCTGTGACATTAACCAGGCTACTTAAGTCCCTGAGCTTCAGTTTTATCTTCGAAATGGGGATAATAACTTTGATTTCAGGTTGTGGTGATTGAATTAATGAGATAAGATGCAAAATAATTCGCATCCTGTCTTGAGCATGAATGTTCTCTTGAGAATGATGCTCAATGCATTTTTCTTTTCCACTGAGATGCCACCATCCAGATGGTTAAATCAGTGGTTTTCAGGAACGGACGTGTTTTTTTTTTTTTTCTCTTCACCATTTAATAAAAGTCCATATGATGCAATATTTTTCATATTCTCTATTATCATACCTCTAAATTGATTGGTGTTCAGGAAGGATGGGTAATTGGAAAGGTAGTGTTTGAGCCATGTATTTGGGGCTGTTATTTGTTATTTGTTATTTTTTTTTAATTAAGTAGGCTCCATGCCCATTGTGGGGCCGGAACTCATGACCCTGAGATCAAGAATCGTGTGCTCTGCTAACTAAGCCAGCCAGGTGCCCCTGGGGCAGTTATTTTTAATATTTACATTATAGAGATCCAGTGTGTTACAAATAAACCCAAAGGAAGCATTTCTCTGGGTCACAAATTATTGAAATACATATTTTCTCCATATTGGGTTTGGGGATAGGAATAGGGGAATATATGTATTCCATATTTGGATTATCATTAACTCCCAGGCAACCATACTTAAATCTTTATCCGGTTTTCACATTTAGCTAGGAAACTGGCCTATAATTTAAAGCTATTTTGCAGGGGTTTTTTTTAAGTTATATGATTGTTTGTTACTTCAGAGCACAGCTTGGAATCCATGCACTTAAAGGAACATTTTATACTTTTTCTATAGAAGCTATTAAATTGGCTAATTTTTAAGCTGATTATTTTTGTCTTTGAGGTATTAATTTTTTTTTTCTTTTTGGTAAGAGCAAAAAAAAGACCTGCACTACCCCGGAAGCAGACTGAGCTTCACTTTTATCAACTTTTTTTCATCATGGAGGACTTGTAACAGAGGATGCCTTGTCACAAAAGCCTCCTTCATGCAGTCTATGTAAACAGTCACTCTGGAAGCGTGTTTGTGTTTTAGGTGGCAGAGCTGCTGGGTGCCCCATAGTCCATTTCCCTTCTGTTCTTCCTATGCTCCAGGGAACATTTGGCCTCTCATTCCCCTCTAAATGTCTTGGCTCGTTCGGAGTGTTTCATGCTTATTCAAGAAGTAATTTATTTGAGGTCAGATTTAGGTTTTAAAAAGGTCACTTTGGCGAGTTGTTTGGTCTTCACAAGTTTCAGGCTGCTCTGAATAAAGTAGGGGTATCATCGCCGTTTCTTGCATGTAATCGCTGTGAAGATAAACCTGATCACGTGTGTGAAAATGCTTGGCAGACAAGGGTGAGTTGTATATATCATTTGATCTGTCCATCGTTCAAAGAGGGAATAGCACAATTTGCAGTGGATGAACAGAAATGCAAAAGTTGGAAGAGCTGATAGGGTTTGGATTACAGGGGACCTTGACAGTCTGGTGAGAGGAGTAGGTTGTCAACACGCTGCTGTGAAAGCCATTGAGGAGACGTGTGCGCGCGCCAGTGGTGTGTCTTCCTAGAACAGCCACTGACGCTTTCTTTAAATGCGATGTGTGTGAAAAGCGTGAATCGTTGATTCAGGAAAAAAAAAAAAGATCTTCCGGACTAATCTGGTTCTCTCAGGGAGCGATTTTACTTCTTACCACTCTGATTTGCTTGATGACCCTAATCCTCTCTTCCCCTCCTACCCTGAATCTACTCTTTCCTCATCCTTGCTGTCACCGTTCTCTTTTGGGACTTTATTCCTAACGGATTCCACTTCTGTCAGCCTTCCTACCTCTTACCTGTTGGATACTCCTGCCAGTATGTCTTCCTAAAGTAGTATTTAACCATCTCACCTGCCTCACAGTGACGGATGGAGCCTGGCCTCCAGTAGGTCTCGGGACTCAAAATCCCTTTTTCCCACTTTTTTTGTACATCATGCCTCCCGGTCAAAGCTGGCCTATGTCATCACCTCTTGCATGGTGTTTTCTGGAATTGCCCCTGTGATTCTTTTCTGCTTCTGAATTCCAGTAGCATGTATATTCTGTGCTGTAAATTTGGTACTTCTATGATTTTTTTCTGTTTTTTTTTCAAAAATATTACTTTGAAATATTTTTAACTTATAAAATTGACCTTTCCGCCTAGATTTTAAGTTCCCCAAAGGCTTAGACATCGTGTCCCTTTTTTTTTTTTTTTTTTTTTTTTGGTCAGCATTGCATATATCATACAAAATCACTTAAAATTTCCTATGCTTAGGCTTTTTAGACATGGCTCTGAAAAATACCAATATGATAAATTACTTTAAAACAAAGTACATTAGGAAGTTGTTGTTGTTGTTGTTGTTGTTTTTTGTCTTGTATGACTTCTATTTTTCGGCTACTTTAACAGTATTTGTAGGTATATAGTCTAGGCACAACTTTTTTGGAAATCATAAAAGGAATTGCTTCTTTTGAAAAGCATAGAACAGTATATATTTGAACTGAATCTTCAATGAGGAAATGCTGAGTAGGTGTATTTATTAATTCTTTTAAAATCAGACCATTTATAGTCCAAATTAACTAAGTTTTGTGTGTGTGGGGGGGTATAAATTGGTGCAAACGTATGGATGATGTTTGATAGAATGGAAAAAGTCATAAATTAGAAACCATTTTCTTATTTGAGTAGTTGTTCGTAGTTGAGTTCCTATTTATGATTTGTTTGAGGACCAGCAGGAGTCAGATACGGAGTTGAGATAGTACCTTGCTTGGGAGCAGAAAATTGAAAACTTAACTTTGGTCACTGAAGTGAGCCATCTACAGTCTAAGAGTTGGGGAAGTTTTTGTTTCGTATTAGGAATATCTTGTTGGGATAGTAAAGAGACATGACTTTACCCCGATATAATTGTCTTTTGGGGAGGGGAGTATCAAATTATTGAAATTCACTGCTGGTGCTCGAAGCGACAACATGATCCCATAGTGTTTGGAGAGTACTTCTTGTGGAAGAGGCCATCATGCGTACAGAGAGGGTGCCTCATGGCAGCCGTGGCGTGTGGCTTTGTTAGTTAGGGAAGGTGCCTCCTCTAACAGGTGGCGTTAAACACAGTCCTCCTAATGCAGTGTTTCTCAATCTGTCATATTTACCAACCGATAAGTCACTGTCAAGGATCCTTTCTGAACTCTGTAAGCTTCCATTTCTGCATGCTTCCAGGAATGTTTCCCCACCGGAGCTGAAGGCTGTCCATACCTTTGTCCAGCCTTCCATACCTTTGTAGTTTGTGGTCCAATATAGTTCCCACCTGTCCACGTGTCAGCTACACATGCCACCTACACATGGCGCTATTCACGTTGAAAGCAGCAACCTGAAGGCAGTTTTACAAGGAAAACCTCAAGGCCAGTGACGTTTTCCTGGAGTGAAAACTGCTGCCCTCGCTTGTCTTCCATTCTCCACTGCTCTCCTCCTCAGTAGCCTTCTTTATCAGCCTTCTTTTTTTCTTTTAATGTTTATTTATTTTTGAAGGAGAGAGCAAGAGAGACACATTGTGAGCAGGGGAGGGGCAGAGAGCGAGGGAGACACAGAATCTGAAGCAGGCTCCAGGCTCTAAGCTGACAGCACAGAGCCCGATACGGGACTCGAACTCACAAGCTGTGAGATCATGACCTGAGCCAAAGTTGGACGCTTAACTGACTGAGCCACCCAGGCGCCCGCCCTTAGCATTCTTTTGCCAACTTCCCTAATTGCGCATCCTACGAGTTCAGTTCTCTGGAAAAGACAACTTCAACAATTTTAATGGTTTTTACATTTGTAATGAATTCACAGAGTTCCGCAAAATGCACAGAAAGATACAGTGATGTTTCCATCTGTCATCGTGTTCCACCCACCCAGTTGTAGTCCACCCCTACTCTGCACCGGTCACTGCCGTTAGTGCACAAGTGTCATGGTGAGGAGAACTTGCGTAGCTGCAGTCGCTGTGGCCAAGTCCGGTCTGGGGGCCGTGGTGGTAGAGAATACACGCGGGCTCAGTGAACTGTCTGCCCTCTCTCCCCGCCCCCATTCAGTAGCTAGAGTGCACTTACCCTGGCTTTAAGATGGTTCTTTCGGCCACATTCACCTTGATGAATCACCTTATCCCCCCACTTGTAGCCACACTAAGTTCGGAAGGAAGTGAGCCTGCGATCCTAGCCGACAGAAATGCACCTGGGCGGTCTTGGAGCGGCTGAGTGTCGCTGTCCCTCCTCTGAATGGTGCTGCAGTCACGGACGGTACAGCTTTCACACGCTGCTTACCAGTCTTGTCTCTTCTCACACGGCCTCTACCTTTCCTCATGTGCTGGAAGGTGGTGCAGACAGAACTTTGGGTTGGGGTGCACTCTTTCATGGAGTAGACATGAGGCAGGCGCCTGCCTGGTCCTCCACAGCCTCTTCAAGAGGAGTGAGTAACTCTCACATCCTTCCCAGCTTCTTCCCTCTTTTTCCACCGAAATGGATAAAATTTGCCATCTCAGTATTGTTGCTAGTAACGAATCATTTTCTAACATTCAAGGCTTTCTATGAATCTTGCATAAATAATAGCTGCTTTAGTTGCAGCCTTGGTGATTGAAAGAAGAGAGTTTAAAATCTGTAACTGTATAACAAGTTATCCCCAAACTTACTGGCTTAAATCAACACCATTTTGTTACGGTTTCTCACGGTTCTGTGGGCCAGGGATTTAGACAGGCCGCTAAGAGCAAGGACAGCTCGTCTGTTGTGGGGTGTCCGGAGATGCAGCTGGGGACTGGAGGTCATCTCTCAGTGTGGTCTCTCTAGCGTGGCATCCTCAGGGCAGTGGCACTTCTTACATGGTGTCTCGGTAGGCCCAGGCTTGCAAGGCTTCTTGCCCTGCCCTCTCCCATCCCGGAATGTTCTTTCCCTCATTCTGTTGTTCACGCAAGCCTCGAGAGCCAGCCCAGACCCGCTGGCTGTGGAATTAGATCCACCTTTCAGTGGAAGGGGTATCAAAGTATTTCTAGCTATATTTAATCTACCACAAAACCTTAACAGGAGGTTGTTGTGTGGTAATGTTAGCATCCTCTGTCTCATTGGATGAATGTACAGACATCTGAAGATGTTTGTACATTTTTTTTTTAAATTTTTTTAAGTTTACTTATTTTTGAGAGAGAGAGAGACAGAGCACAAGCAGGGGAGAGGCAGAGGGAGGGGGAGACACAGAATCCGAAGCAGGCTCCATCCAGGCTTTGAGCTGTCAGCACAGAGCCCGATGAGGGGCTTGAACTCACGAACTGTGAGATCATGACCTGAGCCGAAGTCAGACGCTTAACCAACGGAGCCACCCAGGCGCCCCAGTTTGTACATTTTTAAAAAGCTGAGACAGTCTTAATTTCTGCTTTTTTAAAAAATACAGATTGCCTTGTTTTTTGTTTTTTGTTTTTTTAACGTTTATTTATTTTTGAGAGAGAGACAGAGCATGAACGGGGGAGGGTCAGAGAGAGAGGGAGACACAGAATCAGAAGCAGGCTCCAGGCTCTGAGCCATCAGCCCAGAGCCCGACGCGGGGCTCGAACTCACGGACCGCGAGATCATGACCTGGCTGAAGTTGGACGCTTAACCGACTGAGCCACCCAGGCGCCCCTCCTTGGTTTTTTTTTTTTAATTAAAGTTTTATTTACGTTGAGATAGCATGAATGGGGGAGGGGCGGGGGGGGGGAGGGAAAATCCCAAGCAGGCCTTTCACTGTCAGTGCAGAGCCTGATGTAGGGCTCGAACTCCCAAATCGTGAGATCATGACCTGAGCTGAAGTCACAAACTTAACCAACAGAGCCACTCAGGTGCCCCATCTTGGTATTTTTAAATTTATTCTACATCAGGGGACTAAAGGAAACATGTAGAAGATTGTTAGATGAGCCAAAATAAACTCCCATCTACAAAGAACAGAACAACGGTCACATTGGCCTCCTTTTATTTGTAGATGGAGTTTATTACCAGAGAAAAGTGTCTGTCCAGCCACTTGACTGTTTCACAGACTTTCCCTACATTTGAGACATCCCACGTCAATAGTTGGGATGGATATGCACGTATAAAACTGAGATCTGAGTAATCTCTGGAATGAACGACCTGTCCAGCCTGCCTGTGTTACGTGACATGTGGATTTGAGCTAACCAGGAGCTCTTAGTGCAGACATGCCATAGACAGAAAAGGCTTTGCCCAGATGAGTTACAGAAAGAAGAGCACACACATTCTAATGTATTTTGTGTTCCTGTGCATATTTTGCAGGCTTAGAATTTTTAAGCTTCATCTTCTTAATCCAAGCAGAGAAAAATTCTCCACTTTTCACTTGGTCCTAACACTTTCATCTAACTAGTCTTTGTAGAATGCCAATTCTGCCATGTCATCTATCGTGTGTTTTCCCAGGAATCTGAACTTGATAGAACAGTGGGTGTAATTCCTGTCTATAAGATTCCATTAAACCAGTAGTTCCCATATTTTATGGCTCCCTTCCCCCTACTCAGAGTTAAGAAAGCATATGTGACATGTGGCAATGGGAGACGGAAGAATGGAGAGTTATTCACCGTTGAGATCAGTAAACTTGATTGTGACCTCTGTGGCTCAGGAGGCATTAGATTATAAAATTTACAATTTTATTAGTTTAATAAAAATTTAGATAGTTTCTAAACTTAGTCTAACTGCTATAAATGGTTTTATAGCATTGATGCATGCTGACATTTGTGAGGGGTGGGACTTAATTAGTAGGTATTTTGTGGGTTGATGAACTTATGTCCTTAGATAGAAACTCCAACTCCATTTTTCTCTCTAGGTTATTAAATAAGAGGCCTTTTCTTGGCTATTAAAGTGTGTAACTTGAGACTTCAAAAATGTGATCTTGATTGTGAAACAAACTACTTTCTCATCGTTGTTTCAATATATTTGTGGAGGCAGCGTAATAAAATCATTTTAAACATAAAAAAAAAAAAAAAAAGAGGTTAGGGTGGGAGAGAGCCAAAGCATAAGAGACTCTTAAGAACTGAGAACAAACTGAGGGCTGATGGGGGGTGGGAGGGAGGGGAGGGTGGGTGATGCGTACTGAAGAGGGCATCTTTTGGGATGAGCACTGGGTGTTGTATGGAAACCAATTTGACAATAAATTTCATATATTAAAAAAATAATAAAATAAACATCTTTTATGTTCTATTGTGGTAAAATACGTGGACATAAAGTCTGCCATTTTAACACCTTTTTGAGTGTAGCATTAAGTCCGTTCACATTATTGTGCAGACATCACCACTATCCATTCCCAGAACTTATCTTTTATCCCAAACTGAACGTCTATATCCATTAAGCAACTATTCCTCTTCCCCTTTTTTTTACTCTAGGCCCTGGTAACCACTATTGCTTTTTTTTTTTTAATGTTTATTTTGGAGGAGAGAGAGAGAGCCAGAGCAGGACCTGGGGAGGGGCAGACAGGGGGAGACAGGGAATCTGAAATAGGCTCTAGGCTCTGAGCTGTCAGCATAGAGCCTGATGCAGGGCTCAAACCCATGAACTGTGAGATCATGACCTGAGCTGAAGTTGGATTAACCGATTGAGCCACCCAGGCATCCCTGCTGATAACCACTATTTCTACTTTGTCTCTGATTGTGACTATCCTAGGTACCTCATTTAAATGGCATTACACAATATTTGTCCTTTTGTGCCTGGCTTATTTCACTTAGCATAATGTCCTCAAGATTCATCCATGTTGTAACATGTATTTTTTAGGCTGAATAATACTCAGTTGTGTACATACGCCACATTTTGTTCGTCTGTTCACCCGTCACTCGGGCATTTGAGTTTTGACCTTTTGGCTGTTGGGAGTGATGCCCCTAGGAAAAAATCATTTGCTCAGGTTGTTGCTTTCAGTTCTTTTGAGTATACACCTAGGAGTGGAATTGCTGGATCATATGGTAACTCTGTTTAAGTTTTTGAGGGACTGCTGTGCTGTCTTCCACGCCGGCCTCACTGTTTTTTACATCCTTGCCAATAGCTGCTGTTTTCTGTGTTTTTGGATTATAGCCATCTTAATAGGTGTGAAGTGGTATCTCATTGTGGTTTTGATTGCATTTCCCACATGAAGATTGTTTTTTTGCATATTTTGCTTTTGTATTTGAAGGTGTTATTTTTAACTTATGAACCACATATGCGCAGTATAGAAAAATATTCTATAAAAGATGGTCAATGTATTCAACTAAACTTCTTCCAGCTAACACAGGTATTTGAGAGGATTACAGTGCTTTATTCATATCAATTTGTGAAGTCCTTAGAGCAGTGTTAGGCCAATGTGGTTTTAGTCCTTTGCAGTAAATGATTATATGGTCTGGAATAGGATATAGGTAAGTTTGTTGTTAGAAGAATTCCTGTGTCTGCCTTTTACTGTAATTTTGAAAATTGGTGAATGCCATCATGTTAAATGTTTTGGAAATTGGATGTTGACAAAGAGATCTTTGCTTTCCTTCTCATTAAGTGGTTCTGTAGAGACAAATACTTATTTCTTTGAGTTTCTACAGGAAGACAAACTATAAGGCTGAAGCTTAGCTCCCAGGAGTATCTGATGCGATGCTTTATTCCCAGAAATAGAGCTATAACCTGGCATCCCAGACCCAGGGTCAGGCCAGCATGCAGGATTAGACAGCAGAACAAAATATTTTCAGTTAGGATTCTTGGGAAGCGTAGGGTCTTCTCTTTATTTCATTTCTAAATTTACACAATTTTTATTTACAAATTTTTTTAATGTTTTTATTTATTTTTGAGAGAGAGAGAAAGAGAGCGAGCGAGCATGAATGGGGAGAGGCAGAGAGAGAGAAGGAGTCACAGAATCTGAAGCAGACTCCAGGTTCCAAGCTGTCAGCACAGAGCCGACGCGGGGCTTGAACTCATGAGCTGCGAAATCATGACCTGAGCTGAAGTTGGAGGCTCAACCGACTGAGCCACCCACACGCCCCTACACAATTTTTAAAAATTAACATATATTATTTATTGCAGATTTATAGAATTGTAATTGTCTCTTGAAACTGAGGTGGTTTTGGTCTGAGTAGTACTTTGAGATTCCAAACGTGAAAGGGGTAAGATGTGAGTTGTGATAAAGAACTGTTAGTAAGGCTGTTTTATTTTTTGGCTTAATCAGTGTGTTGTGATAACAGTATATACGTGCCAGTGCTTTGATTCTGGAGAGCTGTAAGGTTAGGAGGCCTCTCTGACTCCCAAGCAGCCGTTCTCCTTGGAGTAAAACTTCTTCCAGTTCACGGATGACCGTGATGGGCTGAGCAAACTCCGAGCACCCAGTTGCCGTTAGGTGGTTTAAACATTACTAATTTACTACAGTAAACTCACTGTCTGTACACATTCTTATTCAGAAAGATTTGGCAGATCTTGATAATAACCTTTTGTAAAACTTTTCCCTACCAGAGCATCTTGTTAGATTATCGCTAAAATCAATCAGTGAATAAAAATTGCTTAGTATTTAATGTAAAAAATACAATTCCTGTATATGTGGAGGGTTAGCATAGAGGAGAGCATCTTTTATATGTGTTCCTTTGATTCTGGTCACTTTGGTTAGAATGGACATCGTTGGGAATTTTGAGTAACAACGTGCAGTGTGTCCCAAGAAAACTGGGACAGTAAATAATTGATAGAATATTACTATTAAGTGAAAATAAGTGTTGATGCTTCTCTTTTTCCTTACCGGTGAATACCTTTTACAATTTGTGCCTTTCTGCCTTGACTGTGTAATCACCTATCTGGTCTCTAAAATTGCCGTTAAGATAGTTTCTGTTAAAAGCATAAGACTTGACTCTGGTATTTGGACGGAGTTGTCTGTTCTCAGTCTGTGGAGTGGATGAACACGTGCCCCTCTTTCTTCTCTAGAGTGACTCCGCTCACGGTGACTACCCGCAGAGTCATGAGGCCAGCGTGCTGGCACGAGCCCTGATACCTCACGACGGACTTCCTGCGGCGCCGCACAGAGCCCAGCGAGAAGGTATGTTCTCTGTCCCCTTACCGGGGACAGCTGCAGAGCACTGTTTACGTTGGTTGTCCCACTCTTCTCCCTCTTTTTTTGGAGTAGAGAAATCTACAGGTCCTAGGTTTGGCTCAGACGCCCGGCCCCCACTTTTCTGAGTCTGCATCTGGGCTCCTGCTTTACAGCACTTGGCCCAGCCTGGCTTGTGCCGACCTGGTTCTGCCTTGTGGTCGGTCGCCTTAAGTCTAGTTGCACACTTCTGGAGAGCGGAATCCTTAATGTATTCCTAAAGTGTTTGGGAAAGTGCTTTATCTGGAGAATGTGCTCAGCATCTGCTGAAAAAAGAAATTTTACAGAAGTTCTCTGTTAGAAAGTGAAGCCATGTGTTACAAGTCTATGCTTCCTGCAGTAATGCAGTTTTCAGGAGGACCGGGATGGTGGCATTGGAAGGACGTTGTCATCTGTAAGGAAACGAGTTCAGATGCTCACTTCTCTTCATTTTTGGGAGTCCATTACCCTGGGCGAATAATTGTTGAGGGGAAAACAGAAATGGAAAGTGTACGTGTCACCTGGGCGGCCTCAGATGTGTGCCTCACGCTCAGTTATAGCAGCTTAGAACGACATCATTTTGTCTTCTTTCAGTCCCATCAGTCATCTTTCTTGTGTTATACATTTTTCCTCATTCAGGAAAAACAGGTATGAATGTTTAATGTTTAAAAAAAGTTTATATAATTACCTATTCAGGGCCATTCAAGACCCTTAAACTACTTGACCCATAGATTCCTTCAACCAGCCCCGCTGCATCTGTGAGTAACCTAAAGCAGAGTTTGCTTTTACAACGAAGGTCTTTTTCTTCTTTTTTTAATAAAAATGCTTTAGAAAAACAAAAGACTACATCCAAATGCTGACAACCGTAAGGTGGTACTATAGGTGACTTTTCTTATGTTCTTTATTTTTAAACAAATGTGTTTACTCTGTGCTTCTTAGTTTTAATTTATGAGGGTTGGAGGGTCTCCTGTTACCAGCCATTCCCCACCGTACTTCATCTCCCTCCTCTTGATTCCAATCGGTCATGACAGGGGTAACTTGGGACCAAGGCCGAAGACCCAGCCACGTTCCCTTACACATAATGCCCTAGTGGTCCCCTGCCCCTTACTTATTAGCCCGCCAGTTTGCAGAAGTGGAGCTGCTTTGTATTTCTGAATGTAGATTCGTTCAGACGGTTTTTCTTAAATAGCATCGTCCCTCATGGAAGGTAGCAGGAAAGCTGTTGAAAGTGGCAGACCCTCCCCTCCCCCACTCAGCCGCTGTTGTGCTGCTGCTGGTCAGGAGTTGTGGGCTTCTCACCTGGCTTTTGAGATTTTCTTGCGTTTCCATCCTCAACATTTCTCACCCACGGCGGCGGGGGTTGGGAATTATCCCAGAAGCGGCCATCAGACACTATATATTTGGAAGGTTGGCACAAAATACTGGTAATGGTATCTCCTCGGTCTGTTATGAATGCTTACCAGCGAATTTCTGTATCTTATGTTTCATTGCCCGCAGTCCCTGATCTAGAACAATCTTCATTCTTCCTGTATACTTCTGTTACTTTCTGTCTTCTGCTTCATCTATTTTAGCTTCTTCTCTCCAAGTAAATCCCTTCCTTTCCTTCTCCATCTCCCAACCCCTGAATTTAACAGGGCCCCAGTCTGTGGAGTCACTCTCCTGACTTCTTCCCTGTGACCTTTTTATCTTGTTCATTACTGCCAGTCTCATTATTGCTTAAGTGCTGTTTCTTCTATTTATACCCTGAGCAACAGTTTTTTTCTCCCTCCCTTAAGTCCTTATATTATGGTTAGTAGACTGGATCTCTTCAATTTGTAAAGAGATTTACTTCCTGAAAGATGATGTTTTCGTTATTTATTTATTTTTTTAATTAAAAAAATTTTTTTAATGTTTATTTTTGAGAGAGAGAGAAAGAGAGAGAGCGTGTGAATGGGAGAGGGGCAGAGAGAGAGGGAGACAGCAGGCTCCAGGCTCTGAGCTGTCAGCACAGAGCCTGACGTGGTGCTCGAACCCATGAACCGTGAGGTCATGACCTGAGACGAAGTCAGAGGCTTAACTGACTGAGCCATCCAGGTGCCCCAAGGTGATACTTTTATTAAAGGATGTGTAACATGAGTAATTCGGGGATTGCACATTTGCCTGCTTCTTCATTAACAAGCTGATCATCTTACCTAGTTCAATTCAGAGTTCCTAATGTAACTTATGACCACGATTTTATCTGTGTAATACATTGTGAAAAATTCTGCTGTAGTGAACCTTCATAGTTCATTTTAACGTTTATAGTGCCATTATATGATATTAAGGGTCATGTTGAACAATTTTTAAATTCCCAATTGGAAAGAACTTTTTATCAGTTTAATACATTACTTTTGAAGGGTTTTTTTTTCAATGTAAACAAAAACTATACCTCTTTTGGTTTATACCTACCAAGCATAAATAATTGAATAAAGTGCTATGTTTGTGATAATTTGAATAACAAGCAGTTTTGAAGATTGTCCTCTAGAAAACGAATCTTTATTGTAGGTGCATTTTATTTTATTTTTTTGGTGCTCAGCGGAATGCTTGAAACTCTTTAGGCACTCAGCATGCTGAATGGATATAGAAAAAAAATTGTGGATGAACGGCACATTGCTATGCTTCTGCATTTTTTTGTTTTTTTTTATGGCTTAAGACCAGTAGTAAAGATGAAGATAAATAGCTTAATTGTTCAACATTTGTCAATGGGTAACTGAAACACGCGTCTAGTCTCTGTAGAACACGTCAGCATGTTTTCTTTCTTTCAGCTGTGCACATCGAGAAGATAATGTTGAAAGGAGTCCAGAGAAAAAGGGCTGACAAATATTGGGAGTACACCTTCAAAGTAAGCCCCTCTCGCCCCCAACAGATGTCCCATGTACTGTTAAATGACCTTGTGGGGAAAAATGAAAAACTGATCTTTGGAAAAACTTACAGTGGGTTTGCTAATTTAAGAAGAAGCTGTACGTATACGTAAGTTTGTCCTTACTAAGGGAATGTACTGTTTTCAGTATGTACTGCATGGTTTGCTGAGTTTTTAATTGTGTCACATTGAAATCACTCTGATGATTTTATTCAAAATAAATAAGAGCCTTCAATTTAAGGTGGAAGTTGTGTCTTTAAAAGTAAAAGTAAGCTTTTTCACTAGTATTTTTTAAATCAAGATCACAGGCATTGTCTTTTCCTGGAATGGTTTTTCCCTGATACTTTTCTCTTCCTCTTCTTTCTCCATGAAGGTTTTATTCCCTGGCCTTTGTTGCCTTGTCCTCTCATCTCTAATTGCTTTCCTGTCATGCTGTCCTTCAGACAGCTGTCTAATTAACCATAGAGTCCGGCTCTGTTACTCCCCGTGTCTCCTTTTTGCCTGTTGACTGTAATGTGGATTCCTTGTCCACGTCTTCCTTATTCCTCCCTGCTTGGGCTTCACTGTCTGGCCCTTTCTCCTGAGGTTGGACTGAACGCCTTGAAGCCAGACGGACCGACGCCACGTTTCTGTGCTCCCTCACTTCAGTTCCTCCCCAAAGGTATTGCTTGCCACACTTTAGCTGTACCTTTGTCACCAAGTCATTTCTGATCCTCCAGCAGAATGTGTTTCCATTCATTCAAGGCATGCCACCATCATCAATTTTCCAGACTCTTCTATTTGGGTTACATGTTTTTCCTCTCTAGTTGGTTAGTATCTAATGGAGAGCAGGAATCTTCATCCTCCGTCATCCCGCCATATCTGACTTGCTTAGTATGTTTGGTGAATGAATTTCAGAACTCTGGCTTCTGCTTTGTGGGAGACGTATCCTCAGTTTACAAATTTTAAATCCTTATCTCCGAATGTTTTACTTAACCTTTTTGTAACGCATGGCATAAGCCGCCGTGCTCTCTTCATTCAGTTCCACTAGCTCTCCTTTTGTTGCTGGAGCTCTTAGCTTGTTCCTTCCTGAAAGCCTTTTTCATCCCCAGCTTAGCTCTGGAACAGTCTTCCCCAGACCATGGCACAGCTCATGTCCCTTCAAGTCCTAGCCTGGCTTAAACGCTCCCTCCCGTGAGGCCTTGCTTGGCACCCTTCTGACGTGCTGTCCTGCTCCTGTGCCACGCCGTGTTCATTGTCTCTGGAGCCCTGCTCACTGATGGGAATTCTTAAACATTTGTTGTAATGGGTCTCCACGAATTAGACCCTGACCTCAGCCAGCAGAGACTTTGGCCGTCTTGTCCCCTCCTGTGTCCCTTTCACTGAGAACAGTGTCTCACATAAGTAGCTGCTCAACGAACGTTGAATAATTAAAAAACATCTAAAAGATGTGCCAGTTAATAAGGATATTTGCTTTAAGGGTTGGTAGATACAATTTTGCATCTATTCTTAAATATCTGATTGATAATGGTATGATTACTTGGTGAGCCTTAGGCATTTGCACAGTTTGAGTGTCTACTTGGCTCAGATAATTGTAATGTAGACGTTATCAGTGGACCATCATCAAGTCCGTGAAATTCAAAGTGTCTGAGAGGTAAAATGGCATAATAGATTCCAGTCTGGCTCTTCTGCTCACTTAGGGTCACGTCTAAGTACATTAACCATTTTGAATTTTAGTTCCTCCATCTGAAAATGGAGGTAGTCAGACCTGCCCTCCACACTTTAATAGGATTTTAAAGAATTGAGGTAAAGATGAAATCTCTTCATAAGCCATAAATCCCCATAAAAATAATGCTATAGTACTTACCACAGAGGAGCAGTAAACTCTAGTTATTTCTCTGAAGAATTTATATGTAATAAGTTCCAGGGGGTACAATTTTTACCTTTCTTGGTATGTAGTTTTATACCGTCAAGTATCATCTTAGAGTCCTTCAACTTTCCCTTTTGAAAAATTACTAAAATACAGTCACATTTTTAAAGGCAACTTTTTAAAAGAACCATGCGATTTGAAAGGAATTATTAAAGTTTTTTGAGTAGACTATGTCAATGTACAGTTAACTTTAACAATTTTGAAGAAATTCTGACAATGCCAGATTAACTTTATATTTCTAATTGTTAATCTTAAGATTTAAGTAAGGCCCTTTGTTTTACACATGGCTTTTTTTCATCTGGTTCCCGCCTAAGAAATAACCATATAATATGTGTGTTTTTTTTAAATCAGGTAAATTGGTCTGATCTTTCAGTCACAACAGTAACAAAAACCCACCAAGAACTACAAGAATTTCTACTGAAGGTAAAATTATAGATTTTGTTGTTAAAATGGTTTTTACATAATATGTAGAACCAAAAACCTCAATATCAAAACAGACACCAAGAAGCATTAACCACGTTATATAAAGGTTGACTTAGAACTCTCCGCTGTCTGTACAAAATGTCCTGTTATTCTAAACGTAAATTTTCTTACATCACCGATACAAGGAAACGAAGGATTTTCCACGTTAAAAAAAAAAAAAAAGGAACCTGATTCCTGGTTCCTTGCCGAGATAACTATTAATGGTGGCAGCTTGCAAGGGTACTTCTTGTGGAAGAGTGCGTCTGCAAAATGAGTTGAGGCTTGTTAGGATTTGTTGTGGTTCTTAGAGGTGACAGCTCTTCGGCTCCGTCTGTGGATTTCCTTAAACACGTGTCCATCAATTCCTTCTTTGAGTTCCGGCTTCCCCTTGTGATAGGGACACAGAGTATTGAGAATAAGGGATCGTGGAAACATACAGATTTGCAGAAGTAAAAGGTTTCTTAAGTCATTTTGTTCAAATTCGTGCCTGTTCCTTTGACGCTAATTTCATTTTATTGAAGTGTGTATGGATAGAGCTCAGTTTTAAAAGGAGGAAATAGGTTTAAATGGTTAACCAGTACCTTCGCTATTTTACAATAAGCAAATATATTTTAAAGTTTCTTGTTAATAAGGAGATAAAACAAAGTCCAGAAACAGGAAACTTTCCCAACTCAGTTACTGACTTTTGGGTCAAGGTGTGATGTGGTTATTGAACTTACAACATCTGAAATTTTCAGGACGGTGCTGGTTTTTAAATTGTGGGTCTCCATTCTTAAAGCTGAAAGAGGCTCTTCGTCCCCAGCTTGCGGAACTTGGGGCAGCGTGGTAGTGCTGGCTCTAAGGAGGACATTGTTGGATGGACTGTCAGTGTTTGTTCCGCTGGAAATACCCAGGGACAGCTTGAATATTTTCCTGCAACTTACTCTGAACCGGGCCCTCTTGGTTCAGGGACGAGAATGCCTTCTGTTACTTCAGGATAGTGACCTAACTGCGTGTAAAGATGGGAGGGCCGTGCATTTCCACTTGTTGAAGGTCATAAGCTTGTGAGCCGTCAGCTGTAGACAGCGTGGTGAGGAAGGAGAGCGAGCCGTGGGAGGACCGGGTGTGTGTGCACTGTCTTCCAGAGAAAGGAGACGATAGCTCCCCGCTGGCGGTCTGCCTGTTGAAGGCATCTGGGAGGGCCGCCCTGGACCACGGCTGCACGTGCACTTACAACATCTCTTCTGTTTATGTCCGACTCTTCCATCTCAACAGAGTAAATCTATTAAGGTTTAAGGGCAGGTCGTCATGAGCAGGTGTCATTTGGGTCAGAGAGCAACGTGCTTTGTTTCTTTTTCTTGTGTTGCCCTTCCCGTGACAGAATTCTAACGCTCGATGGTAAGTTGCAGGGATATAGAGGCTAAGGCTGAAATACCTTGCGGTGCCACCCGTCAAGGCCGGTTACCTAACGTGTTAGGGCGGAGGTGCTACCAGCCTATCCCGAGTGGTGCTGAGAGACTTAATGAGAGAGCACATGACCAGCTGCCAGCCTGGGGCCTGGCACCCGGCAGAGTCTCTCCTCTTGGGTTTCCCTAAGCTTTGGCTGGTTCTTTGTCTTGACAGATTTCATTTTTTCAGTCCTGCAATTTTTCTGAAAGCTCAAGTGCTCTAAAAAAAGACAGCCCCCAATAACTGATTCAGTCTTCAGAATCATGGTTATGATCCTCCCAGTTAGCCAACATTTGAACATAGAATTTTTCTAAAGTAGGACAGATGCCATCTCAAGTTACGTTAAAAGATTGGCAACATTGTATGCTTCGAGGCTAATTACCTATTATAAAATATCCCCTCAAGTCAACCACATATCTTTTCACCTTTTTACCTTCCTTTTAAAATCATCTACAAAAGTTAAGAGCAAAACCTGTCCTTTTGATAGCCTGTACATACTAACAACCTTTAACTTTTGTAGATGCTGTTTAACTGCACTTACTGTTTGCTATAATGTGGAAGAGTGAGTTTGAGGTCAGTGCTTTCCAGTCCTTTTTTTCTCCGTGTATATGGCAGCCTCTGTCCTCGCATCCAAGCCCCCTTCCCCTGCTGTTGCTGCTTAGAAACTGCATCTGACACCTGTCTGTTTCTCATTGCGAGAATGGCAGCTCCGTGGAGGCAGGGTTTTTGTTGCATCTTTCACTGCTATATCCACAGTGCCTAAAACAGTACCTGGGACAGGGTTCGATTTGAATATTTGTTGATTGAATGAATGAGTGTTGAACGAGAAGAGTTACAAAAAGTAAATTGTGATGGGGTTTTGTAGATGGTTCTCTATTAGGCCTCACTGTTTTTAAAGAGAAGCTTGTAATAGTGAGGAGAAAGATCTTTCAGTAGTCTGAGCTGGTTCAGGGCTGAGCTGGGGCCCAGCTCTGGGAGTCTGGGTACTGGAAGGAAGACCGAGAGGTGAGGAAATTCAGAAGGGACTAGAATAGAAGAGACATGATTTAAAGCTGTATTTTTAGCAAATGTGCCTTCCTCTAGGACTGGAAATAGTCCTTGGAAATTGAAGATAAAAACCACTTGAAAATAAAGCATTTTGCAAATACTGGTGACTGCATATCCGCACTCTGCCCAATCACGTGAACCGTCATTGACTAGGTGAAAATTTATATACTCTTGCCTTCCTGCCCTTAGAAGAACCATCAGTGATTCGATAGTGGAAACATAGTTCCCCACTGAAGCAGGTTTTCTTTGGCTGTGTACAGAAATTCAGGAGATATGTTTAAAATGGGCGATATGAAATATGCCTAGTGTCCTTAATCTGTATTAAAATAGTATTTAAGTGTAAATGTTGAAATAGCCATTTTTGGGGAAATGTGTAGATGCAGAACTTGTTTCTTCCTGTTAGTGATCAGAGGACATGCCCTCCACAGTGGTGCGTGGCCAGCAGGGCCCTCAGCCTTACCGGGTTATAAAAGAACCAGGAAGAGCTTCATTCTGACAAAACATCTTGATGCCATAGTCTCACGGCCTAAAATTAGTAATACTTTATGCTGTTGTTGTTAAATTTTCCATTTCGGAATCGTTGACTCAAAATGCTCGTTTGTCAAAAGAATACTTGGCTTTGGGTTCTCCAGTTCAACACGTAAACTGACAATTTGTGTAGATTGTTCTGTTCCTGCAGCGCTTTCGATACTGCGTGAATGGCTCTACTCTTAATGTTAGTGAAAGTACCGGTAATCCAGGAGTTCATTGTGTAAAGACCATCAGAAGTCAAGTTTCAAACATCAGAAAGCTAATTTTATAAATCAATTTATTAGGAATTTTAAGAAGCTAGTTAATAAACAGAATGACTTAAGTTTTGTTTTTTAAATAAAAACTTTCTTGGCCCAGCGATTATTTTGTGTGTGTGTGTGTGTGTGTGTGTGTGTGTGTGTGTGTGTGTGTGTGTCTGTGGTTTCTGGTCCATTGCTGTGAGGGCACCTTCATCATGTTGAGGGAAAGGTTCCTAACCCTTCAATTAGTGCTTTTTATGTAAGCAGGATGGAGAATTTTCACCCCATGTTTCTTTTTATTTGGTGCATAGCACTGGTGGTCTGACATTGCCTGGGATTCAGATGTGAAACAGGAGGTACTAAGGTGATCACTATAAATGCAGGGATAACACTTCACAGAGTACTCTTTGAGGATTAAAATAATTGTAGCTACGCTATGCAGAATGTTCCGTTTAACTAAAGAACCTTGGCGTGGGTGTCATTTTCGTGTGGCATGTGGAACTTAGAATGTGAGGGATATGCAGGCGTGTCCCAGAAGCACACTGAATCCTGCTGGGGTTATTCTGCACCTTTGCAGAGCCCCGATGTGTGCCCAGAAGGCAGAAGACTTTCCTAGTAGAAAGATCTATGCTGCTTCAGTACGGGGCCTATGTCTTGAAGATGTAGAGAGGAACTGCTTTGGGATGATTACTGAGCAAGAGACATTTGTCTCCCTTTATGCCGCTGATTTGTAACATACTTAGCAGTAAGTGAGAAACTTAACATTGGCCTTGCGGTTCTTCTTTTCTAGCTCCCAAAGGAAGTGTCTTCCGAGACTTTTGACAAGACCATCTTAAGAGCCCTGAATCAGGGTTCGTTGAAAAGGGAAGAACGGCGACATCCTGACCTAGAGCCCATCCTAAGGTAACAGTTTGCCTGATGCTGTCACCACAGCATCACAGACAGGTTCGTTGGCAGTGGAGGACTTAGAACGGAGTTTGAGGGAGATGACAAGAGATTTTTTTCTGTGGAGTACTTTTTAAAATGGACTTTTTATCTACATGTTATTTTAGGTCTAGGCTCACAGCAGGAAACATCAAACTAATTATTTTTATCGTTGGACTTTTTTGGCTCTCTGATATCATGAATAATTGCTTCTAAAATCTGCAGACATTCAGTGAACCTCCTATTTTCTCCATAAAATATTTATTGAAAGGGTTCCTTGTCCAAGAACTCAACTTGGGAAATGTTTTTTGTTCTAAGTTGTCAAGTAAGACGGAAGATCAGGCTAACAGGTTGGAAGGTGAAGGGAGATGAACACTTCCTCGCACGCCTGCTCTTCTGTCCGGTGGCGAGCTTGCGGCGGTGATGGCTCGGCCCGGTGATGGTGCGTCCGCGCTGGCTGAGGCCCGGGGGTGGGTCGGCCCCCGGAGCACCCTGCGTGCCTGGGCCGTGACGCAGAGGCGGACACACCGGCGAGCTCAGCAACGGTGGCACGAGGTCCTGTGTGGGCAGGACGGGTGTGGATGTGGGTAAATGTACTTGTTTCGTGACGGGAAGTTGAAGGATCTCTTGCCTGATGGCTTGTATTTTTTTTCCTAAAGTAAGAGTTTGCTTAAGAGTGGATATAAGGGGGGGGGGGTTGGGGACCAAGTGTTTGAGAGCAAAAGGGACTTAAACAGTAGTTGCAGGGGAGGGTGATGAACAACCCGATAAAGGACACCCTGTAAGCTGGTCAGGTTTGGAGCCCATTGAGTATCAGTAAATGATAGTGGTATCAGTCTGTCGTGCTGTGTGGATTTTGAAAACATCTTGCGAGCATTTCAGGTTCAAGTGTTAGGATAGCAGGTCGTTGGATAAGGATGTTCTTGGATGTGATGAAGGGACAGGTGGGGCAAGGGAATTTAGGGAAGAGCGTGAGGTTTTTGGACACATTCACAGAGTGAAGATGGAGTCTGACCGTAGAGTGAACCGCAGCTGGAGAAGAGGTGTCAGGGAGTAAGCAAGTAAGTAGGCAGACGGAATCAAGTTGAAATGAGCCCGAAATGTGTGGGTTAGGGCGTTCTGAGGTGAGAGAGTTCCCGGTGATTGTTAGAGGTTTGGGGTGTGGTCTCCGTAGTGGGTGGTAATTGTTTTGCTTGCCCCTCTCTGAGGGCTTCCCTTTAGGGGAGAGAAATTAAGGAGTAATGGCCGAGGAAACAAATGCTGTTTTATTGGAAACTTCCAGTTATTAGTAAGTAAAATAAGGAAAAGCAACGTTGGAACATCTGTGGCTTTGAGTCAGGGCTTGAGTGGGACTTCCTTTCTGCCCTCTGAGCTGACTCTGAGACGGCCCAGTGAAGTAGCCTTGCTGAGGCAGAGGTGAGCAGAGATGGGCGTCGTTTAGTATAGCGGCCCTCTGCCTCTGACGGGGGAGGGGGGCACCCGGTGAGCCTTTTCAGGTTGGGTGGGGCTGGGAAGAAGGGGTGAGTGTTTACTCCTCGATGGAGAGAAGCCGAAATCTGGGAAGGAGAGTGTATCCATTTGTTCATCGTGTGACAAGGTCCAGGATGTGCATGTGGAAGTAAATGACTGGAATAAGAGAGGAGATGGAAGACAGAGGTCACTGGTGGAAAGGCAGCCAAGCCAAGAGCTCGAAGGGTTTGCCGCTCACCCGCGTGGAGTTTGAAGTCCCCCAGGACTATGGAACGCTGGGGGTGGAGGAGACAGGCGGGGGCCAAGCTGAGTACGAATGTGGGAACACGACCAGAAGGTAGGTGTGTGACCACCTTGGCAGGTGGAGTGGCTGAAAGGCGGCTTTGAGGGGGTGCCCCCACCCTTGCAGCCCTTGTGAGTGGGGAATGGGCACCCCACCCGAACGGGCCGTGAGGACAGCCAGACCCCAGGGGCTAGTGGGATTTTGGTCTGAATAAGGAGGTGCAGATCCGTTCCTTGAAGAGCCCGGATACGTGGGGCCTCGCAGAGGGCACGGCAGGAAGGTTCAGAGAAAGAACAGGAGCGCTAGGGCGTGGTCACAGCTTTCCAGGGTTGAGACCGGTGAGGGTGGGTGGTGATGGTGAGGAAGAGTTGGTTGAATTCCTGGGTCTCCTGTGCTACTCAGAAGTCATGGGCTTATGCATCCCTGGGGATGTCGTTGAGGTGCAGATTCAGACTCCACAGTCCCGCCGTGGGCACTGTCCTGGGATTCCGGTAGGCTGCAGAGATGCTCGTGGTCCGTGGAGTGCTCGTCGAGCAGGCTCTCAGACCACTGCCTCTGAAGTGGCTCAGGAGGGAGCTTCTCCAGCTGTGACACTTGGGGGGGGGGTGGTGGAGGGGCATCTGGCAGCATGGACCGGGGCGGGGAATCTGCGCTGGAGGAGGGAGTGAGGATGCCGAATGGCAGCCTGTGGGGTGTGGGGAGCCACAGAGTGTGCATCTTTACGTCTTCGGGAGCAGATCGCTGTGTGCCGCTACCCTGGCTGTGCGCTTTGTTCCAGCCTGACGCTGCGTGCTGCTAGGCCTCGGCTTCAAACCGAGCTGCTTACCTTGCCCGAGATCCCGCGGCTGACCAGTAGTAGCCTCAGAGTTCTGTTGCATACTGCTCCAATTCAGAGTGATAAAATATAATACAATCTTGGTGTGTTACAGTGTTCCATATAGTCATTCAGTGTATTTAGGTAGTTTGGGGCTTTCTTGGTAAATCTGACAACTGCTCGACGTAGAACATTTGGAAGACACAGAAAAGTAATGAAAAGATGACAGTTATTCAAATAACTTAATATTGGCCTTTTTCATTTTTCCTTTTTTTTTGTTTTGCCTATAATATTAGATGTGCAGTTTTCTATCCTATGTTCTCAAATTCTAAGCATTTTTTATTTAATTCTTCAAGATCATTTCGAGTGGCTACAGAATATCTTCCCCATCTGGCCATACATCATTCCTCTGACTCTTTTCTCTGTTTTGAGGAAGAAAGACCATTTTCTGGGGTATTTTCCAGAGTTTTGACCATTTTTGTGCCTAAAACATTTTCCAGATTTATGAGTAATTACTGAAGAGAGATTCTTTGAAATTGATTTACTGATATAAAGAGTAGGATCCTCTTTTAGCATCCCTAATAACACATATATTATTATTTTTTTAATGAAAAAGTTATGTAAGTAGGAGTACATGTGCTTAGTGTTTGAACTTCCTTGTTTATCACAGCTTGACTAGCTTTGAGTATCACTTAAAAAATATTTGCTAATTTGACAGGTGAGTGATCATCTCATTGGCTTAATTTTCATTTTCTTTATTAGTGAAATTCAGTATCTTTTTTGTAAGTTTAGCCATTTTTATGTTTTGTAAGATCAGCTGTCCTTTATCAATTTATCTTTTTGAATCTTAGTGGTTTTTACAACGTATCTTTAGTGATATAGTATTTTTCAGTTAGTGATGATTTTTTTTTTTTTAAGTTTATTTATTTGGAGAGAGAGCAAGCAGGGGAGGGGCAGAGAGAGGAGGAGACAGAATCCCAAGCAGGCTCTGCTCTGGCAGTGCAGGCCTAATGCAGGGCTCAAACTCACGAACTGTGGGATCATGACCTGAGCTGAAGTCAGGAGTCAGACGCTTAACTGAGCCATTCAGTCACCCAGTTAGTGATGATTTTTGAAATGAAGTTTAGAATATTCTGTTAGGTTTGTCAGTCTTTGTTTCTATGTTTCTGTTTATCTCTTCACTAAAGAAAGTCATTCGTAGGTTGTTTATTAAATGTTAGGTACATCACTGTAGATATATGGGGGGAAAGTTAGGCTGGAACTATGTGTCATTCATTACATCAAAGTTAAATCTAGATCTCTCAGAGATTTAAATGCAAGAAAGAAAACGTGAAATTTCTAGTACGTGTATGAAAAAAATTTTTACTAAGTATCATGATACCTAGAAACCATTAAAAATGGAAATTTAAGTATTCAGAAATCCAACTTCTACATAATTTAAAGAACAAAATATACTACAAACAAAGTGAAGACAAACTTCAAATTCAGGGAAAAAATACTTATAATAACTTCTTTCTTATTAAAAAAAAAAACCTCCTAAAAATCAATAATGTAATGAAAACTAACAGTCCAAAGCAAGGGAGAAAATGGGAGCATATATGAACAAATAGCACAGAGAAACTGGACTTTTAGGCATCATTTGAACATATGAAAAGCTCATAATCAGAAATACAAATTAAAACCTTGAGTTTTGATTTTTTAGGTGGCTACTACATTTAAAACATTTTTAATTTAAAAATTTTCTGAATTTAGGGGCACCTGGGTAGCTCAGCTGGTTGAGCACCCGACTTCGGCTCAGGTCATGATCTTGTGGTCAGTGGGTTCGAGCCCTGTGGTGGGCTCTGTGCTGATAGCTCAGAGCCTGGAGCCTGCTTGGGATTCTGTGTCCCCTCCCCCTGCTTGTGCTCTGTCTCACTCAATAATAAATAAAGATTAAAATTTTAAAAATTTTCCAAATTTAGTTCTAATTGAAATATGTAGTTGACATCCAATATTGTGTTAGTTTCAGGTATGTAACAGTGATTTGACAATTATGTATAATACAGTACACTTAGCACAAATTGTGTAGCTACCATCTGTCACCATACGGAGTTATTACAGTATTAGTGGCGATAGTCTGTGCTCTGTTTTTCATCCCATGACTTATTTATTTTATAACTGGAAGTTTGTACCTGTTAGTCCCCTTTGCCTATTTCACCCATCCCTCTACCCCCTCCCCTTGGTAACCACCAGTTTGTTCTCTGTATGTGAGCCTGTTTCTGTTGGTTTGTTCATTTGTTTTTTAGATTCCACATATAAGTGAAATCGTATGGTATTTGTCTTTTTCAGGCTTACTTCACTTAATATAATACCCTCTAGGTGCATCCATGTTGTCCCAAATGGCAAGATGGCATTCTCTTTCAATGGCTGAGTAATATTTCATTCTGTATACCACATCTTCTTTATTCATCTATCGACGGGCACTTAGGTTGCCTCCGTGTCTTGGCTATTTTGAATAAGGCTGCAGTAAATACAGGGCTGCATGTATCTCTTCAAATTAGTGTTTTCATTTTCTTTGGCTAAATATCCAGAAGTGGTATTACTGGATCGTATGATATTTCTATTTTTAATATTTTAAGACACTTTCATACTGTTTTCCATTACTCTTTTCCATAATGGCTGCACCAGTTTACATTCCCACCAACAGTGCATAAGGGTTCCCTTTTCTCCACATTCTCACTAACACTTGTTATTCTTGTCTTTGTGATACTAGCCGTTCTGACTGGCATAGGATGATATCATTGGGTTTTGATTTGCATTTCCCTGGTGATTAGTGATATTGAACATCTTTTCATGTGTCTGTTGGCCATCAGTGTGTTTTCTTTGGCAAACATATGCTCAGGTCCTCTGCCCATTTTTAAGCAGATTATTTGTGGGTTTTTTGGTGTTGAGTTCTAGAAGTTCTTTATATATTTTGGTTACTAGCCCCTTATTGGATATATCATTTGCAAATTTCTTCACCCATTCAGTAGGGTTGCCTTTTCATTTTGTTAATGCTTGCTTTTGCTGTGTATAAGCTTTATTTTTTAAGTTTATTTTGAGAAAGAGAGAGAGAGAGAGAGAGAGTGTGCACGCACGTGCAGGGAAGGGGCAGAGAGAGAATCTCAAGCAGGCTCCACACCAGCAGTGCTGAGCCTGATGAGATCATTACCTCAGCTGAAACCAAGAATCAGATGCTTAACCAACTGAGCCATCCAGGTGCCCCTGTGCAAAAGCTTTTTGTTTTGATGTAGTACCAATAGTTTATTCTTGCTTTTGTTTCCCTTGCCTGAGGAGACCGATCCAGAGAAATATTGCTAAGGCCAGTGTCCAAGAGTTTACTGTCTATGTTTCCTTTTAGAAGTTTTATGGTTTCCTATCTAACGTCTAGATCTTTAATCTGTTTTGAGTTTATTACACCAAATTTTTGTGTATGGCTTAGGAAAATGGTACAGTTTCATTCTTTTGCACAAAGCTGTGCAGTTTCCCAGTACCATTTATTGAAGAGACTGTCTTTTTCCTGTTGTGTGTTCTTGTGTCCCTTGTCATAAATTAATTGCCCTTAAAAGTGTGAGTTTATTTCTGGGCTCTGTATTCTGTTCCATTGAACTGTGCATCTGTGTTACCATACTGTTTTGATTACTGTAGCTTTGTAATATAGTTTGAAATCTGGGATTGTGATACTTCTAGGTTTATTCATCTTTCTCAAGTTTGCCTAGGCTGTTTGGGGTTTTTGTTGGTTCCATATGTTTTAGTGGGATTTGTTTTAGTTCTATGAAAAATACTATTGGATATAGGATTACATTGAATCTGTAGATTGCTTTGGGAAGTATAGACATTTTAACAATATTCTTCTAATCAGTAAGCATGGACTATCTATCTTCCCATTTATTTGTGTCGTCTCAGTGTCTTACAGTTTTCAGCGTACAGGTTTTTCACCTTAACGTGAGTTTCTGTTCAACCTGTTGAATATGCACAGATCCAGAAGTTTGGTAGGTACTCATGGCCAGTTACATAAACTGGTAAAATTTCTATGGGAAGCCGTTTGGCGATATCACAACTTAAGTGCAGATAACCTTTGACGACTTCCACTTCTTGTAACTTACCGTACAAGTGTATTCCCACTGTATGCAAAGATGAGTGTCTCAGATGTTTACTGTTGTAATATTTGACTACAAAAGACTAGAAACAGCTAGATGTTGATGGAGACTTGGTTAACTCATGGGACATTCATTCACTGGAATACCGTGTGGCCTTATTGAAAAAGAACAATAGAGAGCAAGAGCAAGGTGAGAACAGCTAGTAGAATGTCACCGTTTTAAAGGATATGTACATGTTTGTGTGCAAAGATTAGCTCTGAAAAATAAGCAATAAAATAGCAGAGAGGCTTGCGTCTAGGGAAGAAGAGGGGCTCTGACAATAGGAATGAGACTGGCTGGTCACTTGGTAACCTTTGAGTTTGGGCCACGGATATTCACTTATTTAAAAAAGCTTGAGGCTATCCATCTTTCGAAACACGATCGGTGTACTTTTTGTGTATGTGATAGTTTCTCTTATTGTTCCTTTCATCAGTTTGGATTTCTCTTGTTGTACCAAGTGAAGTCAGGATCTAAATCTATTTTTCTTTCCAAACAGTGAATTGATTCTTTCCTATTTTACTGATTTCCTTCATTCATAGGTATGTAACCTGTTCATGGATTTTTCCTTGCGACAATCTCATTCTTGTTCCAGGATCACTTTTTAATTATTAGAATTTTATAGTTTGTTCATAGCTGATAGATCTGGTTTTCCTCCCCCTGGTACTATTTCTGAAATACTCTTCCACGTTCTCAGATATTTATTATTCAGCTTAATCTGTTACTTTAAAACTTCATGCATGTGTGCTCTGGGAGCTATGCTAAACTATGGTTCAAGTCTCAGGAATATCAGTGTCTAGGTTTTTTGTAGGACTTGACTTTTAAAGAGTGATCACCAGTTCCTGTCCTCTTTTCCCCCCGCCTCTCCTGAACAAGAAAGTCATAAAGCCACTCAGTGGAACAGAGCAAGGCAGTCAGCGGCAATGGTTTTAGGGGGTGTGCCCTAATGGACTAGCAAAGGGACCCCAAGTGGAAGGAGGAGTCATTCAGTCATGGGGATGGCGCTGGGAGGCTGGCACAGTGTTTCAGAGGGCGTGCACCTGAGAGGCGGCTGGCAGGGCATTCGAGCTCTGCTGGTGTCAGGAGGGCACGTACACGGGAGGTGGGTAGGGCAACAGTGGGAAAGCATTACCACGGGGAGTTGACCTAATTAGTATGTTAAGAATAGTGAGGACCAAGTGTCTCTCTGTTGGAGAAGGGAGTTACACTATAGAAAAGAAGAAAACTAGAATGAACCCTGAAGTGTCTGATTGGAATTGAAGATATTGGGTGTATCACGATTTGGGGTATATATAGGAAGATACAGAAATATGGTTGTGTGTGTACACATATATTCCCTGGCTCTGTTTATTGAAAGGGCCTGGGGGCACCTGGGTGGTTCGACAGTTAAGCATCTGGCTCAGGTCATGATCTCCCTGTTTGTAGGTTCAAGCCCCACCCACGTCGGTCTCTATGCTGACAGTGTGGAGCCTGCTTGGTTTTCTCTCTCTCCCTATCTCTGCCCCTCCCCAACTCGTGACTCCTTTGTGCTCCTCTCACAGTAAATGAATAAACGTATAAAAAGAAGAAAGGAAAGAAAGACAGGGTCTGGAAGCAGCCATAGCCTGTAGCAATGGGAATACCTGATGTCCAGAGCTTGACTTACGATACCATCCTCCACCAAGGAGCACAACTAGGGCTCCTTGGAGGAGAAAGCCGATTGCAGGGCCAGGGCAGGAAAAGTACAAGATGAGCCTCTTGTACCCAAAAGCAAGGAAGTGCTCAAAGAATTAAGTGGTTTGGTCAAAAGGACACAGAAGCCAGTTTGAAGGGACTCCTAGTGGTCAGATCTGGAGCAAATCGAACATCTAAATAAATAAAACAGTAATATTGAATAAAATAGGAAACCATGAGTCTGTGTTAATGTAAATAATAAATGAATAGATTGAACATTTGAAGATATTTACAGTATCAAAGTCCTTTCCCACAAAATAATGCTTATTATTCATAAAGGGAGGAAGAGGGCTTTAGAGTGGAGAAACCTGACAGATACCACTTTAATCCCTAACTTGAACTTGATGAGTGAGGGGGTCAGTCAGAATTAGCACACAATAGGCTGTAGCAAAAGAACACAGCCTAGCCCTGTTACATTCCTCCTGTGAGGAAACATCAGACAGACCCACATCGGGACCATTCCACAAACTACAGGGCCTGACCTCTTAACACCATGAGGAGCTGTGGTGGCAGCTGGGCCTTTGTGGTGAAAAGGACACTTAGGAATTAGCTGGCAGAACTTAAATGGGGTCTGAGGATTAGGTATTAACTTTTCAGTGTTAGTGTCCTGATATGATTGCAGTAGGGATGTCTTTGTAGGAAATGCTAATGTCTTGCCGGGTGTTGGGGTGTCAGAGATGAGTTATTTATGGTTCAGAAATAGATTTTTTTACCATATTTGCAACTTTTCTATAAGGTGGAGATTTTCAGAGGAGAAAAACTACGAAGGAGCCACTTTTAGAAATTTGGCTCCTGGCCAAGATGACAATTAAGAAGTGTATGTCTGACTCCTTATTAGAGCTTTTAGGGTTCTCCTCAGTGATAATCACAGAGGCGTGTGTGTGTGTGTGTGTGTGTGTGTGTGTGTGTGTGTGTGTGTAAGTCCTTTATAAAGGTGCTATTGAAGCTGTTCGTGAAGAATGTAAAGGAAGGTGTGATGCCAAAAGTCTCAAATTGCCCTCACTAGAGGGTCACTAGAAATAACCTTCATTAAAAATCTTACATAACTTTTCAGAAATTTTCTGTGCACGTACATGACTTTGATTTTATGTATTTGTGTATATTTCCTACACTGTGCACATTGAATTATCCTATACAGACTTTTCTGCCACTTAATCTTTTCATTAAATATACATACATGTACACATTGGTACATGTAAAAAGACTGCTGCTTTTTTATTTGCTACATAATCTATTTTTAGTTGTATCATAACTAATCATTATGTTTTATGGCCATTTGGAGTCTGAATATTTTTAAACTGCTACAACCAGTATTACAGGGAATGTCCACATATGTTTCTTAACACATTTGATACATTTATCTGTAAGAGAAATTTCTAGAATTGAAGTTGGTCATAAGTTATACATTTTTTAATAAGTGATGTTTCTAAATTCTAAGGAGGTAGCAACGCTCTACACCCCAGAAGCCTTCCTTATGTTTGTATCTCTGCAACCACACAGCAGACATATACTCTCAATCTCTCATCTTTGCTAGTCTCAGAGAGGCAGACTTTCTCATTTTACTCTGTAGTTGAGTCTGTATTTAGTCTGTGAGTGCACTTTCTTGTGGATGGTTTTTTCAGTCCTCCCCACTTTTTATTGGTCTTGCTGATTTGTAAGAGTTATTTGTTAAAGGACCCGTTTGTTGCTACTTCTTGGCCGTGTAGACATTTTAATTTTTTTTAGATAGTCAGATTTATCAATCTTTTCTCTAATGGTTTCAGAGTTTTATATCCTGCTTGAAAAGATTTTCCTCTTCAAAAATTTTATTTTTAAAAATGGCTTATTGTCTAATATTTCCCTTAAAAATGTTTTGATTTCTGTGGCTAGCTTGTGGTCTCAACAGCATTATTGATAGGCTGTCAGGGCACCTCATTCTCAGTTTGTGAATTTGTGAATTTTAGATTAGGATGATTATCATTCATGTGATTTAAGAAAGGTAGCGATGATAAAGGAAGGGGGAATTGTAAGTGAGAAATAGGAAATGAGTTTATAAGAGAAGTAGAGATTGGGTTGGCACAGGACACTGCATAAATACCATTCCAGATACACTGTATGTTAGGAAAATGAAAATATGCCACTGAAATGTACATTGGGATTGGGTAATTTCTGTCGTGTCCGTGTATAATCTTGTTTTTCTAATTTAATATGTTAGCTTCTAGCCAGTTAGATTTGGAAACAAACATAGGTGTAATTGCTGTCTTGTGGTTATACGTTGCTGAACCTTGACTTTAGTCTGTATTCTGACTTCAAGCCTGTGCCTTTCTCTCCGGTTTGGCTTAAATGTACAGCACCGTGTTCCCACAGCAGACATGCGGTTGATTTTTGGACTGGTAGTCGGTGTCCAAGCTGTCTCTCGGGACTCAGTCTTGAATTAAAGGTGTGTCTGTCTGTCTTTGGACCATTTGGTTTGTGAAAGTAAATGGGTCATAGGTTCTACCACTGCCCTCAGGTCTTGGTCCCCAGTCTCAAGTAACGTGTGCAGACTTGGGGATTTAGATCAGCTCCTCACTTCGTTTGTCTTCCATCTCATCGTTTCTCGTTTGTCTTCCTATTGAATATTTATTTCCACATCTGCATACCAAGAAGCAGTTTTGCCTAATGTACAAGGTGACTTTGGTCTGTAAGGGTCATCTCTTGATAAGGTATTTAATGACTTGACAGTTAATCTGAATGACAGGTTAGGAACCTTGGGGAGAAATTTAAGAATTTTAAATGAGTGTTTAAAGTGTTCAAAAGTAATGGAAGTGGATTTGTATGTTGAGTAGGGTGACGGCTTTATGTACTGCATGAGTGTCATAACCTTGATGAACTAGTAGTATTCCCTATGAGGAAAATGACGCTCGAAGGCTAAGTAACTTATTTAGAGTAGGTCAGCTTTTATGTGGTGGAGCTGGTATCCAGATCCTTGAGGAAACTTTCCATTAGTTTCTGTGATGTAACAATATCCCTTATTGCAAGGTCCGTTTTGTAGAGAAGACTTGAGTTTGAATCTTTTAATTACACTAGTAAAAGGTGAGGAAAGCTGATTTTCAAAGATAACAGCTTAGAATCATGGGAAGGATACACAGAGGAGTGAATCATCAGCTAGTCAGGCCTTGGGATGTAGTAATACTTGTCTGACCAGACACTGCATTCCATAGTTTCCAGGACTCCTAGCACCCCAGCTCTTAGGTTCAGAGTGTGGGAGGCTCCTCCATGTACGGCCATGTGATGAAAAGGAACACCTGTGAAGAAGAGTAAAGGAATTGCAGTTCTTATCTGACAGAAAGATAGCTATTGGGCCACTTGGACAAAAGGCTGAAATAACTTTTTTTTTTTTTTTTATTGCCGGAAGTGAAACCATGCCACTAGATTATAGAAAATTAGAAATAAGCCCATTTACCAGATTTTTGCAAATAAGTTTAACTTTTATTCACTTCTTCCTATGGGAAATACATTAGAAAATAATATTCCTTTCCTCAGAAAAAAGTATTTTTTTTTGTTTGTTTATTTTGAGAGAGCGCATGCACACATGCAAGCAAGGGAGGGGCAGAGAGGGGGAGAGAGAATCCCAAGCAGGCCCTGTGCTGTCAGCTTAGAGCGCTTGGGGCTTGAACTCACGAACCGTGAGATCATAACCTGAGCCAAAACCAAGAGTCGGACGCTTAACCGAGTGAGCTACCCAAGCGCCCCCAATATACTTATAATACTGAATTAAACTGCCACATAAATTTGCCTTACAGTCTAAACTGAGACTCTTGTGGGTTTATATTACGTGAAATTAACACCTCTCTTTTCTTTTATGTGCAGGCAGCTATTTTCAACTTCATCCCAAGCTTTTCTACAGAGTCAGAAAGTGCACAGCTTCTTTCAGTCCATATCACCAGACCCTCTGCACAGCCTCAGTAAGCGTCTTCTCCTCTCTAGAAATCGGATGTGTTCTTGCTTAGCGTTCCTGTTTCACTGTGCTGCCTTGTATGGGGCTGGCAGTTGAGGAATAGCGGCCTACGATTAAGAAACGTGTAGTTTTCAGTGAAATTGACACTGCAGTTTTACAGAAAATAGTGTGTCAAAGCTAAAGTCACAAAACAGACTGACTGCAAGGGAAAGGCCAGCTGTCTCCCATCTCGTGGACATACTGGGTCCTCCAGGGCCTTGTCACCTGGTGTACAGGCTTCGGAGGTGCTGCCCTGCCGGGCACAGGGGGTGTCACCTCTTAGAATCTGCCTTTCCTCCCGGGTCCCGTGTTCCCGTGTTCCCGTAGTGACCTCCGCAGCCTCCCTGGCTGGAAACCGGGCGTTACTCTTTCCACTTTTCCTCTTCACATTCAGTCATTTACAGGCCAAGCCTTGCCGGACAGGGGGTGCCTTCCTTTCTGCCCCTCCTTACCAGTCCGTTGTGGGCTGTTAAGCCTTTCTTCCATGCACACCTTGCACAAAGCCCCCTCACTCATGTCTCCGGTTCTGGTTTCTCACTTGACTTTAACCTGCGCCAGGATTACCTCAGGGATCAGTTGGTTAATCCCCTCTTCAAAACCTTAAAAGTTTGATTTGAAATTCAAGCCCTGCCGTGAGCCTCCTTGTGCCTCGTTGCTAGTCTCTCAGGCTCTGGCTGCTTGAAGGCTTGGCATCTACTCAGTATACCTGCCATTTCCTGTCCCAGTGTCTTGGCTCATTCTGCACCTGAACTTTTAAATGTCCTTCCTTTTGGCACAGCCTGTTAAAATCACACCTGTTTTAAGACCCAACTGAAATATTACCTCCTGAAGATTTCCCCCATTTTTTTCCTTCTGTTCCTGTAAGTTGCTTTTGCCCTCATGTTTCATCCTTCCTCACAGTCAGCCTTGTGTGTGCTTCTATGCACATCTATCTCAGCTGCCTTTTTAAACAAATATTTTGCCAGGAACATTGATGTGGGCTTTAGGAGAATGTGCTAACTTAAAGCACAGCCATTATGGCAAGTGGCTGTGTTTATTTTTTTAACCTTTCCTTCTGCTATCAACAAAGTCCTATTTTCTTGTACCTAAAGAGGAAAGAAAATGCATATTTGCTCGTTTTGAGGTGGAAGAAAGAGAATTTAGAAAAAGTAATATGATTGGATATGATAACGGGTTAACTTTTAAAGTTTCTCTCTCTCTCGTGTGTATGTATGTGTGTGGGGGGGTGGTGAGGGTGGAAGATTCTTGATGACTAGTTGATGAGACGAGATGAGTGACTCCACGGTTAAATTTCTGTCTGAACAGTGACAGTAGCTGGTTGTTTTTTTAAAGAGAATCCTAATCACCCTGGAGCTGTATAGATCTAACAGTCAGTGCTTTCTTCTGCTTGAACCGAGTGGAAGTACTTTTTAAGGAATATCTATAAATAGCGTTTGTTTAACACATGCCGAAAACACAAAGTTAAACTTTTAATTCCGATTTTAACAGGCGACCCAGGAAAACTGGCCCAAGTGAGTAGCGCATATATAAATAAGAGAAAACTCATCACGAGAGCTTTACAGTATTTAAATTACATGCGTGGTGCTAAAGGGAGTAGTACATTGGAAGACCTCAAATTGTTGCAAAATTGAAATGTGTTAAAGGACATGTTTTGGGAGTGTGGAAAATGTGGTCAGGATGTCCACATTGTTTCACCAGGGAACACACTGTTGTCAAAGTTCATTTGCACTTTTTTGAAAAAAATGACAGCTCTACCTTTTGTCCCCAGGGATAGACAGTAGTACTTAGTCTGTGTCCTGACACTTGAGAAAACAAATGTTAACTCCTAGATGACTTCAGCATATCGCGGTCTGGAACCCCACCAGTCTGCACCTTACCTGAGGACTAGTCCGGGGCTTTCAGAATGTGCCCCGTGGGCCACTGCTCTATAATAGAATAGAAACTCACGGTGGACACTTGAGAGGCTTTGTAGCAGTTGGACATTGCCACACCTGCTTATATTTTATAAAAGGAATGCTTCACAACACATTAGAAATTTGAAAAGCCTTCCCACACCACCGATGTCTGAGAAGCACTAATCTAGTGCATCCCCTCCTATTGCGCGTGAGCCCCTGGGGCTGGCGGAGGTGAAGCCCCTTGCTCCAGACCTGTGGTTTTCATGGGGAGAGCAGGCTCCCTGATTCAGGGTCCCCACTCCCAGTCCAGTGTTCTATGCTGTGTCACCTTGGTGTTGTAAAGGTCCTAACTAGTAGAAATGTTCTCTTTACCACTGACTCACCACTCTCCTCTTCTTGGGACAGAAGGAATCATTCTGTGTGTTTTCTTTATTACCTTTTTCCTAAAAAGTTAATTGGTATTGAATACTTCCTGCAGATAACTTACAGTCCTCTCTGAAGACTTCTAAAATATTAGAACACTTAAAGGAAGACAGCTCAGAAGCTTCAAGTCAAGAAGAAGGTAAGTGTGGATTCACTGGAATAAGTCATTTTGCCTGATATAGGCACAAGGATAGGCAGACCATTAGAATAGATTAAGGAGCCAAGAAACAGACATATGGAAACTTGGAATGTGACAGGTGGCATTATAAATAAGTGAGGAAAAAATAGACTATTCAATAAATGATGTTGGCTGGCTTTCCAGTTGAAAAAATATTATATAATTAGATCCCTACTTACATCATGCACAAAAATTTCAAGTAAGTAACAAAAGATAAGTACATATAAACTTAATGTAGTATATAAAATGTAAAACCGAACTTTTAAATGTTAATAACCTGGGAAAGAAGGCTTTCTTGACGAAGCAGAACGTGACCGTGGTGGAGATCTTTTTTCTAAAATAAAACTGAACTTGTAACCAAAAAACAGGCAGTTAGAAGATATTTACAGGCTAGTCACAGTTGAAGAAAGACTATACCCAGACAATAGAAATATTCCTCCAAAAACTCAGAGCATCAGTCTAATTGACAGTAAGGACAAAAGATAAAGATAGTTAATTCATGGAAGAGGAACTGTGAATGGCAATTAAGCAGTGTTTAGCCTCACGAGTAGTCTGAAAAATGCACACTGTAAAAACAACAAGATATCATTTCACGCTCCCCGAATTAGTAAAACATTTTCAAGTCTGACATTACCAGGGGTATGAAGTAATGGGAGCTGATCCGCTGCGGATGGGAACATAAATTGGTACAACTCATTTGGACAGAAATTTGACACTGTGTAGTGAGGTTGGAAGTAATTAATTTCATGCCACCACCCAGCACTTCTGCTGCTATGAAAATTGTTGTCCGTGTGTTCAGGGGATGGAGACTGAAGTCCTCACAGCAGCCTTGTGTGTAATAGCAAATACCTGGGTATCACCTGGGTGCGGTAAATCTTAATAAAAACACGCAGTAGAATACTTCAGCTAGTTTATCTCTGTAGAGGGAGGAAGTCAAGTGGAATGGAGAAAGGCCTTCAGATGTTTCTGTGATATATTTTGTTTCTTAATGAAAAGAGGCAAATATAGTTGACCCTTGAACAACAGAGCGGTAAGGGGCACTGCCCCCCTTGCGGTCGAAAATCCATGTATAACTTCTGACTCCCCCAAAACGTAACTATTACTAGCCTGCTGTTTGATCAGAAGCCTTACCAAAAATGTAAACAGTTAACACATAGTTTGTATTTTAGATGTATTATGATACTGTATTCTTAAAGTAAGCGAGACAAAAGAAAACGTTAAGAAAATCGTTTACATTACAGTAGGACTGTAGTGTGTTTTTGAAAAGTTGCCCCTTTAAAGAGTTTTCTGTGAAAAGTGCTTAGAAGCGTTCTGCATGGTCTGGTGATCCTGTCACCATCACATAAATTAGTTGCGTCATCCTCTTGGATTTTTGGCAGCAGCATTTGGTATAATAATCGTTTCTTCCTCTACCGTAGATGCGTTACAGCACACCATAATCCACAAGAAACACACCGGCAAGAGTCCCCTTGTGAAGTACGTATCTAATTCCTAAAACAATGTCTTTGTACGTTTGTAATTCACTGTGTCACATTTACTTTAATCACTGAGACGTTTGCCTAGAAGTCTGCTGTTTTACTGTTTGCTTGTTACTTGTCCAGCCTTTTCTGTGTCATCTTCCTTTTCTTTCCTTTCTTGCTGTAAGGTGGTTTTATTCTGTTTCTCCGTTCTGTTAACTTTGAGAGGTAATGTTTTCGATTCTTCTAGTGGTAACGAGGGGTCATGAGATTGTATTCTACATCTTGGACTCTCTAAGGTCTGGTACTAATGGTGCTTGCAGCACTTCCCCTGTGAGGACCTTTATTCGCTGTTATTTCACTTACCCCTCCCACCTTACAAATTGTGGTTGTCCTGTACGTTATTCTCCCTGTAGTTTAGACCTTGTGAAGCCTACCTTCACCTGTCACTTGGATTCTGCTGTTCCACTGCCTTCATTCTTTACCATGTGTCTTAGCGTCCGTCCATGATTGTTTCCTTCCTGCTGAAGGACTGCAGTAGTTCCTGTAGCTCTGTCTGCCATTGATGCATTTACTTTGTTTTTACCTGGGGGGAAAAAAATGTTTATTTTGCCTGCACTTTTCCTGAATGTAGGATTCTACGTTGGCAGTGACTTTCTCCAAGTGCTTTGAAAGTCAGTTTTTACTGTCTTCCTGTTTAATGCCTTTGATCCCTCGCATGATAGCCTCAGCCCGGCTCTAGGACCCTCTTCAAGTTTCCGCTGTCCCACCCAAGCTGTAAGACTTTCCACCTTCTGCCTCGGGGCCCTGGCTGATTCTGGGGACCTGGTTGGCACTCAGACCAGCATAGTCCAGAAATGCAAGTTAATTTGCCCAGGGGGTCAGCACTCAACTTATGGGGAGGCTCCAGCTTCCTGTCCTTTGGATAGATAATTCTGGGAGGTCCCAGCTGGTTTGCGCCTCTGTTGTTATGTTGGCAACCTTACAAGTAACAGACCCTTACAAGTTGGTTTTTCCTCTTTTCCCCTTTCATTCTGCACACTTTTTGTTTTGCTTCCTGAGCTCACCTCCCCTATCAACCATGCCACCCCAGATTCTCCTTCTGGGGAGAACTAACAAAGACAGCTGGCATTCATTGTTTCAGCCTTGTTGCTCTTTGGAAGTGGATGTGCTTTTCACAACCTGATTGCTTTTTAAGATTTTCTCATCTCGTTTTGAGCACTTTTCTAAGATACTGTTTGTGGCTGTCTTTGAATGAATTTCACTTCTTAAGCCTGAAGCCTGATACCTTTTGATTTTAGAGAAGACCAGGCCACTACCTTTTCAGATACTGCTTCCACCTGATTCTCTTGTTTTCTCTTCTGAGACTTGGGGTACTTCGTGTGTTAGACTTTCCACCAGGCCCTGTGTGTCTCCTAAGCTTTTCTGTGTTCTCTGTATTTTCTTCTTCTCCAGCTTCAGTCTAGTTTCTTCTGGCCAAAGTTCCTCCTTACTGACTTTGTGTGTCTGCTTCTATCCACTGAGTTCTTTAATTTTTTTTTTTTTTTAATGTTTATTCCTTTTTGAGAGACAGAGCGTAAGCAGGGGAGGGTCAGAGAGAGAGGGAGACACAGAATCGGAAGCAGGCTCCAGGCTCTGAGCTGTCAGCACAGAGCCTGATGCTGGGCTCGAACTCAAGAACTGTGAAATCATGACCTGAGCTGAAGTCGGACGCTCAACCGACTGAGCCACCCAGGCACCCCATTATCCGTTGAGTTCTTAATTTCAGTTTCTTTTACAGTTCCAGAATTTAAGTGTGGTTCTTGTTTGTATTTCTCGGGACATTCCCCAAATTTCCCATCTTCTTGCAGTCACTGACCTATTAAACACTGTTATTTTAAAGGCTATGTCCAGTAACTTCTGTCACTGGATTCTTTTGGAGCCTGTTTCCGATGTCTGTTTCTTCTGTTTTTCAGTCACATTGCCCTGTCCTTTGACATGCCTTAGATATACACAGTACTTAGCTATCCTCTCAAGATCGGGGTTACACTCCAGCTGTGAGTGGCACAGGATGACCATATATAGTGTCTGAAGACAACTTACACTTGTTACTAATTTCCTTAGAGACAGGTGTTATTTATTAGATAAGATAGCTGTGTGATAATTTATTCTCATAGCATCCTTTTTTTTCTTAGAGATATCACTAGGCATTCTTTAAAAAATACACACACATACATACATACACTGAACAAAGGGTTACTATAGCTTCTTCATTATATGAGACAGTATAGGTTTGAGTACTGAGGACAGATTTTCACAGCTTACAAACTTCTTCTGATAGCACCATTGGTACAAGTTGTTCTCCGTTGGATGGGCTCACCGTGCAATATTCTGAACAGAACGGAATTGTGGATTGGAGAAAGCAGAGCTGCCCCGCTGTTCAGCACCCGGAGCACTGTGTGGCCTTAGCTGACCAGGTATTGGAGGGTTTTGTTCTTGTCTCCATGCATTGCTGCTCTACAAGAGTTGAGTTCTCTGAAGTATTATTATGTCAGATAGTATAGCTGTTAGACTTTCAACTTAATTGGAATATATGGTCTAAACTCTTCTGACACCTGAAAAAATATCTTGAGATTGCCTTTATTGCTCAGAAAAGGAGTACATTTTAATGCGAATCTTATAATGTTTATTCTAACTAGGGATACATCAAATGGTTCTGCCAGATTTTTTGCTTTTGGAAAAATTATTCACATGTCAGTCACTATCTTGCTGTTGGTGTTGTGAATTTTGAGCCTGACCGTCCCTCATGAGAAGTTGGATGTAATGTAATGTAATTAGGAAATTACACTGTAATTTAGGAATGTAATTAGGAAATATTTGCTTTCTCCAGAGTTGGTGTAATCAGAGTGCAGAATGCTCGCAAGCACCGTAGATGCAGGGGAAGGCTTACTGGTGAGGCTATGGAGAGAGCCACCTTCTTTTCAGAAAATATATTTGTTAACTGATGTTTATTTCTGGTCAGCACTCAGCTCCAAATGTCAACCTTTACTGGAATGTGGTTTTATAAACGAAATGTTCTGAGAAGTTGTATGTTACCTTAGTCATACTTAATGGCCTGTTTTCAGAGTCCATTCAATTATACCTTTACTCTCTCTACTTCAGCGCCTACACCTTCTCTTCTTAAAGTTGATAAAACTGTGTTGTACTTCAGAAGAACACTGTTGAACGTGTAAACAAATGCCAGTTATTTGTATGTTTTATTTTGTGCTCAGAAGAAAGAATACGGGGCCATTTTAAAAGCAAAATTCAAAAATAGGTATTTTTCTTAGATTAATATTGAGTATCAGAGAATGTGCAAATTTTAGTGGTTCAGGTAGGTATCTTCAAGAAATAGGTTAGAAATCAGAATTTGTTCACAATATATAACTGGGAGTGTGTCATTTTACTGTTTGATAGGAGAATAGAAGGATATCTACATGAGTGTGGGTTAGTTTTAGTCTGATTTCTTTTTATTCTTTCCATTAGCATTCAACTGAAAAACGAAGCTTATCTTCAATAAATAAGAAGAAAGGAAAGCCACAAATAGAAAAGTAGGTTCAATTTAATGTTTCCAGTAATAGGAATTGGTAAGAAAGGCAACATGTAGGCTTTGACTATGGGCATGTTTTGTTTATACAGAATAAATAGTATTTTCATTACATTTTTATTTCTAGGCCTAATTTTTTTAATTCAAAATAGTCAGCAAATGCAGATGATCAAAATAAAGCTATTGTCAAAATATATTCAGTTTGGAGGGACAAAACTCTCCGAACCGTACACTGAAGGGCGAATCTTGCATTCAGATTATACCTTACTAAAAATTGTTTTACTATAAAAAATAGAATTTTAGTAATACTGTTTATGGTGTTCTCTAGAGAGCCTTATAAAAAAATGTCAGTAACATGTATATTTTGGGTTTAGGGAGAAAATTAAGAAAACTGACAACAGATTGAATAGTAGAATAAATGGTATCAGACTCTCAACTTCCCAGCATGCCCATGGTGGTTCTGTGAAAGGTAAGAAAGTTTGTTTTTCTTTCAAATACCCATCACCTACATGTATTTGGCATGATACCTGTTTTAGTAGCTGTCGAGCTGTGGTGTCCGATCCTGAAATTATACCGTTAACCTTGCGCGGATGGGAATAGCAGGTTCTGAATTAAACCATTCTGAAGTATTAATGGAACTGATGTAGGAAGTCGGAAGCAGCCATAGAGGTGAACCTTTCCTTTGCCACAGTTGTGCCTCCCCACCGTTTCCTTCCTCTGCAGGCCACGGGCTCCTCGCTTGTCCACTTCTCGAGCCTGTCCCTGCTCCAGAGCACAGGTCCGAGCACCTGGGGGATCCTTTCAGCCCTCATGGAAAGCTGTCCCTGTCCTTGTGTAAAGTCATTTTTAGAATCTTGTTGACGTTTTCATGTTTTAATGACTGTCCTTTGTGGGCTTTTACGGAGTTCTAGGGGAATGCACACACTCAGATTTCTATTGTACTAGATTTGTATAGTTTCCATTTACCTGCTTTTAAGTTTTCTTTATTTTCAGGTTTTGTATTTATTTGAGAAGTGTCCTTTTTGCTGGTTCATTAATAACTTTTCTGTGTTACGTGTACCATTAATAGCAAAGACAAAAGAGAACAAAAGGCTCCTAGACCCCTAGGAGTATGTTTTGTTCATGTGTGTACCTCCCACATTTGTTGGTTGGACTGATTTCACAAATTAAGGATTTTTTTTGATTTAAATTTTATGCAAGTATTAGTACATTCAGTTGTGATGCTACAACATAAATAACCAGAATATATTTATTTTTTAATGGAGTGTGTTTTTAAACCAGGTACTTATTCACAGAGATTGAATATTGATACAGGAAATATGGTTACATTTTTCCTCTAAAATCAGCTGGCCAACTTACTGAGTTAACTAACTGAACTGTCCTTGGGGAAAAAATGACATGGGGGAAAAAACACGTCGTTTATGAGTATATTGTAACACTTAACTATCTTTGAGGTTTCCTGTGGTGGTGGTGGCAGCTAAAAGGAGGAGGAAAAAAGCTAAAATAAGAATGGCAAAAGGTCTCTGTCGGCGGATGGTTGAAAATTACTTGTGGCAGATCTCCCTGTCTCTGTTCTTCCTCCTTCCAGCTCACTTCCTACACTGCCCGCATATTTGTCTCCTAGGTCACATCCTAAATCGGATCATTCCCCAGTTGAAATTCCTGTCAAACGTATCCCACCCTCAGAAGATCGCTCTCTCGTCCCTCATGTGATTTGGGAACTACTGCTCACTGAAGAAGCACACAAGTCTTCTGTCCTCTTTAGCCTCATACTTGCAGAGAAGTTCTGTGGACTTTGATCTTAGACAAATGTGGGTTTGAGTCTTGTCCTCCAGTTCCATAAACGTGTGGCCTCTCTGCAGCCTAATTTCTCTCATTTCAGAGACAGGACTAATAACCTCCCGCCCTGGATTGTAAGGATTAAATATGGCAACATCTGAAGAGCACTTAACTAGTGCTGAGCACATAGATGTTCAATAATTTAGTTCTTTTCCCTATTCTAAGTTAGAAGAAAACATACACTTGTAGGTTATTAAGAGCTTATAAATAGCATCCCAAATTCCAATTCCTTTTTCTCTTTATTTTCCAATACTCTGAAAATACAACCTCAGGATTTCTTATTAAGATAAACCTTATTCTTTGTCATGAAGTGTGACTATAAATAAAATATACTTTGTACAGCTTTGCATTGATACCAGATGTAACTCAGATGTTTGCTGACTCCAATTTAAAACAACAACAACAACAACAAAAACCTCTGTTGATTAATTTCCTTTGGAAATATTAGGTTATAAAGAAGGAATTACCTTTAAGCATTCAGTAAACGTAAGATATATTTAAGGTTTTGTTTCTTTGTGGAACAAATCCTACATGTCATAAAGTAGTAGATAGTGTATTGGGGTTAAAAATGTCAGATCCTTCTGATTGGTAGGTTGTCTGGGTCTTACTTAGTTTTAACTTTAAAATTTAACTTCTATTTTGAGTAATAAGACATTTATATTGTTGAAAATTCTAAAAACACAGAAGGGACCAAAAGTCCCTTACTGCCTCCCTTCATGTTGTGTCCCCGAAAAAACAGTGGCAGTGCTTGCTATTTGTCATCTGTTTTCTTTGCATTGTGTTTGTTTTTAAAACCTCAAGCTTTAAGTTTCTCTGCTAGAAGGATGTGTGCTTTACTTCATCTGCATTATTAAGAACTTTTTCCCACTGCATCACCTGTGTTTCTTCCACCCCATTCGTCTGTTGCTGATTGTGGCACCAAGAAGTTTGGGGGCCGTGAGATGGTTGACCTCTCAGTAATTCTTATGACAGATTTCAGTGACTTCAGAGTCTCCAGCTTCCTATAATAACCCACTGTGTTTCTGTCATCTCATGTATCTAAATGGTTCTTAAGTCTACCCGACTTCTCTTTGTTCATAAGTACTAATAACCAGGATTTTTATTGTTAGAATAGTGTTTAACATTGTAAGGTTTTGCTTTTCGTCTTCTTAATAACATGCACAACCTTCTACTCTTTGAGACGTGATAATAAACAAAAAGGTTTATGCTTCTATTTAAAAGGAGAGTGTGGGGGGGCGCCTGGGTGGCTCAGTCAGTTAAGTGTCCGGCTCTTGACTTCAGCTCAGGTCACGATCTTGTGGTTCATGAGTTTGAGCCCCACGCCGGGCTCTGTGCTGACAGCGCAGAGCCTGATTGAGGTTCACCCTCTCCCTCTCTGTCTGCCCCTTCCCTGCTCATGTGCTCTGTTTCTCTTTCTCTCAAAATAAATAAACTTAGAAAAGGACGGTGCATGAAACATCCTTTGGCATAATTGTTTCATGCTCCCCTTCCACACTTTGACTCCATAGGGTCACATAATAATGATTTCTGATGATAAAAATTCCAAAGACTCTGCACCTTCCAGGTGATCAAAAAGAAAATTCTGTTTAGCATAGATTTAGATTTATGTATGTAGTTCTTTGAAAACTGCAAATTATTATATTGGCAGTTTGGTGATGAGAATATTTACTGGCTAATATAATCGAGAGTAAATCATTCTGTAAACTGTGATTTTGAGAAATAGCTGCTTTTTTTTTTAAACCTAGTCTGAAACTTAGCTCTTTGAAGTTTCAACAACTCCACTGTAGTTTCACTGTCTGAGTTGTAGTGAGCAGATAGATCTCAGCTCACCCTCCCCCCAGGGGCTCCCTGTCAGCCCATCATTTCTGGCTTGAGATTGTCATTGAATCTTTGATTCTCTTCACTGAATTGTTCATTTTGTTCATTATGCTGGTTGAAATACTTACATGCACAGTTTGCATGTATGCCACAGTTTCAGAGGTTTCATTTTCAGTAGTCCAGTTAATGCCAGGCTTTTTGGCCACCGTGGCACATTAGATTGTCCTCAGGTGCTGTTGACGTTCACTTGCGTCCCTTTCCTTAGTCATGTTGTGACTGGAAATTCAGAACCTATTACCGTGTGTAAGTGTACTCCAGATGACTTTTCTGTAAAATTATTTCTTGTCCAAGTCGCTCCTCTGCCACTTTTCTTACAGCCTCATGAGATCTTGTGCAGTTTTCCCTTGGCAGTTTGGCATTTTATTACCCAAAGGGATTCCGCATCATCTGCATTCTTAATGACTTTATTCTTTAATATTGATTTACCATTTGAGTGGTGGGTCATCTTTAACAGTACTAACCTCCTTATAATTTAATGCCTTTAAAAGACACAGATTAGTCAACTAATTTGCGTATTACACAAACCATATCTTTTTTCTAACACCTATTTTGTCCAAGTGATTACCTTTTATTGATTCTACCAGGTTGCCGAAGAAGTGGTTCACTCATCTATAGTCCTGAAATCTCTCCAGAATTCCTTCTATGGGGATTTCTGTCCTAAACGTGTGTTGGGTGCTTGCTGCGAGGCAGAATCTCTGCTGGCTCAGCTGGGTTTACAGGAATGAATAGAACAGTGACCTAAGTTTGGGCCAGTGCAGGAGTGTCCAGTACTAGGTGTACCAGTAATCTTTTCTCTGGGCCCCGAACAGAAACAGCTGATTGGTCGGGGCAGATCTGCACCACAGCCCCTGCCCCACCCCATGTTGGCTTCTGGGCGGAACTCGGGGGACTAATCAGTCTACTAGATGGGGAGCATCGTCCTCTGTTTCAAATACTCAGGCATAGTGATTCGACCAAATAAACATTCCGGCAGTCAGTTCTATTCCTGAGTTCTGATAAAGAATGAATTTTCCAACAAACTCTGAGGAGTTAAAATGTCTAGACTCAGAAAATGGCTCAGTGTGCTCCTACTGAGCAGACCCTATGATGAACTTTTACTCTGATTTTTTTAAAGTCAGTAAGATTGACTTGTCCCTGTGCCTTTGTCTTAAGAATATGCTTGTTATTCAATTATTTTCAATTAAAATTGTGTTGTAATAATGAATTTTTACCTCAAGGCCCAGCTTTTTAGGTGATTGTAGAAAAACTAAAAGAAAAAACTTTTTACAGCTATAACTAATTCTTTTTTTTTTTTTCTTGTTTTTAATGTTTATTTTTGAGAGAGACACAGAGACAGAGCATGAGTTGGGGAGGGGCAGAGAGAGGGAGACACAGAATCCCAAGCAGGCTCTAGGCTCCGAGCTGTCAGCACAGAGCCCGATGCGGGGCTCGAACTCAACGATCTGTGAGTTCATGACCTGAGCCGTAGCTGGACGCTTAACCGACTGAGCCACCCAGGCGCCCCGGCTATAGCTGATTCTAATGGTTCAATTCAGAAATTAATATACTTAACATGATTTTTTAAGAATAGAATTGTTATTTTTAGATGTGAATTTGGACATTGGATCTGGACATGACACATGTGGAGAAACCTCTTCAGAGAGTTACAGTTCTCCCTCTAGCCCACGGCATGATGGAAGAGAAAGCTTTGAAAGCGAAGAAGAGAAAGACAGAGGTTTGCTCTTTGGAAGGGATATGGGGATGGTGGAGGGAAATGTGTGTTGTCTCTTAAAATCTGTCAAACATAAGTAATTTTATGCTCCTATAACTGTCATTATTAATTTTAAATTTAATTGGTATAAAGGGTGCCTTAATGACCACTGACTTGGAAGTTCCTAGCAGTGTTGATTTTTTTTAAGCTTATTTCACTGCATATGAAATTAAGTAGAAAGAAAAGAGTCATAATAAAGTAGTTTACTAGTGTAGAAAGATTGAAAACGTGTATGTTGCTAGAGGTACATATTTATAAGTTTCCTATCTTCTGATGGATTGATTCTTTTGTCATTATAAAATACTCTTTTTTTTTGTCTCTAGTAACTGTTTTTGGCCGAAAGTCTATTTTATCTGACAATAATAGAGCCACTCCTGCACTCTTTTGGGTATTGTTTGTAGGGCACTACTTTTTCCATCCTTTCACGTGTGTTTTAAAATTTTTTATGTTTGTTTGTTTGTTTGTTTGTTTGTTTGTTTGTTTATTGAGAGGGAGAGAGAAATCCCAAGCAGGCTCCCCGCTATTGGCTCAGAGCCCAGCGTGGGGCTCCAACTCATGAACTGTGAGATCCTGAGCTGAAACCCAAGAATCAGACGCTTAACCAACTGAGCCACCCAGGCGCCCCTTTCTGTCCTTTCACTTTAAGGCTGTTTGTGTCTTTGAATCTAAAGTGTGTCTCTCTTAGGATACAGCAGCATAGAGTTGGATTATGGCTTTTGAGCCATGCTGCCCATCTCTGCCATTTGATTGGAGTGTTTGATCCCTTTAATTTTACTGTAATTACTGATAACGTGGAATTCACATCTGCCATTTTGCTATTTGTTTTCTGTGTGTCTTAGGTCTTCACTTCTTCCTCAAATAGAAGATCAGAGTCGGCCAAAAGTGAGACTGTAGTGCTTTCTCAGTGCTTTCCTGGGTTTACATACAGCCCTCGACATTAATGGCTGTATGTAAACAGCCCTGACATTAAGCCATTAAACATGGCCTTCTAGATTTTCAAGAATATGTGCAAGCTTTTCTTTCTTTTTTTTTTTTTTTTTTTAATGTTTTATTTATTTTTTTGAGACAGGGAGAGACAGAGCATGAACAGGGGAGGGCCAGAGAGAGAGGGAGACACAGCATCCGAAACAGGCTCCAGGCTCTGAGCTGTCAGCACAGAGCCCGACGCGGGGCTCGAACTCACAGACCACGAGATCATGACCTGAGCCGAAGTCGGTCGCTTAACCGACTGAGCCACCCAGGCGCCCCTATGTGCAAGCTTTTCAAAGCTCCCTGCGGACATCTCATTCTTCAGTTTTTCCTTTTAAGGTTTTTGGTTAGTCTCTTGTTAGTCCCAACTGGTAGTGCTGCCTCAGGCAGCCAGGTTGTTAAACATTTGCTGCTGATTGATTGTGACAAATGCCCTGTGGGTAAGCAGCTGTTAACACAGAGTGACCTGTAACTGCTAGATAGACAATGACAGTTTTTTGGGGATGGGGCTTTAAATAGCTCCACCCATGTTTCTTCTGGTGGCTGCTAGGCTGCTAGTTTTTATAGCTACTGTAGTTGCAAAACTATTCCTTTATAAGGCTACTTCTGAGCTAGAGAAAGTACGCTGGAATTAGGGCAAGTTAAAATGCCATAGTGCTCACTTTTCTTAAGAGATTCAGTAGTTTTTCTTGAATAAACACTCCTCAGATTGCTGTAAGCCTTTAGTTAATTTCCAGAGTTCTAAAAAAGTTGATTTTGACAGTTTTTGCTAGAATTCTTGTTCCTTTTATGCAGGAGTGGAGTGTCAAAGATCCTTACCTTACTATTCTGGAAATGACATTTCAAAAATGTGTATGTTGAATGGGGATGTCATTCTTCACACATGGTAAAGACATCTGATTGGTAACATCTTGGTTATGAACATCTGCTTAGTAACATTTTGGTTCTAAGGTGTACCCATGGTAGTAGGAGGTATTGAATGATTTCTCTTGGGCCACCTGAAGATCTGTAGACATCCTTCTACCATAGCTTTCTGAGACCTGAGCTTCTGTGTCAGAGCGTCCAGTCAGGTCTTCGGGAGCTATGGCCCTAAGTGCTCCTGCATCACATACAAATAAAACCGATCTTGACTGTGCAGCTGTTGTGAAGTCCTATCAGACATAGTGTGCAGTGACTCTACAGACCCCAGTTCTGCTAATCTGAGGCAACAGTGTACTTCTGGTCTGCAGTTTTCTTGTGAAAGAAAAAAAAAAAAAAGGAAATAACCACCTAGAGCCATTACGAAGGTTAAATGAGAGAATTTTTATGCCTTCTCCAGAATAGACCGGCGTTCAGTGTGTTTCATTTCACATGCCATGCCCAATTCTGGAGGGCGTACCAGTAATCCTGGGGTTCTTAGGCCAATAGTGCAATTTGGCCTCTCTGAGAACTGTGAGGAGTGCATCTGTACTTGGGTTACTTTGCAGCCTCCCTTTCGTGTTGTCAGATTTGGCAAGTTGGTGGCTTAGATGGCAGAACTTGCCCTTTTTAGGATAGGCTCAGTTATCAAGTGGCTAAATGAGCCTTCCCTAAATGAAGAATCATTTGGAATATCTAAAACCAGCAGGGGGGGAGATGTCCACTGTGATAAAAAACTCTAATCATTTTTAGAATTTTGAGTACACAAAAAGGTTGCTTTAAAAAGCATGTGACTGGGGTGCCTGGGTGGCGCAGTCGGTTAAGCGTCCGACTTCAGCCAGGTCACGATCTCGCGGTCCGTGAGTTCGAGCCCCGCGTCAGGCTCTGGGCTGATGGCTCAGAGCCTGGAGCCTGTTTCCGATTCTGTGTCTCCCTCTCTCTCTGCCCCTCCCCTGTTCATGCTCTGCCTCTCTCTGTCCCAAAAATAAATAAACGTTGAAAAAATAAAAAAATAAAAAGCATGTGACTTTGTTGTTCTGTTGGTCATTATGGGGTTTTGTTTCAAGACTTTTATACTTTTCAAAGCCAGTGCAAAAAAGGGAGAGACCATCCCTGATTTGCTACATGAGTCCTTACAGTGCTCAGAAAACCGCTTGGTATCATTTAAACTCATGGGGCCAGTTACTATGACTTAAGATTTAAAGAAAGCCCAATTCAAATGGAAATTTAGTTGACCACCTGAAAAATATTGTATCTTCTTTGGACTTAAATGTTTACCTTTTGGGCACCTGGGTGGCTCAATCAGTTGAGCGTCCAGCTTCAGCTCAGGTCATGATCTCACAGCTTGCCACTTGAGACCCACGTCGGGCTCTGTGCTGACAGCTCAGAGCCTGGAGCCTGCTTCAGATTCTGTGTCTCCCTCACTCTGCCCCTCCCCTGCTAGCACGTGCACATGTGTGCGTGCTCGCTCGCGCTCTCTCTCTCTCTCTCTCTCTCTCTCTCTCTCTCCCTCTCTCTCGCAAAAATAGATAAACTTAAAAAAAATGTTTATTTATTTATTTTTTTTAATTTACGTCCCAAATTAGTTAGCATATAGTGCAATAATGACTTCAGGAGTAGAATCCACTGATTCATCCCCTACATATAACATCCAGTGCTCATCCCAACAAGTGTCCTCCTTATTGCCCCTTGCCCTTTAGCCCATCCCTCCACAACCCCTCCAGGGCCCTCAGTTCTCTATATTTAAGAGTCTCTTATGTTTTGTCTCCTCCCTGTTTTTATATTTTTGCTTCTCTTCCCTTATGTTCATCTGTTTTGTATCTTAAATTCCACATAGGAATGAAGTCTTACAATATTTGTCTTTCTCTGGCTAATTTCACTCAGCATAATACACTCTGGTTCCATCCATATTGTTACAAATGGCAAGATTCCATTCTTTTGATTGCTGAGTAATACTCCATTGTGTATGTGTGTGTATGTGTATACATGTGTACATATATACACACATCACATCTTAATCCATTCATCTGTTAGTGGACATCTGGGCTCTTTCCATACTTGGCTGTTGTTGATAGCGCTGCTATAAACGTTGGGGTGCATGTGCCCCTTCAAAACAGCACACCTGCATCCTTTGGATAAATACCTAGTAGTGTGGTTACTGGGTTGTAGGGTAGTTCTATTTTTAACTTGTTGAGGAACCTCCATACTGTTTTCCAGAGCAGCTGCACCAGTTTGCATTACCACCAACAGTGCCAAAGAGACCCTTTTCTTCCACATCCTCGCCAACATCTGTTGTTGCCTGAGTTCATTTTAGCCATTCTGACAGGTGTGAGGTGGTACCTCCTTGTGGTTTTGATTTGTATTTCCCTGATGGTGAGTGATGTTGAACATTTTTTCATGTGTCTGTTTGCCATCTGGATGTCTTCTTTGGAAAAGTGTCTATTCATGTCTTTTGCCCATTTCTTCACTGGATTATTTGTTTCTTGGGTGTTGAGTTTGATAAGTTCCTCATAGATTTTGGATACTAACCCTTTATCTGAGATGTCATTTGTAAATATCTTCTCCCATTCCATCGGTTGCCTTTTAGTTTTGCTGATTGTTTCCTTCACCATGCAGAAGCTTTTTATCTTGATGAGGTCTCAATAGTTCATTTTTGCTTTTGCTTCCCTTGCCTCTGGAGATATGTTGAGTAAGAATTTGCTACAGCAGAGGTCAGAGAGGTTTTTTTGCCTGCTTTCTCCTCTAGGATTTTGATGGCTTCCTATCTTGCATTTAGGTCTTTATCCATTTTGAGTTTATTTTTGTGTATGGTGTAAGAAAATGGTCCAGGTTCATTCTTCTATATGTCTCCATCCCGTTTTCCCATCACCATTTGCTGAAGAGACTGTCTTTATTCCATTGGATATTCTTTCCTGCTTTGTCAAAGATTAGTTGGCCATGTGTTTGTGGGTCCATGAAATGTTTATCTTTTACTGTGTATTCCTCTGATGGTACAGCTACAGATAAAATGCCTTGGATAAGTTATTAATTTTTGGATACTTTTTTGAAAAAAGTTTAGCAAGAAGCACCTCAGTTATTAAGGGAAGTTTATAGTAGAACCACTTACTGATAAATTGAATTTCTTCTTTCTAGTAATTGAGCTAATAACACTGTTGACATTCTGTGTCAGTAGGCAGGTTCTGTTTAACCTTTCTTGAGAAAGACTGCTGTTAATGATTTGTCTTTAGTATTGTTTCAAAAATTTTTAACAGCTGACTATAGCTACTGTTACCTTAATAAATGTAAACATTTTAAGTACGTTGTCCAGTTCTGCCTGTATTTATGAGCAAAAAGACATTGAAATAGGCACAATATTTAATTGCATGGTTTCCATACATATTATTGCCATATCTGGGTTTATGATGTTTACGTGCTGTGAACTGGACTTTCTCTTTTGCCCTTTTTATACCAAAAGTCAGGAAATCCAGGGGAAGTTTAGATTGCAGTTATTTCTGTATACAAGCGTAAGAGTGATTGCAGTAATAACACCGTATGAAGTATAATTTTGTATTTGCCACTTCACTGGTCCTGCTGTTGGAGAAATGGCAGCACTCTTACATTTGTCTTGCTTCTTGTGTTCTAACACCATTTGTTTTATGACTATAGTCGTGGCTTTATTTCCCCGCTGAAATATTTAAGAGTAAGAGCATTTATTCCATTGTTTTCCATTCCCTTCCGTTCCCTTCCTCTAGATATTTGGGTTAAATGCAATCTTGTGATTGAGCTCCTTTAAATTGTGTCATGTACGGGAGACATCTGTGAAGACCTTGGGTTTGGAGTACAGAATATAAATTAAGTGAATTGCCTAAAATCGATGAAGGTTAAAAAATATCCAGTCCTTTTCTCAGTAATCAGGTGATACCAAATAAATCTCAGTCTTTGTATTGTGCTTCATTCGGCCTCCAGTTAACCTTTTTGTTGCTGATCTCTCCATGGATTTTTTTTTTAATTAAAAACTTAATTGTTTTAGAGCGGTTTCAGGTTTACAGTAAAATAAAGAGGGAGGTACCGAGATTTCCCATATGCTTCTGCCACATGAATAGCCTACGCCATTATCAGCACCACTCACTAAAGTGATACGTCTTTTGTCAAGGATGAGCCTCCACTGACGCACTGTTCTCACCCAAAGCCCATTGTTTACCTAGGGATTCATTCTTGGTTGTTACACGTTCGGTGGCTTTGGACGAATGTATAATGACTTACATTTACCATTATGATACCCTACAGATCGTTCTCACTGCCCTAAAAATCCCCTGTGCTTCACCTCTCCCCCCAACTCCCCACCCCTGGCAACCACCGGTCTTTTTATTATCTCCGTGGTTTTGCCTTGTCCCGATTCTCTTTTAAACGAAGTCCATAGACAGCCAAAAATTCTTGGCTGTCAGGTAACCGAGGGACACATTTCCTCCACTTCCAAACTTCAGGGTTCATTTTAGATACATAGTTCAAGTTTATTTCTAGCAGGAGATCGGAGTTCCGCTTTGACAGCTGTTTGTGTTTGTTTTCCTTAGACACAGACAGCAATTCTGAGGATTCTGGGAATCCGTCAACGACCAGGTTTACAGGCTGTGGTTCTGTCAACCAGACCGTCAGTGTCAAGCCACCTGTTCAGATTGCTTCTTTAGGAAGCGACAACGGAGGCCTTCTAGGAGACCCCCTACATGCGCCCAAGTATCAGCATATTTCTTTTATGCCAACTTTACACTGTGTCATGCACAATGGTGCCCAGAAGTCTGACGTCGTCGTCCCTCCACCCAAATCCGCTGACGGCAAGACAATAGGGATGCTTGTTCCCAGTCCCGTTGCAATTTCTGCAATAAGGGAGTCCACGAATTCTACCCCTGTTGGAATACTGGGGCCAACAGCTTCTACCGGAGAATCCGAAAAACACCTCGAATTACTGGCTTCCCCTTTACCTCTTCCGTCGGCGTTCCTCCCGCACAGCAGCGCCCCTGCTCTGCACCTGACAATTCAGAGGCTAAAGTTGCCACCGCCACAGGGGTCCTCCGAGAGTTGCCCGGTTAACATCCCGCAGCAGCCACCCGCGAGTCTGAGCATCGGATCACCAAACACTGCCTTTATCCCTGTCCATAGCCCAGGTAGTTTTCCGGGATCTCCTGTGGCTACCACGGACCCCATCGCAAAATCTGCATCCCAGGTGGTAGGACTCAATCAAATGGTGCCTCAAATCGAGGGAAACACTGGGACCGTCCCTCAGCCTACCAATGTGAAGGTAGTTCTCCCAGCAGCCGGCCTTTCGGCCGCACAGCCACCAGCTTCCTACACCTTGCCGGGCTCCCCGCTTGCTGCCGGCGTGCTGCCCAGCCAGAATTCCAGCGTGCTCAGCACGGCGGCGGCGTCGGCCCAGTCCGCGGGTGCGGGCATCGGTCAGGCCCAGTCGGTTCCTCCCGCTGTTCCCACCCACACCCCAGGCCCCGCCCCCAGCCCGAGCCCCGCTTTGACACACAGCACCGCGCAGAGCGACAGCACGTCTTACATCAGCGCTGTGGGAAACACGAACGCTAACGGGACAGTATTGCCGCCGCAGCAGATGGGCTCGGGTCCTTGCGGTTCTTGCGGGCGAAGGTGCAGCTGCGGGACCAACGGCAGCCTTCAGCTGAACAGTTACTATTATCCCAACCCGATGCCCGGACCAATGTACCGAGTCCCATCGTTCTTTACTCTGCCATCCATCTGCAACGGCAGCTACCTCAACCAAGCACATCAGAGCAACGGAAACCAACTTCCTTTTTTTCTGCCTCAGACTCCGTATGCGAACGGCCTGGTGCACGACCCGGTCATGGGGAGCCAAGCCAACTACGGCATGCAACAAATGGCGGGGTTTGGGAGATTCTACCCTGTGTATCCAGCACCTAACGTAGTTGCCAACACGAGCGGTTCGGGGCCCAAGAAGAGCGGGAACGTTTCATGTTACAACTGCGGTGTAAGCGGGCACTACGCACAGGAGTGCAAGCAGTCGTCCATGGAGGCCAGTCAACAAGGTAATCATGAGAGCTCCCAGAGGACTTGTTTTTGAGTGTGCCCGCTTCTCCCCACCTCACTGAGCGCGGGGAGCCTGTTGTGGCAGAAGGAGCTGGTGTGTGCTCACTTACGGATGGTGTGCTTTCAGTGACAGATCGTTCAGAGGCAAATGGGAAAACATAGCGTAGACCCGGGCCACCCAGCGCGAGGGAGTTGAGGAATTCAGTTTCCAGTGAGAGCCTAAGAACCGTTGAGGCACTTTGGAAGGAATATAATGGGAATTTGTGTCACATGATAGCAGATCTCTTGTTTGCAGCACTTTTTTTTTTTTAAGCTACAGTCCTGTTTTGTAGAGTAAGCGAAATTTTTAAATAGGAAGAAGTGGGAAGTAATTCTAGTCACCCGACAGGTATGATTGTTAGTTACAGTGTGGTACACGTATGCACAGCCGGCTGGCCCCATGCACACTCCCCCCCCGCCCCCCACCACGCTGCCCCTTCCCTTCCCAGCAGATGCTTAAAAAAAGATGCATAATGCATTTTAAGGAACAAAATATTTAAGCACTGGTTTGGGAGCAAGGGAGTTAGCTTGAACTCCGTTTAATGTTCTCGCCACCAGGAATAAGAAAGATGTTCTTAGATAAGTAGGAGTAAGATCACAAACTCAGCGTAGACGTCAGACTGTTCTCTCTCACTTGGATTTGGCTTTTGTCAGTTTTGCCAAGTCTCATCCAGAAAAGAAGTCTTGAAGTGCGAATGTGTATTTGGCATTTTTAAAGGAAGATTGGGTTTGCTAGCTTTAGGTTGGACTTAAAGCACAAACTTCCTCTTACTTTGGAAGGTAATCCTGTGTGCCATTTGGGACCATAGTAGTGCGGAGGAAGCTGCCTTCTGGCGAGCATGCCCTTTTGTTATCTTGTAGTGGTTTGTGATGCATTGCATTGTAAGCAGTGACTTAGCAGTTCTGTCTTTCCCGTTTTAGGCACTTACAGACTGAGATACGCACCTCCCCTCCCCCCTTCTAATGATACGTTGGATTCTGCAGACTGAAACGCGTAAAGCTTGACTGCTTAATACCCTGACGTGTTGGGGAGTCATGGTGGGGTGTGGAGGGGAGGAAAGGAAAGGTATTTTGTTTGTGTTTCTTTGTCTATACATTTCCTAGATTTCTATGCACTTGGGGTTTTTCATTTCTGTTGTACTGATGTCCAAAACAAAAAAGAATGCGTTGCTTTTGAGCCTCTGGTCTCCTGGTTCAACAACAGGCTTATCTGTATGATACATGTAATTTAAACCTCCAAACTATCAAAAGGAAAATGTTTGCTGTGCTTTTTTTTTTTTTACACTGAATACTTGCTGTGTGCAATGTTTACTGAATCTTTAAAACTGTGTATTTGACCTTTTTTCTTTTTTTTTTTTTTTACAACACTGGTGACAGTCATATGGTTTTGAAAAAGAGAAACTTTGCTTCTTCCCAGCTTTTCTCACTTTCACCGCAAAGGACACACGTCTCCCCGCCACCCCCTTTCCTGTGGCCTGTAAATCCAGGGTGAAGTGCTTCACCTTCATCTGAGAGGAGAAATCAAGTTCCCCAAATCGTGTGTATATATGTAATAAACAGCATCACGTAAATACATATATGCAGTGCTTGTTGTCCAAATCAAAATTCAAGTTAAGTGGAAGAGAGCGGAAGAAGTAAAACCATATGAAACTGAAAAAATATGATGTATGAAGCGGACAAAGAGCTTTTTCTTAAAAAAAAAAAACAAAACAACAAAAAAAGTTTTTACTTCGTCATACTTTTTTAGCCTGTTGCTTCAGAGAGACATAAAGTGAACAAACGTGTGAGTGTCGTGTGTGTGTGTGTGTGTGTGTCTGTGTCTGTGTCTGTGATGAAAGTCGACGGCTGATCTCTCTTGTAGTCTGTCACCGTGTCGTGCTAAAGAGACACTACCGGAGTAAAGATTGCTTCTTTTCTCACGCCGACTGTAGCAGTGATACGTTGTGTTCGAGATGTGTGTGGTCTGTTGCAGTCCGAGCGGAAGCTCTGGTTTCTGCGAAAGTCAGGTTCGTTCCCTAACCCGTCTCTCTCGTCGCAAAGTCACTTTGATAAGTTTCCCACTCTGCGTGATCATAATGTGAAAGACTGGCTTCCGAGTGTGTTCAGACAGTAGTAAGCATGTCTGTGTCCTGTCACTAAGTTTAATGCTGCTGTTTTAAAAAAAAAAAAAAAAAAAAAAAGTTTTTTTTAAAGCCAATCTATGTACTAAATTGCTTCCAGGTAATTTTTGATTTCCTAAAGTGCACTGAGATTATCTGGAAGCCTTGGGTGTATTTTTGGAACTGCTGCATTCAACAGCGATGAGCATCTGCCCCCGTACGGTCAGGGGTTCAGGGTCGGGCTGGTTTTGTTTTCCCATTCCTCAGTACAGAGCAGAAGGGATAGATTCGTGTCGTGTGGGGCGGTGTCAGTGCCCAGCAGAGGAACTTAAATACTTGGTCTGGGTTCAGAAGCCCAACAGATTGCTAGATAAAAGGAAAAACTTGAAGAAAAGAGAAGCTTCATTTAATGCTTCATGGGTAGCATTTATATTTATAACAGCAATGTACATTTTGAAACTAACTTTCAGGGTGGGAGTTCGGGGGGAAGGGAAAGGGGTGGGTGTCAAGGGGTAGATGAAAGCTTTAATTTAAAGAAGAAAGTTCGCATAAAGGAAATTATTTTGATTAAATATATTTTATTTGATCTGGGTATTTTTGGACCACATTATTAAATTAATTGCTAAGCTGCCGTTGAGTTGTTCCAAGTGAGAGTTTTGATGAGCCACGTATGGGCCGTGTTGGGAACCACTTGCCAGTTGTACTTTATGGAGCTTATTTTATGATTTAAAATACTGTACTGTATATAGGAGGTATGTTACCTTCTCCTTATTTGTATGTTTACCATATACTTTGATATTTGAAATGTTATGTACTGGAAAGGCCACTTATATTTCTAGAACAGATTGGATTTTATGCAACCCTTTTTCCTTGAATTAACAGCAATAAAAAAAATGAAAAACAGCTTAAGAATTGTGGTTTATTGCAGATTTTGTAAAAATGAAAAGGAGGAGGGCCTCACACACGGTGATTTGTTTTTTCTTTTCCACCAATCGAGCCGTTTTCCCCTGGGACGTGGGGCGGCGAATCCCAAAGTTTCTTTACCACCTGGATGTTCTTCAGTTTCTTCTCCAGCAGCCTTGCTTCGGAGGTCACCTGTGTGACCACGAAGAGGAGAGACTGTGTTTCCGGGCCCACCGAGCGCACGCCGCGTGCCCAGAGCTGTGTTTCTGGTGGAGGCTTCCCTCCCCCAAAGTGTAGAGAACACGATTTGCTTTCGCAGATTCATTACGATGGTGTTTTTCCGGGCGACTCTCCGTGCGTTGTTGACTAGCTTTTATTTCACCGGTTCTGTTGGCCGTGACCCAGTCTCCAGTCCGTTTTTACGCAGTCAGTAATTTACGGGGAGACCCTTTCCTCGTGTGCACCATACAGTCACGTCTGGTGGCGGTCCCTGAGGTCTCGTTGCGTGGCCCAGGCCCTGTCTGTCCTATGGTTGTCCCCCAGCATTCATGCAATAGTGGGCACTCAAGGGCTCCAGCTGACCAGGCAGCAGACGATTGTCCAGAGGCATCTAATGAATGTCCCCTCTGGCCCCATTTGGACGGTGGGTTCCAAATGATCACAGCATTCCCGAGGCCCCAGCCCTCCCCTTCTCCCCTTCGGCTGGCACCCGTGCACCTACACGTGGGACACGCAAGCCGTAAGCCACCTTCACGTTAATGCGCAGGCTGCCCGTGTCCTTACCTGTGTCCCCTCCTCCCTCCTTTTCTGCCGCTGCACCAAAGAGCCCACGACTGTAAACTTTATCGTCCCCGTGCCCTTCCCCTCACATGTCACGTTCTCCTCCCTCACACACCGTGTACTACTTTTCTTGAGCTTTATGGAAAAGGTGTCTTGTACGTAGTCTTGCATGACTGTCTCTACTGGTTTGGGGTCCTGATGTTACGTTCCTGCAGTGTATTCATTGTCTCCAACTTTCCACTGTTCTGTTGTGTCTCATGGGGGAAAAACACAAACACACACTTTCCATTCTGTCCACAAACATGTGGGTGCTTTTCTTTTTTTTTTTTTGCTCTCACTGGAGCGTGTTTGTACCATCTCCTGGTTCGTGCATGCGAAGGTTCTTTAGGCTATAAATCCAGGAGTGCCAAGTGCTGGGTTGTAAGACACACAAAAATGCTCAGTTTTCCAGGATTTGCCAAATTGTTTCCCAAGTGGTTTACACTCGTGCCGACAGCATCCGGTCCCTCAGTCCGTATCCTGACACCCTCCTGCATGGAGGTGACGGTGCCGTGGAAGGCTTGGCATGGGAGGGCCAAGCATACCCTGGAAGAGCCCATGTCAGGCTCTGTGGAGGAGGGGAATGTGGAGAGGGGCAGGGTCCGGATGGTCCCAGTGTAGAAGAGGGGACGCAAGGCAAGGCTCAGGAATGGAAGCGACTGTGTTTTGTGGCCGGGGATGTGGGAGGAGGAGACGAAGGCCGGTGTAGGAGATGGAACATATGGAAAGAGTTGTGAGGTGTGTGGTTCAACAGGTAAAACAGAGTCAAGCTGGAGACTTTGAGGTCCGTTGAAAAATTAGAAATTACCAAGTTTCAAGTAGAGGAAGAACACGTTAATGATGGTACAGTAAAAACTTGGCTCGCGAGCATAATCCCGGAAACATGCCTGTAATCCAAAGCACTTGTATATATCAAAGTGTATTTCAGGAACCATTGACTCGGTTGCAATCATGTGGTGTTTGGCCGAATGTACGACTCGTATGGCAAGACATCACTCATTTATCAAGTTAAAATTTATTAGAAATGTTTGCTGGCCTTGTGGCACGCTCGCAGAACAAGTTCCTCGCGATCCAGGGTTTTACGTATTTAAAGAAACGTGGATGGTTGAGGAAAGAAAGTCTGGCCGTTCGAAGGCTGGTTAGGGCACCGGTGAGGCAGCGGGAAAAGTGGGGACAGAAGGAGGCGAGGGGAAGGAGCCTGGGCCTCTGAGCTTTATTTTCCCCAGAGAGGAAATGAGACTTTATTTTAAATTATAGCCATGAGGGTCAAATGAAATCACACGTGCGAAAGTTCGAACGTAATGAAATAGCGCCAAGGAGGCACGCCGATGTCTGTTGAATTCTTTTTTGATGAACAGGAGAATTGCACCGGTTGAGAGACCTGGAAACACGGAGGGGAACTGAATCTAGGAGGAAGGGGTGGTGAGGAACTTAGCAAAAAACACAGTTCTGCATTACGTTGGACTCAGTTATTTCAGCTCTGTCCACTGATAAAAGACCCCAAATAGTCCCTGTCCTCAAAAATTAACCCTAGCCGGAGAGCCTACCAACTAATGGCGGCTATGGGCCGAGTCGTGCGGTTCTGATTATTCGATACTGGAGTAGAATAAGTTCGTTCACAAGGCAGATCCACATTTAACTTTTCACGTAAGTGCTAAAAATCAAATTTTTCTGACAAGGTTGCAGAAAGATGAAAGCACGGTATAAAATAATTTTTTTTTTTTTTGACAGGTAGCATCTAGTACTTAAAAGCATCATCCATTTGAGCTTGGAAGACGTCTTTTTTCAATTCTACATACTGGTTACAAAAGCGCTCTGAGGTTGTTAAGGCAGTGAAGCCGAATGGAGGCAAGCGGTGACAATAGTTCGACCCCATAACCCTTCCATCGCTTCATCTCCAAAGAATAAAGAAAAATGCTGACTTCCCCCACCCCGGCCACCCCACAGAAAGGGCCATTTATTTTCAGAGAAATGAGGTGTGGGGGAGTAAGTGAGGAAGAGGGGTGCTCTGACTTTAAGCGTGGTCGCCGTATCTCCGGACCTTCCTTTTGGGGGGCGGGTGGTGAGGGGGCAGAGGGGCCGGCTCTTACGAGCATGAAGGGCTCTGGGGTCCCAGGTGTCAACTCAGGTGTACCCATCACAAGGACCGTGCACAGGGGGGCAGCGCTGTCCCCCAGAGAACGCCCATTAGCACACTGGCTTTAAGCAGTTTGGATTCCGAAGGTCCATCTAACGTCAGCATTTGTTCACTGCTTACAACACAGCATTTGTGCCTGTTAACATGCAAGTATCTTGAGACACTGACCTAATTCTTAAATGCATTCCTCCTTTGAAAAATGTGAGCCCTCTGGATTGGAGCGTGGGTACATGTTGCCTGAATTCTGTGTGTGTTTGCAAATGTCTGTCCATCTTGGGAACACAGAGGCTGTAGGCTTCGAAATTTTCTGCTCTGGAGACTGGGGCACATCACAGATGGCATCAAAGACCCTTCTTCCCGCAATCTACCTCTTGTGCAGTGACAGCATTTCTCGGTCACCAGAGCTGTTAATCCTCAGATCCTGTTTTGCTACTTGAAATTTGGGGGTGGGGGGTGGGGTGGGGGGCCGGGTGGCTCTTCATGTTTTTTTTCTTCGTCTTGCAGCTCCAACTTAATCTGCTGTAAAAGGAGGTCTCAGCCAGCCTCCCTCACCAAAAGAAATTGCTAATTGGGAAGCAGCGCCACCTGGTGGGGGACAAGGACAATGCAAGCAAACGGATGTTCTTTCCCACTGACCTAACATAGAGAAAATTGAACGTAAGACAGAAAACATTTGAGACTGTAAGCCTGTGCCCAAAACCGTAAAGAATGCAGGCAGCTGGCCATAAATGTAACTTGAGCAGTCTCCTCTTTCAGCGACCGCATTCTCAATTTATCACAAACATCTTAATCCAGTACTGCTGGAACTTCACAGTTTCCTCTGCACTTTCCCCTGTGCTCATTGGGCAGCACAACGTGAAGGGTATGGGATCTTCCTCCTTCCAGTCTTACAGGTCAGGAACTCGGGGTTCAGAAGCGGTGAGTGCCACAGACACGCCGATGTCCTCGTTGGCGACCAGCCCCAGCCTCACATTGGTGCTTTATCTCACGTGCTGCTTCCTGCCCCCCACTGGTGCTTCTCCGCTCAGCCAGGGGCAGTGACTTGTTCAGCCTTGTAAAATGAGAGAGACCACCCTGGGGCCCCTGGATTGCTGAGAGAGGACGGGGCCCAGGCCCGGTCAGTCCAAACGTGTCTTTTCTGTGTCTCGCTGAGGGACTTGAAGACGTGGGATGAGGGAAGGTTTTCGGAGATGGGAAACCCCGGGATTTTCAGAGCTGGGCTTTAAGCATCCGCCTGTCTCAGATAAATTTGGGGAGCAGCAGCTCTCACCTACGTGCACTAAACATGCAAATACCTCTCTTGAAAAACTGAGCTTTAAATTATCCCCAGGTGTCCGATAAGTTGAGCATTATGCAAATATTGCATTCATTGCAAGCCTACAGAACTGCAGAAATGGAGCAGCAGGGCAAGCGGGAAAGGCAGGCCCGCCGCTGTAACCTGGCACGTCCCTGGCATGCTGGTGCCTTCCTCACGCACACTTGTGTAAGAGGCGGCGTCCGTCGCGATTTTGTTCCGGCGCCCGCCCACGGCACACGTGACCTTTCTCGGGTTTACTTACAGAGCGGAGATGATGTTCACTCTGTAAAATGGTTGCAAAGGTTAAATCCGGCAACATCCATAAAGCTAAATGTGACACACAGTAGGTGCTCGAGGAATTCATGATTGCTAATGCCTTAATGCCCGTTAGAGGCCAAGACACCGTTAGCCCACGTAAGCATCCAACAAGCCTGGGAGGCAGGTGTTCTGCCCCGCTTTGCAGCTGGGGAGATGGCACGGAGGCCAAGTACCCGAGGGCACAGAGCAGTTGCGTGACACAGTGGGGTTGGAACCCGCGGCCCTCCCTCCTGGGCGTCTCCACTGCTTTGTGCCCACGTCACCGGATTTTTGTAGGCCCGTCAGTGTGATTCTGCGGGGCTTCCGGCGACAGGATCGGACAAGGGGGACTCGCAGGCAGGCTCCGTCTTAGCCTCTGTCACCTCAGAGCAACCAGCCCTCCTAGACCTTTCTTTTTCTTATCTGAGCGCTGAATGCTTGGTTGGGAAAGGGTGGTAGAAATTGAACTCAGTGATCTCAAGATTCTGTGACTTGAAGCTTGCTTTTTTCACTTTAAAAGGTTTATCAAAGGTTTCTAATTCTTTGCCTTGACACTTACTTTTGGCTTAACCGATTTGAAGGCCTTGTTGCGGGTGGTCAGGAACACAAACCCCAACCCCAGCCGTCTCCGTGTGCTGATGGGAGGGGAGACTGTTTTCTGGGCCCTTGGGGGTTAAGAGTTCCGAGAGAAGACCTCAGGCGAGGCTACCCAGCCTCTAGATGGCAGCACGAACAGTTCTGGCTGTATGCCATCTACCTGAAGAGTAGTTTCTGTTCCTCCTTACCCTCTAGCGTGGCGTTTCTGGGTTCTTCTCTACTCGTAAAGTTTTCATTTGCGGGGCCTTTGAGTCGAAAAATAAAGCTCATATATACCGAGTCTTGTGCCAAAGGACACGGGGTTGAGCGTAGCTCTCAGACTGGCAACCCGTAAGGTCCACAGATAAGGTCCCTGACACGTGCAAAGTATGTGAAATTCAAATTTCAGCGTCTACAGATCAAGTTTATTGGAACACAGCCAGTCACGTACGGGTCATGACGGCTTTCGTCCCACATCGGCAAAGTTCAACAGTTACGCCAGAGCCTGAAATCCTTACAATCTGTCTGAAAAGAAGCTTGTGTACCCCTGACCTCTATCGACCTCCTCTAAATAAAGATGCACTTTCCAGGGTCTTTAAGGTTCCAACGTGGGAGTGTAGGAATTTGCACTCTGTCCTTTTGGTGCTGTGTCTTCTTAGCGCAATAAAAGCATCCGGTGCTTGAGGAGGCCTGCACACATTTAGGCAGCCGCTTAGCAAACACCTGTTGGCTGGGACCTCAGAGGGTCCTAAGGGGCGCAACTAGCTGTGACGGGGTGACAAGCGTCGGATCACAGGGACTGGAGAGGTGAACTCCGCCTGCCAAGAACTGGGGGAGGATTTTCAAAGGCACAACGTCTTCATTGGGCCTAGAAGGACGAAGTCCGATGTTCCCTGGCAAAGAGGGGAGACTTGGCAAGGCAAAGAGAACCGCATGACCACACATGGGTCTCGGAAGACACACTGCCACGGAGGGTGTGTGTCGGGCCAGGAGCTGAGACGGCAGGCGGAGCTAGCGGGAGCCCGCGGGGGGAATGTCGGGGGCCGTGTGTGGAGCGAAGGAGCGGGCCTATCCCGCACCTGGGAGGGAGGCGGGAGAAGCAGGTCGCCAAGAAACTCAGGAGTTGTTTTGCTCACTGGTAAACTTGTGGCGCTTAGTGACACGTGCTAGACCCGCGCTGGTCTCAAAGATCACCTGCTGCAGTCACCTGAAGGGTTTAAATAAGAACACAGGTCCCCTGGACTCGCCCTTCCTTACCCAAACTCAGATCTACAGAACGGAGGTTCCTGTTTGGGAAGAGTTTGGGGAGTGGGAGCAAAGCAGAGCCTTCAAAGAAGGTTGAGAATGAGAACCCCGAAGTACCCGAAGATGGAGACAGCGAGGGTGTGCCCTTAATGAGCTCCCCCCCCCCCCACCGAAAGAATTGGCCATCACTGGCAGGTGCAGCAGGGATCAGGAATCACGGCCAGTGGGGGCGGGGGGGGGGTCGCCCGGGCTGGGCCGATGTTTCCTAGAGGAGGGGCGCGGGGTGGCAGGGGGAAAGGGACCGGCGACCCGGGGGCGCCGGGCTTGAGTGGGCCCGGCGTGGAACGGGAGCCGACGGGCGCCGGGGAAGCCGCGTCGCCGGGTTCGGCTGGGGGTGCGCAGCGCAGCGGCGGGACCCTCTCTACCGCCGTAGGGAGCCGGGGGCGGAGAGCGGGGCTTCCCCGCGGAGACCGTGCGTTGGCTCCACCGCCGCGGCCTTTCCTTCCTCCCGTCCCTCCGCCGCCTCCCGCTCGGGCGTGAGCGCGGGTCCGCGGCCGGCAGGGGGCGCTGCCGCAGCTGCGGCAGCTGGTTCCCGACGGCCGTGGCCTCTGGTCCCCGCTAGGTCCCCGGAGGCCCCCACCCGGTCCACAAGCCACCCCTGAGCCTCACGCCACCGGGGGACGGAAGAGAGTCCCCTGGCCACCGGAGGAGCTGTCTTTTTACGGGCTGGGCTCGAGGCAGGAGCAGCGAGGCCTACAGGGAACCACATCTGACTGGACTCCGACTCCGGGGGATTTATGGTAATAGGAAAAGGTGAGTGGCTGAACTTTGCCTTCGGGACAGCAGGGGTGAGGGGAGGGAGGGCAGCTTGCCTGACAGAGGAGCACGAACTCCGTTTCCGGGGCAACTTTGACACCGCTAGGCAAGCACTTTGCAGGCATTTGGGGAGGATCTAATTACTAACCAACAAATGATACCATACGTCTGTTTTTAGGGAGGTCCCTGGACAGTCTTTTAAACTCCGTCTAATTGCTCATTTTCTTTAAAGGCAATGTGACATAGTGATCGTCAAAGTCTAGATTGAATCCTAAAACGGCCACTTGAGCTGGAGCCTCGTCCGAGTAAGCGCCCTTACCTGAACATGCAGGTTGCAGGTGTGTCCACGGGGCACTGTGAGGGTTAATACACTCAAGCCATAATGCACTCCGTAGCCTACAGGGAGCTCTAACACATCGGTACATTCCCTTCAGAAATGTTTTCCTATTCCAAACCCGCCTTCCTATTTTAGGGCCTTTCAGAGTTAGGAATGCCTCTTTTCTGTGGACCAGACTGCACTTTGTTTTGTTTATATGTTAACCGTTTTTATTCCATACAATCATTCTCTACATGCATTTTATAGCTTTCCTTTTTATGACGGATGAGCCAATATTGAAACTTGGCTACTAAGGCCCCTAGTTTACGTTCGGTTCACTGCTGTGTCGTGCATTCTGTGGGTTTTGACAAATGTATGACATTTTGGCCCCATTGTATCTTACAGAGTAGTTTCCCTGCCCCCTCCCCCATGCTCTGCCTACTCATCCTTCCCTCCCATCCCCAGCAACCAGTGATCATTCTCTTGTCTCCATGGTTTTGCCTTTTCCAGAATGTCATCTAGTTGGATTCATACAGCACGTAGCCTTTTCAGATCGCCTTGTGAAGTAATTCACATTTAAGGTCGCTCCGTGTCTGTTCGCGAAATGATAGTTCACTTCCTTTTTTGCTGAAGAATCCATTGCCTGGATGGACCACAGTTTATTTATCCATCCACCTACTGAAGGATATCTTGGTTGCTCCCAGGAGTTGGCGATTATGAGTGAAACTGCTCTAAACATCCGTGTGCAGGGTGTATATGGATGTACATTTTCAACTTATGAGATTGACCAAAGAGTGCAGTCGCTAAGCCGCATGTTAGGATATGTCTAGTTTTCTAAGGAACTGTCGAACTGTCTTCCATTTTGTATGACTTCCATTTTGCTTCCCCGCCAGCAGTGAATGGGAGTTCCTGCTGTCCTCACCAGCATCTCATGTTGTCAGTGCTTTGGATTTTAGCCATTCTAGTAAGTATGTAGTGGTAATTATTGTATGAATTTGCAGTTGCCTAATGACATACAACGTGGAGCGCCTTTTCATATGTTTGTCATCTTTTTTGGTGAGGTGTCTGTTCAGATCTTTCGCTGATTCTTAAAAGCTGGGTTGTTTGTTTTCTTATGCTGACTTTTAAGAGTTCTTTGCATATTTTGGATAGTAATGTTTTGTCCAGTATGAGTTTTGAAAATCTTCGTCTTTTCATTCTGTTTCTGCTTTGTTCTTTCCACTGCGATGAAATGGAAATGTGGGAATGTTAAGGGACAGAAACCAGTCAGAGGGCTTCACTCTGTCTTTACATTTGTCGGATGCCACACCGAGCAGTCCCCAGTGGCACTTCCTGGTGCATTCATCGATGTGCCAGAAATGGATTCCTCAGTGTCTGCCGCGCCCTTGACCCAGAGCTGGCACAGGTCACTTGGCAGTGGGTGTAGACCCTGGGGGCATCCAAGTCACTTCCATGTAGGGACAGTCAGGGGGGCTTGGCCACTGCTGACCCCTTTTATTCTTTGCCCGGAAGACAGAAATCGTGGGCCTCCAGTGACGTGCCCCCCCATAACTTCTTCAACCTTATTTGGGACACAAAGGCTGAGTTCCTCCGCGATTTATTTATAGAGACATGCGTAGTAAAAGAAGAAGTAAGCCAGTTTTTAAATGCAGGCTTCAAGCGGGGGCTGCAGGTGTGGCCTGTGGCTCCTCAGTGCATCTGTGACTCCTTTCTGGAACACTACCCCCCCCCCCCCACACACACACACAGACCTTCGTAGGGCCTTGGCAGAACAAAAGACAATAAGCTAGACCATTAATCCTGTCTGCTTCCCACAGGATGGAAAATCAGTGCGTGGGCAGTGAAAGGGAAGTCCAGCCTCACGGAGGGGCTTTTCCTGTGGGTCTCCAGAACATTCCTCCCACCCCACCCACCTCATGACAAACTGAGGCAATGTCCTAATGCTTCCGGATAACAAAGCGTCTGAGGCTCTGAAGTTCAGTGTGAAAATACGCACATGTTCGGCTGTATTGGAAAGCACGGCAAAGAGAAAGTGAGATTCTCCGCGGTGTGTATGGCCCCAGGGAAAACAAATCATTGTGCAAAGCTGGTTCTGAATCCCAGCTCCCTCCTAAATCGGACTTTCCGCCTAATGGAAAGTGGAGGTGTGTTTGCTGTGGCAATTCATTCTTGATTGAATACAGTTGGAAAAGTCCAGTGAAAGTGGCAGAATGCAGTGGGCCAGGGGCTTATCCCAGGGCCCTCCGCGCGCCGTCTGGGGGGGGCCTGAGAAACGTGCACTCCAGGGTCCACCCGGGCCTACAGTGCAGCATACCTGGGAGGGGTGGGGGTGCTGAGCGGGGGCATCTCACAGGCTTCCGGGCTGCTCAGATGTGCACTGATTTTGAAAATCATGAAGTTTAGAAACTTAAAACCTGGATTTAGATGCGATGTCCCGAGGCTTCAGAATAGCTAAGTATCTTCTCTGAAGTTCAGTATTCATTGAATATGAATTAATTCAATATTAATTGTGGGCCTACAGTGTTGCCTCATAATTCCTTGAACCTTATGTGGGACACAGAAGACTGAGTTCCTCCTTGTTGTATTTACAGAGACACGTGGAGTAAGGATAAGTGAGCCAGTTTTTAAGCTGAGGCTTCCTGTAGGAGTTGCAGCAGCCATGTGCCTTTGGACAAATATGTAAGTACCTTAATTAAGCTACCGAAAGTACGGAGGCTAAAGTGTTTGCGACACACGCTAAAACATACGAGAGCTTCTCTGAAGATAAGGAAAAGGGGTCTCGGAAAGTATAGACCGTCCTTCTCTTCTGCTACTGTGTTTTATTCCATAGGAGGTAGTGGTAATGACGAGGTTTTGATCCTTATCATGCACCGGGCATTACCCTAAGCACTCCATGCCTTATTTAATCCTCAAACAATCCTTTGAAATAGGTGATGATTATGATACCCATTTTATAGATGAAGAAGCTGAGGCAGAGAAAGGTTAAGCAGCTGGCTTATAGTCACACAGCCAGAAAGGTGCCGAGTCAGGGTTTGAACGTGGGACCCCGGAGCCCTCCCGTCTGTCTCCTTGGGTCTGCAGCCCGATAGTAAACCGAAGGAGGGAAATTGCAGTCCACTTCCTGGGCAACAGGGGGAGTCTAGTTCCCCTTTAGCAACCGTATGGTAAGAATGTTCAAATAATTATTATTCCGGAGCCTACAGCAGAGCTTTCTCTGATGAGAATTACAAATTGTATCCTTCTTGAGATGCTTACAGTCTAGACCTGAGACGCCCAGCTTGGTAGCCACTAGCCACAGGCGGCTGTTTAGGTTTAAATGAACTGATCAGTGGAATATGAGAGTCCAGCTGTAGACCCCACACAGACACCAAACACTGATCTTCAATAAAGGGACAAAGGTGATTCAGTGGACAAAGGGTGATCTTTTCAACAAATGGTACTGAAACAGTTGTATATTCGTATTGAAAAAACTGAGCAATCCCTGCCTTGCCCCATATGCAAAGTAGTGCATTTAACGGTCCATTTAACTCAAAATGGACCATACATCGAAAGGAAAAAAGATCTATAAAATTTATAGATGAAAGCGTAGTGAAAAAAACCTTTGCGACTTTGGGCTAGGCAAAGATTTCTTAGGTGCTCCACTGAAAACATGACCCATAAGAGACTAAATTAAACTGGGCTTCCTCAGAATTAAAACTCCCCTCTTTGAAAAACATTCAGAAATTAAAAAGACAAGTAATCACCTGAGAGAAAATATTTGCACATCACGTATTTGATAAGGGACTTGCACCTAGAATATGTAAAGAACCTTCAAAACTCTGTGATAAGAAAACAATATAATACAAAATGCACACTTCACCGAAGAAGATATACCAATGCCAAATAATCCCATGAAAAGATACTCAACATCACGAGACAGCAGGGAAATAAAAATTAAAACCGCAATGAGAGGGGTGCCTGGGTGGCTCAGTCGGTTAAGCGTCCGACTTTGGCTCAGGTTATGATGGTGTAGTCTGTGAGTTCAGGCCCCTCGTCAGGCTCTGTGCTGACAGCTCGGAGCCTGGAGCCTGCTTCCGAGTCTGTCTCCCTCTCTCTCTCTCTCTCTCTGCACCTCTCCCACTCGCACTCTGTTTTTCTCTGTTTCTCAAAAATAAACATTAAAAAAAAAAAAACCTCAATGAGATACCCCTATAGACCCATCAGAATGGCTACAATTAGAGACTGATCATACCCGTTGTTGGCCGGTTCGTGGAGGAACAGGCAGGAACGGTACCACCACTTTGGAGAAGTTTGCCTGTTTCTTAACAAGGTAAACAAAACACCCACCATGATCCAGCCATTCTACTTTTAGGAATTGACCCAAGAGAAATGAAAGCCTATGTCTCTGCAAAGATTTGTGCAAGAATGCTCATAGCAGCTTGACGCGTTCATTGCCAAAAAGTGGAAACCACCGAAAAATCCATCAACAGGTGACCTTGTGGCATCTCCACATAATTAAATATTATTCAGCAATAAAATGAAACCAACAGAGACCATGTGGGTGAATCTCAAAATAATTTTGCTGAATGAAAGAGGCCAGACCCCCCCCCCAAAATATATATATACAGAAGGCATGATTCCATTTACGTTATATCCTAAGGAATGCAAACTAATCTCTAATGACAGAAAGTGGAACAGTGCTTACCTGAGTGTGTGCATGGGGGGTGGGGGTGGGGGCAACAACAGAGGGATATAAAGGGGTGGCATGAGGAAACTTCTGGACATGCTCTGCATATTCACTATTGTGATTGTGGTAATGCTTTCACAGGCACATGTGTCAAAACATCAATTTTGACACTTCACGTGCAGTTCATTGATGCCTTTTATACCTCAGAATGGCTGTTGAAACTTTTAAATGTTTAAATAAAATTTAAAATTCAGTTGCCCTAGCCGTATATCCAGTGCTCAATAGCCTCATGTAGCTAGTGGCCACCGTATTGGATGAGAACATTCCCGTTATAGCAGAAAGTTCTATCCCACAGTGCTGGTACAAACACAGCATCTCCTGCCCCAGGCTGGCAGGAAGTTCTACTAAAAAGGAACGTTTCTTCTGGCCAAAGAGCCCACTGCCCCTTTTGTCTACAGAGCAAAATGGATGGTGGAGGGGAGGGACATTTGTCACAAGCAATCGTCTGCCATCAGGACAGGCCATTAGAAAGGGGCCAGGTGTCAGGTGCTGCTGGAGGGTAGGGAAAGGGGGTAGGGAAACCTCAGGCTGAGCTCTGAGGCTGAGGAGACCTCCTGCTAAGTGACTTGGGAGGAGGAGAGGGAGGTAGGGGAGGAGGAGGGAGGGGCGCAGAGGTAGCAGTGACAAGTGGCAGCATCGTAGAAAGCTCGTCTCCTCTAGCGATGGATCTTTTGGTTCAAACTGGACGAGGGAGACAGGATCCTGGACGGGAAGGGATGGGGCCGGATCTCAACAGGATTAAAGACAAAAAGCCACAGCCGGGAGAATCCAGGTCTCCTGACGCTGGGAATCTAAGGTGTTGGTGATTAGGAAACTAAGCAGACGTTGTGATTGTGCGAGGACTGTCGAGCACGCCCCTTTCTTCAGTCGTACCGTTTGGGAGCACAGGTATCTTGCTCTCTACCTGTGTTCCTCAGACTCCATGCACCCTTAGGTGACCTACCTGTCCAGCGTGGCCGGGGGGGAAGCCACAGCCCCTCCTGACAATAAGTGTTTAAGTGCGTGAAACCAGGCCCACAGAATTCCAAAGAAACCCCCGGGGGCGTTAAAAGGCAGTTCTGTGCCCAGAGCCTCCCTGTGCGGGACCGGGAACCTCACTGCAGGGCCAACGAGGCCCCGCACTGAATCTGTTCTGGCAATTTGACAGTTCTCACCCCGATTCCGGAATGCAACGGAGTGAGGTGTGGCTGCCCTGGAAATCGGGCCTTTTGGGGACAGAGGGGACAGTCCACAGGACAGAGGACTCCTGCCCTCCCCAAGGGCGGCCGCAGGGTCGTCTCAGCGTGTCCTGCGACCAAGCTCAGGCTCCAACTCCTCCTCCTCCAATATCTATGTTTGAAAATATCCATTTGACAAAAATATGTTGGGGCGGAGGCCTCAGTGCGGCGCTGGGATGAGACCCTCACGTGGAACCGCAGGGGACCGAGGGTCCCGCTGGGTTTGAGGGCGCAGGGGCTGGAGGAGGGGGCGGGCGGCCGGGGGGGGGGTTGGGCCGCGACCCCACAGCCTCCCAGCGGGGGGGGGGTGCCATGGGGGGGGAGGTCGCATGCGCCCCGAGGGCAGCCTGGGGCCGTGGGGTCCCCCGGCTCGCTGGGCAGCTGCGGGAACGGCGAGGTGGGCGCACGGGGGGGGGGGTGAGACTCCCCTCGGCTCGATCCCCAGGCGGGCGGGGACACCCCTGCTCGCCTCTCCTGCCCCTTGTAGCACCGAGAGAGAGGCGCCCAGAGGACCTCCCCGCTCCAGAGGAGGCCGCCCCGAGGGCTGCTGTAATGCCAGGACGGAGGATGCTAACTGTCCAGAAAGATGCTGGCGACAGCCCGGTCCCATCTGCGGTGGCCCCTGCTGAAGGCCGACGGGGCCCCGGGAGGACAAGCCACCTGGCCGCCTGCACGCTCGGAGCCGACAGGGGCCTGGAGGCCGGGCGGGGAGGTGGGCGCCGGCCAGTGCTGTCTGCAAGGAGGCGAGAGAGGACACTTTCCAAGAGGCGCGAGACACAGCTTTCCCCAGGGCTGGTGGTCTTGAAAACGCTCCCCTGCTCCCATCAGCCCATCCCCAGGGCCTCAGCCGATTGCGCCCTAGAGCCCAGACTGGCAGGCAGGCCCACGAGGTCCGGAAATTTTTCCTTTGGGGTATCTTCTCCCCTTCTCCCTCGCCCCGGGATCCTACCCAGCTGCCTCAGGTTTGCGGTCTCTGCACTTGGCTCCATCCTGAAAGGAGAAGGGAGAGATTGGACCTGGGAATATCTGCGGAACAAGAAATGTCTTGCGCATGTGAGCACTCGGTTGGTGCTGGGTGAGTGAAGTGTCCTTCCCAGAAGCAAGAAATGATGATTCTCTGAGTGGACGGTTTAGGACCGCAGGCCTGATTAGAAGAAATCATGAGGGCTTCCCACCCCTGGATCTTTTCCCCACAGAGACAAGAAAAGGCCCTTCTGAGCCATCAGCCTCCTTAGAACAAGCAGATGGAAAGGCAGGAAAAAAACAAAGCAAAAACAAATGGCCTCATTTATCTATTTTTTAAATGATACATGTGAGACATGAAGACTTGTTCAAAAACATTTTTGTGTTAAGAGTTAACAGTTAAAAACCCTGGTCTCGGAGCCCCGATCTTAATTGTCTCCCCAGGGATGACTGCTGTTAATGTGAAGCGTGATCACTCATCCCACTGTCCTCTGGCCCCTGGCCCCTGGGCCTCTGCCTTCCTCCTGGGACCACCTGCTGTCCCACCCAAGCCAGCCGCACCTGTAGGCCTTTGCGCTTAAGTTTCCTTCCACCTGGAACCTCCCCCCACCTCGGCCCTTTCTTTTCTCTTTTGGGAAGGGGGATTTTATTTTATTTTTAATACTGTATAACCTTCATGTAGTAAAGTGCACAAACTTTAAAGTGTGCAGCACAGTGAGCTTTTACATAATTCTGTACATAGATATTCACCAGAGTAGAGATATAGATGCCAGCAGGCTAGAAGGCTCCCCCCGCCCCCTGCTTTGAGTCGGTACCCTTCCAGAGGCAACCACTGCTCTGACCCCATCACCACAGATTCACATGTCCTCTTGTGTCTCCAGCACTTTCTGTGGGAGCTCATTCCCATCTTCCAGATCTCAGCTCAAATTTCAACTCCCCCCTTCCTTTCCATATCTCTACCCTGTCCATTTTTTTTTTTCAGAGCCCGTCACAGTTTGCAATTTCTGTTGGTTTACGTGTACGCAGTTCTTCTCCCCAACTAGAAGGTAAACATCCTCTTCTAGTCACTGCTGTCTCCTGAGCCTGAAGCACAGTGTCTAGTGTGTGTAGACGATCAACAAGTATTGTTGAATGTGTGAATGAATGAATGTGTGTGTGAATGAAGGGAGGAAATGCCCCAGGTATCAATTTGTACAGTCCTGAATCTAGAATTGATTCTAGGTTGCCCAAACGCTGGCCTCTGTCTCGGGCCGCTGAGCTTCTTGTTACAAGGACAATATTCACCAAATTCAAATGTGAAGACGGAGAAATCCTAGAGCTGTTCCAGCCTGTCTGCGAGCGGAAAGGGGGCTCCTTCTCACCCTATAGCAGGATTTCTTTCTCCACCAGAACGGGCTTTCGCTGTGTGCCGTGGAATCAGCGTTTTATAAACCAACTCCGCTTTGGCTCCATAAAAAGCCTCTCAACAGTGGCAATCTCTACTGGAGTGAGAGAGGATGCCGTTTTTTGAAACTTCCTTTCTATGTTGTTATGTTTTAAAAGCCAGCACATAATAACCTCTTAAAGAGTTTTAATCGTGGTGAAATACACTTAACATGAAATTTACCACTTAACCAATTTTTAAGGATACATACAGTTCGGCAGTGTTAAGTACATTCGCACTGTGCAACCAATCTCTGAGCTGTTTGCATTTGCAAAACTAGAACTCTGTAGCCATTAAACGGCTCCCCATTCCCTCCCCCCCCCCCCCGCACCCCGTGAACCTGCAGCAACCACCATTGTACTTTCTGTCTCTGTGAATTTGACTACTCTAGGAACCTCACGTTGAGTGGAATCTGTGATATTCAGTATTTGTCTTAGCGCCCGGCGTATTCACTTAGCAAAATGTCTCCAAGAGGCAACCATGTTGTCGCGTGGGTCAGAATTTCCTTCCTTATTAAGGCTGAATAATAATTCCAGCGTATGTGTGTGACACATTTCATTTATCCTTTCATCTCTTGATGGAGACTTGGGTTGCTTCTGCCTTTGGCTATTGTGAATAATCCTGCTGTAAATAAAGCAGAGCATCTCTTCGAGGCCCTGCATTCAGTTGTTGGGGGCATTTATCCACAAATGGAATTGCCGGGTCATATGGGTAGTTCGGCTTTTAATTTTTTGAGGCACTGCTGTGCTCTTTTCCGGAGCATGGCATCATTTCGTATTCCCGCCAGCAGTGGATAAGTATTCTGATTTCTCCACATCCTCGCCGACCCTTGGTATTTTCTGGTTTCTGGAGAGTGGCCATCATAATCGGGGGGAGGTGATAGCTCATGGTGGTTTTGATTTGAATTTCCCTGATAGGCTGTGATGTTGGGAGCATCTTTTCAACTGCTTGTTGGCCATTTGTACATCTTCTTTGGAGAAACGTCTGTTCAAGTCCTGTGCCCATTTTTTAATCAGTTTGGTTTTGTTGGTGGTGGTGGTGGTGGTTTCTGAGCACATAATATTTTTAAACTCAGAAAGGAATGTTATAAAGAAAGGGGGAGAGAGCATCCAGAAGGCCAGTCAAGAGAGTGTAGCGGTTAAAAGCTTGGGCTCTGAAATTAGAACGTTCAGTCACCATAATTATTGAGTGCCTTCTATATAAGTCAGGATCGGCTAACTAACACACGACCCTAAAAGCTCAGTGACCTAATGCAATAAAAGTCTTGCTCGCTTACCTCAAGTTCAATGGGATCTGAGATGGAAAAAGAATGGAAGCTAGGGAGGGTCAGTAGGTCATCCAGGGACTCTGTGTCATGTAGTCATTTAGGGACCTGGGCTGCATCCATCCTGTGACACTGACGTCCACAACATATGCCTCCAAGGTCACCTTGGGAGGGGATAAAAGGAAAAATTACATAAGGGTAACTTTTTATGGACCAGTCTTTGCCTGTCTTACATCAGTCTAATCTTGTAACGCCACCCCACCCACTACAAAGGAGACTGGGAAACATCCTTTTCCTGTGTGCCCAAGAGGAAGGGAAATTGCACTGTCTCTGCAACAGTACGTCGCTTTGGTCACCAGACCATCTCATTCTTCTTCCCACACACAGAAATACTCATCCGCCTTCTCTAGGGAGACAACCCAAAGTCGCATCCAGGATCTCCAGGTCACGTACGTTCTTTTCCCTTGAGACCACATGATCCGGTGACCAGTGCACTAAGGGGGATAAGTTGTCTGCCCCACACCCCACAGCCGACACGCAGTCATGAAATAGAAATAACGAAACTCCCATTGAGAAAAGGGAGAGTGCTGTAGCCCCTGGTCCCGGGAAGTGATAGACTCCTTCCTGTGAGACAGGCTTTGTGAGGGTTCCCTGCTCTGGGAAGGGCGAAGTTCCCGGATTAGGTTCTGGTCTGACCTCTGAAGGGCAGGCCCTGCCCATTTTCCTCCATGATCTCATCCTTACCTCACAGGAGTCTTTCCTTTCTCCTGATCTCCCCGGACTCTACCCGAAGCCTTCTTTGGGGAGGAAGTCCTTCTCCTTGACAACATCCAGCTCTTGGAGTTGTTCTTCTTGCTTACGTGTCTGCCAGAGTCAAGGACGTTTTTAAGGGTGACTTCGTGACGTCTCAGGCACTAATTCTCTCAGAAGGTCATGGGCTTGGTGAGGTGGGGAGAACTCTGCAAAGGGCAGGCCTACTGGAAACCCGCACAGAGGTGTGGACTGACTGGTTGGACACAGAAGTCTGGCCCGTGGGGAGTAGTCCGGGCTGGAGAGGGACACTGGGGAGCCATCACCATATTGCTGGCATTTATCAGCAGGCTGGTGCACATAGACAGGCCAGAGAGGAGGTCCAAAGACCGAGCCCTGGCTCACTCCAGTGGCCAGAGAGGTGAGGAGGCGCCCACCAACAGAGGAAGGGAAGGACCTGGGAGTAGGTGAAAATCCAGAAGAGTGTGGTGTCTGGGAAGACAAGTGACGCACGTGTCTCAAGGCAGGGGTGCTGACAGGTCGCTAAGGTGAGGACTGAGGCTTGACAATGGAGGAGGCCACCGGTGACTCTGGCAAGGGCAGTTTCCACGGAGCAGCGGAGTAAGAGGCTGAGTGGCGTGGCTCCAGCCAACAAGGGGAGGGGAAAAGCGAGTGACCGTGACTGTGAACAGAAGAGTCTTGCTGCAAAGGTGAGCAGGGACAGTTGGCCCCCGCACCCCGAGAGAGGGAGGGCACAGGGTGTGACACAGATGCTGGGGGGAGTGGCGGGGCGGTGGGAAATGAAGTCTGAGGAAATGACACTCTTAGTGTGAAGTTAGGACCCGGTGAGCAGCTGGGGGGTGGGGGGGGGTGGACAAAGAGGCGTTTGAGGGGGTCTGACGAGGGGAAAGTAGGCAGGAGTGGGCCGGAGAGGGAGTGGACCGGGGAGATGGGCGAGTGTGGGGCAGCAGGAAGGGCCCTGAGTGGTCGGTCGTGTGCGTGTGTGCGTAAGGAGAGGCGGCCCCGTGGGGCTGGTGACTCTCTTCAGCAGACGCAGCCATGTGAGCACGGACATGGAGCCGGCAGGGGTGTGATTTAGCTGAGGCGCCCATGTTCTCAGGTGTTTAGACAAGACTAGGCCTCCAGCTGTCCTGGGCCCAGCTATCCTGGGGCTCTGGTTGTCCTGGGCCCAGGTATCCTGGGCCTCCCGCTGTCCTGGGCCTCCAGCTTGCCGATGGCAGGCCTCCATAGTTGCATGAGCCAGTCCCTCGTAATAAATCTTTCTGTAGATCTGCATATATCCTATTGGTTCTGTCTTTCTGGAGACCCCTATTACAAGGCATACTGGGGAAGTGAGGAGGGAAGGGTGAGGTGTGGCAGGCTTAGGGAGGAGGGAGGGGTAAGTCCTGGAAGAGCAATGGGAAAACCTGGCCCTCGCTGGCCCGGAGGGGAGGACGAGCATCACCTGAGGGGCTCCCAGCCGCAGTGCCCTCAGGACCGAGCCCGGTTTGGTCTGAGCGTGAAGGGGAAGAGAACATTCAGGGAAGAGGTGGTAAATGCAGGAAGCCTGGGGAATCGGAGAGGGTAGGAGACGGGATCCCAGGAGGGACGCACGACACCGTGAAAGGCTTCATGCATCAGGGGAAAGGCTTTGGGTCTCAGATCTGTAGTGGACACACCAGGCTCACAAGACAGGGGTGCAGTCCTGATGCCAGAGCCCAGACTCTCCCCTGTGTCCCAGGCTTCTTAGTGGGAAACACGGGAGTCTCTTGTCTATCTCCTATTCCTGAAAACCCTAGCACTCCAATCATCTTTCCTTTCCTACAGGAAGACCCCTAGGTCAGTGGTTTAAACCCTTCTGGGCTCACAGATGCCTCCAAGATGCTGGACAAACTCTATGGATTTTTCCCAGAAAAATGCACAGGCCCGCAAGGTGTCACCTGCTGCTTCCAGGGGTCACGAGGTGTCACCCGCTGCTTCCAGGGGTCATGGGTTTTCTGAGACCCATCCGGAGCCCTCAGGATGATACGCCCTGCCCTCTGGCCTCCACCTCTCAAGGAGGTAGAGCTGAGGTGAACGGCAGGTTGGTCCTGGAACAAAACGGCCCAGTGGCCCTGATGTGACCTCCATCGGTAGAGCCGGTTTTAAGGGCCAGGTGACCACGCCACCGTTTCCGCAGCTCGCCGCCTTGTCGGAAATCTCCCTGGCTGCTGCCTGGACACCAGGGCAGAGGAGGAGGCATTTAGACAGAAAAGTGAGGAGGGGCCTCCTCAGCCGGGAGTCCGGGGGGTGGGCGTTGTGCGGCTCTGTGCCACCCAGGGCCCGTGAAGATCATCCTGCAGCCCCAGCACGGCACTAAGTAGGTCACCTGGCCTGCTCAGGAGCCCTTTGGAAGCGTCCTCCTCAGTCAGCAAGGCAGCCCTGTCTGGGAAGCTTCCGGGCACTCCTGTCTTGTGAGCATCCAACACCACCCCAAAAAGCCGGTTGGGGCGTGGCTAGGACTTATGGGCACCCTCCCCCCAGAGCCCCACAGGGAGTCCCTCCGATGGATGCTTCGTGCTCTTTTCCAGTCTCCAAATTAACAACCACCTCCAACTGGAAATCACACTTCCGCGTGGGAGCAGAAAAGGCAGCTGTGCAGACGGACCAGGGCTTGGAAGTAAGTAACCCCACGGAGGCAGCAGGCTTTAGCCGGAAAGAACCTGCTCGGGAGGCCTGAAGAGGTTTGCACAGATGCCCCTGGGGAATCCGCAGGACCTTGGCTTAGCTTGCTGGCCAGACATGTCTCATTCTCTGGGTCCCCAGGAGTCCCTGGCTTTTTCTGTCTTTTCCTGTCTTTTCATCTGGCGCTAAAGAAACCCAGCCATTGTTTCACACTGGAAAGGGAACAATGCATTTGCCTTCTCCTTCTCCCCTCCTGGCCTCCCGTTTACTGGAGAAGATGAAGACTCTAAACAGTAATCACGATAAAAGCAGCCCTTAACCTTACTAACGATAGCAAGAATAAGGAACATCAAAGTAAGCAGCTATCTTAGTCATTAGGGCATTAAAATGTACTCAGGGTGGATATGCTGAGAAACCAGGGCTCCTGTGTGTTTTGATGACGATGCTGAGGCCTAATTTCTAGGCAATTGCTAGATCACCAGATCCCTATCACCCACATAGAATATTATCATTTCCTAGACCAGTAGGGCCCATGCTATCTGCTCAAGTTAGGCCCTTTTCATAGTAAGACTCTTAAGTTAGTTAAAAAAAAAAAAAAAAAAAAGTTCACTTTCAGGATACCCGTGACAGGTGACGACTGGCATGGGACACTATCAGGGGTTGGGGGCTCTGCACGCTGGCCAGCAGGACCCTAGTCCCCGAGCGTCTCTGCTTCTCCCTAGACGCCCTCCCCTGGGTGTTCCCCGGCCCTCCACTGGCTTCCTCTACCTACTCACGGATCCTGTTCTCTCCAGACCTCTCCAGATCTCTGAGTCCCCTTCCATCACCGACTGCCTCTTAGCTCTGATTTCTGAGAGAGGCCTGGACTGGCCCTTGAATTACTTTGCTAAGGCTGTCCTCAGAATCGGGCCACATCTGTTCTGATCAGCTATGGAGAGTGTGTCTTAGGCCGCACGACATTGGCTACAAGTGGGGACAGCTTGCTTCTCCTAGAAAGGGCATGCATCTATCTAAGAGACCCCATAACATGCCGTCCAGTACATAGTTTCAAATACACTGGCATCTCATCCGAAGCCACTGCCGATTACTGTCCCAGACAGAGTAGGGCAGGGCCGTTTCAGAAACTGCTGGCTCATCACAGAGTCACTTTCATCCCTGGTTATGTTGGTGTCCCTTCCAGATATTTCTCTCCATTCGGCAGTCCATTTACTAAATGGTTCATGTAAGCACAGCCACTATGGTTACCATATGACACTGAAGTAGGAAGGACAAATTGCATGGGCACAAAGAGCCACCTTCTTCTCACTTACCTCCTGGACCCAGAAACTCCAGTGACGGCAGGGGTGGCGACATCATCGTGACTCGTCCGCAGTCAGTCGTGAGTCTGCAGATGCCATCCTGGCCTCAGGGTGTTGGACCTCCACTATTAGATTAACCACCGGTGGGCAGTGGGAGAATTTGGGGTCCCCACGTGGCCTCACTCCTTTGCCCCGCAGTGACTTTTGGTTACTCGATGTGACTTCTGGAGACTCTGCCTGCTGGAAGATTTATTCCACACTGCGGCCGGTGCCTACACCACAGGAAGAGCCACCTGGCTTTCCAGCTCTGTTCTGAGGTCTCCGGATTAACTGAGGGACCAAGAATCCTTGCAACACTCCTTTGAGGGAGACACGCCCCTTTTTATTAGGCTGGGATTTGTATGATGCTCTAGCCCCTGCAGAACCTGTGGGAGCTGCCCCTCAGTTTCTTGCTCTGGGGTATTTGGGCTTATAGATGGATGATTTTACAGCTGCATGGGTTTGGATCACCACGGCCAGCTGTCAGTAGCTACCACTGGGCCTAAAAGACCATAGTCCCACAGCCTTCTTTGCTTACTAATGACCCGGGCTGGCCTCCCCACGCTAGTGGCCGGCATGGAGTGCGAGGGCATGAGAGCCTAGCATTTTCCTCCTGGATCTGATTTTGACCTTATTGCATGATGACAGGTGGAGAGCTTTGACACACAAGTTGCGGGTGGGGCAGGCACAGAGAAACACCCACTGCAGGCTATCATGATGTTGTATGAAGTTCAACGACATTTAAAAATAAACTCAGTCACTTTGGCAGGTGGTCAGCGGGTTGGCATTTCCATACACGGTGTCACTCACCCCACGGAGGGCCCCAGGTGGCCCACACTCGGCTTCCCCGATTGGGATCACATGTGAGCCTCCAAATAATCCTGGTTTTAGGATTCCCCGTCTTATAACGGGGGAAAGTGAGGCAGAGAACATTTAAGTGATTTGTTCAGGGTGACAAGGCAAGAGTATGGACTTTAATTTCTTCACTTTTAGCCCTATTCTGGGCCTTTCGTTTGATGTGAGAAAGTCTATATAATTTTAGCAAGGAGGTGTGTCCATGAGGGGGGTTTCTCAAGAAAGGAAGGGCAGCCTCACTAAATGCTTAAGAAGGTCAACGTCCTTTATGCCTCCAGGCTTCCTCGTTGCCTGTCTCGGTGCCCTTGTTATCTCTGTTAGAAATTCACTTTGCTTTCTGCGGTGCTCATTACACATTGTTCTGCTGGGGCAGAACGAATAATTAACTCGCGGGCTTGGCCATCCCTTTGTCCTGAGCACTTAGCGTGCTCCCTCTTTCTCCTCTGGAGATCAAAACCTTCATCCCTTTTTCTGGTTTCCTTTGATGCAAGCCTTTATGGCTGGGAGGATGTGCTTGTCGGTTGCTGTTCTAAGGACTCACGAAGGTCATCATTTCGGTCCCTGCTTCTGTGAGAAGGAGGAATTTGGAGGAAGGCAAGCCACCAGCCCTCCCCTTCCTCCACTTCGTTTGTTTGTGTGTTTACATCATCTCTTTTCAGCAGTCATTGTCCTGTGTATGAAAATACGAACCCTTATTTTGACAGCTGGGCCGTGTCTTTGATTTTGGAAGATGTCACTTGGGAAAGGTGGGGGTGACAGCAGATGGGCAGCAGCCAGTCCGCGCTGCAGTTGCCCTGCGCACAGCTGTGGGTGGCTACAGTGGGATTTGGGATGAGGGGTGCCTTTCTGTCTGTTCTGTGTTTTGCCAACTTCCCGGGGCTGGATATCATTAGGCTGCAAGCCGCGCGCTCTGAGCTGTTAGAACCAGGAGTTCCCGGCATCAGGGAAGAGGGAAGGATGTGGACGGAGGGGACAGGAGAGGAAAAGTAAGAAGAGAGCTGAGAGCCCCCCAACAGGTGCAGTCCGAGTGCCGGGAGTGGGCCATGATGCGGGGGGAGAAATCCCAGGAAGAGAAAGGGGGATCTAAGGAGGTGGTAACAGGGTGCCGGGTGCATGGATGGGCCAGTCGCCCAAGTTGGGCTCTGTCCTCGTCTGTTCAGGCTGTTATGACAAAATCCCACCGACTGGGTGGCTGGGAAACGGCAGAAACTTCTTTCTCGCATTTCTGGAGGCTGGGTGTCTGAGAGCGGATGCCGGCGTGGCCTGGTTCTGGTGACGGCCCTCGTGCTGGTTGCAGACAGCCGACTTCTGGCTCTTCCTCATGTGGTGGATGGAAGGGTTGGCGTCTCTCACAAGAGCACTGACCCTACTCACCGGGCCCCACCCTCCTGACCTAGGCGCCCCCCCAAAGGCCCCACCTGCTAACACCATCACGCGGTGGGGCAGAGGATGCCAACACGTGAATCTGCAAGGGGACACGCTGGGTCCAGAGCAGGCTCTTCCCTGAGATCTGGAAACTCTCCAGCCATTTTTGCTGATTAACGTCACAGAGGCTGCTGCCTCCGTAGCACAGGCAGCAGGAAGCTTCTAGGGCCGACGGCCCCCTCCGGAGCTCTCATCCGCCAGGGAGGGTGAGAGGTAGAAAGCCATTTGCCAGCTGGCCTGCTCTGCAGGCTGCCTGTCCAGGAAACTAAATGTGTGAGACTTTCTAGCTCTTTCTCAGGGTCCCAAGGCAGACAATGGATGTCCATGGAGGCCACGGTATTGCCGTTCCCTCAGGGTCATGGGGCCCACCACCACCCAGCTCACATGTCAGCCCAGCTGCAGGACCAGCTCAGCAGCTCCCCACCAACCCCTCTGATGCCAACACACACACACACTCACACACACACACACACACACACACACACTTCTCCCCTGCTCCCTCCTTCTGTTCGCAGTTTTCTGTTCCGGGTGCCCCTTGTCATCACCACCAGCAGCAAGTCCTACCCGAAGGCCCACAGAGACCAGGGCTTTGTGGGGAATTCTGGCCCAGCACCATTCCCGAGGCTCAAGGGTCAAGCCAGGAATCCCAGAGACAAGTCTCTGCTTTATTACTCGCAGAGATGAGCCTTTGAGTAGAGCTGGACACAGGCACGGGGGTGGGCACCTCTCTGAGGTGTGTGACAAGGGCATCAGCCATTGGACCTCAGGGAGGACAGCCAGGCCCCTCCCTGGGCCCCTGCCCTTCGAACTCAGATCATCCCACTAAACCAGGACTAGCCTTGACCATGCGGCAGAACCACAACCCCAGGGGTGTTGCTGGGGAGGCCCGGAACCTGCTTGGGGTCCACTGCTTTCCCCCTTCCAGTCTGCAAACTGTGAGCTGAGAACCTGCTGTCCCCCAGGGGTGCCCTGGAGACCTCCGTGGAGCCAGGGAGGCCACCCCTCATCTCCACCACTGTTCTGGTGGGAGCTTTGCTGGCAGCCATTTTTGCCTCTGCAGTCATGGGGAGCTTTCTAGGAAGCCAAGGGGAACCCTTTCCATGTACAGCACACTCAACTGATAGAAGCTGAGGACTCCAGGGAGGAATTCCAGCACTTTCTGAAGAAGGGCCTGGCCACACAGTGGCCCAGCTTTCAACTGGAAGGAAGAGGGGGCAGGGAAGTGGGGTGGCTGAGTCCCCCTGGCTTCCACAGGTTTCTCGTGGTCGTGTCCTTCCCGTGTCGGAAGGCTCCCAAACTGCTGCCCCCTGCCTGTGGCCCAGCAAGGGTGGGGGTGGGGTCCCAGGGTGGGGCTGGCAGGGGACCAGTCCCATAGGGGATCCACTCCCTCCCCTGTTCTCAGCTGGCGGTGGGGGCGGCTGTGTGGCCCCGGGAAGGCAGAAGCGATAGCACACCTTGTTGGGGAAGCCGCTCTGTTGGGTCCTTATCTTGCTGGTCTCTACGCCAGCTTCTCCTGCTGTCGGCAAGGCGGCCATGGGCCCGAGCTGGGGAAAGTGCTGAGGAGACAGGTGGTCCCCCCGCCCCCAGCACTCAGTGTTGCAGACAGCTCGAGGAAAACATTTGCCGAGTCTTACAACTGGGAAGTCCCCGAGATGGAGAAGCGCCGAGAGCGGCTGGCTCCCGTGGGGACTTTGGCCGACAGAGCAGAACGTAGGCAAGAGGAGGATGAGACGGACCCCAGTGAAGGCCTTTACAAAAAGGTCTGAGGAAACGGAATGATTGTTTAAGACTGAAGAGATCAGGTAGCACGGTATTAATACTTCGGGAACAGTGCCGGTATGAATATCACAACAGCTTGTCAGTTCCGACCTCTGTCACACGGCAACTGGCATTCACATGAAAGTGACACACACTTCCGGGACCGTGAGCCTGCATACACCCGGGGCTGAGGTGGGACCGTCCTGCCTCTGCTGAAGAAAGCATCCTAGGGGCGTCTGGGTGGCTCAGTCGGTTGAGCCTCCAACTTCGGCTCAGGTCAGGACCTCACAGTTTGTGAGTTCGAGCCCCACATCAGGCTCTGCACTGTGAGCACAGAGCTCACTTCGGATCCTCTGTCTCCGCCTCTCTCTGCCCCTCCTCTGCTCACACACTCTCTCTCAAAAGACTAAATAAACATTAAGAAAAGAAAAGAGAAGAAAAGAGAAGAAGAAAAGAAAGAAAAGAAAAGAAAGAAAAGAAAAGAAAAGAAAAGAAAAGAAAAGAAAAAAAGACAAAACATCCTAAAACACATGCCCGTGGTGGTGACTTTGTTTTAGAGACAAGACTGAATTGCCTGTCATCTGTCAAAATACTGTAATAAACCAAAAGGCCATTACTTTAATAATGACAAATGACTGGCATCGTGACTTTTAGTAACAGAAACCAAAAAGAAACTCAGTGAGGTTGTGGGGTGCCTGGGTGGCTCAGTTGGTTAAGTGTCCAGCTCTTTTTTTTTTAGAAAGTTCTTTTTTTTAATGCTTATTTATTTGAGGGGGGAGGGAGGGGCAGAGACAGAGGGAGACATGAAATCTGAAACAGGCTCCAGGCTCTGAGCTGTCAGCACAGAGTCCGACACGGGGCTCGAACCCACAAGCCATGAGATCGTGACCTGAGCTGAAGTCAGATGCTTAACCAACTGAGCCACCCAGGCGCCCCTAAGCATCTGGCTCTTGATTTAGGCTCAGGTCGTAATCTCATGGTTCGTGGGTTCGAGGCCCATGTCAGGCTCCGTGCTGACAGCTCAGAGCCTGCTTGGGATTCTCTCTCCCTCTCTCTCTGCCCCTCCCCCACACACTTGCTCTTTCCTCCCCCCCCCCCAAACAAAACAAAACAAAACAAACAAAAAAACAATACCAGTGCAAGTAACTTACAGAAAAAGCTAATAAACACTGAAAACAGCTATTTGTTTCACAAAAATTCTCTTTGGGTATGTGTTGATAATATATATCCGTTTACAAAGCTGTAGTCAATATGTACATACAATCTCACATTCTACTTTTCTTCACTAAGTATTTCATTTACACATTTCCATTTACTTGCACATTGTCCCGATATCTGGTAGCTAACAATATTTTATGGATTCATGTTTCCTTATTGAGTACTCATGGCTTTCATTGTTTATTTTGTAAATAGTGGTGCTATGTATTTTGTATGAAATTGTTTCCATTTTGAGGTATAGCCTTTCAAAGTGAAACTATGGGGTCAAAAGGTATAAAGGGTTTAATATCTCATTACATATTCCCAGATCTCTTTTCTGCAAGAATAAACTTATTTTTAGTTCCACTGGCAATGGATAAATAACCAATTTCCCTTAGGCCTAACTGACTTTTTTTTCTTTCTTTTCTTCCTCCTTTTCTCCTTCTCCTTATTCCTTTTCTTCTCCTCTTCCTCCTCCTCCTCCTTCAATAGTATGAAATATTACGTAAAGAATTATTTTAATTTTTTAAAGTTTATTTATGATTTATTTTGAGAGAGAGCCAGCGGGAGAGGGGCAGAGAGAGAGAGAGAGAGGGAGAGAGAATCCCGAGCAGGCTCTGTCAGTGTGGAGACCCACGTGGGGCTCGATGCGGGACTCGAACCCCTGAACCGCGAGAGCGTGACCTGAGGAATTTGGACGCTTAACCGACTGAGCCACCCAGGCGCCCCAGAATCAGTTAAAATTTTTATTTGGGAAGTGGCGATGAGCAGCTGGAGCTCGTGTTGGGGCGCATGTGACCGGGCAGAGGGAAGTGTGCAGCTGGCCCAGAGCACATCCACCCCAGCCCCTACCCCGGCCCCTGGCAGACAAGGCGTGGACGGCGGGAAGCGAGCGCTGCACTGTCGGCATCTCGGGGACACTGAGGAGAGTGTGGCCTGGTGAAGCCACGGAACGCTACAGGTCACTGCTAAAGAGTCTCCTTGCTGTCTTGTGTTCCAAGTATGGCAACCACGTGTCCTCAATCTGCCACCATTTCAAACGGTGGCTGCGGTTGTCCCCTTAGAGGGCTCCCGTTCTTTTCAAGCCGTGCGTCCCAGATTTGAGTTTGGAAAATATGGTCACTACTATTTCCGTACATTGGTCGCACCCACGCCGCTAGATGCCAGCCTCAGAGTAAAGACTGTGTCTTATTCATCGTCCCAAACCGTGCGGCCCCTCCCCTCCCACTCCCCTCCCCTTTCATTCTGAAAGCGGTTCTGTTTGCTCTCTTGTCACTTGGAGAGTTACTCTTCTTTGAAAATACAGGTTTTAAAATAGCCCTCAGCTCTTGTCTCCCTTCCAAGCCGCGTGTGTGCGTGTGTGAAAAGACACACGCAAATTCTGCAAATATAGCTTTCCTTAATGTTTCATATGTAGCAATATAGAAGGTAAAGGCAATGATACTGCCTGTCAGGTGAATTCCTCTGGATACTTCACCGTGCTGATGACAGCGGAGGGGTATTCGAAGTCACAAATGTCACTGCTTTCGCTTAGTATCCAATTTCAAGTTGGCACGGCCAGTGCAAGGTATGAGCTGTACGTGTCCGTCATAACCGGAGCTCTCAGCCATGAATCCCTAGCTTGTAATAATTATAAAGATGGAGATAACAAGCGCTTTTAGGAATTACCCACTGGTCCAGCAGACCCATACAGCAAAGCGTCTAGGGTATCAGGAGAAGAATTCTGGCAAATGCTTTGACTCTAAATTCTTCACACTCCTCTGACTTTACGGCAGACCCCAGCACTTAACATTTTCTCCCAGATCCCCCCCTGGTGTAACTGTCCAGGAGCCAGACTGCTTGAACTGGCACAGTGTTCAACATGCGAGGAGACCGTGGCCATCCTCAACCTATAACAGCTCAGAATCAGGCTTGTGCTGCAGATGGGGTGGGTGAGTGCGGAGTGGAGGTGATAGCTTAGCATTTATGAAACGGTAAATTTGATCTGGCAGGGACCGTCTGTCTTTCGTTGTCCACCAGATTTTAAGATTCTCCACAAAAAAACTTGAACCGCCAATTCAAGGCAAATGAAAAAGTGTCCTTTGGAAAGTGAATATCGTCTCCCTCATTTGTGGCCTCCCAGGACAGTGGCTTAAGTGGCTGATGTGGGCCAAGGGTGGTACAACGTATCTTCCGCACCTCCCGACTCTGTCTCACCTGGCCCCAACCTCAAGCTTCTAAGTCCAGGAGACTTTACGCTTCAGGCTGTCTGTTGCCCAGAAGTCGTACTAGACCTGCTGTGGCTTGCCTGCGCTAAGGCCGTAGGGCTTCAGGTCACCCAGCGAGTATCTGTTTTATCCTTCTCCTTTCTGCAAGACATTAGCGGGACCTGATGCACAGCAGAACGGAGCAGGCCGGGAGCTCATCCATGTTACCTCTGAGACATCGCTCCCAGGGGCCAAAGACGAAGCAAGGCAGGAGCTCCACTAGCCTTGGAGGATGGAGGTGGGACTCCGGACTCGCGAGTCCGGAGTGTCCACTAGGGGGCTGTCCATGTAGAACTCCAATGGCCATCGGGACCAGGGAAGAGGTCAGCCATGAACAAGAAAAGGCTGGGCCTGGGGACAACAGGAAGAGTGCTGAGCTGAGAGAACTGGCTTCTAGACAGGCCGGATTGCCTATCAGAGCAGGTGGGAAGGGCTGAGATGAAACCTTGGTTCAGGACCCCTCGGTAAAGGTGAGAGATTCTGTGACCCAGAAATCTACGGGGGACCTTGGCACTAGGGATCGTTCACTCATTCAGCATATATGCTGAGCTCCTCTCACAGCTGGATAGTGACCTGGGAGCTGGGGACGTAGCAGTAGTAGAAAGCATGGCTCCTGCTTCTATGAAGAAAACAAAAAACAAAAAACAAAACCATTCTGGGGGGAGAGCTGGGATGGATAGCAGGATTTAGGATTAATAACTAGGTCCCAGAGCGCACACCTGAGCTAGGACTTCATTGTAAACCCTGCCAGATTACCAGTCAAGTTCCTGCCTTCACTATGGGTGGCTCAGGAGCAAGATGGGACTCTGTGGACAGAAGAGCTGTCAGTGGGTCAGCGGAGAGCACCGGAAGCAGCCTCAGACGGTTATCTGCACACTGTTCCCAGCAGCACTCTCACAGCAGCCAAAAGGTGGAAACAGCCCGAAGGCCCGTCCGTGGATGAGTGGCTAAAACAAAATGTGGGGCGCCCGGGTGGCTCCGTCTGTTAAGCGTCCAGCTTTGGCTCAGGTCACGATCTTGTGGTCCGTGAGTTCAAGCCCCGCATCAGACTCTGCGCTGACAGCTCAGAGCCTGGAACCTGTTTCAGATTCTGTGTCTCCCTGTCTCTCTCTCCCTCCCCCACCCACGCTCTGTCTCTCTCCCTCTCAAAAATAAATACATGTTAAAAAACATTTCAAATCAAATGTGGCCTGTACCCACAATGGAATCTTATTCAACCTTACAAAGGAAGAATATTCTGCCATGTTACAACCCGGATGAACCTTGGGGACATCACGCTAACAGAAAGGAGCCAGCCACAAAAAAACAAATACTCTATGATCCTACTCACAGACAGTTCCTAGAGCAGTCACATTCATAGAAACAGAAAGTAGAATGGTGAGTGCCAGGGGTTTCCGGGGGGGAAAGGGGGAGGGGATTGTTGAATGGATAAAGTTTCCAGTTTTCATGACGAAAAAGTTCTGGAGATCTGTTTTACACCGATGTGAAGATACGTAACACTACTGAGTTGTACACTTAATGGTTAAGATGGTAAATTTTACGTGTTTTCTAACCACCATAAAACATAAAGGGAAAAAAGGAAGAAAACTCTGACCCATAATACAATGTGGCTGAATTTCCGAAACATTATGCTGAGTGAAATAAGCCAGACACAAAAGGACAGGTCCTGTTTGATTCCATTCATATAAAGTGCCTGCAATGGTTACAATTCACAGAGATAGGAAGTAAAATGGCGGCTGCCAGGGGCTGAGTGGGGAGGAATGGGAAATTCGTGTTTAATGGGAACCAAGTTTCAGTGTAGGGGGTGTAGAAACAGTTCTGGTGATGGATGAGGGCGATGGGTGCACAATAATGTGAATGTCCCACTGAACTCTACGCATAAAAATGGTTACGACGGTTAAGTTTTATATTATGTATATCTTACCACAATACATTTTTTAGATGTTTATTTTTGACAGAGAGAGAGCATGGGTGGGGGAGGGGCAGAGAGAGAGGGAGACAGAATCCGAAGCAGGCTCCGGTTGATAGCAGGGAGCCCGAGGCGGGGCTCAAACTCACAAACCGTGAGATCGTGACCTGAGCCAAAGCCGGACACTCAACCAACTGAGCCACCCAGACACCCATAAATTTTTTTTTTTTAAGTCCGTAATACAGTAGATAAGCTTCCTTCGAACTCGGAATTCGTTTCCAGGTCATCTTCCCCACTTGGTATGTCAACCCCATGAGATTTAGCAAGCTCCAAAAGAATAAACTAACATGTTCTCTGGTGGAAAAATAAATAAAGCAGCGCACAACTGGGAAGAAGCAGGAGCAGGGGGAATCACGGGGGATGTTGACCCTTTCTATGAGCTTAGCCTCAAATGTTATGTGCATCTCTAACAAGTTCTCAGGTGACGCTGAGGGGGGACCACACTTTGAGAACCATAGGCCCATCCAAATCTCTTTAAGAGTGTCAAAACCACAGTGGAGGGGTTCTCGAATCATAGCAAGAAGGTTTACGTGGACATTTTATTGCAATGCTAGAATCCTGAGTCCTTTAGACATTTGTACTTTTTTTTAAATTAGTTTATTTATTTGGGGGGGGTGGGCAGAGAGAGAGGGAGAGAGAGAGAGAGCAGGTAAGGTGGGGATAGAGAGAGAGAGAGAGAGAGAGAGAGAGAGAAAATCCCAAGCAGGCTTCATGCTGTCAGTGCAGAGCCCACGTGGGGCTCGATCTCCCAAAGATCTCACAAACCGAACTGTGGGATCATCACATGAGCTGGAATCAAGAGTCGGACACTTAACCCACTGAGCCACCCAGGCGCCCCAAGACATTTATATGTTCTAAGGCTTCCCCAGCTGATTCTGATGTAGTAGATTCTCGTTCCCCAGGGAAAGAAATGATGCCCTCGCCCACTGGTTCTCAAAGTGTGGTCTAGGAATCAGCAGCAGCAGCACCAACTGGGTACTAGTTAGAGAACCACATTCTCAGGCCCCACCCCAAACCTACTGAAGCGGACACTCTACGGGTGGGGGGCCCAGGAATGTGCTTTGACAAGTCCTTTGGGTGGTTCTGAGTCACGCCGAAGTCTGAGAACTGTGAGCTCTGTCTTCTGACACCTCCCTTTTTCACTGATGTGCTGGTGACTGAACCAGGGCTTTTGGACAAGTGGGTATGTAGTTTCCCACGTCTGTGACTGGTTACTGAAGAAAAGGACAGTTTATTCTTTTTTTTTTTTTTTTAATGTTGGCCTGGAAATGTGATTTGGGCGTGACTGGGTTGGGAAAATTAATGAAGAGAATTACGAATACTCTGACACCAGAGACCGCACCTAGTGTAATTCAGAGAGACTTCAAAGAGGCAAATTTTCACTTAGTAAAAGGAAAAGACTTTAATGACTGGAGGGCCCTGGTCATGGGGAGGGTTTTCTTGGGGTGTAGTGACTGTACCCTCGTTGGGTGGGTTCCACATGATGGCCATGAGGAAATCTTAGAAGGAAGTGGACTCAGTCAAGGGTCCCAGATGACTGCCTGAACAAGGTCAGTTTCAGAGTCACCCGGCATTGTTAAAAATAAATTCTGGAGTCCCACTCATGACAGTTCGGATTTGGCACCACTGGGGAGGGACCCTGGCATCGCGCTGACCCACAGGGGGCTTTAAAGTGTTAGGTCTGAGAATGTCTAAACAGGATGTATCTGCCATTCCTTCCCAGTCCTACGACTGTCTGAAAGAGGCTAGAAAGGTTAGCTTCTAAAGGTTGGAAAATGCAGAAAGATCAAATAATTTTCTCCTTCAGATAAGATGTCTACACTAAAAATTAAAATGGATGGTAGTATTTTTGGCTTTACTAAGGGCCTTCGTAAGAAACAAGTTTAAATTTTTTTTTTCAACGTTTATTTATTTTTGGGACAGAGAGAGACAGAGCATGAACGGGGGAGGGGCAGAGAGAGAGGGAGACACAGAATCGGAAACAGGCTCCAGGCTCTGAGCCATCAGCCCAGAGCCCGACGCGGGGCTCAAACTCACGGACCGCGAGATCGTGACCTGGCTGAAGTCGGACGCTTAACCGACTGCGCCACCCAGGCGCCCCAAGAAACAAGTTTAAACTACAGCAGAAAGGATTTGCATTAAAACAAGGAAAATCTCTGGGGCGCCTGGGAGGTGCAGTCGGTTAAGCGTCCGACTTCAGCCAGGTCACGATCTCGCGGTCTGTGAGTTTGAGCCCCGCGTCGGGCTCTGGGCTGATGGCTCAGAGCCTGGAGCCTGTTTCCGATTCTGTGTCTCCCTCTCTCTCTGCCCCTCCCCCGTTCATGCTCTGTCTCTCTCTGTCCCAAAAATAAATAAAAAACGTTGAAAAAAAAAATTAAAAAAAAAAACAAAAAAACCAAGAAAAATCTCCTAGCAATGGGGGATTATTAAACATTGGGATGGGCTAAAAGAGTTGATTGTGGAAGAGTCTTCTCTAGACACTTCTAGAGCTGGGAACCTTTCTCATCTGTCTGGAAGGATGTTGGGGGGCTGGTGGGGAGGGCGGTGATTTTAGGCTCCCTTCCCGCTTGGATGCTGATGTTCCATACACAGCAGCATGGTAAACTAAGGCAGACCGCTTCCCTCAAGGGTATGGAAGAGCCACAATGAAATCTTCCCCCGTTAGCAGATTGCTAATAAAACCAAGTCAACAAACGGTGGACAGATAACGTACTTACGCACTGACAAGACCTGCATCTGAATAGGACAACCCAGTTCTTTCAATCCAGTCACCAACCCCCCTGCGGATGATCTCACAGGCATCAGCTGTTGTCTTTAGCATGTATTTGACCACGAGTACCAAGTCTCCAGTACAAAAGCAATGACGAAAGGGACCCCTCCTGACAACATCTTTCTGAAGTTCTGGTGTGGAGGTTCGGTTTGAGTTAGACATCAAGGCCGAGCACTGAGAAGGGAGGACCTTACGAGCAAGAGGAGGCAGGAAGGAAGCCTCTGAACAAATACCGATAGGAATAGCAACCGGAGAGAACAGGCCCCGCCCTGGATGTAAAGTGACGGGCTGACAGGGAGCCAGGGCAGGGAGACGGGGCCCAGAGGTGAAGCCAGCTGGGGCTGGGCCAAGGAGACACGGGCATCACTGCATTTCAAGCCCGTATTTCTGCCTCAGGAAAGATAGTCCTGGGGAGACCCTCGTATTTCTTCAGTTGGAAGCGTGACCAGAATGGACGCAGAACTTGTGAAACCCCTTCCAGGTGGTCCAGAAAGTCGTCCTCTGTCAAGGAGCAGGTTTGCAAAATGCAGCATCGTGGTCTAGGAATCAAATGCTGGCCCTGGAGTCAGGTGACCTGGACTAAGACTTTCCTCTATCACTTGACCACGGACAAGTTGTTCTGTTTTTTGAAATACTTCCGGGCCTCCGTTTCCTTACTTGGAATACGAGGACAGTAAACAGGCCCGGGATGACAACTGAGGGCAGGGGCTGGCCGGGGGTACGTGCTCGCTAACTGTTAGCTTTTCCCATTTTTCTAAAGCCTTTTACAGCTGAGCTCTCCGATCCACCGAAACGGGGCCTCCCGGACGCCAGGCTGACGCCCGGCGCCTGTCTGTGACGGGTTTTCAGCATAACTTGGCAAAACGGGAGAAATAAGAACCAAGCCGTACGTGTGCGTGTTAGCATTTGGTAGCCAACGACAGCTGTCTTCCTCGGAGAATGCACAACGTCCTTTGCTTTTGGAAATAATGAGAATGGTAGAAGGTACTTTTAGCTTTATGTTCTTGAGAGCTTTAAGTCAGCCCTTGTTTTTTTCGTTTCTGGTCCGTGAACTCCAAGAATCTGGGAACCATTCTTCTAAAAGGTGTGAGGGAAGGGGGCGCCTGGGTGGCTCAGTCGGTTGAGTGTCTGACTCTCACCTTCTGCTCAGGTGATGATCTCGCGGTTCGTGGGTTCAAGCCCCGTGTTGGGCTCAGGGCTGATGGTGCGGAGCCTGCTTGGGATCCTCTCTCTCTCTCTCTGCCCCTCCCACTTCTCTCTCCAAATAACTAAATACACTTTAAAATAAATAAATAAAAGGTGTGAGGGAGATCCAAAGAGGGTGGGCAGGGCTCTCTGGAAGATTCTGCCTGATGCCCCACGGGCATGAGCTCACAGCCTACAGGTGTCTCTACCTCTCACACCAACACGAGCCTCTCTCTTCATGCTTCTCATGCTCTTCCTTTGTCCCCTCCTCCCTCTCTCTGAGTAGATTCTAACCTTATTCTCTCTCTCCTGCTTTTGCTCTGGCCCTTGCATTGCAGTAGAATATGCGCCCCCCCCCCAAAACATGCCACTTTGGCCTCAGGATTATTTTGAGCTGAGAGCAACTGAGAAGAAGCAGATACAAGAACAGCTCTCTGCCGTCGCCTCTTCACCCAAACGCAGGACAAGACTCTGTAAAGGCGCCCAGCTTCCCTCTCTGCCAGGGAGGACAGAAGTGAACCGCCGGAGAGAACTCTCGACCCTTACCTAGACCACAGCAGACACACCTACCTAACGCCTCTATCACCCTTGTCTTCCCTTAGTCCCCCGACGTGATAACCTTCTCAGTTCGCCACCCTACAAACTCCCAGTCCTTTTCTTGGTCTCGCTACTTCTCTAAACATTTATTGTTCTTTTGTTAGGATGCTGTGTAAGCCCAAGTTCCGACTACCCCGTGAATTACTCCTCACTGAGCACTCCTGTGCACACATGATGCACCTGTTAATACAGGTGTTCCTCTTGTTAATCTTGAAGTTTTTCCTCCCCTACACCCCTTTGGGCTATTCCTGCCACCTCTCCCCTCCCCCCCGCCTTTATTTTTGACTTTCTTCCCTGCCCTGTTTCTCCTCCCCGCCACACACTTTCGTATCTGTTCCTGGTTTTGCTCCGGATTGTTTTCCCTAGCCACAGGTGCTGTATCTCCGGGTGTGCCCGGCTCACCCAGGTGGCCGCACGCAGATGCCGTGCGCGGTGTGGCCGACGCCCTGCCGCGTCCCCTCCTGACGGAGGTCTGTGCTACGAACAGAACAACAAGCGAGGCACTCAAGATTGATCTTCCTGTCTCCGCACAGTGACATGTCATTAATTGAGATGCTTCCTTTTAGCACCAGAGGATGGCTCATTGCCCATATCCCTTCCAACAACAGGGACACATTTGGGGCACTGAATTTGAGGGAGAGGAGTCAGGCTCCATACAAACCTGAGGATTACAGCCGAGGCACAGCCACGAATCTATTATTTTGGAAGTTTCCTTGAAACGTGGGGGTGAGACATTTCTCCTCTTTGGAGGGCCAGCTTGGCCAGTCTGTCGCGATTTGCCTGGGGCTTTCCTGGTTTCAGCATTAAAAGTCCCGTGTCTTGGGAAGCTCGTGGTACACTAGGACAGTTGGTCACCCTAGAGCCGGCAGTAATCAAGCCTCTACTGGGCTATTTGTCAAGGATTAAGCACAAGTAGGTTCAGTTCAGACAGTGAAAACAATGAGAAGAGAGTAAAGAACCATTTAACTCAGAGAAGAGAAACCTGAGGGTGGGGGTGGGGCAGGGGAGGCCGTTTTGGTGACAAGTCTCACGTGTGTTCGCTGAGTGGGCTAGGACGTGTGTCCAGCTGCTGTCCATTTCTCCCAGAGCTCAGAGGCAGAGGAAATGGGTGTGAGTGGAGCCCGAACTTACAACGCCAAATTTCCTGACAGTAAGTATTCTTAGACTCCAGATTGAGTTTCTAAAACAGATTAGGTATTGTCTTTAGAGGTAAATTCCTAAGGGCTTTAAAAGTTTAGGTGTGGCCCGAGAGCTGGAGGGATGGACAAAAGACATTTCCAAGATTCCTTCCAACCCTAGAATTCTCTTTCCATCTCCCCATCTTCTATGGCTCTGATTATTTTTTGTGTCCTCTTTTGCCTGTAGTTAAATCGTGTAGAATGACCAGGAAAAAGTGCTTTGATTCTAGTCTCCCGGGGCGTGAGTCCAGCTTTTCCAGAACATGATGGAAAGGAAAGATTAGCATGTTTGTTTGTTTGTCCCTAAGGATGCTTAAATTTAGAAAAGGTTATTTATTGGTCAATTTCATGACAGCAATATTAGAGGTTTAAAACAGGGAGAAACATTCCCTGTGGTCCTATTATCCCAACAGCCTGAGTGACCCACTTTCTCTTCCCACTCACTGCCCTGAGATTTTCCTGGGATTTCATTAACGTTTCACCTGGGATCCAACCTTACCCACACAGGATTCTTACATTGTGGCAAGCGGGCCTTACCGAGAGACTAAAGCAAAAGGCAAACAACCTTAAGAAAACTTAAAAAAGCATTCTGTGTAATTGAGTTATTTCCAATGTTTAAAATCGGCTTAGTTTTCCTCCACAGAATTGTCTCACATCCTGGGAAATCAAGCTGAGCCATCTGGTGAATTGTTGTGGTTAAAACTGAGAGCGCTTTGGGGTTGGAGGCGGGTCCTTGTCGCTTTAGGGATGTGTCTCCTTCAGACAAACACTTCTGTTTGTTGGAAACTGGGCACTGCCTCCATGAAATCTGAGCATCTCTTTCCACTCTGTTCTTCTGAAGTTGCTACTTCTCCCTGATCCCAGCCCACCAACCCTGAAGTCAAAAGCTGATGGCAGAAACCCTTTGGCTGATCTCCTTCTGATCAGCCCCTTACGGGAGTTGCTTGGTGTATTCGTCAGGGTTCTCTAGACAAACAGATCCAATGGGATGTGTACATATGGAAAGGAGATTTGTTTTAAGGAACTGATTGGCTGGCAAGTCCAGACTCTGCAGCTTGGGCTGTCAGGTTGAAGAGCCGATGTTGTGGTACCAATCCGAAGGCCATCAAGCTGGAGAATTCCGTCTTGCTCTTGGAGATCAGTCTTCGTTCTGTTCAGGCCCACCCACAATACGGAAGACAGTCTGCCGTTCTACTTAAAGTCCACCAGTCTAAATGTTAATCTCATCTAAAAATCCTCATACAAAAAAAAAAAAAATCCAGAATAATGTTTGACCAAATATCTGGGCACCGTGGCCCGGCCAAGTTGACGCATAAAATTAACCATCACGCTTAGATTCACTCTGCCTGGGTGCTCAGGGCACTCCCCCGTCCTCACCCTGACTCTGCCCCCGCCCAGAGTGCCCCCACACTCATACCTGTAATCTTGTCATGGGTTACCCGATGGGGGAGAAGGCAGGGGAGGATCTATGGTCCACACACTTAAATGGCTATGAGAAAGTCAACCAGATGTAACCCAAGTGATAAGACCAGGGCTGGGAAAAACTCTTAACTCAAAGAACATCTTGATTCTTACATAAATGGCTGTTTTTAGGTAAGAATACAAAATAGCTTTGGTTTGACCTTTGGATGCAAACTAGATGAAATAAATTATGCTCAAGGGTGGTATGAAGTAGGAGGCCCTGGTTTCATATTTGGGGCAGTGGTTGTTACAAAGCCACAAGGCCGCCATCGAGCACGATACGCTGTGAGCAGAGGCCAGCTCTTGGGTATGAGGGAGGGGGACCACTGGCCTTTTCATATATGATTTCAGCAGCGAGCCTGGGGGGGGCTCCCTATGTGGGTTCTTCCTTTAAGAAGAGGAAAGATGACTTCTGTCGTGTTTTGCACTGGGCATCGATTTAGCGATACAGATTAATGATGATGCTTTGTGGTACCAATAGAATGTTGTCGATGTTGGTGGGATCGCTCTGCATTTTGTACTGTTTACATAAAAGAGGCTCTTTCTTGTGTGCGTGTGTGTGTGTGTGTGTGTGTGTGTGTTTTGTTGGCTTCCCGGGTCATATCTTCATCAGTAAAACTCATGTTGTCATAAGCAATAGGTACAAGTATAAAATTAATTTTCTGATTTCATGTTAGTTTCGTCCCTCAACTGCCCATATGATTCTCCTCTCATAAACACACATTCCGGGTCTCAACCTTCATACATCTCACTGTATTCACCTTGTCACTCACTGTGGTGTGTCTGAGATGTAGCCTTGCTGATATGAGCAAAGCTTACTGCTTCCGACTGCTGTGTAGTTTTTCCATCGATGCACGTGCCACGTTTTACTTATCCTCTCTCCCTCGGAAGGACAGATTGTTTACAGCTGCTGACAAGGAAATGTTTATGCGAACGTGCTGACGTGCGTCTCTTGGGGCACCCTCGGTTTCTCTTTGGCATCCCCCAGGAACAGTATTTCTGGGTCACACAAAGCATACACGCGTGCATGTTCTCACCAAATACCGCCCCACTGACCTCCCAAAATGGTGGCAGCAGGTGACTCCTGCCCATCTGTGGTGCCGCAAGGGGTTCCATTTCCCCGCATCCCTAGCAGCACCTGCCGTTCGACAGCTTTTCAGTTCTTGCTAGTCTAATGGTTGGAAGGTAGGGTCTTGTTTTAAACACAAGTCTGCCTTTCTCTGACTACTGAGGAGTTTGAGGGGCTCCTCGCGTATTTGTTGGCCATTCCAGGTTCACTTCTGTGAATTTCTTTTTCATAGTTTTGCCCACTTTTCTATTTTCTTCTTGCTGACTTGCAAGAGTTTCTTAGATATTCTGGATTTTAAGCTTTTGTCCCAGTTTTGCAAACTCTCCTTCTTTCCAGCACATCTCCTGTGTGCTACCTTTGTCTAGGGTCTTGGTTTAAAGGGTGAGCTTCACTTTTGATGTCCTTAAATCCCTCTATTTTTTTCCTTTGAAATTTGTACTTTTTGTGCCCCTGCTCAAACCAGCTAGTTTTTGCTATCAAACGAACCGCTCCAAAGCATAGTGGCGTAAATCAACGATGATTAATTGCTGTGGGTTGGGGAAGGGGTGGGTCTTCTGGACCAGGCCTGCTTCCTGGGGCTGGATAGTCAAGGGTGGTGGCCTTCCATGATGGGGACATCGCTGGGGTGGCTGGGCTTCTCACTCCACATGGCCTCTCGGGCTCCTGGCAGCTAGCCCAGGCTTCTTCACATGGTGGCCTCAGGGTCTCCAGAAGCAGGGGAAGGTAGGTCCCAGCTCACACGCTCATCACGTGCTGTTCCAGCCTCTGCTTCTTCATATTGCTCACACCCCGTGGGCCAAAGCAAGTCACATGGCCAAGTCCAGATTCAAGGAGTGGGGAAAAAAGACTCCACCCACCTCCTGATGGGAGTAGCTGCAAAATAGGTGTGTTTGTACGTTTTAAGAAGCAGTTTTAGGGGCGCCTGGGGGGCTCAGTCGGTTGAGCGACCGACTTCGGCTCAGGTCATGATCTCACGGTTCGTGAGTTTAAGTCCCGCATCGGGCTCTGTGCTGCTGGCCTGGACTGCTTTGGATTCTGTGTCTCCCTCTCTCTCTGCCCCTCCCCCACTCATGCTCTGAAATAAATAAATAAACCTTAAATAAATAAATAAATAAATAAATAAATAAATAAACAAACAAACCTTAAAAAATAATTTAAAAAATAAGCAGTTTTGGTTCACAGAAAAATTGAGCAGAAGGTACAGAGATTTCCCACCTAGCCCCCCACCCCCAGCATGCATAGCCTCCCTCACTCTCAACATCCCCCTTGTTATAATCAGTAAACTTTCATTGTCACATCATTGTCACCCAGAGCCCATAGTTCGCCTGAGGGTTCACTCTTGGTGTTGTATATTCTGTGGGTTTGGACAAATGTATCATGACATGTGACCACCTTATAGTATCATACAGAGTAGTGTCACTGCCCTAGAAATCCTCTGTGCTCTTTTGTTTTATTATTCCCAATCTACCTTGTTACTCTAAGCTTATAAAGATATCCTCCTCTATTTCCTCTTAGTAGCTTTATAGGCTTAAAACTATTTGGTGTTTCTTTCTTTAGATTGTGATTTTTAATGTAGTTGAATAAGTTGTCTAAATTTTTAAATATTTCACTTGTAATTACATATTTGGACTTATCACACATTAATATAATTGCATATTACATAATTATTAAAAATACATTTAAATTAAAACATTTTTAATTTAAATCTATTTTTTTCCAGAATGAACCACATTTTCCAAGATCCATTATTATATCATCTGTCTTCTTCCCTCCGATCTGTGATGGAAGCCCTGTCATTTACTGATTCCCCACATATATGTAGTTCTGTCCCCAAACTTCCTGTTCTATTTGCCTTTCCTATGTTGATGCTTGTAATATGGGTTACTATCTGATAGAGCTAGTACTTTTTTGCTTTTCTTTCGCAGAATTCCCTTGGCTCTTTGTGGATTTCTATCCTTTATAAATTAAAAAAAAAATCCCAATTAAAAAAATCATCTTGAATTCGTCCGGTTCTGGGGATCGAAGGTACGGCATGGTGACTATAGCTAACAGTACCGTATTGTATACTCACAAGTTACTAAGAGAATGGACTATTAATGTGCTCACCGTAACAAGAACAACAAGATGGTAATCATCTGAGGCGAAGGATGTGTTGGCCCAGCTTATTGTGGTAAACATCTCACAATGTATACGTACGTGTATCAAATCATCACATCGTACCCCTTAAGCTTACTTAATGTTATGTACCAGTTCTATCTCAATAAAGCGATCATCTTGAGATTTTGATTAAAATTTCATGGATTTGGAGATCCATTTAGGGGAAATTAACATCTGTTCTGTGCTACGCTGTCCCATTGGCACGTATCTCTGTTTATTTAGGTAGTCTTTTACATCCTTCATTACTGTCATTATCCATAATTTCATGTGATTTTTTTTTTTTTGGTTAGGCTAATTCATAGATATTTTACAGTTTTTGATGTTTTTTCAATAATACCAAACAATGCTGGTCTTCTTCCCCCCTGTTTTTTTTTTTTTTTTTTACCAGAGTTCAAATGTTATAGGCATGGCCTAATGGAATTAGTGAAATGTAGTAAAGTCCTGGATCTGAGGAAAAAGCATAATATCCAGAGTTATAACAATATTAATATCTGAGGCAACACCACTTACCATACCTTCTAAAATGCACTGACCGGTTAGTTTCAGAGTGAAATTATCTGGTTGAAGTGTTCACCCAAGAGATTTTTGGTAGATTTTCTCTCCCGGCAACCCAAGATGTCCGCCTCAGCAAAACTCACACAGGCACGAGGTCACGAATGACTCTCTTCGGAGTCTCCTTTATTTCGACAGTTCCCGAGTGTTCAGGAGAATTAACTGCTCAACTGTAGAAACTGGGTCCCAGAGAAGTTTCAAAACCCAGCCAGATGGGAGCGAGTTTTATGGCACACGTGGTCTTATACCCCAGCAACAGATAACCAGGGTGGGGGGGGGGAAGCTTGCATTTCCATTATCAGCACAACGCCTGTACTTTTCCTTTGTTCTGGGGGATAAACACAGAAACATGAAGCTCGAAACTTATATACCTGCATTTCCATAATGCTGGGTGCTGGGGGTTGTCATTCCTAGCTCATCGCTTGTCATTTTTTGCGTAGAAAAAGAGAATATGGGGGCGCCTGGGTGGCTCAGTCGGTTGAGCGTCCGACTTCGGCTCAGGTCATGATCTCACAGTCCATGAGTTCGAGCCCTGCGTCGGGCTCTGTGCTGACAGCTCAGAGCCTGGAGCCTGCTTCAGATTCTGTGTCTCCCTCTCTGTCTGCCCCTCCCCTGCTCATGCTCTGTCCCTCTCTGTCTCAAAAATAAATAAAAACATTAAAAAAATTTTTTTTTAAAGAAAAAGAGAATATAGCAAACCTTTTGAGAAATACATCTTTAGACAGCTTGAGAGCGCTTCGTCTTGTTGCTGCCTGTGTGCGTTTAGCAGAATGATTACCTGGTCTGGGGAGCAAATACCGTAAGGCTAATTTTTTTTGTTAAAGACGATTCCCCCTGATTTTTGCATTTTTTTTGGTTGGATTGCTTTTTTGCTATATTTTTAATCCTTTTTTGCATTTATTTTTTAATATCCGGATCCAGGGCAAGTATTGCAGCTAATGAAGAGGTGGGACACAGTAGGACCTGGGGAGCTCAGTCTTGCCTAAGGCCCACCCAAGTGACACACGAAGGGTTGAGATGACCTCATATGTCCCCTCCAACAAATTCTGGGTATCTTCTTGGACTCTGAGCATTTGGAGATCATTCTTGAGGTTTCTATAAATAAAAGTGAAAATCGGTCGCTTCTTCAGAGCCGTGGGAAGCTTAGGAAATACAGTAATCACCATGTGTCTGTAATCCCTATGGAACCGAATCAGAAACTGCTGAGACGGTGGGGCATTCACAGGATAGCGAGGAGCAGAGTGCTGGCTTTACCTATCTTCCCTAAGTCCACGGTTCTTCTTCTAGCAACTTCTTGAATTGCCATGAAAATTGGAAGGGATGAGAATTTCGGTTTTCCGACAAGATAGAGGGCTCACAGATAACGTGAGTTATCTGTATTTTCCGACCGAAAGGTGACTTTACCAGAAATTATGCTGAACATCTAAGGAATTAATCTGGATGAGTGAGCTCAGCCTGACATAAAGATGCTCTGATGCCCTTCTTAGCAATGATGCTGAAATAGCAACAGCTTCAGTTTGCTGAGGCAGTAACAGCTGCCAGGGGAAAAAGAGAGAGAGAAACTAGGAAATCAACGCCATTCCAAAGCTATAAGGTAGCAATTTAGAGGCTAGACTCTTGAAAAGCTTATTTAAGCAATCACTCAACCAATATCTATTGATTGCCTACTGACCAAGATGTCACGTGTGCCTTCTCTGCCTTTCAGGGGCTTCTGATTCAGTTAACAGCCACCGTCTCTGCTCCAGGCCAGTGAGCCCCAGTGTCCACTTGGCTGTCTCAGACAGCAGCCCCTCAGCCGTGCGTGACTGTGTCATTGGATCTTTGACTTTTCAGTCCCTTTCGCTTCTCAGGTCTCCAAACTAGGAAATCCACCCACTGCTGGGATCTGACCCATTTCTGGCCATTCCTCGTTCTTAGAATCCACCTCGGTTACTCTTGTGTTTGCCTTTCCAACTCCATCCTATCTTTAGCCCCAGTTCTGCTGAATTCTGAAGCTAAAGACCTTCTCCCCACCCATCCTGGTCGATGTGGCGCGTTGACGGTCCTAGGTTCCACTTCTGCATCTGCCCCAGCAGATCCTTATCCATCGACTGGAGCCACCCTACAGCCTGTCCTCTACTGGAACTTGACTTTCCCTTGGACACACAAATGTGCCTATTCACAGCCAGTGTGAGTTATGTCCCCTCACCCCCATGTCAGGTCATGAACCACCGGACATGCCTACTGTAGTGTCCAGATGTGGCCTGCTAGGCATTGAGCAGAGCAGACCAGAGCAAGAACAGTATCTCCTGTGTTCTAGCAACCGTGCTTCTTCAGAACTCCACTGAAGACCCAAACTGAGACTCTTCTTGAGTTAGAGCTGTAGAGATAAATTCATTACAGATCCAAGGTTCTGGATGGGAAAGGTATGGGCTTCCTCCAGAAGTGAATGGTTTTCTCAGGTAGAAGGAGCAGGGTGGCAACAGAAAACATTCATTCCTTGGTGCCTCACCAGCAGGAGGACACAATTCCCAAGAGTCGACATCTGTGTAAGTTTTGGGATTACCAAGCCTACCTTTGGTAGTTTATCAGGGCAGACACAGTAGTTCAAAATTAACTTCATCTTTCCTACCCCATCATTCTCTTCCTCCTCCTGTTGCTGACACCATTGTATAGCCAGCTGCCAGGTCTGAAAACCTCTACACCCTAATAGAATACTTTTGAGTGTATCTGTAAAAATTTCCCCTCTATGACCCCTCCTCTCTATCACCTAGTTTGGTCCTCATTATCTCTCAGCTAAGCCAATGCAATAAGTTCTTACCCCCGAGATTTCCAACACGACTCTTCCCAATCCCCATCTCCACTCCAACATAGCAGCTTCCCTTTGCCTTAAGAAGGGAAGTTCATGTTGCTTAGTACAACAGTCAAAATCCTCCATGAGTTGACCTTCGCCCATCTCTCATCAGCACATACCCTGCAAAATAAGGTGGAGAAAGGCCAGATGTTATCCCTGGTCTGACCCGATATAGTAGCTCTCAGATTATTTCTGGCCTGCCACAACAAATGTCTCCTTGTTAAACAGGCCCTCTATTTCCACCTTTGACCTGAGTTCCTGCCATGCCTTTGCCTGGAATGCCCTTTTGGCGTCTCCCATCTTCTCTCAAGCTGTGCTCAAATATCCCCACCATCCCACATGTCAGAATGACTCTCCTCTTCTTTGAGCTGTTATGGCATCTAGCATCTTTGATCTCGTGCTGAGTATGGTTGCTTATGTGTCTATCTTTTCTACCAGCTTATAATCTTTTTTGCATCTAGAGACACATAATACTCCTCTTCTTGGTTGTCAAAGGCATTGGTCATTGTAGGTACTCAAGGAACGTTTGTTGAAGCGAGTTTGTCTAAATATGCACCTGAGTGTCTGGCCCCAGAGCTTGATACAGACATACACGCACACCTGTGCTATAGGCACACCTGTGTAAATGCACTTTCAGGCACACACACATACACCCATGCATGCACACGCTAACGCACATGCGTAGGATGCGCACCTACATTTGCACACACATTCGCTCATGGGTGTACATTCACATGCACTGCTCACATGCAAGCTCACAGTGAATAATATGCACATGGGCACACACTTGCACCTCAGGCAGACCCCCACACACACATGTCCACACACACATGCACACATACAAACCCACACATGGAGACACATGGACACTCACACCTTATTATTACCTGCTAAAGAGGTGTTTTGCCAAAAGCATTTGGATGTGGACTGGTGAGGGACCCCAAGTGCAGCCAATAAGGGAGGTGAGGCACCAGGGTTATATTTTCGAGGTACCCTTATTCCCTATATTCTTTCAGGAGGAGGGGGCTCTTTTTATGTAACATCCCTCAGCTCAGAGAAGATGGAGTGACTTGGTTGATAGGAAATCGGCGAAGAACAAACCAATGTGACTGGCTCAGACCCTCTCTGTTTTCCTCTTTGGGAGCCAGCCTGCTGTCCAGACATGGATTAGGGGGTGAGCTGGGGCAGGGCAAGGCCAGTGTGGGAGGCTAGCATGGTCTGGGCTGCTGTTCAGTATTGGAAGTTCAGTATTGGAAAGCCTATTTGCTCACAGATAGAAGCTACGTCTTCAGTATCAGATTAATAAAGGTGATATTAGAGCCCACCCCTGCCATCTCTCTTGCTTTCTTTCTCAACTGGTTCATCAATCAGACAGGGAAGAAGAATGTCATCTCTTGGGAACCCTCGAAGACCCTAACAGGACCTGAATAATTTACCACCTCTCTACTCTGAGCACGTGACTTCAGATTCACGTAAGGCAGGGAGGCCAAGGAAATGGTTGCTTGTTATCAGCTGATACGTTTCCTTACTGCTTGTGAAGCGTAAGCACCACAAGGTGTAAGATACCACTGCACGTATTTACTGTATATGCCTTGCTCTATGGTAGTTCCGTGATGCATGACATATATATGATGCTTCTCAGCTCTCCCAGGGTTATAATCTCCTCGAACAAAAGGCCTCACTCATGTTTGCCTCAATTGGTTGACAGCTTTTTGCTGGCAAGTGCCCTCCTGGTCTGTTGGCTTCATCTCCCTGGGGAGTTGTTCTCAAACCCTGGGATGTTTGTTTTCCTCCCCTGGGAATGACATCATTGTGTCAGCTGCGCCTTGTCAGGGATCTTATCCAGTAGGATCTGTATCTTCTTCACTGTGATACGTCACTTCTGAAGACACAGAACAGTAGCCCTGTCTGTCACAGCGTGCGTAATTCTGGGGTGAGACACTCCCTTCCTCTGTTGTCCTGTGACATTCAGAACTGATTTCACTTCTTTTTTTTTAATGGGTTTTAAAACAGGTTTTGAAAATTGAAGTATCGTTGACACACAGTGTTGCCTTAGTTTCGTGTATAACAGTGATTCAACAACTCTGTACATTAGGCTACGCTCACCACAAGCACAGCTACTACCTGTCACCATACGATGCTATTAAGATGCCATTGACCACATTCCCTATGCTGTGCCTTTCATCCCTGTGACTCATTCATTCCATAACTGGAAGCCTGCACCGCCAATTCCCCTTTACCCATTTTGTCCATCCCCCACCCGCCTCCCCTCTGGCAACCCTCACTTTGTTCTCTGCTTTTATGGGTCTGTTTCTACTTTTTGTTTGTTCGTTTGTTTTGCTTTTTAGATTCCACATATAAGTGAAATCACATGGTGTTTGTCTTTCTCTGTCTGACTTATTTCACTTAGCATAATACCCTCTAGGTCCATCCATGTTGTCACAAATGGCAAGACCTCATTCTTTTCTATGGCGGAGGAATATTCCATTGTGCATGCACGTGTGTGTGTGTGTGTATTACATTTTTATGTGTTCGTCTATTAGCTATTGTAAATAATGCTGCTATAAACATAGGGGTGCATATATCTCTTCAAATGAATGTTTTCATTTTGTTTGCATAAACACCCAGTAGTGGAATTACTGGATCGTATGGTTCTATTTTTAATATTTTGAGGAAGCTCCATACTGTTTCCCACCGTGAAGGCACCAATTTACATTCCAACCAACAGTTCTTCCTCCACATCCTCATTAACACTTGTTATCTTTTTGATTCTAGCCACTCTGACAGGTATCTCGTTGAGGTTTTGATTTGTTTCCTTTGATGATTAGTGCTGAGCATCGTTTCATAGTCTGTTGGCCATCTGTATGTTTTCTTTGTAAAAATGTCTATTGAGGTGCTCTGCCCTTTTTTAAATCAGATTATTTGCTTTTTTAGTGTTGAGTCATATAAGTTCTTGATGTTTTTCGGATGTTAACCCCTTATAGAATGTTATTTATAAACTCCTCCCATTTACTAGATTGCATTTTCATTTTGCTGGTGATTTCCTCTGCTGTGCATAAGCTTTTTATTTTGATGTAGTCCCAATAGTTTGTTTTTACTTTTGTTTCCCGTGCCTGAGGAGACAGATCCAGAAGAATATTGCTAAAGCTGATGCCAAAGAGATGACTGCCTATGTTTTCTTCTAGGAATTTAATAGTTTCAGATCTCACATTTAGGTCTTTAATGCATTTTGAGTTTATTTTGTGTATGTTTTAAGAAAGTGGTCTCGTTTCATTCTTTTGCACGTGTCTGTCCAGTTTTCCCAACACCATTTATTAAAGAGACTGGTTTTCCCCATTATATGTCATTGCCTACTTCACCATAGATTGATGATATAAGTGTGAGACCATTTTCTGAGTTCTTTATTCTGTCCTATGAATCTATGTGTCTATCTTTGTACAGGCACCATATTGTTTTGATATTATAGCTTTGTAGTATATCGTGAAATCCGAGATTATGATACTTGCAGCTGTGTTCTTGTTTCTCAAGATTGCTTTGGCTCTTCAGGGTCTTTTGTGGTTCCATACAAATTTTAGGACTCTTTGTTCTAGTTCTGGGAAAAAATGCTATTGATATTTTGCTAGGGATTGCATTGAATCTGTATGCTTGGGATGATATGGGACATCAGAACAGTACGCGTTCTTCCGATCCATGAGTATGAACTATCTTTCCACTTGTTTTATGTCATCTGCCATTTCTTTCATTAGTGTTTTATAGTTTTTCAGAGTATAGGCCTTTCACCCTGTTGGTTAAGTTTATTCCTAATGCTTTATATCCTTTTTGGTGCCACTGTAAATGGAATTGGTTTCTTAATTTCTCTTCCTGCTACTTCGTTGAGTTGATAGAAACACAACAGATTTCTGTATATTATTGTATCCTGCAACTTTACTGAATTCGTTTGGTACTTGTAGTAGTTTTCTGGTGGAGTCTTTAGGGTTTTCTATGTATACGTATCCTGTCATCTGCACCCTTCTGTTGTCTTTAGGGTGAGACAGATTCAGAGAAGAGTCAGAGAGGGTAGGGTTAGAGTCCAGGTCATTTAGGGCCATGAGGAAAGGCTAAAATGACAGTGATTATTGGAGGGAGGGGCTGAGGAACAGGTTAATAATTGTGGTGCCTAGAACCTCGGGGGTTATTTTATAGACGTGGTGACCACCTAATCCACCTCCAGTAAGGAACGAAGAGGAAATAGCCTCAGACCACAGCAGAGGGATCGAGTCCTAGAATGGGAGCGGCAAGCGCTTGGCGGAGTGGCCTTCTCCTCATGGCTTGACAACTCAACGAGATGTTAGTCTGCCTGGCATGGTCAGCGTTACCCTGCACAACAGTCTCAGAAAGAAAGAACAAACCTGTCATGCCGAAACCACTTCACCAACTCCTCTTCCCCAAAGAGGAGAGTTCCGTTGTGATTTTGTCGTGTGTTTGCTTTGCCTTCTGGTCTGGGGAATGCAGTGATTGCTGTCGGCTGCCCGCGCCCCAGGTTGCACTCAGATATCTGCCCGACTGCGGAGCCCATGGATACGAATAGTACGGTTATTTCTGTCTCCAGCTAAGGGCGCTCCCCATCTTGGAGGGCGGTCTGCAATTGCTAGCTTTGGAGGAGGGCTGTAGAGAGTATTTTGAACTTAAAACTTATAATTAAATAAAACAAATGCTTCTAGAACCGTGTGCTATTTCCAAGAGTTTGAAAGGGGAATGAGAAACTCAAAATGTAAAGTATTGTATGTACCATGCCATGTGATGCTGTTAGACATATAATTCCTTTTGATGACATCCCCACGGGTCGCTATGAACCCTCTGACCTGCCCCCACCACCCTCCAGGTGAGGTGAAGCCCCTGGCTTGCACACCAGCTCACAATTCCCACGAATGTGGCCTGTGCCACTGCTGGTGTTTGAGACAATGTCAGTGACACAGAGATGACCTTCCTTTTTACTTTAAGACTTAGGTATCTATTTTCTTACATGTAGGACGAAAATAATTAAAGGACAGACATTTCAAAGAAATGTGAAGAGAGGCCAAGAATAACGTAACAAAGGAACATTATAGGGAGTGCAGCATTTGGTATTTGCCATCCGGAGGGAGAAGAGTATCAAAAGAGTGTGGTGGGGGGACCACGGTAAGATACAGGAGAGGGGCGCCTGCGTGGCTCAGTCGGTTAAGCGTCGGACTCTTCCTTTTGGGTCAGATCATGATCTCACGGTTGTGGGATCGAGCCCTGCGTCAGGCTCCACTGTGACAGCACAGAGCCTGCTTGGGATTCTCTCTCTCCTTCTGCCTCCCCCCACCTCTCAAAATAAATCAATAAAAGAAAGATATAGGAGAAATAATAGCAGATAGGAAATGTGGCATCTGTCAGGGGTGACTTTAAGAGCAGTGATAAGTGGCATGACATGGGCTTTGGAGAAGATAAGATGGAATTCTGAGATTGAGATACTTAACTCGACCACATATGCAGTGATGGCTATTTATTTATTTCCTTCCTTCCTTCCTTCCTTCCTTCCTTCCTTCCTTCCTTCCTTCCTTCCTTGTGATCTCTGGGTATGGTGGCACCATCATTAACTAATGATCACTGGTGGTAATCATGCTTCTGGAAATAGCAGAATAGGTTATTTTGTATCACGTTTATTTCTGAAAACAGCTAGAAAAGCTGGACTAAATACAGGAACATTTTTTGAGGCATTGGGGAACCACCAAGATATTGAGAATTTGCAGTGCCAATGTTAGGGTGTTTTCTCTGACCACAGTGAAAGCAGGCCAAATATAAGGAATAGGAGTGGAGGAGAAAATCTCCATATGTTTGGAAATTCGGCACTGACAATACCCATGGGTCAAAAAAGAAATCACAATGGAAACTATAAAATATTTTTATTAAGCCATAATTAAATTTCCACATTTCAAAACTTGAGGGATGCAGTTAAAGCCAAGTGTAGAAGATATTTGTAGCTTTAATTTTTTTTTAATGTTTATTCCTTTTTTGAGAGACAGAGCATGACTGGGGGAAGGGCAGAGAGAGAGAGAGACACAGAATCCGAAGCAGGCTCCAGGCTCTGAGCTGTCAGCACACAGCCCAATGCAGAGCTCCAACCCACAAACTGTGAGATAATAACCTGAGCTAAAGTCAGATGCTTAACCGACAGAGCCACCCAGGCACCCCAGATATTTGTAACTTTAAATGCCTATATTAGAAAAAATTTTAGAAGCTGAAAAACCAATGACCAATGATCTAAGAACCTATCTAAATAATTTAGAAAAGCAATCAGAAAGTCAAATCTAACAGTAAAAAGAAGGAAAAAAATTAAAAAACAGAAATTAGTAGGATAGAAAATAAATCTATGCGTGATAAAATGAATAGTGCCCCAAGTTAGTACTATAAGTTTTCCTCTAAGCATTGATTTGGATTCTCTTCATATATTTTGATATGTTGTGTTTTTGTTTTCATTTTTTTCAAAATATTTAATAGCATTTCTTGAGATTTCCTTGAGGATATCGGACTACCTGAAAATCAGGAATGTCTATGCATTTAAAGGATACCATTAAAGCAAACCACACAAGGGGAAGAAGTCATTTATCACAAATATAAGTGACAAAGGGCTTGGATACAGAACATATAAAGACTTCCTACAAATCAATAAGGAAAAGACAACCCAATAGAAAAATGGGCCAAAAACTCCAAAAAGAAAGAAAGAAAGAAAGAAAGAAAGAAAGAAAGAAAGAAAGAAAGAAAGAAAGAAAGAAAGAAGCCCTAGGCATTTCACAAGACAGAATATCCAAATGGCCAATAAATATATGAAAAGCTGTTCAGCCTCAGTGGTCATTAAAGATATGCAAATTAAAACCACAATGAGATACCTTTATATAGTTGTAACGGTTAAATATCATTATTAAGTGTTGGAGAAGATGTTGGAGAAGATGTGGGTCACCCCAAACTCTCATATGCTACTGCTGGGCTGGTAGAAATGTAACTTAGTACCACTTTGGAAAACTGTCTTCACAGAATCTAAAACTGAATGTTTTTATACCCTATCACTCAGCAATCCCATTAGGCATACAGCCAAGAGAAATGCAGAATTGTGCACACCAAAGACGTATAGATGCAATCTAATCTCTGGAAACTAAATATGTCACCTTGCATGGCAAAGGGGACTTTGCAGATGTGATAAAGGTGTTGAGATGGGAGATTATTCTGCATTATTTAGGTGAGCCCATTGCAATCACAAAGATCCTTCTAAGAAGGACTCAGAAGAGTCAAAGTCAGAGAGAAGAGGCAAGGATGGAAGCAGATGTCAGAGAGGCGAAAAGATGCTGTTACTGGCTTTGAAGATGGAGAAAGGGACCGTGAGCCAAAGAACACAAGTGGCCTGGAGAAGCTGTAAAAGACAGAAATGGATTCTTTCCAAAAGGGTCCAAAAGGAACACAGCCCTGTGGACCCATTTTAGACTTCTGACCTCCAGAACAATAAGATAACAATTTTGTTACTTTAAGCCACTAAATCTGTGCTAATTTGTTACAGTGGCAATAAGAAACTAACATGTGGTCCAAACTGCCAACAGCCCAAATGTCCACCCCGAGCCCAATGTACAAATAAATGGTGGTATATTCCCCCTAATGGAAGGCTAGCCAGACATTTAAATGATCAATTACGGCTTCGAACAACAACATGATAAATTCTCACAGATGTGATCTTGAGTAAAGAAGCCAGACATAAAAGAAGACACATCATATGATTCCATTTATATGACATTGAAAGCTGGTGCCCTCATGGCCTTCTTGGGTGTCCCACAGATCAATGTGGAGCTGTAGAAGTGAATCGAGTTACATGGAGGCTCCAGCCGCGATGGCCCCCTACCCTTCAGGAACTCGGCAGAGCTAACCACGGGGATAAGATAATGTGGACAAGTACTATTTGGAAATTTTTGTTTACCTTAGGTTCTTGGCTTCTTCGACAACATCTGTATTCAGAGGCAGGCCTCCATAAAATTGAACAATAGGATAATAGGAGGAAAGGCATTCCCTTTGATTACCTTTCAGAGGTGAATAATGGACTCGGAAAGCTCACTGTTCTGCTTTCTTTCTGAACTGCCAAGCAGGAAGCCGTCTCCAGGGTGGAGCTGGCATTTCCCCACATAATAGGGGGCCTCTCAAGAAAGAATGTAAGGGAGTTTTTGGCTGTTTTACAAGACTTCAGTCCTAAGAAGAATTCCTTAGGCTGCTGTAACAGAGGGCTTTGCAGATTAAGGGTCTTGGAACAGATCCTCCGCGGAGCAAAGCCGGGCACCGCTCCTTGACCGGCGGTGGGCAGAGTCACGGTTTACGTGGCTGGGAACGTTCCACCTGAGTCACCACATCGGAGGCGGACAGGGTGATTAAGAATCTGCATGTTCAGTCCCAAACTATGTTGTACAAAAGCAAGTTTGGAGAATGAAAGCCACTGGGCAATCTGTACTTTCTTGTCTCTTTAAGATCATGCAGTGGAAGTGGCAGGTGCTGAAGAAGGCCATACGCTCAAGTAACATGGCAGCTGGCTTCCCACAAAGCAGTCCCATCTATTTAATACTGTCCATTGGCAGCTGGGATGGCACTTAAGTACTTCAGGGGGCTCCCTCTTGTGCCCATTGATCTCTTCCAGGCCCGATTTATTCTAGATTGTCAAAGTTCCACCTTAGTGCAACGTACTCTCAGGATGGGTCCAAATGTTTCTCTTGGAGACCCGTTCACAGACCTGTTGTGGTTTTTTTTCATCTATTTGACAGAGCGAGAACGTGGGCGAGAGGGATAGAAAGAGATAGAGAATCTCAAGCAGGCTCCATGCTCAGAGCAGAGTATACCGGAGGCTCGATCCCATGACCCTGAGATCATGCCCCGAACCAAAAGCAAGAGTTGGACACCCAACCAACTGAACCACCCAGGCGCTCCGTGTTGTGTGTGTATGTGTGTGTGTGTGTGTGTGTGTGTGCATGTGTGTGCTTAATATTTGTTGTTGATGTTTTGTACAATGCTGATCCTAGACCAAATTTGTGGTGCGAGCCAGAGCCTTCCCTGGAGTTCCCCAACCTGTCAGAAGTCTCACCTCCCTATTTTGGGTCTTAAGCTCTTTGCCTAAACAAACCCCTCGCGAGACAAAATCTGACACCAAGTCATACCAACAGGTGTGACTGTCAACAACTACCAGCTCAACCAGTTGCCTCCATCATTTTCAAGGAGGTTAGGGTCCGAAAGCAAAGGAGTCATGCACCTCAGGGTTTTAGGGAACAGTATGCAAGAGAGTTTGTTGCTCAAAGGAGCTATCCTGGTGCCCCAGAAATCACATCAAATAGGCAAATGACAGTTTGTGATGTTCCCCGCATCTCCATTTTAATATCTCAGAATTGGCAAGTAGGGGTTTAGAACAATAATAACCATTGATTCATTAGTCGGTTCAATTCCAGGTCTCCCTCAGCCCTGAGTACAGCAACAAGCAATTTGCACACGTCACCCAAACATCAATTCCTTCCTTATGAGAAAAAGTTATACTTATAAATGGAAATGATAGGGTTTCTTTTTCTTATCTAATCTTCCAAAGTGCCAACCACAGCAAGCTGAGCATTGCAAGCTTTCAAGGGTTGTTTATGGGATAAATATTAGAATATTACCTACTAATGGGCCCCCAGTTATTGCCTTGGTGTCTATCTCAGCAACGGCGTGTTAACATACATCAGCTAAAATTTCATACGTATCTATCTGGTGGGAGAGAAGACTATGTCAAAAAAGCAGATTTTTTTCACCATATTTCGCTAAGATTTCGAATTTCTCAGGAAGCCAAAAAAATGCTATGTACTTGGACTGACCCAGAATGCAACACTTTTAATACCAACTTGATATATTTATGACTTGTCTTGCAAAACCATGTCCGACTTGATTTTTAAATTGGCCTCTACATCAGCAATATTTCCCCCCGATTTCTTACTTTTAGCAATAGTATCTCTTTTTCTTGCTTTTATTGGAAATGCTCATGTTAATTCATACCAACAAATATTTATCCTTGAACCCTAATGCTTTGTTTCCAGTTTTTAAAAGGCTTCATATGATTGATTCCACCTTCACACATGCCTGTGAAATAGAAAGTGGGTTAACGAGCTGAATGTTTACCGTGAAGGAGACACCATAGTGTCTAAGCTGCTCTTAGAGACCCAGCTGCAGGGCTGGGGTGGGGACTGGGGTGGGAAATGTACAGACAGGGAGGAGTAACAGGTAGAAGCCTCTAGTAGGTCTTTGCCCCCATGGAGAGATTGCAAAATGTTAGATTGTTCCTTGTCAGTTACCTACCCCAATGCTTTTTGAGCCAGATCTGATTTTCAAAGAAAATATTTAAGAGGTGGAACAATGGCAGCCCAGAGGTTAGCACTTTGTTGCATATTGAGTTTCCCTGAATTCTTGCCAAGTTTGGAAAATCCCATGGCTTTGCGTTTCCGTGGACTCTCAGTATGGATCCCCTCCTTTCTGTCATATGCCTCCCTCCCCGCTGCTTGGGACCTGGGTAGTTGCAATAGAGATCTACACATAGAACACCCAGCAATGTCACTCTTCAAAGGAAAGAAATAACTATACAGTTAGTTTGGAAGTTGTCTAGGAACGGAGGTCACATTGCTATAGCTTTGCATAAATTGTGCCTGTGTTTTGGCAGACCGTAAGTGGGTATGAACATAACACTCTTCAGTTCGTATGTGGGGTGTGGCGCTCAGAAAGTCCTATCCGAGAACACCAGCTTAATGGACCGTTTCCCGTGTTGATGTGAGGTGTGGGGGCATCCTGACCATGTATTGTACAAATTAACCACCTAAACTGATAACGTCCCTTCAGCAGTTTAGCTGTGGTGTCAAGAATCATAAAAATGTTCGTAATATCATAATAGTATCATAAAAATCATAAAAATCATTAAAAAATCAAAAATCATAAAAAATTTTGTCTCATACAATAATACCCCTCACTGCTGGGGAAATTGATCCCAAGAAATGTTTAGCTGATTTTGAAGTATTTTTGCTTCAAGATGGGTTGTTTTTTTTTTTTTTTGCGGTGGAATCTATGAGAAAGGATGCATATGGAAAAAGGGACATATCATCAATTATTCAGTATTAGTAGAATAGCTATATAAATTCGAGCATGTTATCCAGTCGAACTTTACGCTGCAATTGGAAGTTGTAATTAGGTAACACCGTAGGAGAAACTTGATAATATAATACTCATTGGTAACAACAGAATGCAAAATTGCTCATGTCCTATGATTAAGAATATATATATATGTATATATATGTATAAAATATGTAATATATAATATATATGTTATATATTATATATTATATATACATATAAACAAAGACACTAATGTCTGAAGAGCAGAGCCTGGAGCCTGAGAAGGAATACAGAAAATCAGTACGGATGTATTCAGACGCTAGAATTGAGGTGGGGGTTTTTTTCTTTCCCCTTTTATGTTGTTATAATAAAGGTTTTGTAATAAACAAAAATAGATAAAATGCAACGTTAGAACAACTATAAGGAGAGTCAAAAGAGAAAGACAACAGATTGCTGGTCTCAGAATTTTTTGGCTCGAGTCAATTTTGTGACACGGTTGACTATAATGCTGCTGAAGTGCCACTTGTATTGGGTTTTCCAACACGAGGGAGTAGAAGACAGATTTAATTGTTTGGTGGATGTCTTTGGGGGGAGGACTTGCCAGCATTCCATGTGCCTTATTATTATTATTATTATTTTATTTATTTATTTTTTTTACTTTAGAGAGAGAGAGAGAATCTCAAGCAGGTTCATTGCTCAGCGTGGAGCCGACACAGGGCTCGATCCCAAGGCATTCAGAGCATGTCACCCCAAAATATTCTACTTTGGCATGTTGATTATTTTGAGTTAAAGGCCATTGAGGGATAGCAGCTGTAAGAAAAGCACCCTGACCCTCCTTTTCTTCTTGAAAGTTTCTTCTTGAAACTCCTGTGTGAAAGGTGTCCTTTCTGTCCCTGGAGGGAGAAGACATTCTTATCACCAGAGATGGGGAACTGGGGCTGAGAATCTGTATGAACAAACCTTGTTAAACTCACCCTTATCTTCCTAGTTACTGCTCCACAGTTTACTACCCAGGCCCAAACCTCTTTGTCTCGTCTTAGCTCCAGAAATGTATTATTGTTCTTTGTGGAAGATGCCGCATGAGCTGGAATTCTAAGCCGCCATTTTGAGTTACTTTTCCTCTTGGTTTCTGTTGTATGATGTGTGATGCACACGTCAGTAAACTGTTCTCCTTTTGTTAATTTTTTTGTTGAAGAGTCCCAGCTGAAAACCTAAGCCGAGTAGCGGTAAAGTTTTGCCTCTCCTACCGCCGCAAAGGAATCCTAGAGGAATAATTCCTTGGGAAGCTTCCAGACGATAAGTAGCATGTGAAGCCAAGAAGCAGACCCAACACATGCCACAACAATACCAGTATGAATGACTATGATGTGTTTAACATGATAGGGGACAGTGGAGGAGAGAGAATTATGTGGGGAAGAGCTTCACCAAAGAGAGGCACAGAGCACTTCCCAAGAGGAGAAAGCTCAAGCAAGATCCAAATGCTTGGAGTTCAGGCCGTGTCCCAGTTCAGGCTGGCTCTGAAGGATGAGATGACCAGACAACTGCTTTGAAAAGAAGGGAGGGACATTATCTTGTTCCCCATTCGTTGTGTTTAGCACAACCTGACACGGAGTGAGTATTGAGTAAATGATCCTGAGTGGATCAACGAATAAAAACGCGTGCTCAGGATGGACTGGCAGAGAGTGGGAGCAGGGAACGCTGGAAAGAGTTACGAGGGCCCGAACCGGGGCGGGGTGGGGGGTGGGAGTGAAGACAAGAATGGAGGGCCAAGGCTATGCAGTAGCAGAACCGGCAGCAGAAGAATGGGAGTTGGCGCTAGGAAATGGATTCTCGCTTGAAAACCTGGGACAGGGGGATCATAGGAGGGGGAGGGGGAGTTATAGCTGGAATCTGCGAGGTGTATTTGCGGTGCTGCAATACAGGCCTCCTCGGATGCGGTCTCTTAACTCATAATTGTAAGCACATTAAAATTTATTGCAAGGTGCTATTATGGCCACATGGGACCAAGAGAAAATGAGATGAGAAAAAACTGTCTCCAAGGTAAACGGGTAAAGTTGCTCAGGAAGAGGGGCGAGGAGCCATCTTATGGAAATGAAGGGGTCTAAGGGGTCCCTGAACATCTGTAAATTGTACTGACACACAATTTACACGGCCACCTGGTGGAGCTGTGCCTTTGTCCTCTTTGTCTGTTGTCAGGGGCTACCGATCCTGGAGAGAGGACTAGCTTTGAAACAACTGATGAAATAAATTTAATTAACTTGGAAAACATAAATGGGGCCTCAGGAGACGTCTCTCTGTTTGGCCACATTTTAAGACACCGTCACGTGACTGACTCTTCGGCTTCCTGCCCTGACTGAGACGCTCTGACAGTTGTATGTTTTCACTAAAGGTATGTGGCTCATCCTAAAATACGTTCTTATATGACTAGAGATTTACTCCTCAGCCTTGGGGTCTTTAAAAACAACAACAACAACATTAACATTGAATCCACTGTACACAGCATGAGGTCAAAGGTAATCTTGCTTTACAGATGAGAATCAGTCTGTGTTTTGTTTCAGGATGGACTAGAAGCACATACTCCAGTATTCTTTTCTGTATCCTCCGATTTGAATTGAAGTAAAGGTTGTCTGTTGAATAAGCAAGTCAGAGACCTCAGCTTTGAGCTAAACCGGTGGTTCTCAAAGCCTGGCCGGGGTTCTGGACTACCAGCAACGGCCTCATCTGGGAATGTGCTAGAAACGCACACTCTCAGGCCCCACTCCAAACCTACTACGGCAACGGGGTCTCGGCAGCCAGGGCTCAGCAATCTGTTTCAACCAGCTCCTGGGTGATCCCGATATAAGGACCACTGGGTTACAGACTAATTAACTGTATTAGGGTTTTCCAGAAAAACAGAACCAATAGGCTATATATGGAGATATATGTATGAGACGATTCATTGTAGAAATTGCCTCAGCAGTTACGGAGACTGAGAAGTCCCACGATCTGCCAGCTGAAAGTTGGAGAATCAAGAAAGCTGTGTTGGAATTCGGTCAGAATCCAAAGGCCTGATAGTCTGGGGGCCGATGGGTAAGTCCTGATCTGAGTCCCGAAGCCCACGAGCCAGGAGCAGCAGTGTCTGAGGGCAGGCGGAGATGGGTGTCTCAACTCAAGCAGAGAGGCCACATTTGCCCTTCCTCCCCACCTTTTTGTTCAGTTGGGACCCTCGGTGGATTGGTTGGAGGATGCCCGCCGTGGTGGGGAGGGCAATCTACTTTATTCCGTTCACCGATTCAAATGCTAATCTCTTCCAGAAACCCCCTCACCGACACACCTAGAAATAATGTTTTACCAGCCCTCTGGGCCAAGCAAGCTGACACATAAAATTAACTGTCACCATAACTAAAACCAGTCTTTAGATCGAGCATCAGGCAAATTGATACCTTTACTTTCTTTCACTCGTTTCAATCACTGTGTCTTTTTATGAATATTTTATGGGGTGCTTGGCATATATCAGATATCACTAGACGTGCCTGGATGGGAAGGCAGTCGAGGTTCCTGCTCTTGGTAGAGCTGCAGATAAACGTACAGGAGGCCCAGTTAAAATGTGAATTTCAGATAAGTGATGAACACAATTTTTTTTAGTATAAGTATCTCCCAAATATCGCAACTAAAAATTATTTCTTGTTGATCTAAAATTTGCATCGAACTGGGAGCTCTGTATTTTTATTTGCTGAATCTGGCCACCTTATTCTTGTGACACTCCAATTCTGGTGGGGAATACAGACCAAAGTAAACTTATTTAACGAAGCAGTGCTTTTCAGTGGTGGTGGATACAAGTAAGAAAATATAATGGAGTAATATGGTAGACAGCGGCACTGGATAGACTGGTTAGAGAAACCCTCTCTGAGGAGCTGGGGCCAGCTACATGTGGATCTGAGGGAAGAATATCCCAGACAAAAGGAACAATTTGGTGCAAAGTCCCTCGGGTAAGAAAGATCTTGACATGTTCTAGGAATTGGCAGAAGTCAGACCAGAGCAAAAGGTATCCTCTCACTGGAGAATCTTCAAACACAGAGGAGTCCCAAGCCTGGCTTTCTGTTTTTAGATGATCTCCTAGTTTTTGCAAGGAGAATGGTTTTGCAAGAAGAAGGGATAAGAGTAGGAAGCAGGGAGGCAGGTCAGGAAGGACTTGTTGAGGTCCGGGAAGGAGATGATAATAGCTGGGACTGGGGGAGGAGTGATGGGTATGGAAGAAAGGTGCAAATTCAGGATCTGTTTTGGAGAGGAAGTGACAGCACTTGCTAACAGATGGCATGTGGTGGGTGGAGGAAAAGGGGAACCACATGGGTGAAGGTCCTCGTCACTGAGATGGAAAAAGACTAGGAACGGGTGGGTTTCAGTCAGGGGAAATGGAATTTCGTTTTGGACAGGTTGCATTTAAGCAATCGATCAGATATTCAAGTTAGGAATTCGAATGGATCATTTCAGGCCTAGAGATTTGCGATCAGCATATACATGGTATTTAAACTATGGAACTGATTAATATTACCTGGGGAGTAACTGCAGGTAAAGAGAAAAGGGACCAGGGTGAAACAAGGCACTGCCATGCTTAGAGGTCAGACAAAGTCAGGTAGATTTGGAGATTCAGTGAGGAGACAATAAGGAAGTCCCAGGAGGAAGTACCACCACTTGGTTGAATGAAAGACTATCACAGCTTGATCAGATGCAATTACAAATTACGTGTATCATGAACAATTTCAAAGAAATTTTTGCTCCATCTGGCTTTTCTTTAAAACAGTGGCTGAGAAAAAAACAACCCCAAACTCATAACATGAAATCTATTTTCTTTAAGTGTGCAGTGTTGTTAACTACATGAACACTGTATGCAGGAGATGGCTAGAGCTTCGTGTTTGCACGACTGAAACTGTATCCATTGAATAACAACTCATTTCCCTCCGACTCCACCTTAGCTCCTAGTAACCACTATCATATTCTGTACCTCTGTGAGCCTGGCTACTTTAGGTACCTTACATGAGTGGAATCTTGCAGTGTTTGTCCTTCTGTAACTGGCTTATTCCACTTAGCATCATGTCCTCCATATTGCCGTGTATGGCAGGATTTCCTTCTTTAAAAAAATTTTTTTAATGTTTATTTTGTTTTGAGACAGAGACAGAGCATGAATGGGGGAGGGTCAGAGAGAGGGAGACACAGAATTCGAAGCAGGCTCCAGGCTCCGAGCTGTCAGCACAGAGCCCGACGTGGGGCTCGAACTCACAGACCATGAGATCATGATCTGAGCCGAAGTCAGATGCTTAACCAACGGAGCCACCCAGGCGCCCCTCCTTCTTTTTTATAGGGCTGAATAATATTCCATTGTAAATGTGTACTACATATTTATCCACGTCTCTGTTAATGGACATTTGAGTTTCCACCTCTTGGCTATTATGAATAATGTTTCAGTGAATACAGGTATGCAAATATCTCTTGGAGATCCTCTTTTCAATTCTTTTGGATAAATACCCAGAAATGGGATCTCTGGATCATATGGTAGTTCTATTTTTAATTTTTGGAGGAACTTCTATCCTATGTCCCTAGTGGCTGCACCACTTGACATTTCCACCAATAGTGCACAAGGCTTCTGGTTTCTCTACATCCTTGCTAACTCTGGTTATTTTCTGTTTGCTTTATAATGGCCATTAAAACAGGTGCGAGGTGATAGCTCATCGTGGTTTTGATTTGCATTTCTCTGATGATTAGTGATGCTGACCATCTTTTCATATACCTGTTGACCATTCATATGCTTTCTATTAGAGAAATGTCTATTCAAGTCCTTTGCCCATTTTTAATTGGGTTATTTTCTTCCATTGAATTTCAGGAGTTCCTTATATGTTTTGGATCTTAACCCCCGTATATGGTTTGCACATGCATTCTCCCGTTCTGTAGGTTGCGTTTTCGCTCTGTGAACGGTCTCCATTTTGCTTCGCAGAAGCGTTTCAGTTTACTGTCATACCACTTATCTATTTTTGATTTTGTTCCCTGTGCTTTTGCTGTCATATCCAAGAAATCATTGCCAAGACCATTTGGTTTTTTAATATTAAGAGTAAGTGCATTATTTTTCCTATGGTGTAGTGCTCCTCCAAAACTTGTATTTACATTTTACCTGCAAAACCAAATCATTTTATTTTTAATGATGACCTTTTGACCTGAATTCACAAAGGAATTAGCAATAACATCATGTATTTCACCGTTAGCAGAATAAACCTCCCCAAACTTTACGCCGATTCCTTGACTTGTAAGAAACAACAAATAAATGCCATTACTGGGCTGACCTGCCTTTCTTTCTGAAACAGCCGATGATGCCCATATCAAACCACTGTCACCAGCCCTTTGCAAAGTCCTGTTGCTGCTAAGGGAGCCAACACAAAGAGCGATGGCCACAGGTCTCCTATCTGCGAGAGAATTCGAAATAAAAAAGAGCAAGATGAATTTAGGAGAACAGTTATTTGATATACACAAACACTCACACCACAGAGTGAGGTGCAAATGACAGCTACACATGTCAAATTGTTGTCTGTGGGAATAGCTACTTAACTTCTTAAAATAAATGCTACCTTGAAAGAGACGCTGCTATTTCTTGAGCAGTGCCTTCTGGTTTTCCTGTGATCAGTGACAGAACAACAGCTCCCATGGTGGATGTAAATATCAACAAACATCTTGACCAAGCCATTTAAAGGGCCCACTTCCAGGATTGCTATGGGGACCGATGCTTCTTATTCGGGTCCCCATGCGTTACCTGCTTGTTTTCTCTGAAAGCTTCTAAGAGTTTTGTTTTTTTTTAAACCCCTCATGTTTTCCTTTTACAATGTTATATAGCTTGGTGTGTGTGTGTGTGTGTGTGTGTGTGTGTGTGTGTGTGTGTGTGTTTTCATTCTAGGTGCTCAGCGGACTCTTTAAATCTATGAAGTCATGTCTTTAAATTCTAGAGAAAATGTTTCTTTCTGTAGTTAATATTGCTAATTGCCTACCTAGGACATCTTTTCTTCTTTATTACTAGCAGAGTATCTCTACACAGGACGGCCAGTGCCTAACTGGAGTTTCTCAGCCACCCTCACTGGTAGATGCAGTCACGTGACACAGTTCTGTCCAATGAGGTGCCAGCTGCTGTCACAGCGTGAGAGATTTTGCCCCTCTTCTTCCGCGAGGCCCACCATTGCAAGGCCTGAAATAGGAAAAGGGTTGGCAGAAACCAGCCAATTCCCCCAGGGCCACTTCACCGCACAGCTCCAGGGAGCGCCATTCCCGCTCAGTATACGGAATGATGGCTCCCTAGAGTCCGCAATACGGTGTCCCTACAGAGAAAGCAGTGCCGCACTGTGGTGTTGGGAGGCGTGGGCAAGTGGGTGCAGGTGGTCTGTCCAATAGGATCTCTGGGAGCCCTACTGTTTTCAGTAAGGCTTTGTATTCTTGCCCTATGCTATGCTTCCTGTCCCCTGGATCAGAATATCTCGGGTTCACCTTCAGACAAGAGCAGATCTGTCATCTGCTGGATGATAAAGGGGCAATAAATAGCCCCTGACTGTGTGGGGCAAGGAGGAAGGTCTGAGTCTAGCTCCTTCTCATATAGACTTATGAGCGACTCCTCGTGGTTTTAGCCCCATCCTGACCCCTGGATTCAGAGATGTCTGGTGCTTCCAAACCTTCAGCCTCTTGAGGATCCATGATGGTTTCAATGCATGTTTGTTGGCTTCTCTGGGCGTAGACTTTTGGCAAAACTACTACTACTACTAAAACAAAAGTAGACGCCCTTTGTCCAACCACTTTACATCTTCCAAAAACGTGTTGATATTCTTTGCATTCCCTCTCCCATTCACTTCCTCCTATCTTATTCCTTTGTTGCTGCCTTAGTGGGTTTGGAGGGGGAGGAGAGATGCATTCAATCTGCAGAGTTAACGGGAAGTTGACAGCGGTAGCTGAGAAGACAAACCTGGGCGAGTCTACGCTAAGAAATCTCAGGCTTTTAGATCACATCCATACCCATACGGATTATTAAAAGAATTGCAAGTTAGAAAGAAAAGCATTAATCTACTTCGCAGTTTTATCTAGAGATGCCTAAATCTAAATAAACAAATATCTCAAATAGTTACCCAGTTTCCTCTTGAATGACCAATAAAGCAGCCGCAGATGGTTACAATAATAAGAACCATTCACTCTACTCAGCACTATCAGACTCCCAGCCCATTGTCTTTCCAGGCCATTGTCTTTCCGTTAGACCGCGTTGCCTCTCACAGATGCCGCTGCTGGAAAAGTTGCAGATACGGAGTAGGGTAGCTGACACTTGCACAACGCTTCGTATGTGCCCAGAACTTCTCGCATTTTCATCCTCACAACCGTCATTGCCTGCAGTGACGGTCGATTATGACCCCAGGTAGGATAATAAGGGACAGAGCAATTAAGCATCTTGTACAAGTCACGTGGCTAGAAGAGTCCAAATAGAATGAATGGTTCAAAGCCAGGATTTGAACCAAAGAAGTCCTACTCCAGAGTCTTCGTTTGTATGACTGCGTAAGGATAAAAATGTCGAAGGTACATGATCATCTATAAATTCAAAAGCACTTTCACATTCTCTCATTTGATCCTCAACATCCCCCTGTGTGGTTGAGAAAACTAAAGCTTCTGGCCTGAGATAGTAATAGTAAGGTAACTTACTATTTTACCTAGAGAAACACAGATGAGCTGTGTTTTTAAGATTTATAGAGCTTTGTAGCCCTGAGCTCAGCTACGTCGCTGGTTCATTTTGATGATTAGGAACATTCATTTACACAAAATTCCAAGAAGAGGCATTAGAAGGGTAATAGAAGTATTCAAATGTGAGTCGCAAATTGTGGGCTCAGACCTCAGAGAGCATTTTCCCATGGAAATAACGTGAGTCATGGTGAGTAGGTGCAGAAGGGCTAACCCACAAATACCAGAATACTTCTCACTGTTGCCACAGTAACTGCAACACTCCGGGGCCTGGGTGGGGAGCAGCCCAGCCCAGAAGGGGGGGTTTGGGGGCAGCGGCCATGTCCCTCCCTGGAGGTATGAGGCCTGGAGGTGAAGAGGTATCTCCAGGTGCGAATGCAAAGGCCAGTTGTAAGCTGAGTGTTTGTAAAGTGGGAATGGCTGGGCACACTTTATACATAGGACTCCACCCAAACCCGTGCCACTTAAGTACAAGGGAGTAAAAATTGCCGTTTAATCAAAGAGACTTCCTGGAACAACACACACTCCCCATCTAAGGGCTCCTGTCATGGGAACCTGAGTTTCTATGCTTATTGAACCAAGGGTGGACAGAAGTCAAATGACAGGCCAGCTGAGAGCCATTTGTAAGACACTGTGTCCAAATGAGTCCGATTTCCTGAAAAAGTTCTGCTTTCTCTCTAGCTGTTGGGCACCTAGTTTTACTATTAACTTACAGATCTTGTATAGAGGCCCTTTTTCTCCCAGGGTGACATTAGAAGACTCATATTCTGAGTTAATGTGATCAGTCATTTTTAATGAAGCCTTCTGTGTTTTACCAGATTCCAAATTAGGGATCTTTTTGGGGATAAAGCATTTGGCAGCTTGACCCAGAATAAGAGCTGGGCATTATTATGCCTTAATTAATTATAATCATTATAACCATAATAATCATTCATTCATTCAATTACTCATCTATTTCCTTCACTCATTCTAAAAACTACGTGAGGGGACCCAATGTAATAATGATGATGATCTGAGTCCATGAATTTGTTGGATCTTCTGCAATTGTAGAAGGTAAACATTTCTACGCAGAGGGCTGGTTTTTCCTCTTGCCAGTGATCAGAGATTGTTTTCTTTTATTTTTTGTATCGTGTTTTTTCTTGGAAGAAATTAAACAGGTCTTACAACCCAACCTGCCTCCTGGCCACAAAGTATCCCTGCTATTTATTATCAGAGAGACTCTGATAAGAGAGCAGCCACGTTAAGGGGAGCCCGGGTGGCTCAGTCAGTTATGTGTCCGACTTCAGCCCAGGTCATGATGTCGCGGTTCGTAGGTTCGAGCCCTGTTTCAGGCTCTGCATTGACAGCTCAGAGCCTGGAGCCTGCTTCAGATTCTGTGTCTTCCTCTCTCTCTGCCCCTCCCCTGCTCGCGCTCTGTCTCTCTGTGTCTCAAAAATAAATAAGTATTTAAAAAATTTAAAAAATAATAATAATAAAACAGCAGCCATGTTAAATTCTGGAAGATTTGTGATGACCAGAAGCTAGATCAGGGACCAAGGATCAACACAACCGTCAGGGCCCTGCAGCTGGAATGTTGGAAGACTGTAGTACCTTCTAGTGTCCTAGAGTAAGCAAAATCTACTTGCGGGATTTTTCTTATTCTGACCTCAAAACAAGCGAGGAAAAACAAAAACAATCGCATTTGAATGATCTCCGTGTCGGGAGCCAGTCAAATCGAGGGCTCCACAGCCCCTCCTTCCAAGATTAGGATGCTCAGTGATAAGTCATTATTCTGGTCCAGGCCACCCTTCCATCCTCACAACACCAGCCCTACTAGTGATAGTTGGTTGGCTTCCCAAAGGAAGACAAATTCTCCTTTTATTCATTTACTAAGAAAATAGAGGCCATTACCAAAGTTTGTTTCCCTCTTCTTCTTACCCTTCCAGCTATACAGTGCTCTACATCTAAAATCCAACCTGCTGGGGCCCCTGGTGGCTCAGTCGGTTGAGCGGCTGACTCTTGATTTTGGCTCAGGTCATTATCCCAGGGTTGTGGGATCGAGCCCTGGTCAGGTTCCACACAGAGCATGGAGCCTGCTTAAGAGTCTCTCTCTGTGTCTCTGTCTCTCTTTCTTTCTACCTTTGTCTCTCTGCCCCACTTGTGAGCTCTCTCTCTCTCAAGTAAATAAATAAATAAAATCCATCCTGTCTTCTATTTTTGGTTCAAGGTCAACTTTTCCACCTATGTTTTGATCCTCTATTCTTTTGGCACCTGGGACACTTTTTTCATTGAATGAAATTCCCATAACACGAAATTATCCATTTTAAAGTGAACAATTACTGGCATTTTGCATACTCACAATGTTGTGCAACAATTCCTTCTATCTAGTTCCAAATCATTCCATCATCCCAAAAGTAAAACCCTGTACCCATTAAGAAGTCACTCCCAATTTCCATGTCCTCCTAGCCCTGGGCAACCACTGATCTTTCTGGCTGTATGGATTTACCTCTTCCAGATCTTTCGTATACATGAAATCATATTATAAGTGACCTTTTGTGTCTGGCCTCTTTCACTTGGCATAATGTTCTTGAGGTTTATTCATTTTTGTTTTTGTTGTTTTTTTTTTAAGTTTATTTATTTATTTTGAGAGAGAGAAACCATTGAGTCAGGAGGGGCAGAGAGAGGGAGAGAAAGAATCCCAAGCAGGTTCCACACTGTCAGCGAAGACACCAATGCAGGGCTCGAACTCATGAACCGTGAGATCCTGACCTGAGCCGAAATCAAGGGTCAGACACTTAACCGACTGAGCCACCCAGGCATGCCATGTATCAGTACTTGGTTTTTACTGGCTGGATAATATTCCATTGCATGGCCGTCCCTCAGTTTATTTATGCATTCGTTCATTGAGGAACACTTATGTTGCTTCTGCCTATTTACTATCATGAGCAATGCGGCTGTGAACATTCAGGTACGGTAAGTAGGTGCTTTCAGTTCTTCTGGGCATAGACGTAGAAGTGGCATTGCTTTGTCCTATGATAATTCTATGCTTCACTTATCGAGGGGCCACCAAAATGTGGTTCCTCCCAAGCCTCCTCCTTCCCAGGCTTTCAGGTCTGTCCGCCACTTGCCTGGCCCCGCATCCCTTACCCCGGGCATCTACCAGCAACTTTTCCTCTTTACGTGCTTCTGCCTCTTTTGTGATGTCAATCAACCATGTACTGGAGTTTGCTGAGTCATTTCATTTCTCTAATTTTTCCTCAAGATTCTTCTCTCCTCTGGTATCTTCCCTTAGGTGAAAAACAATTCCATTCTCACCCATCTAGAAAGCAAAGCATCTCCGTCCAATTTCTCTTCTCTAAAGAGTTGTCTACATTCTCTCTCTCCGCTTCAACTTCCTGTCACCCCTTAAATGCCCATGTTCTGGTTTCTATGAAAGCTCTGCTCCCTGAAGACTGCACGTGACTTCCCAATCGCTCTCAGCAGCGTCTCACTCCTCTTCTTGCCCGGTTATTGTTCCTTGTTAACCTATCCCTCCTTCCTTGACACTTGCCCCCCTTGACTTCCGTGACACTTGCTCATTTGTGATTCCTGACTTTTATGATGATTCCTTCTCTTTTGTAGGCTTGACTCTCTCCACTCAGTCCTTAAACTCCAGGGGTCCTCCAGGGCTTAATCCTTCACCCACAGTCCTTGCTACACTCTCTCTAGGTGACCTCATCCACACTCATTGTTTCGACATTGTCTACGCACGGATAACTCCCAAATCTCTTTCTCTAGCACTTTTGTTCCCCCCACCTTGAAGAGGACTCAGCTATCCTATTGCCTATTTGAGGGCTAGATTAATCCACATTTCACAAATGCTAAAACAGAGCCTAAACTATATCTTCCTCCTATGTTCTTTTTTTTTTTCTAATGTTTATTTATTTTTGAGAGACAGAGAGAGACAGAGTGGAAGCAGGGGCAGAGAGAGAGGGAGACACAGAATCAGAAGCAGGCTCCAGGCTCCAAACTGTCAGCACAGTGACGTGGGGCTCGAACCTGCAAACCAGCAGGATCATGACCTGAGCTGAAGTCAGATGCTCAACCAACTGAGCCACCCAGGCGGCCCTCTCCTACGTTCTTGATCACAGAGGGGAACACCACTTGTCACTAGGCCAGAAACCTGAGTGTCATTCTAAACTCCTTCCTGTCCCGTACCATCAACACCCAGACAGTCACTCAGTATTTCTCAAGGTGGTCCAGTTTTCTCCATCCTCATTGCCAATGTCCCCGTCCAGGCGGGCGTCATTGTCTCTTGGACCCCTATGTCTGAATCCTCACCAGTGCTCCTCCTCAGTCTTATCATCCTCTAATTCTTTTCTTCTGCCATATCCCCTTCTTTGATCTGCACGTCTCCTCTCCGGCACGTCCTGCCTCTGACTTTGTTAGAGCAAATCTGGACTGCAGCTCTCTCTGTGCATTCGCCATGATGCTTCTTGCCTCTGTGCCCCCCTCCTTCTTCTGCTCTGTAACTCCTACTCAAGTCGTCCTCAAAGCCTTCCTTGACCCTATCCTCAAGGTCCCTACTCTGAGGTCCTGCTACATGTCGGTCCCTTTCCTGTGGTTGCATCCAAACCCCCTTCTGTAGTGATCTATTTCCATGTCTTTCTCTTGGAAAGGGGGTTGGAATCTCTCTGTGTACCCGTCACCTGGCTCCGTTCCTCCTACATTGTTTTGGTCCTCAAAATTAGTAGAATGAATGAATGAAAGAATGAGTAATGACATACAGATTATCCTCCCTTTCTGTGGGAAAGCATCGGTAAAAGAGAAATTAGAGGCAATAACTAGAGACAACGTGAGAAATACTTCAAAGAGAAAACATCACACTGTTGGTTAATCTGATTTTTTTTTTTTTAGTCATGACATTTAAAATATTTTTTTTTCAATGTTTATTTATTTATTTTGGGACAGAGAGAGACAGAGCATGAACGGGGGAGGGGCAGAGAGAGAGGGAGACACAGAATCGGAAACAGGCTCCAGGCTCTGAGCCATCAGCCCAGAGCCTGACGCGGGGCTCGAGCTCACGGACCGCGAGATCGTGACCTGGCTGAAGTCGGACGCTTAACCGACTGCGCCACCCAGGCGCCCCTAAAATATTTTTAAGAGTAGCATTTGGGGGCACCTGGATGGCTCAGTCAGTTAACCATCTGACTTCAGCTCAGGTCACGATCTCACAGTTCATGGGTTCGAGCCCCGCGTCAGGCTCTGTGCTGACAGTTCGGAGCCCGGAGCCTGCTTTGGATCTGGGTCTCCCTCTATGCCGCTGCCTCACTTATGGTCTCTCTCTCTCTCTCTCAAAAATGAATAAACATTTAAAAAAAATTTTTTTTAATGCCTATGAACTCTAGAAATTCTAAATTGGGAAGGATTATCAGAGGTCATCTGTCTCAACTTCCAGTTTCTAAAGTACATAGTTGAAAAAAATCATTAAAGAAAAAGACCTTTTAAAAATAGTTTCCTAGGGGCGCCTGGGTGGCGCAGTCGGTTGGGCGTCCGACTTCAGCCAGGTCACGATCTCACGGTCTGTGAGTTCGAGCCCCGCGTCGGGCTCTGGGCTGATGGCTCAGAGCCTGGAGCCTGTTTCCGATTCTGTGTCTCCCTCTCTCTCTGCCCCTCCCCCGTTCATGCTCTGTCTCTCTCTGTCCCAAAAATAAATAAAAACGTTAAAAAAAATTTAAAAATAGTTTCCTATACCTTAGACCATCCTTGGATGAGGAGTCTTTCAATATCTGGAGCTGCTGAACTGAAACTGTTCAATTCCGACACTAAACTAACCTCGAAGGACCCGACTGGAGAAGTCTGGGTGTGGAGAAGACGTGGCATTGCCTAATAGCGCACAGGGAGCACCTGCCAGGGCTTGCGCCTTCTGTCTGGTGTTCCAGGTAGCCCCGAGTAAGGACCCTTACTTTTCCAGGTGCTGATGGTATCTCTGTCACTGAGAGGGCACCAAGTTTACTTGCCTCCCTCACTCTTGCTGTTGAATTGGCTAACAATGATTTTTCAAATGCTAGGGGCTGGGAAAATCTTCCTGATTTTTGTTCATTTAGGTCTATTTGCATAGGGCAGATGTGCCTGGCAAGTACGATTGAATGTCTCACAAACTGGAAGGGCTTTTACACTATGTGGAGATAAGACTCATTTGTTACTTTTTAAAGCAGTGAGTGGAGAAGGAGAGGGAGATTAGAGACAAATAAATCACTTTACTCCCTAGTCTGGTGAGGAGGAAGAGTGATGTCAAATCATCCAGGGACAACCAAGGAAGAACAAGGAAAAGGCAACAGGTAGAACAGGTTGTAGAGATGCTGGGAATATGCCATCGTGAGACATTCATCACCTGAAAGTTGCTGATCGCAAAACAAGGATCGGGGGCACAGGGCAGGGCAATAATAATAATAACAACCAGCAGAGTGAATACGAAGCCACATCTGGCACACGGATCATAAAGTCCTGTCCATGTCTGGGTAGAGTTAGCAGAGGAAAGAAAGCTGCCGGATCTGGGGTCGTAGGGAACTCGAATCGCCCAAAGGGTGGATGTCAATGAAAAGATGCCCCGAAGAACTGGGAAGGGCTGGGGCACCTGGGTGGCTCCGTTGGTTAAGCGTTTGGCTCTTGGCTGCGGCTCAGGTCGTGATCTCGTGGTTTGTGAAATGGAGCCTGCTTGGGATTCTCTCTCTCTCTCTCTCTCTCTCTCTCTCTCTCTCTCTCTCTCCCCCCCCCCCCGTCCCGCATGTGTGCTCTCTGTCTCAAAAATAAGTAAACAATTAAAAAAAAAAAAAAAGAATTGGGAAGGGCTAAGGTCAGTCTAAGGCAGTGAGTCTTAAGATGGAATGTTCCTCCTAGCATCTGACAAGTAGAGGCCAGGGATACTGCTCACGGTACAACGCACGGGGCAAAGAACTTTCCAGGCTTGAATGCCAACTGCGCTAAGACTGAGAGAGAAACCCTGATCTAAGAAACTTTTTCAACCTGATAAACAACCCGAGGGAGCTTGACTGGCTTTATCAAGGGCCGCGTCACAGGCCCCATCCCTAGTCTGACCAAGTAGTGGAGGGTGCTTGTGCCGGATTACAAGATCCCACGTCCCGAGACCTCACGTCGGTGGCCAGAAATCGGCTGCAGTGACGGTATTTACACCATGGAAACTGGCAAATACCGCAAAGCAAGACTTGTGCCCCCCACACTCTCCATCCCGGAGAGCTGATTTTAAGCGGATGGTACCACACCACTGCTTCTCGGCTACTGAAGGAATGAGACTAACTCTCTTTGCCCCCCTGTTTTTAAAGAGTGCCGCCCTTGGACAGGTGAAAGTGACTAAGTCCTTTATCTTCCTGCCTCCAGCCCTGGGAGCACCTCTCCGTATCACCTGGACGGCTTGTTAAACCGCAGATGGTTGGGTCCCGCCTGCAGGTTTCTGATTCAGTAGGTCTGTGGGGCCCAAGGAAGCATTTCTCATAAGTGCCCTAGGTGATGTCGGTGCTGCTGGTCTGGAGACCATGTTTTGAAGACCACTGTTCCATGCTATGTCTGTGAATGGCCTTGGTGACTCCCAGGACTTTGTCATCAGGAAGCAGTTCAGCAGACTGGACTTGAAGGTAATGCTTCCTCATCTCTCAAATACTCACAAAAATGGGCAAGACGTGACCCATCGCCTTGTTCAGGCTGCTTATATTCTAGTTTTATTTCTCTGGCCTCGGACTCCTATGAAGACAGATCATGGGGTTATTGTGGGTGGCAGCTAATGGAATAATCTCAAACGTGGGGTGCTAAGCAACAGGGCAAGTTTCCAAGCTTCTGGGAAAGCCTCCCTACCCGTTGTGCCCAGTGGTCTAGAAACATGAGAACTTTTTAACGAGAAAAATTTCTTAAAAAGTGTGAAAATGATATAATGCGGGGGGGGGGGGATGAAAGTTAAAAATTTCAAGAAGATCAACATTCGTGTTGATCAACAATAGTGTTCCAGGTGCTACGGGAAGCACAGGACTCTGTTCTCCCTCCGTCCCCTCAAGGGAAGATGCCACCTGAGGCAGGAGTGAGCCATGTAAGTTTTATGGACTGTGAGAGGGCTTAGTTGCAGACCACTGGGCATCTCATCTCCTCAGCTCCCCATTGACTACAGAGCCATACGCTCCCCCTGTCATTGTCCCCCGCCTCAGCCAAGTGGAAACCTCGGCCGTCCTGTCCTGTGCGATGCTGAGCACATTAGCTCCAGCTCGGCTCCCTCAAGCCCAGCCAGCAGCTGGCCCCGGGGCTCGCAGAAGACTCAGGAAAGCACATTACCAAAACAGGCCACTTGCAGAGGGATTGTCTCATAAGGGTCCTGGAAGGAACAGATGGAACTTTCTGATGGGGTAATTTGAGGAGAATTTAGCTGAGGGAACATTTACAAAGGCATAGGCAGGGTTTCAGGCAAACAACTCCAGGGAAGGAAGAGTGAATTGACTACCCAGTGGAATTCTACGATGACCTCCAATGCGTCACAGCCTTGTCAGATCTCCTGCCCTTGAGTGTGGGTGGACCCCATGATTTGCTTGTAGCCAACGGGATACCACAGATGTGATGGATGTCACTCCCGTGGTTAAGTCACGGTGGAAGACTCCTACATCACGGTAGACAGGAGGAGAGATCTCCCTGCTGGTCCCGAGGAAGTGAGCCGCCCTGCCACCAAAGGGCCACATGGCAGGGAAGTAGGGGCGACCTCTAAGAGCTGAGAGCAGCCCTAGGCTCACAGCCAGTAAGAAAGCAAGACCTCAGCCCGACAATGGCCAGAAACTGAATTCTGCCAATAACCACATGAGCTTAGAAGGGAACACTAAGTGGGGCGCCTGGGTGGCTCAGTCAGTTAAGCGTCCGACTTCAGCTCAGGTCATGATCTCGCGGTTTGTGAGTTCGAGCCCCGCGTCGGGCTCTCTGCTGAGAGCTTGGAGCCTGGAGCCTGCTTCGGATTCTGTGTTTCCCCGCTCTCTCTGCCCCTCCCCCGCTCACACTCTGTCTCTGTCTCTCTCAAAAATAAATAAACTTAGGGGCGCCTGGGTGGCGCAGTCGGTTAAGCGTCCGACTTCAGCCAGGTCACGATCTCGCGGTCCGTGAGTTCGAGCCCCGCGTCGGGCTCTGGGCTGATGGCTCAGAGCCTGGAGCCTGTTTCCGATTCTGTGTCTCCCTCTCTCTCTGCCCCTCCCCCGTTCATGCTCTGTCTCTCTCTGTCCCAAAAATAAATAAACGTTGAAAAAAATAAATAAATAAATAAACTTAAAGAAAAAAAACCCACTAAACTCCAGGAAAGAGTGCAGTCTGGCCTACACCTAAATTGCTGCCTTGTGAGACCCTGAAGAGAGCCCAGCTAAGCCACGCCCCCCTTAGGCATTACAGCCTAAATGTTTGTGACAACTCTCCCCACCCCCCACCCCGACCAAAATTCCTAAGTCGAAATCCTAACTCCCAATGTTAGGGGGCAGGGGCGGTTAGGACAGAGTAGGAGGTGGGACCTTCACAGGGTGATTGGGTCATGATGGTGGAGCCCTCGAGAATGAGATTAGTGCCCTCATAAAAGAAACCCAGGCAGCTCTCTTGCCCTCTTTCTGCTGTGTGAGGACACAACGAGAAGGCCGTCATCTGCACCCCACTGGGCTGGCACCCTGATCGCAGACTTCCTGGCCTCTAGAACACTGAGACAAACTTGCTGTTTGTACGTGCCCAGGCTGTGGCACCTTGTTATAGCAGCCCGAATGCACTAAGACAATGTGACAGAGTGAATGCCTGCTACTTTAAGCCACTGAGTTTGTGTTGATCTGTTAAGTCGCAAGATAACAGGTGTTACGTCCCCTCAGGAACCCTGAGGTATGGGGGAGGAGCAGTTTCTAGAACCCAAACAGAGGGCAGATGGGGGCAGAGCTGAGGCCTCTGGTGGGCACAGGGCCACCCTGCAGTGGCCAGAGACAGAGGGAGCTGGAGAATGAGGGCCTGACCTCACACTCACCTGTCCTCTGCACCCCGCCCCCCCCCCCCGCAGTGTTCCAATTAATGGACCCTGCCAGAAGGCAGCGAGGTGGGGGCCACTTACACTGGTCTCATGGGTCAGCTTCTCGGGGCACAGAGCAGGCTGGAGAAAGGTGGGCGATGGATTTGGAGGGACACATGGGATGTACCTCTCGTACCAGGGGATGCTCAGGCCCATCGTGGGAAAAAAAGTAAGTGTTTTCCTTCATAGTGTTACCTATATAAATGGACAGCAAAAGGAAGGGGAAAAAAGTGAGAGTTTTGGTTTCCATGGTAAAATCAGTAAAGTATCCTAAAAACTAAAGTGACTCAAACCTTTCCTTTTCCCTTTGTTAAGTGGGCTAATCACAGCCCGCCGTCACAAACATGCTTTCCTCGAGAGGCCCCTGTACGAGAATTACACTAGGGCCCCAGCATTGTTCAAGCTCTGGAAAGAGACAATTTCTATACTAAGGCTGGCCATAAATCAGACATTTCTGTAGTTACTGGGCAAATGGGATGGTCTCTAGAGAACTGTTCCACTGTTATTTTTTCCCTAGTTATTCCTAAGAAGATACAATTTATTCACTGCTCTGATAAGAATAGATTGTTTAAACACACTGTATCTCATTTTACAGCCAGAGAGTTGATGACCTATGTAAGTTTGCTGGGGCTGCTGTGGCAAAATGCCACCAACTAGGGTGACTTAAATAACAGAAAATTTATTGTCTCACAGTTCTGGAGACTAGAAGTCCAAGATCAAGGAGGGTTGGTTCCCTCTGAGGGCTGTGAGGGAGGCTCTGTTCCAGGACTCTCTCCTTGCTTCTGAGAGCTTCAGGTCTTCCTTGGCTTATAAACGATGTTCTCCCTGTCTCTTCACACTGTCTTCCTCCTCTGAGTATCTGTCTCTGTGTCTAATTTCCCCTTTTTATAAGGACACAGTCATATTGGACTAGAGCTCTCTCTAATGACCTCAACTTACCCATCTGCAAAGACCCTATTTCTGAATAAGGTCATGTTCACAGGCACCAGAGGTTAGGACTTAAACATCTTTTTGGGAGGAGTGGGGGGAGGGACACAGTTCAACCCATAAGAGTCTCTAAGCCAACCTACAGTTTAAAGGCAAAGCCTACTTCTAGTTAGCCAAGTTGAAGATTCCATTGACTCCTCATTTGTTTGTTGCTGGTGAAAATATAAAATGGCGCAGCCATTTGGTAAAATAGTTTGGCAGTTATTTAAAAAGATAGGCATGGGCCTGCCATATGACCCAGCCATTCCATTGCTAGACATCTACACGGGAGAAATGAAAACGTATGTTCACACATGCATGTCAATAGCAGTACCAGTCATGATGGCTCAAACTGGAAACACTCGAAATGTCTGTCACCTGTGAATGGATAAACACCAGGTGTTTAGAATAGAATATTCTATTATTCTATTATTCTATTCTATTATTATTATATTATTATATATTATATTATTATATATATAATATATATTATATTATATTATATTATATTATATTGTATTATAGAATAATATTAAGCCATAAAAAGGAATAAACTACTAATAAATGGCACGACATGGATGAACCTTGAACACATTATACTAAGTGGAAGAAGCCAGTTACAAAGAGCACACAGTGTATGATTCCATTTATATGAAACGTCCAGAAGAGGTAAACCCCTAGAGACAGAAAGTAGATTAGTGGTTTTCTGGGTCTGGGGTTAGGAATGAGGGGTCAACAGGCAGGAGGGATCTTCTTGGAGGGATGAAAGTGTTCAAAAGCTGGCTTGTACTGATGGTCGCACAAGTCCGTAAATGCACTAAAGATTATTTAATCGGGGGCGCCTGGGTGGCTCAGTCGGTTGAGCATCCAACTTTAGCTCAGGTCATATCTCATGGTTTGCGGGTTTGAGCCCCACTGTGGGCTCTGCCCTGGATTCTCTCTCTCCCTCCCTCTCTCTCTGCCCCTTCCCCACTTGGATGTTCTTTCTCAAAATAAATAAATAAACTTAAAAAAATTTTTTTAAAGCTCATTTCATCATACACTTAAAATGGATACATTTTGTAGTATATAAATTGTATCTGAGTAGATTTTTTTTTAATTTTTTAATGTTTATTTATTTTTGAGACAGAGAGAGACAGATCATGAACAGGGGAGGGTCAGAGAGGGAGACACAGAATCTGAAACAGGCTCCAGGCTCTGAGCAGTCAGCACAGAGCCCAACGTAGGGCTCGAACCCACATACCGTGAGATCATGACCTGAGTGGAAGTCGGATGCTCAACCAACTGAGCTACCCAGGTGCCCCTAGACTTTTTTTTTTTTTTTAATTTTTTTTTTCAACGTTTATTTATTTTGGGGACAGAGAGAGACAGAGCATGAACGGGGGAGGGGCAGAGAGAGAGGGAGACAGAATCAGAAACAGGCTCCAGGCTCTGAGCCATCAGCCCAGAGCCTGACGCGGGGCTCGAACTCACGGACCGCGAGATCGTGACCTGGCTGAAGTCGGACGCTTAACCGACTGCGCCACCCAGGCGCCCCTAGACTTTTTTTTTAATGTTTATTTATTTATTTTGAGAGTAAGTGCCAGAGCAAACAAGGGAGGGACATAGAGAGAGAGGAAGAGAGAGAATCCCAAGCATCCTCCACACTGTCGGTGCAGAGCTGGACGCAGGGCTCAATCTCATGAACACGGAGATCATGTCCTGAGATGAAATTAAGAGTCAGACACTTAACCGCCTGAGCCACCCAGGCGCCCCTCAATATAGGTGTTTTGTTTTGTTTTGTTTTTAAATCTCCCGGTGTCCTTAAGGTAAAAATCAAATCATTTATTTGTAGGATGTTCTTCAACAGCGTGTTAAACAAATATATCAAAGCCTGTTTTATGTACCAGTGTGGAACCATATCCAAGATAAAGAGTAAGTGAAAAAAAAAAAATCCAATCCCAAACAAGGTTCAGGACAGCGTGTATTTGTCTGCATGTACATAGGAATTTTTCTAGAAGGTTAACACAAGAAATGGGTAACAGGCTTTACCCTGGGGAGTAGCAATGGGATAAGGACTTTTCCCTGAAAACACTTACATTTTTGAATCTGGTACCATGTGCATGTTTTCAAAAGCATAGGTATTTGCACATTTTTTAAAATGTACCAGCACACCACAAGCCAAAATATATACTCAACCCTGGAGATGACCTTCCAGAAAATGAAAGTAGTGGCTTTTCTCCCCATGGACCAGACTGTCACTTAGGAAGTGATCCTTCCAGATCTGATATCTGGATTTTCCCCCCATGAACCAGACTGTCACTTAGGAAGTGGTCCTTCTAGATCTGATATTTGGCCTTTTGTGCTAAGAATGTTTATGCACCTCCGCCAATGAGCCATTTTCCACAAGAGGCCATGTTGTGACTATGTGGTCATGTTCAAGATTAGAGATTCCGTGTCTTTCTGGTCTGTCCTACCCACTTCATATGGGGAAGTTGGGAAATGCTCTTTCATGCAAACTGTTCCAGGGAAAGGTACTACGTAAACATTAAATCATTAAGATAATACATGCATTGGGAGGTGGGTGGAAGGCCCTATTTATATATTTGCATTCTTTTTAGAGTACTTGCTGGGCCACAGTTAAGAGGGGGAAATAATGTATTATACTATTTGTTTTCCCTTGTGACAATGTTGGCTGCTGTGTAGGATGCTTATGTTACTACTTATCGATCCCTCTTTATTCTCTCCTTGCTGTCGTTCTAATGGTGTCATGCAAATTGAGAATAGCTGAGGGTTTTTTCTAAGTGCAATAAAACGGCATCGTAGAAGAGATTTCCTATAATCAGGCAGTTGGTTTCTAAAGAAAACAAGATAGACTTCCCTGACCATTCTCAGAATACATTAGAGACCCAAAGCATGTCAGTCATTCATTCTTTCCCGTTCTTTCCCCTGGGATGTGTGGTCCTGGTTGCTGTAGGCTCTTCTACTTTGCTGCCAGGTTCCTTCCCCGAGGTAATGCTCTGGGATCGCCCAGACCTCTAGGGCTTGAGAAGACTCACAAGCATCACATTTGGGAACATATCTCACCATGCCCAGACCCTCACCACATCTGGCTTGTCAGCCGAGCGGACCATCAAGAGGCACGTCCATCTTAACGTGGAGCTGCTATCATGCACGAATAGAGATTTTTATGATCTGCTTCAGAGTGGGGTAGGGGAAGGGAATTATTATCTCCTCAAAAATGTGTTTCTTTAATCCAGTGCTCTAAAAATGAGATTTTTTTTTAATTCAAATTAGTTGTAGCCAAAGGAAAGAAAGTAAAGAGAAGCATTTATTTTTTTTTAATTTTTTTTTATTAACGTTTATTTATTTTTGAGACAGAGAGAGACAGAGCATGAACGGGGGAGGGTCAGAGAGAGAGGGAGACACAGAATCCGAAACAGGCTCCAGGCTCTGAGCAGTCAGCCCAGAGCCCGACGCGGGGCTCGAACTCATGGACTATGAGATCATGACCTGAGCCGAAGTCGGACGCTCAACCGACTGAGCCACCCAGGCGCCCCGAGAAGCATTTATTAATGACAAGGCCCTCCTGCTTCTCTTAAGAAAGTCTATTTCCAATGCAGGTTGCATAAAAATGGATCCAGCCACAATGTGCCCCAGTTACATTTATTAGGACATTATTAATTTGCTTAATGATGAGCTGTCACACAGTTCTTATATCCTGTGCCCCCAAAAGCAAAGACGCTACAACTCCTAGTTTGCAATGTTGATTTCTACTTCATTTCAGAGAACATGGAAAAATGGAAGATAGTACATAAGGACATCTAATCAAGGTAGATCTTCACAATTCCTAATTAAGCACCTTTCCACCTCTTTGAATTTATGCTAAAATTAAATGTTTCTCTGAATGAATTGACGTATCTGAATACACAAAGGTATGCATGTGAACTCAATCGTCTACTTTTCTACAAATAAGACATATTGATGTGTTCATAGCACCTACTGAAATAACCTGGCAAAATGGTTTCAATGTAAATTCATCCCCAAGCTTTTTTTTTCCCCCTAATACTTTCTGTTCTAAGTATATTTTGTTACTGGTTTCTAGTTCTCATCCAACAATTCGTAACTATTAGCAGCTTCCACGATAGAGGAAAGGTGGGGTGACAGCTTAGTGAAAGCAGTAATTAGATGCACATCTGTCCATTTCTTGTTCCCCATCTCCCAATCCAAAGGCACATGGCAGTAAATGTGGGAGCTGAGATTTGAACCAGCTGTCTTGACCGCTTTGCACTTGACCCATGCACTTGACCACTTTGCTCTAATGACTGGGTGTGCCTCCTTCTTGCCATCGTTACTCAATCTGGACATTATTATTTTGCCAAATCTTTGCCAAGCTGCGGGGTGAGATGGTAAAATGAGCTTTAAAAGCATGTTTCCCATATTCTGCTTCCAGGGGAAACACACTGACTGGTAACTGGGGAAGATCGGTGTCCCCAAAACACGGCAAGAAGAATGGGAAGGGCTTCAAGTTGCTTCCCCTTAGGAATCAAATCATAAGTCACAAAAAAGCAAAAAAGAAATGGAGGGGGAAAGAAAAGCAAAAAAGAAATTGTCAAAAGGACAATAATTTCCCAGTTCCGATGCCCTCATTAGAAATAGATCACTTACTGGGGCGCCTGGGTGGCGCAGTCGGTTAAGCGTCTGACTTCAGCCAGGTCACGATCTCGCGGTCCGTGAGTTCGAGCCCCGCGTCAGGCTCTGGGCTGATGGCTCGGAGCCTGGAGCCTGTTTCCGATTCTGTGTCTTCCTCTCTCTCTGCCCCTCCCCCGTTCATGCTCTGTCTCTCTCTGTCCCAAAAATAAATAAACGTTGAAAAAAAAAATTAAAAAAAAAAAAAATAGATCACTTATGGGCGCCCGGGGGGCTCAGCCGGTTAAGCGTCCAACTTCGGCTCAGGTCATGATCTCATGGTTCGTGAGTTTGAGCCCTGAGTGGGGCTCTTTGCTATCAGCAGAGTCCACTTTGGATCCTCTGCCCCCCACCCCCGCCTGTCCCCTCCCTCACTTACGTTCTCTGTCTCCCTTAAAAATGAACATTAAAAAAATAAAAACAGTTCCCTTAATTCTAAAAAAAAAAAACAAAAAAAAACAACAACCCGATAGATCACTTAAAAACAACTTTTTCTCTCTCCCACTCTCTCTCTCTGAGATATTTGGTAAAGATATTTTGTGCTTTGTATATTGCAACTAAGACTTCAAGGTCATTATACATTTCACTTTGGAGAAAGCCCACCTTATATTCTTTGACTTGGATTTAAGAAGACAAAGAAAAATGTACTGTTAGGAAGACAAAGAGAAATGTAGTCCTATGAGCAATGTAAGGTAAAATTCTTTATACAAAATGAGTATTTGCTCAGCATTAATGGAGCTAATATTTATCCCACAGAGCAGCTGTGCACAAATAAACAAAAGGCATCTAGGCGAAAGGGCTTCCGAATTTATGTGGTCAGAAGAACGCTATTGGTTGTAGAAAAGTTAATTTGATTCCGATAAAACTTAGTATGCTTTCAGTAAAAGAGAGAGAGGCATGATCATGGTAACCCACATAAAAAAAAAGGCAGTTTGATGTCTGTCAAAGCTAAGTGTAATCACAAACACCCAAAGAATTAACTTCCGTATGTATTCCAATTGTTTGTTGGAACTTTCATTTCAGACTCTAAATAGCTGAAAGGATGGCTGTATTTCCTAGTAGGTTTTATTTTTTATTTAAAAAAAATTTTTAATGCTTATTTCTTTTAGAGAGAGAGAGAGAGAGAGCAGGGGAGGAGCAGAGAGGGAAGGAGACACAGAATCCGAAGCAGGATCCAGGCTCCGAGCTGTCAGCACAGAGCCCCACGCGGGGCTCAAACTCATGAACCACAAGATCATGACCTGAGCCCAAGTCAGTTGCTTAAACCACTGAGCCACCCAGGCCCCCTCCTAGTAGGTTTTAAAAGAGAAGGTGACAATGTAATAAGAGCCTGCAGAGTGCGGTTAAAAGGTTATGATTTTTAGAGTAAGACAGGCTTAAAACCCAATTGTGCTACTTATCAGCTAGGTGAACTTGAACTCCGTGGAATCCTTCCGAACCTCAGTTTCCTCTTCCGCAAAATGGGAATATTCATTCTTCACTCAGTCATTCAACAAACATCTGTGTCCTGCTAATGTGCCAGGCACTGTGCAAGTCATAGCAACACAACAGTGAACAACAGCAACAACAAGAACCTTGTCTTAAGGACTATGTGTCCCAGGGGGAGAAGACAAAGATGACGAGCCAACCGATAGGCGCTATGTCAGGTGTGACTTATGCTGTAGTCATTTTCTTCTCTTTTTTTGTCATTTTATTTTACTTTTTCATCATGATAAGTGGACTCTTTAATCCTCGTACCCTATTGCCCCACCCCACCTCCCTTCTGGTAACCATCAGTTTGTTCTCTATACTTAAGAGTCTAGTTCTTGGTTTGTCTCGCTCTCTTTTTTCTTCCTTTGCTCATTTGTTTTCTTTCTTAAATTCCACATATGAGTGAAATCATATGGTATTTGTCTTTCTCCCACTGACTTATTTTGCTTAGTATTATACTCTCTAGAGCTCCAACTGTGTCATTGCACGTGGCAAGATTTCATCCTTTTTTAGGGCTGAATAATATTCCATTGTGTATGTGTATGTGTATGTGTATGTGTATGTGTATGTGTATGTGTATGTATACATACCACATCCTTATCCATTTATCTATCAATGGACACTTGGGCTCTTCCAGAGTTTGGCCTTTGTAAATAATGCTGCAATAAACATAGGGGTGCATGTATCCCTTTGAAATAATATTTTTGTATTTTGGGGGGTAAATACCCAATAGCGTGATTCCTAGATCATAGGGTAGTTCTTTTTTTTAATTTTTGGAGGAACCTCTGTAGTGTCTTCCACAGTGACTGTACCAGTTTGCATTCCCAGCAATAGTGCAAGAGGGCTCCTTTTTCTCCATATCCTTGCCAATACTTGTTATTTCTTGTGTTTTCTGATTTTAGCTGTATTAGTTTTCTTGGATTGATGTAACAAAGAAAATACCGCCAACTGGGTGGCTTAAAATGACGGAAATTGATTCTCTCGCAGTTCTGGAGGCTGGAAGTCTGACATCGATATGCTGGCAAGGCTCCAGGGGAGAACCTTTCTTGCCTCTTCCCAGTTTCTGGTGGTTGCTTACATCCTCGGTGTTCCTCGGCTCAGAGCTGCACTATTCCAATCTCTGCTTCCGTAGCCACTCGGCATTCTCCCTATGCCTCCCTATATGCGTCCTGTCCTCTTCTTGTAAGGACACCAGTCACATTAGATTAGGGTTCATTCTAGTGCGTGATGACCTTGTCTTAGTTAATTACATCTGCAAAGACCCTATTTCCAAATAAGGTCCCTGTCTGAAGTTCTCGGTAGACATGACTTTGGGGAACATGGTTCAATGTACTACAAATGCTGTGAAGGAAAATAAAGCAGGGTGAAGGGAAAAGAGTGAAGAGGTGCTATTTGAATAGGGATGGGTCATTCGGGGGCAGGCCTACATGAGTGAGGGAGAGGCACGTTGCCATTCATCCAGGGGAGTAGCCCCCAGTGGGGGAGACATCACAGCAGTGCAGCCATCCAGAACTGGAGCTTGTTCGGTGGCTTCAAAGGACAGTGGAGAGAGCTGTGTGGCTGGGGAGAATGGGCCAGCAAGGGATGACAAGGTGGGGAGCCGGAGAGGTAGCCAGGAGCAAGATCGCTTGTGGCCTGATAGACTAAGATGAGGATTTTGGAATCTGCCTATCTCCTGGGAATTTAGTGAGGCTAAAGGAGGTATGATTTCTTACCCACTGAGGACCTGCTGAAAGGCGCGTGGAAATTCCAGCTCTCCCCCCCCCCCGCCCCCTTGCTTCCCTTGCCCTCCTAGCTCTAAGACGGCACATTAAGAAAGTTCTCTCTCTGGGTTTGGTGTGACTGTCATCTCCAACTGAGTTCTTTTCTGCTTAACTGGTCACCTGATGAAGGATCTAACATTTTCCATCATTGAAGGGACAGCATTTTAGGGCTTGTGTCAGATACACTCCAGCAAGTAACTTTTCCTAAGGAGAACACTTGGTAAACCAGGACACCTGCAGAGCAAGGTTAGCTAGTTGGGTTGGAAATAAACCTCTTGTCCTGTAGTCTGTCCTCACCCCTGGTCATCTCAGAAGCCCTTCCATAAACACTGGAGGAACATGGCTTAGATTCTAGACCAGTCTCTTATGTCTTTTATTTCCAAAGTGGCCCTGTGATTGATCTAAGTTAACGGACGTCAGATGTTCACGTAACATTTAAACCTCATCATTGTACTTTTCGTTTGAAAGACATTTTAATGCGCAAAAAGAAGTGTGAGACAGTATTACAGTATTACGTACGAATACATTGCCCACAGGTGAATCGTCCTTCTATCCCCAGGACTGTTTATCAGGCATCATAGATGTTTGCAAATTTCTTTTTTTTTTTTTTTAATGTTTATTTCTTTTTGAAAGAGGCGCAAGCAGGGGAGGGGCAGAGAGAGAGCGAGAGAAGGGGACAGAGGATCTGAAGCAGACTGCAGTGACAGCTTCTCTGCTGACAGCAGTGAACCCGATGTGGGGTTTGGACTCACCAGCCACAAGGTCACGACCTGAGCCGAAGTCGGACACCCAACTGAGTCACCCGGGTGCCCCTAAATGTTTGTAAATCTCTAATTGAGCAGTGTCAATTTCATCACTCCTCCGTTTGTGTTTAAAATATGCATTTGACCTCCGGCCTGGCTGGAAGGAACATATCAGGTATTGCTAATCAACCCTTGTGCTGCTAATTTAGAAGGTGTTGACTCTGGGATTCATGTTTCTCGTTGTTAAAAAGGCTCCAACATCCAACGGGACCACCAAACCAAAGACAGACCTCAGCCTGACTGCATCCCAGAAAAAGAGGCAGAGGACATCTGAGTACACAGCTTTCCCACGAGTCAGGACCAGCCACGTCCCCTCCCCCAAATACGCATACACTTTAGCCCTTTACTGCTTTACAGAAGTTTCTGTGATCTGTGTGGGAAAGCAGCCATGTAACAGTGGCACTGTGGGGCACTCCCCAACTTCTGATCCTGCGGGCTCGGGAAATCCTGCTCTGCCCCCCGAAGAGTAATCTGGTTGTCGCTTCGGTGGGAAACTGCTAAATACACCTGCACAAAAGTGTTTGCTAACCACACTGCTTGGGGTTCTGTTAATGGACTTGTGTGAGCTTTTTGGATTCCAAATCAACACCGTTCTTTTAACCATTCGTCCCTCCAATGTGTCTGAGGTGGCGATGTCTGGAAGGCAGCAATGTGGGAAAATAGACACACGCACATGGGAAATTTCAGTGTCGTGGTGGGCTTTTGAAAAGTACAAAACTAGACTTTCTGTTCGTCTTGCCTCTGTTTGGAGAGTGTGGACGTGGGTAGGAAATTTATACTAGAAAGAGAAAATGTTTATGAGCGGTTAGGCAACATTTGCTACCAATTGCACTTTTAGTCCTGAAGCCAAGCACTCAATTTCATTCAGCAAAATGAAATAGTCAACTCTTTCTTGAGATTTAACATAATATTTGGTATTTTGGATGTAGCCTTTGACACGCCATTTTGTTTGTTTTCTCGTGCTTCCTTCTTGTTTGAGGTGTCAGTAACGCCGCAGCCAATGACAGGCAGCTGATCACCCGGGAAATGCAGCCAAAGGAAGATCCTAGCCAAGCCATGAACTTTAGTCCAAATGCTCATCTCTGACACAGACAATGCCAGCCCTTGTGTGGAAAAAAAAAACCACAACAACCAGGGACAGAGCTTTGTATGGGAATGGTAATGACAATGTGCTCTAAGATCCACTTTCTTATTAATGCAGGGTTTGTGCGACGGCACCATGAAAGACAACTGTGCATTTACTGAAAACAGGGTCACAGTCATTGTACGGTGTCCTGGAAAAATACAAGGTCATTCCAAAACCCAAAACCTTTTTTAATTTAAGGCTTATTATAGGGTGTGAACTTAATCCTTAGATTACAATACCCTCTTTAGAAATTTTTCATTGTTTATTCTAATGGTCTGGGCCTCTTTGACCCTCTGAGTACTTGACCTTAATCATTCCCTTTCCCTCCCCATTGAAACTCCTATTTTCCTTGGTTTTCTCTGCTGCTCTGATAATGGAGCCTTTTTTCTCTCCTGACACTCTAAACGGCACTTAGGACATGTTTATCTTCAAGACCTCTCTTTTATTGCTCAGCACCATTTTTCCTATAGAGCTCATTCTCTTCTAGTCTAAATAATTACAAAATCTCTATTGCGAACCTCGTCCTGCCTCCCAAGCTCCCATCTCTTGTTTTTGATGGCCTGAACATCTTGCCTCTGCTGCAAATGATACTTGATTTTAAGCCCAATTTATTTCTCCTCTTCCCTCCGTCCAACAAAAAATATGGTCCCTCTGATATTTTTATTAAAACAATTTTTTTTAATGTTCCTTTATTTTTGAGAGAGAGAGAGAGAGGCAGCACAAGTGGAGAAGGGGCAGGGGGAAAGGGAGACACGGAATCCAAAACAGGCTCCAGGCTCTGAGCTGGTAGCACAGAGCCCGATGCAGGGCTCGAACCCACGAACCGCAAGATCATGACCTGAGCCGAAGTCGGACGCCTAACCTACTGAGCCACCCAGGTGCCTCTGGTCCTTCTGATTTTTAAAAATTTAATTCTTGTTTTCATCAATGTTATTCATAAACAGCCAAATAGTTTTACTTCATAAACTGGCAGTTCCCTGCTCCCCCATTTCCTTCTCCCTAAAAGACAAATGCTTTCAAACATTTTAACTATTTATTTTGGTATTTCTTTCTTATCAAAAAATAACCTAAGTTGCTACTTCTTGCGTTTTTCCATTAGAGGCATTGTAAATCTTACCATTAGTATCACACGCTTACACTCTCTGTCCAGGCATCCTCCCTGAAGACTGAAATCACAATTTTGGTTAGATCAATTTTCAACAATTTTTTTGACGATGTCATATTGCTGAGTAATGTCATATTTTTAAGACTACTCATCCTATCTTTTTTTTGTAATGTTTTATTTATTCTTGGGAGAGAGAGAGAGAGAGAGAGAGAGCATGAGCAGGGGAGGGGCAGAGCAAGAGAGGGACACAGAATTCAAAGCAGGCTCCAGGCTCTGAGCTGTCATCACAGAGCCCGACGTGGGGCTCGAACTCACAAGCCGTGAGATCATGACCTGAGCCAAAGTCGGACGCTCAACTGACTGAGCCACCCAGGTGCCCCATCACCCTATCTTATTTTAAAATGTTTATTTATTTATTTTTGAGAGAGGGTGGGGGGAGGTGCAGAGAGAGAGAATCCCAAGCAGGCTCTGCACTATAAGCACAGAGCCTGATGTGGGGCTTGAACCCACAAACCTTGAGGTCATGAAACCAAGAGTCAGATGCCCAACCGACTGAGCCACCCAGGCACCCTGACTTGTCCTATCTCTTAAAACTTTGTTTCCCCTGAAGTTAATAGTTGTCTTGGTTTGGGGACGCCTGGGTGGCTCAGTCGGTTAAGTGTCTGACTTCAGCTCAGGTCATAATCTCCAGGGTCATGAGTTTGAGCCCCCTGTAGGGCTCTCTGCTGTCAGCACAGAGCCCACTTCACATCCTCTGTCCCCTTCTCTCTGCCCTCCCTGCACAAAAATAAATAAACATTAAAAAAAAAAAAAAAAGAATTGTCTTGGTTTTTCATTCACTTGGTTGTCTTAATTACCATGAATTACCCAAACTCTTTCCCGGGAGAGCAAGTATCTTCTCATTGTGTTGAAACCACCACCAGGAAATTTACTAATTTTATCTCTGGAGGAGCCTTCTGAACTTCTTCACCCCGGACGGGCTGCCCTCCGGGACTTTTGGTACAGCTGCTGGTATGGAGTTTCCCTTGACCGTCAACCTGGGGATCTTTTTCCCCTCCCCTGAGCTGGGGTCTTATGTTTTCCAGATCCTCTAACTTCCCTATTTCTTGGTACATACATCTCTTCATTTCACTATAGAACATTCTTCAGGAGGTTCCTGAGAAAGAGAAAATGGTAGATAAAGTTTGCAGGACTTTGCATATCTGAGAAAGTATCATGACTCTGTTTTGCCTTTGTTCATTCGTTCATTCATTCGTTGCTTCCTTCCTTCATTCCTATCTATCCTGAGTTATAATCAGTCATTTGACTAATGCTAAGATGGGAGTCATTTCCCTTTGGAAATATGAAGGCATTACTCTACTGTCTGCTGCTTTGCTCCTGAGAAGTCTGAAGCAATTCTGATTCCTCAGACTTTGAACATAACTTTTCCCACACTATAGAACCTTTAGGAGTTTTTTTTTTTTTTTCTTTGTACTTAATGTCTTGAAATCTCATGATGATGCACCTCGATCTAGATCTATTTTTTCAATCTACCATGCTGGGTACTGGATGGACCCCAGAAATCTAGAAATTGATGCTCTTTGATTCTAGAAAATTGTCCTTTATGATTTCTATTCTCTGGTGTTTGGATATTAACCCTTCTCTAATTTTCTTCTCTGTTTTTTTTCTATTTCCTCCACTTTTCTCCCAAGCTTTCTTTCGAAATTTTCATTTCCTTTGTCCTATTTTAATGTAAAAATCTCTTTCTTGTTTGCTGTTTCTTTTTTATGCCTTCTTGTTCTTGGTTCACACAGGCAATATTTTCTCTTCTCTGATGACACCCAGGAGTCCTTTTTAAAAAGTCTGTTTCCTTCAAGTTGCTCTTTTCAGCTTGCTTCCGTTTTCTTGCGAAAGTTTTCCCTCGGGTTTGATCCTCGGCTGTGCCTTCCTCCACCTGTGTGCACACAGCTCCTCCACGGTGGGCTTAGCTGCAGAGCAACCTGGCTTGGAGTCGGTGGGTATGCTGGGGGACGTTTGCCAGTCGCCCCTGCGAAGATCTTTCACGAAGATGATAAGTTCGGCTGCCAGAGTCCCGGGCAGGGGCTTTGTGAGAATCAAGAAAAGGCACGGCGCGCCTGGGTGCAGTCGGTTAAGCGTCCGACTTCAGCCAGGTCACGATCTCGCGGTCCGGGAGTTCGAGCCCCGCGTCGGGCTCTGGGCTGATGGCTCAGAGCCTGGAGCCTGTTTCCGACTCTGTGTCTCCCTCTCTCTCTGCCCCTCCCCTGTTCATGCTCTGTCTCTCTCTGTCCCAAAAAATAAATAAACGTTGAAAAAAAAATTTTTTTTAAAAAAAGAAAAGGCAGCTTCTCTGAGAGTCAGCTCTGCAGAAGCAGGGCTTGTTGATTAGATAGTACCTTCTGCAGAACGAGGAAGAGGTGCACCTGCCTCTGGGCACAGCCCTGCACCAGGGCACACGGCCGGTGAGCAAAGCAGGAGCTGGATTTCAAGCTCACTCACTCCTTCAGCCAGGTGCCCTGTGCAGGGCTGACCATGTCCCACTGTATGTGATGGTTTGGGGTCTGGAGGCTGCACAGAGGAACAGGACTGGGAGGACGTGTAAAACTTCACCCTAATCCCCATTTCAATCGTGCTACTAAGCTTGTTCCACATCCCAGAACTCTATTTTATCTACTATTTCCAGGGAATAAACTCTGAAGAACAATTAGTCCCACTCCTGGTGAAGCGCACAGGAGATCTAAATGCTATCACTGCTTCCTGAATAGACTGGCAGTGTCTTCTTTTTGAATCCAACATTTATTCCTTCCAAGGAGAGCCTGGTGTCACCAGCTCTTGTGTTTTTAGGAAGTTCTTCATTGCAAAGTATGGTGCTTCTCAGATTTTCCCACTGCTGGTTTAGGGTTCAGTTTCTTAGTTCTGCTAACTCAGTTACCACGCATCCCTTAGGTGTTCAGCTTCCAAAATTTTGTTTTATTGCTTTCCTTCTTCCTATCTGTCCCTACCTATCTGTCTATCTATTTCTCTATCTTTCTATTATTTATCTATCATCATTATTTAAAGGCCACTACCATTTTAGTGGGATTTCTTGAGAGATGAGTATTAAATGAGTATTTTTAGTCTGCTTTCTTGTGCCAGAAATGGATCTTGTTTTTACTATGTTGTATATAAGGTAATTTTGTGACTGTTTTTTTTTCTCTCAATAGTTTCTTCCTTATATTTGTCCTCTTCCATTTCTTCTTGGTCTTTTCATGGTTTCCGCCCAGGTTGAGCATGCGGTGACCAGTTTCTGGGGCAAATGTACATGCGGGTGGTTGTACCGTTAGACAGCTGCACTGTGTTGTTAAATCATGCTGCACATAGTCAGTGTAGATGATGTATTTGTCTTATACACCCGGACTACCTGGCCAGTTTGCTGACTTTTGTACTGTCCTTGAATGACTTGGACTTTGTCACTCTTTGAAATGGGCATAGAAAAAGCATTGCACTTCTGTATTTGCACATTGGAAAGAGAAGACATCGTGTACCTACTAATGGGTACAAGTGCACTGAGGTGCCCTTGATGGCTTTTGCCGAGAAGTCACAAAGGGGCCAAACTTTATTTTGGCCACAAGCAGGAGGATTTCAGATTTTCTGTTAGTGAACTTGGTCACCCAGCATGATGAATGGAACCAAGGGATCACAGACTTTTATGGATGAGAGAGTGAAATCCAGAGAGGTAAGTATCACACAGTAAATCAGCTATAAGCTCTGCTGGGCCCCTTCCCTTTGGCATGACCAGTCTAGTCTCCCAGGACTCGGCATCAGCTCACTTCTCCTCTGGGTGGGCTTCTTCACTCCCAACCTTCCTCTCTCGGCTGATCAGGGGTCTTCACCAGATGCTGCCGAAACAACTGGTGTTTACCTCCGTTACTGAAGAGAACATTGTTTTCCCAGACAATGTGGGTCAATTCTTATTCTTTGGCTCCCTTCAGATGATAACACCCTTCTGCCGAAACATCCTTCTTTTAGACAATTACATTACTACACTGTTGGCGAGGCGGCCGTATACCTTAATCACCTGGATTATTGAGCTGGGGTAGTTTTGGGGTCTCCGTAGCAATATATTTACACCTTAGTACAGGCTATTTCTACAAATTTCAGTGACTCTTTATTTGCAGAGACTTTGTCCTCAAAGTTCGTGAGTGAAAGAGCCAAATCAGAACTGCCTATGTCCTGGTGATGTCACTTATCTATTTCCCAGATTTGTTGGGAGAATCAGGTAAGACGATGTACATGAAAACACTTTGTCAACAGAAATGTGCTATAAGGATGCAAGGCATTATTTTTGGAGTACATCTTACTCTTTGTCTATAGTCCAGACTGAAAAAAAAAAAGTTAGATGGATTAGAAAATGAACTGTAATTGGAAAAAAAGTTCTATCATTTAATTGACCTTTAGATATAAATTTAATGCAAGCTGACTTGCTATGTACACAAAAGAACAACAGCTAGAGCTTTGTTAGTTTTTTTTCCTTCTTCCATTTTTTTTGCAGTGGGCTTGAGATTTTTTTCATCCGAAAATGCCTGCTCCCTCCCAATATTAATGAAAAAAAATCAGGCTTGTTTGTGTTCAGTCCTACATAGAAATTATGTTCATTTTGAAACAATAGTTAATTTAAAATAGGACTGATGTATACTCAAATACCCTAAAGTACTCTAATACTTATTTTTGAAATTCTAGTGGTTCTCTGTCCCTGAGTCTTTTAAAATGCTAGATTATGAGTCTCCAACCTCTTTTAAAAAATGTAAACACACTAACATTTCCTTTTTCTCCCTGTGTTTTGGTATCACTATTAATTATAAATCTCATCAATCATATCCGATTAATAGTATTTATGTACTTACATTTGAGGAGGGGAAAATATGAGATTTTCCATGCTATTATCCTTCAGTGCACTTTGCCTCATTCAGATCTAACATGAATTGATTTCACAGTTAGGTTTTTATTTTTTTATTTTTTTTTTCAACGTTTATTTATTTTTGGGACAGAGAGAGACAGAGCATGAACGGGGGGGGCAGAGAGAGACGGAGACACAGAATCGGAAACAGGCTCCAGGCTCCGAGCCATCAGCCCAGAGCCTGACGCGGGGCTCGAACTCACGGACCGTGAGATCGTGACCTGGCTGAAGTCGGACGCTCAACCGACTGCTTCACCCAGGCGCCCCTGATTTCACAGTTAGGTTTTTACACGTTCAAGCACCAGAGGAAAAGCAGATCATAATTCTAGATGATGTATGTTAATATGAAAGTGTCAACTTTCAGAACACGGAAAAGGCATAATTAGGAAAGAATTTTTCGTTCTTTGCAGTATTCTGGGGGCAGAAAGCCCTCTTCTAATTGTCAGATTTTGAGTTTTTCCTATTTGTCAATTTTAAAAACTATATCGTACTCCAATCCAGTGAAGGAAGCACCTACTTCCTCGTGTCCTCCTTCCCTCCTGCCTTCCCCGCCTCAATTCCTCTCTCACTTACCAGCTGGCCTTATTCTAAAGGACAGAACTGAATTCCAGTTGGAAGTTGATGCCTGTTGGAGAGCTGGGCATATAGTTTTACAGGAGCAGTGCTTGTTGCTAGCTGGGCATTTTCCCTTCCAAAGTTGTAAGATCCATATGGATGATGTGGTCATCGCTGTATTCTTCATACTTATCACCGTGCCTGGTATCAAACTTCCCAGAATGAGTTAATCAATATAGCTGCCGTCGTCACAATTTAGAGAATCGTATTGTATTGCCCAAAGTCAATAAATACAATTCGTTTTGAGTCCAGATCTGTAGGTTCACATGGTGCTCAAACAAGGAGAAACAGGGGCACCCCGGTGGCTCAGTCGGTTGGGCATCCGGCTCTTGATTTCAGTTCAGGTCATGATCTCACGGTTGTGAGATCGAGCCTCTGTGCCTCGGGTTTCACGTGGCATGGAGCCTGCTTGGGATTTTCTCTTTCCCTGTCCCTCTCTCTCTGCCCTTCCCTGACTCACACTGTCTCTCTCTCTCTCTGTGTCAAAATGAATAAATAAACATTTGAGAAAAACACAAGGAGAAACAAGTCCTGGTCCGTGTGCTTTTGTACAGAAGATTTCTCTTTCAGAAAAAAATGTGGAAATTAAGATTCAAGGACAAAATTGCAAGGTGAATACCATTCGGCTTTCTCTTCAGATTTTGCTGCCTATTGGGCGTTGTCTCCAGATATTCCACCCAGTTTTGTTTTTCCCTGGGTCTGCCTACCTTACCCAACGCTCCACCTGTCTCCTATCTCACCCACCCAGAGCCCAGAGTCGTATGTAATTACAGTGTTAAGTAAATCCAACTTTCCCATGTCTTAAAGACAAAACCTTTTATTAAAGGATTATCCGTAAAGTACTCATATCACACAGATCTACCTACGGGAAAAATTGTAGTTGCTTTACAATCTTTCTATCGCTTGGCATTGTCTCTTAATTTTAGCCATTTTTTAAAAAAGTTTATTTATTTATTTTGAGAGAGAGAGAGAGAGAGAGAGAGAGCGCACGCACAAGCAGGGGAGGGGCACACGCAGCGTTGAGCCTGATGCAGGGCTCGATCCCACAACCCTGGGAAGGTGACCTGAACTGACATCAAGAGTCAGACACTCAACTGACTGAGCTACCGAGGAACCCCAATTTCAGCCATTCTAAAGTATGTAGTTTTGATTCACGTTTTCCAGATGAGTAATCCTGGGGGGCACCTTTTCACATGCTAGTTGACTTTTTGCTTATCTTCTTTTGTTAAGTGCCTACTTAAGCGGTTTGTTGTTTAGCCTGTTATTTTTGGACAGATTGTCTCTTTCGTATTGATTTGTAGGAGTTCCTTTTACATTCTGAATATAAATCCTTTGTCTCCCCAAGGTCTGTGGTTTGTACTCTCACTCTCTTGATGATGCCTTTGGACGAGCAGACGTTCTTTTGTGTTTTAAAAGCTTTGCCTATCACAAGGTCATTTTCAGAAGTTTTGTTATTTTAACTTTCATATTTAGATCTAAGATCCATCTCAGATTAAATTTTTGGTATGGTGCCCCATAGCATTTTAATTATAGCCTAAGAATAATGAGCTCTCTCTGTCTTTCTCAAAGACCTTGGTCCTCCCATCTATTACTTTATCTGAATATAGTCACTGCAACTCCGTCTAGGTAACTGGAGAAGCTAAGGGAGATGTTCTAGGGAAGGAAAGCCTTTCTTCTCAAGTCCTCTCTCTTAACTGTCCACTGTTGCAGGTTTGAGTCTAGGTTCCAGGGAAATTCTTATTCACAAGCATGAGGCCACTGTGCAAAAATTGTAACTTGTTTAGAAGTTGGGGAGAAGTCAGAGACTAGATTTTCTGTTCCAAAACAAAAATGAGCCAAAGTTAAAGAGACAAGGAAGACTTTATTTAAGGCTCTATTAATAAGGTAATATAAAACAAGTAATATAAAAGAAGTTCAGGCTGAGCTCACCTCCACTAAAGGAGGGGACAGAAGCGTATTTAAGGGCTGAGATGAGCAAATGAGAGAGTACTGGAGGATGTTAGGCCACCTGTATTTGCAAATGGAATTTTCCAAAGGAACAATAAATTTCTTACCTTTTTTACCACAGGAGGTCGTTTTGCAACTTGGAGCAAGCCCCCCGCTCCCCACCTCCGCCCCCACTGAAATTAGGCTCTTTCCTTCCCATAGAGACTAGGAGATAACTCCACTCTCTCCTTCAATGACATTTCAAAGAGATGACTCACAGATCCTTGAGAAAAACATTTCTGGGTTGAAAAACTCACAGGAGGGTTTAAGAAAAGATTGACATACATCTTAGAGGGGTAGAGAAGCAACAGTTTTGAATGTTCTAAAAAAGAACTCTAAATTGGGGCCCCTGGGTGGCTCAGTTGGTTGAGCGACCGACTTCGTCTCAGGTCATGATCTCACGGTTTGTGAGTTCGAGCCCCGTGTCGGGCTCTGTGCTGACCGCTCAGAGCCTGGAGCCTACTTCTGATTCTGTGTCTCCCTCTCTCTCTCTGCCCCTCCCCTGCTCATGCTCTGTCTCTCTCTGTCTCAGAAATAAAACATAAAAAAAAAAAAAAAAAAAAAAAAAGAAGAGCTCTAAATAAAGGGAGGCTGGGGGCCTGCAGTCAGAAAGAAGCCTGTCTCAAGTTTAGTTCAGCGGAGGGAATCATTAAGGTTGTCCTGGTCACCTTCTGGTCAGGGACCTGGTAAAGATACTATTAATAAAGTCGTGCTGGAGTTACCACCTGCTGCCTGTGCCGACTGCTTTACCTGCCTGCAAGTTGGATGGCTTTACAGGAGCCCCGCCCAGCTGGCGAGCTGCTCTGGGACTTGATGGTTGTCAGGACTGGACTCCAGATGCTGGGTGTGCATTTGACACCTGTGTCCCCAGGTGTAGAACGAAAGACCCTCCGGTCCTCTTTGGTTCTGAACTGGATGCCATTGGCCAGATGTGTTTGCCCGGAGTGAGGACTGAGGGCCTCAGTGGGTGGCACCGTGGAGGTCTGTGTCCTTCTCCAAAGCCCTACCTCCTTACCTGGGCTTGTCAAAACAGCCACGTCCATGGGAATCTCAGGAGCATAGGTGGGGCTTGAGCCTGTTTTTTCCTGTTTCAGCTCCGCTCTGTCTCTTACACTTAACTCCCTGCCAACTTTGTCGCTCATTTCGGGGCCTAACGAGGTTTTACCTCTTGTGCAAGAGAGGTAGTGAATCTGGGTATTTGCCAAACGGAATCTGTGTATTTGGGGAAGGGAAGCAGTAAGCGAATCAATGAGGAGAAGTAAGAGAGATAGTTTTGGTTGTTCCAGGAGCCTGGCATGAGCCACATGGTCAGGCCGGGGTTGTGCCTGGATGGGAGAAGACGAAGGTAACTTACACTCTGGTCCTGTTTCCTCCAAACTCCAGAGAGGCCAGTTCTGGACGGTTTATCTTTGCATTATTTACTTTAAACCAAAATATGGTGGGGGAGGGGTGGCGCTTGGGGGAGAAACCCCAAAAAAACCAAATACCCAAACACTCCTGGGATCTCTAGGAGTGTTTCATTTGACTGTCAAAAGAAAGTATGGTGGTTGGGGAGGGGTGGGAAGAGGGGGGTGTCAGGGCTCCCCCTTGCTGCTAAGTCAGGTGCTTAATTGACTGAGCCACCTGGGTGCCCCTCCTGGGGCTCATTTTTTAATCACGTTCAAAGTGATTGGCTTTGCCAATCAGGCTTGGCCCCGCCACCTGGGTCCAGTACGGGTTTTTTTTGTTTTGTTTTGTTTTGTTTTGTTTTGTTTTAAGTACTCATTTTTAACGTAACAATACAGAGGAGTGAGGGGCAATTTTGAGAAAGAAACAATAGTGAGGCATCTGGGTGGCTCAGTGGTTACGTGTGGTCATTGGACTCTTGGTTTCAGCTCAGGTCATGATCTCACAGTTCATGGGTTCAAGCCCCGTGTCGGGCTCCTCAGCTGGCAGCACGGAACCTGCTTGGATTCTCTCTCTCCTGTCTCTCTGCCCCCCAACCCCCTTCCCAGCTCATGCTGTCTCTGTCTCTCTCAAAATAAATAAACTTAAAAAAAATGAAATGCGGGGCGCCTGGGTGGCGCAGTCGGTTAAGCATCCGACTTCAGCCAGGTCACGATCTCGCGGTCCGTGAGTTTGAGCCCCGCGTCAGGCTCTGGGCTGATGGCTCGGAGCCTGGAGCCTGTTTCTGATTCTGTGTCTCCCTCTCTCTCTGCCCCTCCCCCGTTCATGCTCTGTCTCTCTCTGTCCCAAAAATAAATAAACGTTGAAAAAAAATTAAAAAAAAAAAATGAAATGCTGCTAAATTGTGATAGAAAGATGGGGAGATCAGAAACGATGACTTTGGTGAAATAGGCTGTCACCATATTCTTATTTCCACAAGGAAGAACGGTACAAAAAATAGCATAAAAACACTGAGGGCCAGTAGTGTCCTGAACCCAATCATTAATTCACTTTTCACAGAGCTCTTAAACAAATTATGGTTCTCCAAAATGATGCATTTTTTATTTAGAAATTAAAAATTGTGTTTTTTTTCTTTTAGTAACATGGAAAAGTATTTATGGGATAGTTTTGAATGAGAAAAGCAGGATAAAAAAATTGTAGCTACATTATGATCTCTACTACATTAAAATGCATTTAAAAATCTGAGAGGAAATATGTGAAAATAACTAGGAGTCATTGGATTGTTTTGTTCTCCTTTGCATCCTTACAGTTTTCAGTATTGTCCAGACTTTCTATAATGAACTCTTAGAATTAATATTTAGGGCTCTTAAATTAGGTTTATAGCTTATCGATTGTTTTAAATTATAAATAACATTTCATTTTATTATTTAAAAAAAATTTTTTTTTAATTTTTTTTTCAATGTTTTTATTTATTTTTCGGACAGAGAGAGACAGAGCATGAACGGGGGGAGGGGCAGAGAGAGAGGGAGACACAGAATTGGAAACAGGCTCCAGGCTCTGAGCCATCAGCCCAGAGCCCGACACGGGGCTCGAACTCACGGACCGCGAGATTGTGACCTGGCTGAAGTCGGACGCTCAACCGACTGCGCCACCCAGGCGCCCCTATTTAAAAAATTTTTAATGCTTATTTATTTTTGGGAGACAGAGAAGACAGCATGAGCAGGGGAGGGGCAGAGAGAGAGGGAGACACAGAATCCCAAGCAGGCTCCAGGCTCTGAGCTGTCAGCACAGAGCCCAATGTGGGGCTTGAACTCACCAACCAGGAGATCATGACCTGAGCCATCCAGATGCCCTTATAAATAACATCTTAAATGAATTAAATAAGTGATGGGAAACTTAACATAAGTTTAAACTCTTAATTGTGGACAAAATGTAGAAATTCAGATTATAACAAAAACCTCATAGTTGATTTTTTTTTTGGAAAAAAACACCTTTGTTATGAAGTATAATATAAATAGGATAGTATATAAAACACAAAAGTACAACTGAACACATTTTCTAAAAAGAGGGACCTAGATAACCCAAGACAGAACACTATCAGCCTCAGAAGTCACTCTAGGCCCCTTCCCATTGCTCCTGCCTAGTGGTTTTGTGCTATTACTGCCTTTTCCTTTTGTTTAAGTTTTACCACATAAACTGCATCCCTAAAAAGATATAGATTTGTTTAGCTTATTCTTGAACTTGATATAAATGGAGTCATGTGGTAAGCATTCTGCCATGCCTGGCTTCTTTAATCAACATGCTACGATTCATTCATATTGCTTAGCATTGTGATCATTTATTCACTTTTGTTGCTGTGTGGGTATTTCAGTGTAGACTATACTACCACTGATTCATCCGTTCTACTGTTGATGGACCCAGGTTCTGGTGTCACTAACTGCAGCTGCTGTCAATATCCTTGTCAGTGTCTCCTGCTATACATGCGCTCACTGGGACTGACGTTCTGTGCCCTGACCTTACTTTGTGCTGAGATTTCTACCCATCTGTGACTATAAAAGAAAAAAACTCATAAAGACCCTGGAGTTTGGGAATCCGAAGCCATGGATCTTGTTGTCATAGACTGGTTCCTACTGATGACAAATTCTGATTTCAAAGGAGTGACAGCCCAGCAGTTTTCTTAAATGTCAGAATAAACCTGCTGTTATTTTAAATGCATTAAAACTTTTTTAAAATGGCAAGAATAAGTCTTAAAAGGCTCCCCCCCACACACAAATTAATAGCATCTAAATGTGAAGCTCTCTGCTTTTTGACTAACAAAAACATTTGCCAATGTTCCAAATTAGACAATTTTGTTTTTAGCCAGAATCAGAAATATATATTTTTTTGAGCCAGAAGAGACTTTAGAGACACTGTCTAGTCCAGTCCCTTCATTTCATAAATCAGTAACTGAAACCTCCTTGAGGTTGGAGGTCTTCCTTAGGTCATACTTAACTAGTTTGTATAGGGACTAGAATGAGGACTTCCGACTTCCAACCTTAGACATTATTGAACTCCTCTAAAATGTTACATGTAGCTACCTTTCAATTATGGAATGTGTAGAAGGCTGAGAATGTTACTCTGCCATTGTCACCATCATTATATCCAAACTTACTCATACACCCCACTGAGCATGTCTGCTTGATTTTCCTGGCACCCCATGGTTACCACCGAGGTATGGTAAGATCACACGCCTTATATGGTACTGGTGCAGTGGTTACATTTTGTAGTATTTTGATCTACATGGCAACAGATGGTTATAAATTGTTGAATTCTGGAAGGTGATAGCTCTGCACTTACCTAACCACATATTATGGGCTACAGAATGGAAGAGCACTAGCGAGAACTCTTTGCAAGCTCTAGTGCTGTGATTACCAAAGGCTAGTCTGAGATCTGACACTGGTTTGCCATGGTATTTTTCTTGATTTATGGTAACATGAGGAAAAAAAGGACAAAGTAAGGAATTTTCCATAAAGGTAATTTTGTTTGATTTAAAGAGACTACCTCTTTGTTTATGCTGAGACTTGTCATTCCTATGTTTTTCTCTGTGTTAAAATGCACTTTCTTTAATAGTATTTTTATGGTATTTATAGTTTAAAAATGTTTTCTAGGGCAATGATTACAACTCTTTTATTCGCTGTTATGTACTCAGACCTAGCTTAGTAGGTCTGATGTAGGAGACTCAGTGAATATTTAAATGAATGAGTAAAAGGTTGAAATCCCTAGTTTGGTCATCAATTTTTGGGGGTGGTGGGATTTTACGAATCCCTGAAACTTAGAAGTCTGATAAATTTCAGACTGTGGCTCCTAGGGAGCACTACAAAACACCTAGTGAACTAGAGTGTCCCCACCCCAAATTGGTAACTACTTGCTTCGTGAGAGGGTGACCATATTTCGAAATAGGGTCTTTGCAGATGCACTCAAAGTTAGGATGAGACCATAATGGGCCCTGGTCCAATGACTGTTACCCTTATAAGAAGAGGAGTTTGGACGCAGAGACACAGGGAGAAGGCCATGCAATGACAGGTGCGAGAAAACAGAGATTGGAGGATGCACCTCCAAGCCAAGCAGGGCTGTAACCGGGAGAAGCTGGAACCGGGAGGCAAGAAAGGAGGCCCCCCGAGCCTTCAAAGCAAGCTTGGTCCTGCTGACACCTTGACTTTGGATTTCCAGACTCCAGAACTGTGATAGAATAAACTTGTTGTTTTATGCCATCTAGTTCAAGGTACTTTGTTATGACAGCCCTAAGAAACAACTATATCTAGGAGTCCAAACTGGTGGGTGTGATGGGAAGTAAGGGGAAAAGGGTAAGATTTTTAGGAATTGATTGTGTGCCATAATCACTCTGTTTTGGGACAACAAAAGAGAATACCCATGCTACTTTTTTAGGGTATAATTAATGACTATAAATATAGGGAAATCATTATCTGGAGACTACTTTTCTATTTTTAGTCATGGAAGATTTAGGGGAAATGCTTTGGGATGATTTTGGAAAGACTTTTTTTTCTTTTCTTTTCTTTTCTTTTCTTTTCTTTTCTTTTCTTTTTTTTTTTTGTTAGACAGGAATCTTGATGGAAAGAGATCTTAGGCATATGGGACAGACTAGAATCCAAAATGAGTTTCTAAAAAGCTGAGTGTAAACCGATTTTTAAAATTAATATATTTTAAATGTGTAAATATTATAAAGGCCCACTATTTAAACAATTGTATAATGAATTCCTATGTAAGATAAAGAACAAAGAATGCTTTGGGAAGAAATATTTATACACTAATATGTAACTAATCTATGTAGATTTCCGTACTTCCCATTTGCCTGAAACAAGAACTGTTTATATAAAAGAAAAGAGTAGGTCGAGGCAGCTGGGTGGCTCAGTTGTTTAAGCGTCCAACTTTGACTCAGGTCATGGTTCCTGACCTGAACTCATGGTTCCTGAGTTCCAGCCCTGCATGAGGCTCTCTGCTGTCAACACCTGGAGCCTGCTTCAGATCTTCTGTCCCCGCTCCACTCCCCAACCTTCCCCTGCTTGTGGGCATGCACTCTCTCAATAAATAAACATTAAAAAAAAAAAAGAGTAAGTCAATTTTAGCTAAAGATTTAAAAAGAATGATAATGCTTTTATATAAGCTTCCTTAGGGCAGGTATTTTTGTCTAAACTAGTTACTCAGGGTAAATGGTACCTACACATACGATTTCAATAAATGTGTTCCAGAAGTGTCCCAGGTGATTTACATTGAATGAATATTCCAGGTGATTTACATTGTTCCTGGAAGGGGGGGGGGGGGCTTACAAGGTCTCTATTTCTTGGTCTAACACTTCATTGTTGTGCTGTAATATAACACATTTGTTTATTTCTGTGAGGCAGGATGTGAGATATAAGAAAATGACAAAGAATCACGGGACTTAAAATGGTGCACTAAAATCTGAAAATCTGTCAAGTGTATTTATAAAGTGGACTGCCTAAGATGACAGTGACAATCTAAGTTCTTGACAGAGTTCAAATGGTAAATTTTGTGAGGGAGGGGTAAGGCTTTAGAGAGAACAGAAGGTATCTTCCTGCCAGTGAGCAGGGAACATACGAATTCAGTTTAGCCACCTGGGGCCCATTTAGTGCACTAGAGCAGTAATTTGCTAAATGGGTCCCTCATAGTAAAATAGAATGAGTAAATAGTGAGCAATTTAGGCATGGTAAACCACTAGTAGCTCAAGGGATATAAGAATGTGAAACTATAATTAGATCCCTCGTTCATAATGTACTAACTAAATGTATTACATTGTATATTGCATCTTTCTGAGTTTATTTCTGGACACAGCTGAGCCCTTAACAATTCAGACTGAAACCATCCCAGCTATCAATTCATGCTTCCATTAAAATTCCAACTGCTTATATTAGAAAAAAATTCCAAAGATGGTTTCTTTTATCTTGGATCGAAGGATGCAAACAGGATTAACCTAGATGCAAAACACAGCAAGTCAGTTATAAATCACACAGCATAAAATAAACTGTGGCTGTAAATTGAAAATTATGTTCTCTTTTTCTATACTTAGCTGTGAAAATATTTTAACAAGTTGGCATCAGGGTTTGCAACTTTTACATCTGTTGTTTCTTTTCAGGATTATCTTTTAGCATTTTAAGATGTGATTCTTTGCAAAGTGTGGCTTGTCAGAAATGTGGTATTAGATTGAAATTTGGCACACCTTAAAAAGGGTAGGGGGCATTCATGAGTTAGGCGGTTTCAGGATACTGGCCTATTCTCCACTGTACTTTTAGTAGGGGAAGCTGCTATTTCATGGGTGTCTGGAAAACATTTGTCCTTTACTGAAATCCTTTTCTTATTCAAAGAAATCATATAGTGTGGGTTGGCTCAGATGGTCTGGATGATGTTCCATGATACTACCGAGTTCTAAGCACAAGTTTCATTGCCCTTATCTATTCATTGCCCTTGTCTATTATTTCAACTATGAGGTTCCAGTTGATCTAGTGGTTAAGGGGACTGTCTACTCATTATGAACTCCCATTTTCTTTCTGTCTCTCCTCTCACCCCCAAGTTTAGTAACTTTATTGAAGGTTTGGAGGTGGAACAAGGGATGGATCACACTGTGAACCCTTATTCTTCTGTTCTTCCCTCACCTCTGATTTTTATTACGCTGGGTACAATGGAATATGGCATCTTTCAGACTATAGACACTGTGCAGGAAATCGTTTATCTATGTAAGAATTATATTCTACCTTCTTTCTCTTCCCTGCCCTACCCCCCAACACAGGATTTTTTGTTTTGTTTTGTAGGCTGGAATGTATATCCTTTTTTCTTTATGCTGAGATACTTTAACATTAACCTTATTCATTATTTCCCTCCTCTTCCCAAATCGCAGCTGTAGGGCAGGAGTGTATGATGACTCCCAACCCCTCCCACCTCCAGTACTTTGGACACTAAATTCTCTGAGCAATGCCTTTTCTTTAAAATTTTCCCCCTTGAAAAGGAGGTGTTTTGGTTATAAATACCTTCAAAGATTAAACAAAATTCCTAGAGGATAAAAAGGCAGTGATTGCATAAAGCTGAATGACAGGAACCAGAGCTAGATTAAGTACAGTACTACAATTTCTTAGGGTGCAAATGGACGTTAGGCCAATAGTGACCGTATTTATGATTAGAATAAACGTTTCCTGAGTTTGTTATACTAGCTAAACAAATATACCTCTAGAAAGCAGCTAGCTATATGGGAGTTAATATACATTTCTTCAATAGCAAAAATTAAACAGGTTTGTAGGAAATCCACTAAGGAACTAATGAATATAAAGACTGAAGACTGTGTAAACAGTCTATGTTTTAGCATTGAAATTTAACATGCCTTTTGTTTTTTAATCATATTAAATAAAAGATAAATTAAAATACCATTCTTTTCATTTCTAGAACAGTTTGTGTTAGGAGCTACTCAAGGCAACATATGGATTAGTGTAGTTGAAATTTATCTTCAGTATCATTACCTTTTTTCTGCCTCTTTGCTTTCTTTCAGAGACAGATCCTTCAGCAAGTACCCAGTTTCGTTACAAAAAAATTCATCCAATGGTAATCTCTTTGTCTGACTTCCTGGACAAGGTCAGTTCCCCTTGTTGTATTTTTTGTCTTTTCCCATGGCACCTTGTATTTTTCCCTTTTCTAGATCGCTCTCACTTGTTGACTTTCTTTGTAATCTATATGCTCTGTGAAGGCAAGGGCAGTGTCTGATTTTTTTGGTCGCTTAACAGTGACTAGTATATAATATGTTTATAGTTTTTATTAAATTAATTGACATGACTATCTTATCTCTTTTGGGAGAATGTGCATTCCCCCTATTTTTAAAAACATGGAACTTGGTTCTGTTGATTGAAATGAAATGCAATAAAAATTAGTTTCATGATGGGGCGCCTGGGTGGCGCAGTCGGTTAAGCGTCCGACTTCAGCCAGGTCACGATCTCGCGGTCCGTGAGTTCGAGCCCTGCGTCGGGCTCTGGGCTGACGGCTCAGAGCCTGGAGCCTGTTTCCGATTCTGTGTCTCCCTCTCTCTCTGCCCCTCCCCTGTTCATGCTCTGTTTCTCTCTGTCCCCAAAATAAATAAAAACTTAAAAAAAAAATTAGTTTCATGAGGCCAAGGGGTAAGACTTCAAAAGAAAGATATAGAAAATCATTCTCAAGACTTTCCAGCATCAAGAGAAATATTTATTTTCATACTGGTAGCTTCCTCCATTCCTCTTCAGTGAAACAGTGTAGATAACCTAAGTATGGCTTTACTTGCCCTTACCAATTTCTATTATTTCAGCGACAAGTTCCAGCTGATTTTTTTAAAAGATTTTTTTTTTTTAACTTTTAAATAATCTCTATACCCAAGATGGGGCTCAAACTCACAGCCCGGAGATCAAGAGTCTCATGCTCCCTTGACTGACCCAGACAGGTGCCCCTGATCTCTCTCTTTTCTCTCCTTGCTTGTTTGCCCCCACCCCCTAATGTCCCTCCAGGTTTACTAACCTTATTGAAGTTAAGGGAGGCCCTGGATAGAGGCAGTTGACAAGTCTCACATGTGAAAATTTATAAAAATAAATCTGGGGGAATGGTAATTCAATTACAAATGTTTACTAAATTCTTTTGAATAGCAACCTGTTCTAGTCTAGCCTACAATATTGTTTAAATCGATGAGAAAATGCAACTTTTCAGACCACAACTAAACATTGTAGGAGCAGAAAACTTTTTTTTTTTCTTAATGTTTTAAGAAAAACCAACGTAAGACGTAACAGGGAACACACAGGACCGATCTCATATCCCACGTCTCCAGTCCATTTCTTCTACTTTCCACTGCTTTGCGTTGTCGTTAAGTTACTTCAAACTTTAAGGTCAATGGGAAAAAACAAGACAGCAGCCCTTTGCCTTTTCCTTCCCGCATATGGCTGTGGAAGAGGATAGGCTCCAGGTTGCACGATTTCGAAAACGCGTATTCAACAATTGCCCATTGGACTTTGTCTTCCCCTGGACTTGAAAAAGTGGGGAAAGTGAGGTTGGCCACTTTTATGGCCAGTTATCCTGTGGTGCTGTGGGCGTGTTTTTGCATCTCATACAATGGGTGGAGGTGAGAACCAAGGAACTGGGACCTTCGTACCGGTTAGCGTCCCTCAAAGCCCTCACTTTAAATTAGCAGGGAAAACGAAAGTCTTCTGGGGAGCGGGAATGGGCGGGTTGGGCACAAATTAATGAACAAGAACATTCCCGGGCACAGAGTTCAACAGCAGAGGGCACAATACCCACTGCCCATAGCCGGCGGCTGGCTGAAGGAGGGGCATAAAATAAGGAACTCTGGGGCCTGTGGTTCGCCCTGTTTCCTTCGGCATGTTCGTTCCAGCACTAGAACTACAACTCCCAAAGTGCAGCGCGCGTCCGTGTGTGAGTGTCTCCTCTCTCTCTCCCCAGCCGGCCCCTCTCCCAGGCATCGCGGGCACCTCCCGGGATACTGCCCCCGCCCCCGCCCCGCCCTCGTACGCACGCGTCACGTTTGTTTACCCTGAAGCCCCGCCTCTCCGCCGTCCTCCAGCTCGCTCCACTTCTCCCAGGAATGCCGTCATGCTAATGATGCATATTCATGAGGCCCTCGTGGAGCTCCCGCCCTGCCCGCCGCCCGCCTTCCCGCTCCCGGCGCGTGATTAATATTCAATGAGCCCAGCTACGCGGCTGGTTCGCCCCGGCAAAGTGGGGGGAGCGGGCGGGGCCTGCGCTCCTGAGCCCGCGACCCGGGCGGGGAGGGCGTGTGTGGGGGGGCGGTGGCGGCTAGGCGGGCGGGCGCGCGGAATGGAACACCGAGACACCGACGGAATGCTCCGAATTGCCACATAATCCCCTGGAACGGCCGCGCGGAACGCCATTGGCTTCTCTCTTCTCCCCGCGCCGCCGTCTCCCACCTTCGCCTCATCGCCTCCCTCTCCTCCCGCTGCCTCCGGAGCTGGGGGGGAAGCGCGAAGCCCCACTGCAATGGAGCCCGCCGCCGCGGCTACGGCGCAGCGACTCCCAGAGACCAGCAGGGAGGACCGAGCTCCGGCTCCCGCGGCGGCGGCGGCTTTGGCGGCTCTGGCGGCAGCGGCCGGGGGCGGCCGGAGCCCGGAGCCCGCGCAGACCTCGGCAGCCCCGACCGGCGGGGCGCGGGAAGAGGCCCCCGGCGAGGCGCAGCCGGGGCCACCGCCGAGCCGGGCGGGAGGCACGGGTCGCCGGCGGCGGCGCGGCGCGCCCCAGCCCACCGCCGGCGGGGCTGCCCCGGTGCCCGGGGCCGGCAGCGGCGCCAACTCCCTCCTGCTGAGGAGAGGGCGGCTGAAGAGGAATCTGTCCGCGGCCGCCGCCGCCTCGTCGTCCTCCTCGTCGCCGTCGGCGGCGGCCGCTGCCGCCTCGCACTGCCCCGGCGCCGCCGGCCTCTCTGCCTCCTGTTCGGCCTCGGCGTCCCTGTGCACCCGGAGCCTGGACAGGAAGACGCTGCTCCTGAAGCACCGGCAGATGCTGCAGCTGCAGCCGTCGGACCGGGACTGGGTGAGGCACCAGCTCCAGCGGGGCTGCGTGCATGTCTTCGACCGCCACCTGGCCTCGACCTACCTGCGCCCGGTGCTCTGCACGCTGGACACCACGGCCGGCGAGGTGGCCGCCCGCCTGCTGCAGGTGGGCCACAAAGGCGGCGGCGTGGTGAAGGTGCTAGGCAAGGGGCCCGGACCCGCGGCCGGCGCGGAGCGGCTCCCCGACGTCGGCCCCCGGCTCGCGCCTGCCGAACCCCGGGACTTTGGGCCGCCGCCGGGGAGGAGCGGGCTGGCTGCCGTCGGGGGCCCGCCGCGCGCGCCTCCCGCGGACCTGCAGCTGCGGGGCGGCCCGGGCGGGTGGGCACGCCGTTCCTCCCGCGCCAGCCCCGCGCCGTCTGACTCCAGCCCGGGGGAGCCGGGCGCCCCGCAGTCCCTGGACGGCGCAGCCGCGGGCCCGACCTCCGACACGGAGAGCTTCAGCCTGAGCCCCAGCGCCGAGAGCGTGTCCGACCGGCTGGACCCCTACAGCAGCGGCAGCGGCTCGTCGTCGTCGTCCGAGGAGCTCGAGGCTGATCCGGCCCCGTCGGGGGCTCCGGGCCAGCCCCGCCTGCCCGGCCGCTCTGCGCCGTCCCGGCCCGGAGCGGGCGGCCGGCCGCCTTCCCCGACGGCCTCTCCGCCTCCGCTGCAGCCGAAAGCGCCGAGGGCGGCCGATGGCCCGGGAGGGGCCGCCCGGGACCGGCCGAGGGAGGAAAAGGCGGCTGCAGCCTCCGCCCTCGGCCGCCCCCAGTCGACCCCGGGTGGGAACGGGGCGGCCCCGGAGAAAGCGCCTCCGCCGCCCACCCTGTACGTGCAGCTCCACGGAGAGACCACCCGGCGCCTGGAGGCGGACGAGAAGCCGTTGCAGATCCAAAATGACTACCTCTTCCAACTGGGATTTGGGGAGTTGTGGAGGGTGCAGGAGGAAGGCATGGACTCGGAGATTGGCTGCCTCATCCGCTTCTATGCAGGTAAGGGAATCACCTGTATTTTGACGTGCGGGCTGTAAACACTTCCAGATCCCGAGGAGTTGAGTGCCAACCAGGAGTAAACGCGGGTCCTCGGGAGTCTTTGTTGCTTCTTTACAGCTTTCACGGACCATCTGTGTAGTAGTATATCGAGCAGTTTTAATACCCGAGACTCGCCGTCAGTCTTGAGGGCTCAGAGGTTGGGAAGCGATGTGGAAAAGGTGGCACAGCCACCAGGAAGTACAGGTGGCAGGTACTTCTGAGAACGGCGATAGGACTTCATGTTAACAGGGAGGGCACTTCCTTCAGGCCTCCCCTCCTGGGCACGTTAGGTTGGAGGCGGTTTGGGATTGCAGGTAAACGGTCTCGTGCACACAATACCGACGGGGGGGGGGGGGACCTGAGCAACAGAAATGCTCTAGGTCACTCTTTGTGCAGTTGTCCCCGTTTGCCATTCTCGCATGACTCCCAGGAGCTCCTTTCTCGTCATCCGGTTCAGCTGTCATGCTGTCATGCTTATTTGCCCACTTAGTCGTCGCTGGCAGATAGGACCCCTCTTCGTGAGACTTTTTCCCCAGAGCTTTTTTTTTTTGCTTTATTTCGGTTTCACCTGCAAGTTTGATTCTCCCATCAAAAGTGATGTGTCATTTGTTTTTCTCATTTCTGACTTAGAGCCTTTCTAGCTAGATCTGACCATGACCGTGTGACTGGCCGCAGGGATCACAATAATATTTGAAGTGGTTACCATATCTTGAGATGTGATCTAAAATCTTCCTCATTCATTGATTCTTTTTCTTTCCTTTTTTTTTTTTTTCCCAGTTCCAGCTTAAAACTTTTTTACTTTTCTCTTTATTTTTTTCCAGCTTTTGGAGATACGACTGACGTGTTAGATCTAATTCTTACTAGGGGTGACTAATGTTTCTCTTTTGATTAAAGACTTGGCAGATACCAAATTAGGGAGCTATACATCCTGGGTGTTATATTTGAGGTTTATATTTGTTTGCATCTTTGCATGTTTCCTTTTATTTAAAATAAAGTTAGCATAATAGAATTAGAAGTCTTAACTCCTCCCCAGCTTTACAATTCTAGTGTATAGGTGCTGGTGGAAAAGTAATCCTATTTGTAACTTGATTAATCTGTTGCCATTCTTTCTAATTTAATGTTTTTTGGTCCAACTGGTGTCTTAGTGGCAGTTGAGTCAATGAATAAATCTTTACTCCCACACTGAAATATGCAAGACCAGGAGCATTCCGGGTGAGGTGTCTTTTTAAGTTTCACTGAAGTTTTAATATAACTCAAGTGGATTTCTGATGGATTTTTGTCTTCTAAAGAAAACCATATCATGATATTATAGCATTTGTGGCGTCTGAAGATAACATCTCAACTGAAAGACATGGCTTTAAAAGTTTATGGCCTAGAAAATCAGTGATTTTTTTTTTTTTTTTTTTTTAATATAGGAACAGCAAGTGCATCCTTATCTCCTGGAGCTCATGTGTTTTGTAAAATACTGTTATTTTTACAAAAGCATTAAATGGTAATCACACTTGGAATGAGAATACTAACATGAGAATGATAAATGCCCTTATCACCAAACCAATTACGTGGAATGAAGTATATAGAGAGGAGGGGATATGTAGAATAAACAGTATTGAACATGTTATACATAAAAAGCTCTGCGTCTCTTGTCCTTGTGTTGATCATGATAAATGTCTATGGGAAAGGTTTTGGGTGTCCTAGTCATGAAATTTAAATCTTTGATTCCCTTAATTACCTCTTCAAGTGTGTCTAAAATATTCTAAGTGACTGATATACAGTGGTTTTTGTTTTTTTTTAAGCTTATCAATCTAAAAGTGACACATTTTCTTTCTGGTTAAGTCAAATTTCTGGTGTGGGCATTTTGATCTTTTTTGTTTATGGAAAGCAGCAGTTGTTTCTTAACTTGCTTCATTTCTGTGTGCACAACATAAGTACATATATACTTCTGTGTATGTGCTTGTCAAAATGGCTAATAAAACGGGGGCGTCACACGCGGTATCCAACCTGTCCTTGAATGTGAAGCCAGTGTACAGGTGTCCCAGAAGCAAGATGCTTGTTCTAGAGGTGTCTGGTTGTTTGTTTTTTACACAGAGTTGAGCCTATTTTAAATCCAAGGTAATACATAAAATGTCTCTGCTGACATGCATTTGCCACAGAACTAAATTGCGCTGATGGTACTTGAACTTTTGCAAGGAAGCTTAGTTATTGATGAACAAAAGGGCCTTGTTATAAGGTGGTCTTACTTATTATAGGAACACCGTCAGGACTTCACAGGCAAATGAGGCTTTGTGCCTCGCTGGAGGAGATTCCTAGAAATTACCCTGGCAGTCGAATGAATGTAGCAGGACACCCAACGAGAACGTGTTACGTTTTGGTGGTATTTCTTATCCTTAGGAAAAAGAGAATTAAAGTTTATTTTAGATAAAGGTGTCGCATGCCACATTTGTTTTTATAATTCTAGGTATGACTTTTAAATTTCTTGCTGTGTTTTTGTTAAGGTGTGTAGTTGGAGTTAAGGATAGATTAGGAAGTTGCCTTTGAAGCATTTTGAATACTTTCCTGTATTTAAATTGAACTCATTATCTGCTATTTAGTTATCTAGTCAGCTACTTTTTTTTTTTTTTGAGAAGTTTTTGTTCAACCGAGAACTTTCATTCTTTTGAAGGTCACCTTTCAATGGAATTTTAGTATTTATAACTTGACTCAAGTTATTCTTAAAAGTCTTTGAAAGGCATTCGCAGTTGCTTTGAATATTTAATACTTATTTGGGTAAAGTCAAATGGAAGTCTTTAATGAGGTATAAGGTGTTGGACGAAAGGTGCTATCTAATTACAGAGTTGTTAATGAAAACTTAGTTTGAAAATTGTATCTTTCAAGCATTCTTTAAGCTGCTGATTTAAAACATGACAAAATTTAAGTGGCTGTATATGAAGTTACTGGTCTTAAGTATTTTAAGTATGTTAACATTTAATTTCCTCTTAAAGTTAACTATCTTAAATTTTGCTTGGAAGAGAGTAATTTTAGGTTAAAAAGTTTAAAAATTTATGTGGCTTGACGTAAGTTATGGACTTCAAAACATTAACGAGCTTTGTGTTTTGGACTCCCCAGGGAGTCTGAGTGATTGGCCAAGGGCAGTGTTAAACTATATATTTTTTGACTCTGTTCTGCCACCTTTTAGATTTAGTGGTTTAGCTATTTCAGTTCCAATTGTAATAGTGGGAAAGGGTGTTGGCAGAATGGAGAGCACACCCACTGTGCCTAGTGAAATCTTGGACAAGATGTTTTTATGGGACTTTTGGGATTGCTCAGGAGAACAATCTCCTAACCCCTCATATTTCTTCTCTTTTTCTCTTTTGGGAATGATCAAACCTTACATGGTTTCCTGCATGGAAACTGAGAAGGGGTGGTTCAGCATTAAGCTGTAATATTGACCAGCAGGCTCTTATTACTATAATTACAGCAGTATTGAGTAACGTGCTATGAACATGTGACACCAATGTGTGCTTGAACAGTCCTTTCAATTTTAAGAACAAAGGGTTTAACTTTAATTTTGTTGTTTTAGATTTACATTTTATATTTGTTGTTTTTGGTATAAACTGCATGCTATCTTTTCCTTCGTAACTGTGGTTTGAGAACATCTATTAATATGTTGGGTTTTATCATCTTCACAAATTTTAAAGGGCTTTCACATAAATTATCTTATTTGTCCTTTCAAAAACATTATTAGGGAGGAGTCGATGTCAATCCTCTTTTCAGAGTGAGAAACGTGCACAGAGAGGTTTGCCTCTTGCTTGTGGTTTTTCAGTCCTTGGCAGAGCTGAGTATATAGAGAGCTGGGCTATTCTGTTTTGCAATTCATATCACTTTCCATGAATCGATGCTGAATTTCATTTACACTTGAATTTTTCAGTTGGTTAGAAGCATGCAGAAAATATGCTATTTTTGTTGGTAATGAGGTGATATTATCCTCTAGTCCAAAGTGGTATTCCTTATGAAATATTGATGGTCTTATTTTTTTTATCATGCTGCCTTTGAACACCCAGAGTACCAAGACTGGCAAATTAATACGCAATACAGAAAGAGTACTGTACTAAAGTGTTGTCAATATTCTGGTTGCAAACAATGATACTTGCATTTAAGTTGCTAGGAAATGAAGTTTACTTAATGACTTTATTTTTTTTATCTGACCATGCCTTATTTGTTAAACAGTAAATCTTCATTGGGTCTAGAAAATTAACACTTCATCTGAAAAGTGGATAACTTTTCAGGGTGGAGGTGTGACAATTCAGTTCCTTTAAAACATAGGCTTACTTGTAAAGTATTGAAAATATACATCATAAAAGGTTTGCTTAAGTCTTTTTAGAATAGAATTACTGGTACTTTAGTGATAGTGCTTTTCTGGTGTTACTATGCTATTGTTATGATTATTTTTATCATTCATACATTATACAGAGCTAGAGAGTAAGCTCTTTTCCCTGAATTTCATTGTTGCTTCTGAAACTTCTAAAATGTGTGTCTTTTGTGCTGGGTGAAATAATGCAGGGAGAGGAGATGTGTCTAAGTTAGTTTGTAAGGTTTCCGGGTTAAAAGTTGTATCTTTTTGTTGCTATAAGATTGTTAAATCAACCACCTTAAATGATTGGTTACCTCAAGGTCATTATTTTTTAAAGTGTAAAGTGTTTTGGTTTCTTGCTCTTTTTTTTTTTTTTTTTAAGAGTCCTGCATTTGATTTATTGGTAACATAACAGTCATTGACATTCTTTATGATCCAAGCCTGGTGTAATACTTGGCATTTTAGTTTAAACATTTGTTGAATTGAATTTGTGGAATTTTGTTAAGCAGCTGGTGGTGCATGCCCTGATCTTCAGCCTTCCATCCTGTTTGGGCCCCCAGGGATGCGTTAAACACACATACACGCGGAGGCATTTCTCCCATGGCAGCAGATTTTAGATGTGCCACATACTATTAATATCTTCTCTTTCACGTGAGTGAAGCTCTGTGTGGATTTTAAGAGAGCAGTTCTCTCTCCCAAGTTTGCTTAGAGTTAACAGGTGTTTTTTTTTTCCCCCTTCTTTTCAAAGGCATCTCTTACCTCAACTTTGAGATGAACTTAATGAGACATCTGTCAAATGAGGCATCTTAGATTTAATGATTTTGTTACGTGCCAGGGTTGAACACAATTCAGTTTATCTGGACAGGAGACGGGTTTAATTGTTGTACTGTGAAAGTCAGGAGATCTTGAAGCCGCTCAGGAGAAAAGCTTTTTCCTTTAAAAAAGATGCCTGACGTTTTGAAATAGAGAAGTTACCAAAACGTCTGGGAAAATGAAGCCTTTAAAAAAAAAAAAAAAAAAAAAAAGAATCCCACCTTCTAAAACCCACTCCACCTCTTTAATCCCAGGCATCTGGTGCAACCCTGGTAATGAGGGCCTTTGAATCTGGCCTCCTGTCCCTGTGCTTCTGGGGCAAACCCTTTTTTATACTTACCTTTGGTTTTCTAAAGATAGTATAATTAAAACAAAAAATTTGACCATGTGGATTCTTTAGACATATTAGGTATTTACAACCTAAGTCTGTGGTGACTGGTTGTGTTTTGATTTGTATGAGACTTCAACTCTAGGCTTTGGGAAATTTTGATAAATTTGAAGCTCAGAGATCTGGAAAGAATAGATTTTAGTGATATTTGGATTAAAAAACGTTAGGATATTTGGCTAACTATGAAATAGCAACTCCTCTAGGTTGAGTGATACCGTACATTAGAATCCAACATGATGACAGTTATGGGATTACTGAAGTGTTACTACACTTTGATTTGGAGGTAGAATGGTTTTGTTGTATACCTCGTGTGTAACATACGCCTGGTGTACCTTTTAGTATCTTTAATGAAACAAAGCATAACCTTCCAAGAAAGCCAGGTTCTTGCTGAAACAGTTGTTTCCCTGTTGTATTTTTACATTTGAGATTGCCTTAATACATTGTAAAATGTGTTTAAAGATAAAGTATCTTGTTCGGGTACAAGTCCGGGAGCTTCTGAGTTTGGAGACTCGAGGTGCTATTAGAAAAGGAGTGGAGGGGCGCCTGGGTGGTGCAGTCGGTTAAGCGTCCGACTTCAGCCAGGTCACGATCTCGCGGTCCGTGAGTTCGAGCCCCGCGTCGGGCTCTGGGCTGATGGCTCAGAGCCTGGAGCCTGTTTCTGATTCTGTGTCTCCCTCTCTCTCTGCCCCTCCCCCGTTCATGCTCTGTCTCTCTCTGTCCCAAAAATAAAATAAACGTTGAAAAAAAAAATTAAAAAAGAAAAAGAGTGGAAAAGTCTATTTGTAGGTTGTACACATTTTGTAAGTTTGTAAATATCAGTATTTTGGCAAAAAAAAAAAAAAACCCCAAAATTCAGAACTTTTGGCATATACTTTCCCAAATGAAATTAGTGTCATTTCCAGTTATATGAAAGCATTCAGTTGAAGACTGAGCACAATTTGAAATAATTTTGCTTTAGACCATTTAAATAAGGAGTGAAAAGTCTTGTAGAACTTTGAGGTTTGAGATGATTTGAATTGGTTGATTTTTCTTTTTAGCGTTGTTTTTTTTTTTTTTTTTCCCCTGCATTCTTTTCAAGCAGGAAGAGTTTTGTATTTTTTGCTATTCCTACCGACTCATACATTTGGTAAAAAGTAGAGAATGAATCTTTTCATATACCCTCTGTTAACAACATGTTAGAATATTTGGGCTTTCTTTTCAAATATGAGGCATGTTTTTGAATATAGTGATAGTATGATCTGTACTTGTTTTCATTGCCTATTCAAGAATTACTTTAGGGGCGCCTGGGTGGCGCAGTCGGTTAAGCGTCCGACTTCAGCCAGGTCACCATCTCGCGGTCCGTGAGTTCGAGCCCCGCGTCGGGCTCTGGGCTGATGGCTCAGAGCCTGGAGCCTGCTTCCGATTCTGTGTCTCCCTCTCTCTCTGCCCCTCCCTCGTTCATGCTCTGTCTCTCTCTGTCCCAAAAATAAATAAACGTTGAAAAAAAAATAAATCTTAAAAAAAAAAAAAAAAAGAATTACTTTGATTTTTACAGCCCGTTCACTCCTGACACGTAGTCCAAAGAATGAAATTTTATGCACAGAACCAGTTTGGTTTTTTATTTTGTCAATGATGAGAAATATATTCCTTAGGAGTTCTGTCTTTTTCCCATTCATCTATCTTGAGAGCTTGTATGGTGGTGTCTTCGTCCTGAATGGGTGCTACATTATGGTTCTTGAGTTTGGCTGATGTGTCCTGGGGTCTGGTGAAAGTATCCTTGTTTGTTTGTTTTTCAAAAATAACTTTTGGGAAAAAATTATATGGTTTTATCTCACACTCTGAGAAAAGAAGGTGTATAGTTTAAGGAAATCAGTCTGAAAGTTGGTCTGACTTTGGGTATTCATTTTATTAACCTATCCTGGGCGTTGCTTTCCTGATGATGAGGTTGGAGTGTAGTAAGCGTAAGATCTTTTTCAACTCTTTTTTTTTTTTTTTTTTTTTTGGGACAGAGACAGAGCATGAACGGGGGAGGGGCAGAGAGAGAGGGAGACACAGAATCGGAAACAGGCTCCAGGCTCTGAGCCATCAGCCCAGAGCCTGATGCAGGGCTCGAACTCACGGACCGCGAGATAGTGACCAGGCTGAAGTCGGACGCTTAACCGACTGCACCACCCAGGCGCCCCTCTTTTTCAACTCTTAACATACTGGGGCTCCATTCGAGAACCTTTTCTTCCCATTAGGAAGGCTAAAAGTTGTAGTTGTTTTGTTTTATAAGACCTGCCCATGGGCTTAAAAGAGTCAAATCTCCTGCATTTTGTCAGGGAGAAAGGAATCGACTTGGACCTCATATACGCAAGATAGCCTGAGGTTGACAGCCAAAGTAGACCGCCTTTTTGGTATAGATTCGGACAAATGACCGCATAGGTAATGTTTGGTTCATTCTCTCTCCCCGTCAGCCTTACCTCCCAACCTAGACCTCAGCATGCTGGAGATGATTTAAAGAAATACATCCTTTTAAAAGTTAGAGTTGTTGTTGTTGTTGTTGTTGTTTTAATGTTTTATTTTTGAGAGAGAGAGACAGACAGACAGAGCACGAGTGGGGGAGGGGCAGAGGCAGACACAGACTCCGAAGCAGGCTCCATCCAGGGTCCGAGCTGTCAGCGCCCACCACCCACAGATGGAGAGCTCATGACCTAAGCTGAAGTCGGATGCTTAAGTGACTGAGCCACTCAGGCACCCCTAGAGTTTTTTCTTAAGTTGACATATAAAGCAATAATAATCATAATTCAGTTTATCAAGTTTACTGTAACGATAACTCTGTATTTGAGGTATTCAGATGTGCAAAACTTACCGGATTGTTAGCTTTAATTTTTGCTGAGGTGTGTGCCTGTCTCCTTGTGCCTAGAGTCTCAGGAGAAAAAGCACTTAAAGAAAATGGAATTTTTGTGTTGTTATTTTGATTAGATGATAGACTTTAGGATCCCACAGAGATCCTAAGCAAGTCCGTAGAGGTTAAGTGTCCGGTCCAAGATCATTGATCAAGTAAGTCATTCTCAGAATTAGGAATAGCAGTCATGATTTGGATTATCTGTCCATTGTTCTTTTTCTCACCGCACTGCCTGCTTACGAATTTATGATCTTTGGATCCTCCTTATATTTAGTATTCAAAATGAAAGTTAAGAAAAATGGAGTGTACTTACCACATTTGGTGGTTTCTCTGTGACTTCAAGGTGTTTCTGGTTTCATTTCATTGTCATCAGTGCTTTTGAGAGGTTGCCCATCACTTTGACAGACATAAGGGTGGGGGGCTTTTAATGGAGCTGTTGGCTATCTTAATTGCATAGAGGCAAATTAGAATGTTACCCTTTGGGGGATTTAATGATAGAACTTTAAAGCTGACAGATGGTTGGCTGCGAGGACTTCCAGTACTAGAAAACCAATGGTGATTTGTCTAGGACTTTGAAATTGAAATTGTTAGAATGGAACTGTAAAAAGAAATCACTGACTTTTAAAAAATGTTTGGGAAAAATTTTAAAAAGAGATTTTGAAGAAAAATTCTCATTTAAATATGTTCATTGGAAAGATTCAGTGTTCGTTATATTCTTTATTTCAACAAAATTTTTAAAGATGTCTTCTCACAATGAAAAGAGCATAGCTTATTCAGGTACACATACTCAGTTCTACTTTTGTCTCATATAAAAAAACCCAAAACAACTGACTTCAGTCATCTTTGGGCTTTTGTCGTTTGTTGGTTTTGGAAGTCTTCATCATGAAATCTCCTGTTTTGCATATCTCCTTTCTCTCCCTAAAAGAGGGGGAGAGGGAGAAGAACAGAGAAAGAAATTCCTGCTCCTGTTAGCAAAAAGACAGTTTGTGAATATTTTTAGGGGTGTGAGAAAGATTTCCTTCTATATTAGGCTCTATTTTAATTTAAGCATTTACCTTAAGCAAAAGTTTTAGCTTTCCTTATAGGGAAGTTAATCTACTGAGTCAATTAATTCCTCAAAGATGACTGTTCATTTTTAATATGAGGAAGGGAACTTTTTAAGGTGCAGAAGTACAAAAGGGTAAAAATACATTGCATCTGACATGTAGAATATGTACTCCAGATGCTGAAACAGAGGAGAAATTTCTCTTGATGGTCTCTTGGAGAGGTGGTATGGCCGGGGGCAGCTGACATTCAGTTTTATGTAATAACGATCTCTCCTTATGGGAGGAAGTAAATTCTGTAATTGAAGGACACTCATTCTCTTATACATGCCCCACACATGCGTTCTGCATTGAACGTTGAGGCAGGATGTTCATGGGAGGTGGTAGTCATATTTACCGACGGGAGGGAGGGGTAGGTGGGTGGGGTAAATACACTTGGGAGAGAAAAATCTTGATTTGAAAAAATTTGCCATTCTTAATTATGTGGATCCTTTTTTTCCACATCTTAATTGTAACGTATTTATGTTGTGAATGGCTTATTTATATCCCTTTGCTCACTTTTTGTTTGATATTTGCCTTTTTCCTACTGGTCTATAGGTTGGTTTTGGGGGGTATATTTAGGGGAAACTAGCTTTATTTTGTAAGTCACTAATATTTTCTTTATCCGTTACACTTTTATGTCAGTCTTTTCCTCTAGATATTCAGGGTTCTGTGTCATGCTTAAAAAGACTCCCTATCCTAGGATTAAAACATGAAACTTCCTGTATTTTCCTGTGGTATCTTACAGTTCTATTTTCTCTGCTGAAAATTTTAATCTGTTTAAGAAAGATAGGAAGTAGGGAAGAAATTGTGTCAATACTTTTTATTGAATAGTTATTTCTTCACTGATTTAAATGCCACTTTTCCTCAGTTTGTCTTTTAACTAAGATTAGAATCTATGATATAGGACAGTTTAGGTTTAGAAGCTATTTTGAATTTGTTGAAGAAAAGAGGGAGAAAGAGAAGGATGCTTATCTGATTTCCACTACCTTTCTTTTTTACTCCCTAATTTCCCAGTAGCAGATTGTGACCATTACTTCCAGGACTCATGTGCTTCTGGAATATGGATCTGTCAGGATTCTCTTTTCCTGTGGATACTTTGTCATCCTGAAGTAGCTGGGATGGGAGTGGGGTCAGCTGGAATATAAAATGCTGATGTATAGACACGTATAGATACACATGTATATATGTGTGTCTACAAATGTGTGTGTAAGTATTTGTATAATATACATTATATATATTGCAATATACACATTGCATTAGGGAGCATTCAGCTGCTTATTTATGCTGAAGAGATTCCTTTTTTTTTTTTTTTTTTCCTTCTGAAGAATTTCTGGGGACTACTCTGAAGGTCACTGTGGAGCACATAGGATTTATCTTTTGAATATAGAAAAAGGAAGACTAGCATGTTTATCAGAATCAGTAACAGCTCTGCTAGTGGTGCTTTGAGGTTTTCCTGAGTTGGACTGAGAAGGGGTTTCTGTAGGTGGCCATGAATTGAGATGACAAGGACATAATGTCAAATAACTCTGAGCTGAAAATGGTGTTAACGGGACCAGTGTCCTAATGGCAGTCCTGGCACGTTAGTGCTATAGGTAAATGAAGTCCCTGGAAAGATGAAATAGTTTTAGTGGGTCCTAAATGTCAAACCTAGACAAGTCAAGTTGGAACATCTACCACCTGAGCAGGCTCTCATGCTCTAGTGACCAGTTCTTAGTCATGGGACCACAAGACAAAAATTGTACTACCGTTGCATTTCGTGGCCTTATCAGACCCTCTTTGTTGGAGAGCTGAGATTCTTCTCTGTAGGCTTTTAGCGGTATTACCCAAGTTCAAAGTTGTCTTAGCTGGAGTGGATTCCGGACTTGAATCCATGAATATTTAAGGAGAAAATCTCCAGACCCATTGCCCTAAAATACTAAATGAAATAATGATGCCGTTGCCAAACTCATTTAGGTGTTTACAAGTAACATTTCTTCCACAATGACAAACCAGATGGCATTTTTTTTTTAATTTGAAGAAACAAGTGCAAAGAATTAAACTTCCTCAGCATAATTGTATCCTACTATATATAATGTTCACAAAATTGAATAATATTTTGTTATTTAGGAAACGTTTATGTCCTTACTACATACTAGGCAGTGTTTTAAGTCCTTTGTATGTATTAGCTAATTTAATTGTCATAACAACCCTACGAGGTAGACCGTGTTATTACTTCAGTATTACAGATAGAGGAACTGAGTCACAGAACTGTTTAGTAACTTGTCTGGATTTGTACAGTGAGTAAAGCACAGGCAATATTCAAGTCCAGGCATCTGACCCCGGGATCAACTCCTCAGTACCCACCTTGTTTTGCTGAATGTGGACAACTTGTCCCTGATAACCTTCTGGGGCCAGCTTGAGCATATCATTGTTTAGGAAGCACGGATTTTGAAATAGTTAAGGCTGGACTTGGGTTCTGCATCTGCTGCTACCCCTAGGGCTCCATTGGCTTCTTTCCTTCTCTGTTGAAAGAGGCAATACCTTTGTGTCCCATGAGGTTGTTGAGCAGATCAACTGAAATCTGTGAAAGTGCCTGGCACAGCGGTACTGGCTGTTATGAACCGAGCCCTAGTCTTGGGTGGGAGGAGTGCTGACTGGGGACTAGCCACCTGGGTTTGGCTGCGGGCTTCTTTACTTGATGGGAAACCTGTAATGAGCCCCTTAACCTCCTCAAGCCTCATTAGAGAAAGAGGAGGAGAAAAGTGATAAAATAACTCAGTCTCAGAGAACTTTGTGAGGTTCAGATTTGGTGATACATGTGGAGGTGCTTTGTAAACTGTGATAAGCTACACAAATATAGTGTGGTTCTATCTTTAGCAATGGTGAATTGCCACAAACGTTAATTAGACTTAATTAGGACCCATTAAGGAAGATGGGGGACCCTGGTGCTCAGTGACAGTGGCAGACCATACACTTTTCACCCGTCCATCCGTCCATCCACCCATCCAGTAATTATCTACCAGGTCAGAGGTGCTTTGGAATCAAAGATGACTGATTTGAATTTTCTAGGATCCCTTGACATGCTTTCCATCTTGAGAGGATGTTTCTGGAAACAGCAAGCCCGCCAGCATTTCCACACAAAGGTGAACAGCGTTCTGGTGGAGGCAGTGTTCCCAGATGACTGTCGTAGCAGTGAACGAGGAAGGCTCCTGACTCCACTGTGTGAGGCCCCAGAGGGCCCTTGAGCCAAGTCTTGAAGGACCCGAAGGACTAGGCTGTTGTCTTAATTCTGGGATCCTGAATTGTTTGAGGAGCAGCCATAAATTACTAGTTCAAAGTCCAGTCAGACTGAGTTTATCCTCTAAGATTTACTAAGTACCTTTCCATCTAGGCCTCTGGGCCTTTTTATCCACTTGAATTATTTGGGTTCCATTTGGTATCAGAGTTTGTGAGGATACAAATTCTGGGTTAAGCAAATATGAATTTTGCTTTTCTGAAAAGAAAATGCAAATGTGCACATACTTGATGTTGCCCTGAAGCCTGGTGCAGGGGTCCTGCAGTACATTTGAAAGACATTCTCTTATTTCTTATTTTAAGGCCTGTGAGGGTTTTGCTTTCCTCAGATTTATTGGAATTATGGGAAATGTGATTATCTTTTGGAGTCGGTTTTTTCTTTTTAATTTTTATTCTTTTTTAAATTTTTTTTTGGTCAACGTTTTTATTTATTTTTGGGACATTTAATTTTTATTCTTTAAAATGTATTTATTTATTTATTTATTTATTTATTTATTTATTTATTTATTTATTTAACTAGGTTCCACACCCAACGTGAGGCTTGAACTCACGACCCTGAGATTAAGAATCGCATGTTGTACCAACTGAGCCAGCCAGGTGCCCCCGGAGGCAGTTACTTTCTTTTACTTTAGTGACACATAGTAGACTGCATTAATGTAAAATTTGGACGATGATGAGTTGGTCATAATCTGAGAATGTTATTTTTCACTGTGCTCAGTCTCCACTGATGAAGGAACTTTTTAAAAGAGTTCTTGTGTGGACTAGGAGGAAACACAGTTCTGAAGTGTTCATGTAAGCAAAAGCAACATATTAGCTCTTGAATCCATGGCTGGAAAGCTTGTACTATGCATATGGCAAGTGAAGTCTTTACTAATGGCCCGTTATAAATTTTGTTTTAAATAGAAGGGAAATAAATGTCTCTGTGGAATATTGTCTCGTGTAGTAATGTGAATGGCATCACTGGAAAAAAGGTCTTCAGTTGCTTTTTGGTTTTGTTTTTATTTTTATGGAAAAAAATTTTTTTAATGTTTTATTTATTTTTGAGACAGAGACAGAGCGTGAGCAGGGGAGGCAGAGGGAGAGACACACACAGAATCCGAAGCAGGCTCCAGCCTCTGAGCTGTCAGCACAGAGCCTGACGTGGGGTTCCAGCTCACAGACCGCAAGATCATGACCTGAGCTGAAGTCGGACGCTTAACCGACAGAGCCACCCAGGCGCACCTGTTTTGTTTTTAAATTATGACGAAGACCGTGGTTAAAAAAAAAAAAAAAAAAAAAAAAAAAGTTATTCAGATCCTGTCTAAAATAAGTCATGTTTCTACTTCAAATGAAAATACTAATTCATACTCATCAACATCGAGGTTAATCACCTGCCAATGTGTATTTTCCACTGTCATTAGCACCTTTTTGCCCTCTGTGACACAGGTTTACAGAGACTTCAGTTACCTCTTTGGAGTAATATCAACACCTGACAAGCTGATTTTATGGGGGATATTAACAGAACCATTGCGTTACCGTCAGTGTAATCAGAAGGAGAATAGTTACTGGTCCTTGTGATTATAAAGCAGGTGCTCAAAATCCCTTGCTCTGTAACCAAAGCAGTAAGAGGGACTTAGTGTTTTTAACCACAGTCTGACTGGTATTGTCTTATTAATACATGGTGACAAAAGTTCTGTAAACAGATTATGTTGGAACTTCAGAAGATAATGTCATTCTGAAGATACCACGTAAAAGTCCATTTCCAGAAGTAGGGTTTGTCTTGTAGTTAGTACAGTCAGAATGTTTGTTTTCTACCCTGAACTGGTGTGCAGCTTCTAATAGAGAATTGGGACCTGTCATTGCTTCCTGCTTTTGGAGATATGTGTAAGGTCTCCCACCTCCACCCCTTCCCCACAACTGAGCAACAAAACAAAAATGATTGCTAGCCTGCCTGGTTCTAAGAAACTGACAGATTAACGCCAGTCGCCTCAACCTTCAAATAATGCTGGTGGATAAAGGAAAGTAGTGTTGTTCATTTGTCTTTAAGGTACTCTCATAAGCACAACTATGCGTACCCCTTTGTACAGTATCTTTATACTTGTAGAAACATTTGTGATATTGGAGTAGACTTAACCAGAGGTGTCTGTGAATAGTTACCGAGTCAGAATCTAGTGAATGTGATAATTGAAGAAATCCCTGCTAGTCTATAGCTTTGCCAGGCTTCACGGGTCTAAACTGGGTGACAACTGCATGGATGTCTGAGGGGGGAGGGCATAGAATTGGGGCACTGGAAGGGACCCCGGCATCTAGTCCAGTTTCTTACCTAGTCTGGAAATCTGTACTTTCCTGATTGATGGTCATCTGGCCTGTGCTTGTGGACTGCCTACTAGGTACTTTATTCCAGGATCATGTTGAGTGAAGCTTTGCTCCTCGAGCTGTGACCTATGGACTAGCATCATCAGCATCTCCCAGGAGTGTGTTACGAATGCAGAATCTTAGGCCCCACCTCAGACCTGGAAGGAGTGCTAGCACTGGGGGCACCTGGGTGGCTCGGTTGGTTGAGTGTCTGACTCTTGATTTCAGCTCAGGTCGTGATCCCAGGGTCGTGGGTTCGAGCCCCGTGTCGGGCTCTCTGCTGAGCGGGGAGCCTCTGCTTGGGATTCTCTGTTTCTCACTGCTCCCTCTCCTTCCCCTTCCCCCCCTTCCTCCCCACTCCCCTCTCTAAAAAAAGAAAAAAAAAGTGCTGGCATTGGATGAATTGGGAGTGGGAGAGATTAGTATTGCAGGAAGGAAATCATTGGGAGCTTGTGTGGTTTAGAGAGATACTGAGAGCAGCAGAGGGAGAAAAGGAGTCGTGCGAAGATGTTATCCTCAGACTCAGTGGCTAATTGGCTGTTTCGGGAAAGAAGCTCAAAGATGTCGCGTGTGCAGTTTGATGAGAGAATTGGGTCAATTCATGACAGTTCATATCACTAGTTCACTAAGGCTGAAGGACCACGTGCTAGAGTTAGGGGTTGGTGATGTGAGAATGAACGAAGGTGTGTCTTCTGTTAATATTTACAAATATTTACCTGATGAGGACTGATTTTGCAGAGGATGAATTTGAAATGGTAGTACATGTGAAAGTGACTAAAGCCATCATTTAGCTGATTGAAGCGCCAGGCTCACCACCCAGCTCCCCGAGTTCAGTGGAACTTCTTTGGTTTCTGCTGCTTACAGCATGTGCAGTAATTTTCAGGAAGGTGATATAAACATTATTTATTTACTTGGTTTTCTTATAACTTTTTTTTTTTTTTCACATTCAATCAAAATAAATGCTAGTGCTGGCTGTGGCTGTGGGCAAAAGTGGACAGGTCTAAAAAGAATGTTTACATTAAATTTATGAAGCTCTCAGGATGAATGCCTTTTGAATGTAAGACTTTCCTATATGGGGTGTGTGTGTGTAAATTACATTAACAATTGTAATAACACTTGAAATACCTTAATGAAGACATTTACATATGGCCAAGGGAACACAAAAACCCTGTAAACAGCTCTCCCTGGAAGTGGAACGCTTTGGAAAGGCTCCATGGGAAGGATTCCTTTTGTGAATGGGGGATGAGCATTGCATGGCAAGGGTGTGTCAGGAACTAAGGCATGAATGAAAGGGCACCCTGTGGGTAGGTCCAGTAGTGAAGTGTTTGGTGATGAGGTTAAAGTGGTAGGAGGTGAGACTGAAAAGGAGGTTGGGGCCAGATGATGAACGGCCTCACATGCTAAGGATTTGACTTGATAAGCAGTGGGAGCTACTGAGCACTGTAAGGGTGTGTGTGGGTAACACAGTTAGGTTTGTATTCTAGGTCGTTAACTGGCAGCTAGCTGGAGGATGGATTGGAGAGGGAGCGACTAGAAACATGGATACTGCCTTAGCTGGGCCTTTCCTAAACATTTTAACGCACTGTGTGACCAGCTGGAGATCCAAAGGAAGAATGGTGTTGCCTCAAGGAGTTCAGCCTAGGAGGGGAGAAAGAAATAATTGCAATACAGAATACGTCACTTTTGAGGTTTGCACGGCGTGGTTACCAAATAGGAAACTAACCTGGTCTGCTGCAGTTGGGTGGGTGGAGAGGATTTTGAATATTGGGAAGAGTAGACTAGCAATAGGAGTGGATGGGATAGGGCATTCCTGGTAGGGCGACCAAGGGGCTCCCTGGGAGCTAGATGAAAAAGATCTGGACTAGGTCAGTGCAGACGAAGAACTGCGGAATGGGAATTGCTTAGAATGTAGAATTCTTGGGTCTTATTGAATGATTATATTTTGGGGGAGAAGGAGTAGTACAGGATTTATTATTCATTCCAGAACTAATTTGAGTATGTCTTCCATGTCAGGAACTGGGTCACTGTATCCCATGTCAGGGATATAGTGTGCATAAGATGGACAGGGTTTGTGTGTCAGGATCACTTGGAGGTTTCTGGTTTGACTGTAATCCCATCACCCAACAGGCAGAACACGGGAGCAGGAATTGGCTTGGGGGAGGGGGGAGTTGGTGGATTGATTAGATCTGGATGTGTTAAACTTAAGGTGCCCGAGGACATTCAGGTATGTCTGGAGAGAGCTTAGGGAGCATCTGTTGTAGGCATTCATTGACGTGTTTGGATTGAGTGACAGTGCTCGGCAGCGGATGGGGTGAGGAGAGGGCTGAGGAAGCAACTCTGAGGAGTGCCTCTGTTAAAACCTGGGAGTGGACTATGTTGAGTCAAAGACTTCAGATATAAAAGACACCTACTGTATGACTGTATTTATATGAGGGTCAGTTAACAGGCAAACGAATTTTTGGTGCTAAGTGATAATAAATAGTTGTTTCCTTTCAGGGGGATATTGATGGGCAGGGGCTTGAGCCATCTGCTGTTGGTAACGTTCTTTGTAGTTTTCTGAGTTTTAGTTCCTGGTGTTGAATGTACCATTATGGTTTGCATGCTTTACTCGATGTAAGTTAAGCCTCAGCAGAAAGAAGGGAAGTGGTTCCAAAGGAAGAGGCTTGAACATAGTTTCTATCCTAAAGGGAAAGAGACTGGGAAGGCTAAGGATTGATGCATGAGTGAGAGGGAAAAATAAAGTCCTGAAGGAAATAAAAGGGGTGATATCATGAACACCGATGGAAGAGTTAGCTGTGGGTGGTAGAGGGCCATCTATTTCTTTGAGTCTGGGTAAAGAATGAAGATTCATTTAAGTGAGAGTTCAGGAAGCTGGGCCTTAGTGTTCTTAATGAATTGGCAGGTAGGGGAAAAAGCCAAGTCTTGGTATTTCTTGTAATATGCACCTCACTGCACTGGGCTGGGTTGGGAGGGTGTTAGTGAGCCAGAGGTGCAGGAAATGATCACCAAACTTGGCTTTGCAAGTTTGATAGTGCTTGTATTGGGCAGGTTTGTTTGTTTTGCACAGTTTTGGTTCCCCCTGCTCCCAATCTGCAAGAGTGTGTGTGTGTGTGTGTGTGTGTGTGTGTGTGTGTGTGTGTGTGTGTGCGCGCGCGCGTGTGTGTGTGTGTGTTGTGGGAGAGAGGGTAAGTGTATAGATATAATGGTCAGAAACCTTCAGAAAAGTTGGAAGTACTGACAAAGCGGGGATTGTATCTTCTGTTATGTCCCCATTTCCATTCTGCTCATAAAATCACTTGTGGCGTAATAAAACTTCTGAGATAGGTTTTTTTTTTTTCCCTTCCTCGTCACCTATAAGATTATACTTGCAGAGATGAGAGCTGGTTCTGAAGACACATTTTCCATTCCTAGATTGTCAAAGTGACTTGTGGCTTGAATCTGAACATAAAGTGAGCATGAAAACATGATAAATGATAAGACTGGATAGCTATAAACCAGATTGTATAGGGGACAATTATTGTTAAGTAATAAATATTGTTAAGAAACCATATCAAAACTATCATTTTTCTTGTTAATTGTAGCAAGCATAATTTTTGCTTGCTTTTTTGTGTTCAGTCTTGAGCTAGATGCTGAGATTTCAAATTGTGGTTAACCAACAGTTCAGTTGTTCTTAAGAATATAATTCTCAGATATTTACTTTAATCTCTAGGTCATCTGGTTATTTTTATATTCCAGTTGCAAAGTTGATTTCTATAATTTTTTAATGAAGATATTGGGGTGCCTGGGTGGCTCAGTCGGTTTAGTGTCCGACTTTGGCTCAGGTCATGATTTTGTGGTTCATGAGTTCGAGTCCCGCATCAGGCTCTGTGCTGACAGCTCAGAGCCTGGAGCCTGTTTGGGATTCTGTGTCTCCTCCTCTTTCTGCCCACCCCCACCCCCCCGCCCTCATGCTCTGTCTCTCTTTACAAATTCATAAACATTAAACTAATTAATAAAAAAATAAAAATGTCCTGAGAATAGAAACTCTTGAGAGAGAATCGTAATTATTAACTCTTCATATCAAACATGGTGAATTACCAAACAGCAGTAATATTGGGAGAAAAAAGAACCATTGCTTTTGATTTGGAGAACCTGGTGGAAATGGCAGTAGAGTTGTTTTTATGGGGTTTTTTTTGTTGGTTTTTTATTTGCTTGGGAATTTTCTATTTTGGGGGTTAGCAGTTGTATATTTATGTTCAGAATTCACTGATCATTGTAATAGAAACTTTTTATGGGATACTTTTTTTTTTTTTTCTCTCTCAGTCAATTCAAACAGTTGCAAAGTGCTTGCTTCCCAAGGCATGAAGTACTTTGAAGGCTGGGGAAAAATGAATTGGACAGATCTTCTGCCTTTTTAGAAACTTAAGCCAGATTGCACAAGGACACAGATGATCATAAAACAGAGCATAGTAAGACAGTACAGGGAGAAGGCTCCCTCCTTTCCTCCTTGCAAATAATTCTTGAAACTTGTGCCCACTACATGCCTGTCTTTAACAAGATGGACATGATCCTTGCTCTTGTGACTTCATAGCAAGGAGGAGACTTGTCAAACACATACCTATATAAATGTGGTATTTGCCACTAAGGAAAAATATAGTTGTTGTTGTTGTTGTTGTTGTTGTTTGCAGTGAATACTGGTTCACTCAGGTTTAAGCTGAGACCTGAAGGATGAATAGTGGTTTGAGGGTTTGGGGTATAGGGTATGGTGAAGAGTGTTCCAGATGGGGAAACAGTGTATGTGAAGGCCATGAGGTGGAGAGCCCAGCATATTTAAGGGCCTTGAGGAAGGACTGCTGTGAGTGTGGTATAGTGAGTGGGATTGAGAGTATCAATAGGCAAGGCTGGAGAATAGGCCGGATCATGGGTGCATGTGGTCTGGGGTCAAGTTTTGGTAAGTTGAGTGCTTTGGTCATCATAGTTTTTTCTTCCCACTTAAATACAAAATATGTAGATATGCACTGTAGGTTATATCTGGCTGCAAAGGCCTTTTAGACCATAGTTAGTGTTTTGGAATTGATTTTAAGAATAATAGGAAACCATTGCATTGGGTTCTCAAAAGTTATTTGGCCCTCTTTCTAGGATAGGTGTCAAATGATAACTATCATTTTGTAACTTTCCTTTGTCTTATCAGTAGGAAGGATAAAGGGAGGAGAAAAGTGACTCTGTCTTTTCTATATTTAAGTCTTCTATCAGGATACACCAAGAACGGCCAGTTTGTCAGCTTTCCTGTGTACCCTCCCTACACGTGCTTTCTTTCTCTTTCTAGCTTTCCCTGTGGCCACCCACTTCCTTGCCCTGCTGCACTGACTCTGCACTGAGAAATTTATGTCCTTTCGGGAAGACATTCAGTGAGATTTTACCGGTTTAGGATTTTGTTTGTTTGTTTGTTTGTTTTTTGGTGCACTTTTTATCCATAAATGAGAAGAAAGGTCCTGGGGTCATTTGTGCACAAAGTCAAATTTTCAATTAAGGGCAGGCTCATTAGCTTCTTTATAGGTGTTAGTGAAACTATTACTTTCTCCCATTTTTTTTTTCTCTTGGTCATCTTTATCTTTTGCATTATTTTCCCACTTGATGAGATCAAGTGATAGTAAAACAGAAAACAGGTCAAAACAGGTTTTTAATTGAGGGTTTTTTGTTGTTAGGGAAATTTCAAAAACATTTTAAAAAGTAGGCAAGGTAGTGTAATGAACTTTTGTGTACTTTTTGCCCAGCATTAGCAATTACCCACTTGTTTCATCCAGAGTCTCTTCCTTCTGCCTCAATTGTTTTGAAGCAGATTCTAGGCATCTTCTCATTTCATCTCTAAGTATCTCTAAAGTATAAGCACTCTTTTAAAAACAACCATGGCACTAATTTTGTTAAAAAATTAATATTCCTATCTTTCAACAAATACCCAGGGCTCAAATTTCCAACTGTCTTAAATTTTTAGTTTGAATTATGATTGAAATGTGGTTAATACATTGTGATTGGTTTTTATGTTTTTTTACATTTCTTTAACTTTAAATTTCTTCCCCCCCTTAGGCCTCCCCCTCTCACTCTCTTCCTCTTGCAATTTAATTATGGAAAAAACCAGGTTATTTGTCCTCTAGAATTTCCCGCAGTTTAGATTTTTGTGACTACCTCTCTGTGGCGTTAACAAGAGTATACTTAAAGTTTGGGTATATACTTTTGATTTTTTTCTTCTCCTTTTGAGTTTTGCTTGATCAAGAGAGTGAAGTGGGGTCTTTTGGAGGACTTAGAAAAAAGGTGCTAAACTAGTGCCTGTTGAGCCATATGTGGCTCACAGAGCTGTTTTGTTTGGTGGCTGCTGTTTGAAATATTTTTAAATTAATTGCCACCAGCTAAATACTATAAAGTTTCACATAAATATCAAGATTTCTTCTTCCTCTCCTCCTCTTCCTCCTCCTCCTCCTCCTCCTCCTCTTCCTCCTCCTCCTCCTCCTCCTCTTCCTCCTCCTCCTCCTCCTCCTCCTCCTCCTCCTCCTCCTCTTCCTCCTCCTCCTCTTCCTCCTCCTCCTCCTCCTCTTCCTCCTCCTCCTCTTCCTCCTCCTCCTCTTCCTCTTCCTCCTCTTCCTCCTCCTCCTCTTCCTCCTCCTCCTCTTCCTCCTCCTCCTCTTCCTCCTCCTCCTCTTCCTCTTCCTCCTCTTCCTCTTCCTCCTCTTCCTCCTCCTCCTCTTCCTCCTCCTCCTCTTCCTCCTCCTCCTCTTCCTCCTCTTCCTCCTCCTCCTCCTCCTCCTCCTCCTCCTCCTCTTCCTCCTCCTCCTCCTCCTCTTCCTCCTCCTCCTCCTCCTCCTCTTCCTCCTCCTCCTCCTCCTCCTCCTCCTCCTCCTCTTCCTCCTCCTCCTCCTCCTCCTCCTCCTCCTCCTCCTCCTCCTCCTCCTCTTCCTCCTCCTCCCCTCCCCTTCCCCTCGCCTCCTCTCCTCTCTTTCTTTTCTTCTTTTTTGGTCCGGAGATGCAGGCATACTAGGCGTCTATGGCAATGTCCACGGGTATAGCAGATGAGTGGTGGCAGCTCACTTCAGAGAGTGCTGTCCTTTCCACCATAACCCACGTGCTCCACTCATGGTTTCCTGCCTGGCCCCAGTGGATTGGTGGGTTTGTGAACCCCAACTTAGAGAAACAGGCGTTGCTTTCATCTCTGTGGTATTAAATTGTACACATGGTGGTTTACTTCTGATTTTTTTGCTACACGTTTTACTGTTCAGCTGGTGTTTGGGCTATTTTACTGTCTAACAATTGATGTTTGTTCAGATAATGGTCAGAGTGCCAGCTGATGTTCCCATTGTGTTTTGTGTATCCATCATAAGACTTGTTCAGTGCATTGTCTGAATCTGTTCTCATGCCCCTGTGGAAACTGCTGTTTACAGTTTTAGAATCTAACAGAATGCTTGGCACATAGTAGGTGCTCAATAAATTCTTATTGAATGCGTGACAGAGGAAAGAAACCCAAAACTACCCCATAGAGAAAACACAGGAAGGGAAAAGAATCTAGCAATGCACATCCGTGTTTCACATTTCATTGATGTTATTAGTATCCTCTGTTTCTTCCATGGGCATGTATTATCAGGCGTGACTGTAATTATGGTGTGTGCAGTGTCCCACACTGTACAATATTAGATATAACTTCGACAGATGTACAGATATTTATCTCATTAATAACGTGAAATCGGTGATAGATTTCTTAGCAAGAGATTTCAATTTCTTTGTGTTCAGAGAACACACTAGTTCGGCTTTCCTATTTTGCCTTAAGAATTTGGAGTTTAATTCCTCCTTTGGTTTTTGTCCAGTCTTAACATGGGCAGGGAGCAAGTGTGGAGAAGGTAAGGAGTACAGCACGGACAGAGCTGTAGTTTGTCCGTGAAGGTAGTTTAGGAAGTTGAAGGTAGTTTAGGAAATGTATCTGGTATAATTTGACAACGTTTTTATAGCTGGCATTTGGATATTACCAAAAACAAAAGTTGAAAAATACTTTTGGCTGGCTCAGTCAGTAGAGCATGTGACTCTTGATCTTGGGGCTGAGTTCAAGCCCCATTGGGCATAAGGCTTACTTAAGAAAGAAAGAGGGGTGCCTGGGTGGCTCAGTCGGTTAAGATTCTGACTCTTGGTTTCAGCTCAGGTCATGATCTCAGGGTTTGTGGGTTTGAGCCCTGTGTTGGGTTCTGCACTGACATCATGGACCCTGCTTGGGATTCTCTTGTTCTCGCTCACTCTCTGCCTTCCCAGCTCTCTCTCTCTCAAAATAAATAAATAAACTTAAAAAAATAAAGAGAAAAAAAAGAATAATGCTTTTATATTTTAGAGATTAATCTTATTTGTGTTGTAACAATGCAAACTTAAAAAATTAGAACTGAGAGGGGTTTTTTTTTTGGGGGGGGGGGTATGTTAAGCCTGTCTGAACTTTTCCTTGCTTATTGACAGACAGCCCTTTTAAAAGAGTGTGGGTGAAGTCAGGTTTTGTACACTTTGACCCCAAGAGAATATTTAATTATGAGTAGAAAACAAAACCCCCAAAACAAGAAAATAAATACATGTTACTAGTAGCATGTTCTAGCACAGTCTAAATTCATATTTCTTAGTGATAACGTTAGAGGAGGTAGTTTGGGTGACCCTAAACTATCAATAAACTGAGATGTCTCTGAGAAATCTGGCTGATTTTGCACATTTTTAATTGTGACCTGGAAAGAACAAATGGTCTTGTTCAAAGTAAGGAGTTTCCGTTTTAAAGACCTTCAGTGGCATTTGTGGGAGAAATGATAAACTCCTATTGAAAACATCTGGTATCTGCACGTGGAGCATTACAGGGAAGTAGAGGGTTTTGTTTGGATGATTTTAATAGTGGCAACAACAGCAATGCTAGCACTCTGTACTAACAAAAGGCTTTATTTACATTTTTAGAAGCAACTTCAACATTGAAATGATCATCACTGGACCAAAGCTGTGAGGAATTCTGATTAAAAGAAAATTTCTTAATGTTACTGTTGCCCTTTTTAGTTACTGTATTAAAAAGAGTTGGTAAATGTTAGCTAAGGTTTCTTTTCTACATAAAGATAAAAGGGAAATTATGAGTCTTTACAGTTTAGAGGATCTGATCTATGTTGAAGATTTGAAGCTGAAATACTGTGCTCATTTTAAGTGAGCTGGGTCAGAGATAGACTGGGTCAGAGATAGACTGGGTCAGAGATAGACTGGGTCAGAGATAGACTGGGTCAGAGATAGACTGGGTCAGAGATAGACTGGGTCAGAGATAGACTGGGTCAGAGATAGACTGGGTCAGAGATAGACTGGGTCAGAGATAGACTGGGTCAGAGATAGGCTGGGTCAGAGATAGACTGGGTCAGAGGGGTTGAATCTGGACAGCTGACTGCTGGCTTCCATTCTGGGCCTCTAAGGGGAAGACTAATGCATGCTTAATGGATTGTTATATGTTAGTAAGTAGAGGAAGATAGTTGGAAGAAAAACTGGGATTTTCCCGGATGTTAGTATTCACTCCCCGGCTGTTAAATAGTTACGTTTTATTTATGCAATTTGATTTTCTCTTCTACATATAGCCTGTAACGGCCTTTGAAGATTGTTAAGATGAACACTACTTGAACAATGTGCTTTAAATAGCAATTAATTTCGTTCGATTTTGCCCAAATAATTTTAGCTTTGTGGCACTGTTTTGTTTAAAATAAAATTGTTGTGAGCTACTTTAAGCCTGAAGACGAGTTGGGAGTAATAAATATAAGGAATACCTGTATTACTGTCACTCAGCTTTGTTGAATCTAACATTTTGCTGTATTTGATTCACATGTGGTTTTTCTTTTTTTATGCTGTTACCTGTGTATGTCTTACAATCTCAGCAACCTGACACCTGTTTTGTGATACTCATTCCTGCACATATTATGTCTTTTCATATTATTATGCGTGGTGGGTTCAAATTAAAAAAAAAATTTGCTGGTGTATAGCAATGCAATTTGTTTTTTGTGTTTTGATCTTAAATCCAGCAAACTTGCTGAGCTTTTTTTGTTGTTGGTTTTAATAGTTTGTATATTGTTTGAATTATTTTGTATGGTCAACCATTTACCTTACAAATAGTGGTGGTATTATTTCTTTCAGGTCTTATACATGTAATTTCTTTTTCTCGTCACACTGGCTAAGACTTCCAATATGGTGTTGAAAGAAAGTGGTAACTTAATTTGAATTTTGAATTCATTTTGCCATTTAATTTGATTAAGTTACGAGTTGATAACCTTTATATGGTTAAGAGTGTTATGAGAAGTTTGTTTTATAAATCATGAAAAATTTATTATTTTCTGTATCTAGACATCTTATGATATTCTTTTTCCCCCCTTTTATCTATGGAATGTGATGCATTATATATTTAGCTTTTTCTGATGTTAAATGATCCATGAATTCTTGAAATTTTAGAAGTTACCTTGAACTTTATTAGCTAATATTTTATTAAGTAGTGTTTTATTTATGTTTTACAAGTAAAATTAACTTGAACTTCTCTTTTTGAACTGTTTTTTTTGTTTGTTTGTTTTTGTTTTCTACTTTGGTTTCAAAGTTATACTGGCCTCAAAAGGTGAATTGGGAGTGATCTCTTAAAAAAATTTTTTTTTGGAATGGTTTGTGTAAGATCGGAGTTACCAGTTTATCCCCTGAATGCTGGTGGAACTTGCTTAATAACTCTGGACCTGATAGCTTTTAGACTGGTGTTTCAATTTATCTAACGGCTATAGCTAGATTCAGGTTTTCTGATTCTTGTTGGCTCAGTTTTGGGAAGATACTGTATATTTTTGTGGGAAATCTTCCATGTCTGTATTTCCAACATTACTGAAATCTCTGCCAGATTTGCAGTGTTTCCTTTGTATGTGCCTTCTCTTTATTGTTGGTCTAACCATGGATTTGTAAACTATTATTTGTGTTCTTAAAGAATCAGCTTTAGGTTTTGCTGAAACTTCTGTTCCCTTCCCCCATATTTAATTAATGTATGCCCTTATTTTAAATTCTGTCAATTGGTTTTTTAGAAGTTTCATTTTATTCCTAACTAAAGTCAGATGCTTAGCTAATTAATTTTCAGCCCTTTTCTAGCACCATTTTTTTTTAGTTTGGGCTGTTGTAACAAAGTACCATAGACTGGGCGTCTAAAGAACAGAAGTGTATTTCTCACAGTTCTGGAAACTAGAAGTCTGAGAGAAGGGTGCCAGCATCGCAAGGTCTGGTGAGAACTTTCTTCTCGGTAACAGACTTGAAGTCATGTGTCCTTATATATCAGAAGAGAGAGGGAGCTCTCTGGGTCTCTTTTATTAGGGCACTAATCCCATTCATGAGGGCTCCACCCACATAATATGACCACCTCCAAAGTCCCCATCTCTTAATTCCATTACACTGGGGATTAGGTTTGAATACATGAATGGGCGGGGAGATACACACATGGTCTATAGGAGACCATAAATATTTCCTTAATACCACTTTATTGGCATCCCATAAATTTTAATGAACTGCTTTAGTTTCCATTGATAGGCAGTTCAGTTCTAAATATTTTTTAATGTGATTTTTTTTTTTAATTTCATGAGCTATTCGTTGTTAACTTTATGGCATAATTGACAATTATGCCATGGGCAGTGCTTGTATGATACTGATTTCTTGGGATTTATTGAGGTTGACTTTGTGGCCTGGTGTTTTTTGTGTTTGTTTGTTTGTTTTTTTTTTTGAGAGAGTGAGTGAGCACAGGCGGGACAGCTGCAAAGCCAAAGAGGGGCAGATGGGGAGGGGCAGAGGGAGAGCTGGAGAGGGAGAGAGAATGTTAAGCAAACTCCATGCCTAGCCCAGCACTGGAGCCCCACACGGGACAGGGGCTCACACGGGACTCGATCTCAGGAACCCTTCACAAACCTGTGAAATCATGACCTGACCTGAAATCAAGAGATGCTCAACCGACTGAGCTGCCCAGGCGCCCTGGCCTGGTGCCTTTTTACAGTTGTTCCATGTCTGCTTGAGAAGCAGGTGTATCCTAATTTCTGGGTGCTGCACTGAAATCTGTGTTCATTCGATCATGCTTGCTAGTTACGTCATTCAAACCTTCCATAACCTTACTAGTTTTTTTTTTTTTTTTAATTTTTTTTTTCAACGTTTTTTTATTTATTTTTGGGACAGAGAGAGACAGAGCATGAACGGGGGAGGGGCAAAGAGAGAGAGGGAGACACAGAATCGGAAACAGGCTCCAGGCTCTGAGCCATCAGCCCAGAGCCTGATGCAGGGCTCGAACTCACGGACCGCAAGATCGTGACCTGGCTGAAGTCGGACGCTTAACTGACTGCGCCACCCAGGCGCCCCTTTAACCTTACTAGTTTTTTGAGCGTGCAGTCTATTGACAGTACGTTAAAATCTTTCTCAGTGATTGTGAATTCGTTAAATTTCTCCTTTAATTCAGCTGATATTTCCTTTATATATTTTGAGACTGTTGATAAATTGCTGCTAAAATCAGAATTTTAATCTTTCTCTCATTATCTAGTAACTTTTTATTTCTAAAAAGGACTTTTGCCTTAAAGGACATTTTATTTGATGTTAATGTGATCACACTAGCTTTCCTTAACATTCTTTCTGTATTGCTATTCTTGTCCTTCTTCTAAATATCATATAGCAGGCTTAAAATGTAACCTGAGAATCTTAAATTAAGTCTGTTTATTTACATTTTAGTCCATTTATTCGCTTCTAATTTAATGCTCCCTCTCCTATTTAGATTTGATGTTCTTTTTCCTTGGTGGGTTTTCTTTAGTTCTCATTTTACTTTTTGTTTATCTGGAAGTTTTATATGTGTTTCATTATTTTAGTGGTTACCTTAAAATATTTAACTTGAATATGTGACCTAAAAAGTCTGTAGTTAATCACGATTCCAAAGCAGTATTTCTTTTTTTGTTTATTTTTGAGAGCGAGAGTATGGGGGAGGGGCAGAGAAAGAGGAGGACAGAGGATACAAAGCAGGCTCTGTGCTGACAGCAGAGAGCCCGACAGGGGGCTTGAACTCACGAACTGTGAGATCATGACCTGAACCAAAGTTGGGCACTTAACAGAGCCACCCAGGCGCCCCCCCCCCCCCCCCCACAAAGCAGTATTTCTTTACAACAAACAAAAGCCCCAAAGACTTTAGACTACTTTAACTCTGATAACCTTTCTCTTGTTCTTCGTGTTAACTTTTGACTGGTATCTTTGTTCTTATTCTTTACTCCTGAAATTAGACATTATTTTATTTAGTTAGCACATGCTTAGATTTACCCACAGGCATACTGGTACTCTCTATAAATACGTAAGTTTTTGTAACCTCATATGATCAAACACCAAACGTTTGGGGTTTACAAAAAAAAGGACAGACTCCCCTCCCCCCCCCCCCCCCCGTTGTAAAAAATGGTACATAGTTCTTGTCAAAAAAATATTTGTTGCAATTTGGAAAAGTATATAGGAGAAAGAATAAGTTTCTGGAAATTCCAAGGTAACACTTAATATTTGGGTTAACTATTTAGCTTCTTCCTTTCAACTTCACTCTTTCCTTCCAGTTTCCGTCTTTCCCATTGTATTAGCTTCCCAGGGCTGCCATGACAAAATACCATAGACTGCATGCCTTAACCTACAGTGATCTTGTTTTTTTTCCTCACAGTTCTTGGAGAGGTCCAAGATCAGGGGGTCGGCAGGTTTGGTTTCTCCCGAGACCCCTCTCCTTGGCCTGCAGATGGCTGTCTTCTTGCTGTGTCCTCACATGGTCCCTCCTCTGTGCACTTGGAACCCTAGTGTGCCTTTGCCCAAATTTCCTCTTATGAGGGTACCAGTCAGATTGGATTAAGGCCCAGCTCCAAAGCCTCATTTTAACTCAATCACCATTTTAAAGGTCCTATCTCCGGGGCGCCTGGGTGGTGCAGTCGGTTAAGCGTCCGACTTCAGCCAGGTCACGATCTCACGGTCCGTGAGTTTGAGCCCCGCGTCAGGCTCTGGGCTGATGGCTCGGAGCCTGGAGCCTGTTTCCGATTCTGTGTCTCCCTCTCTCTGCCCCTCCCCCGTTCATGCTCTGTCTCTCTCTGTCCCAAAAATAAATAAAAACGTTGAAAAGAAAAAAAAAAATTTAAAGGTCCTATCTCCAAATACAGTCACATTAAGGTACTGGGGGCTTAAAGTGTCAACATGTGAGTTATGGGGGAACACAGTTCAGCCCATAATACCCACCTTCCAGCTTCTTTCTTTTGGCAAATGATTTGTCGATTGCCCCTCGTGCAGATGTGGGTTCACTGGGACTGTAGTAGTGAACGAGACAGAAGTAGTTCATATCATCATGAAGCTTATTATATAGTCTTACGCACATCTAGAGTAATTTCTCTCCCTCCCCACTCTCATCCATTTTCTACCTGTCTCCCTACCCCTTTCCTCCTTACATACACATGCACGCACTGTACTTGTTTTGTGATCATTCCCAAAACCACTACCTTTTACCTAGGGGAAAAAGCCTTTGCAGTCTTGAAAACCTAGCACTTTTTTTATAGTTTTTTCAGAGCTTTGCTGAGATTCAAATTGTCTCTAGATTTCTAACTACTGAAGTTTTGTCCTTTATGCTCCTCCTTCTTTTTCCTTTATTTCCAGCTTCTGCCACTTGTCACTGTTGTGTAAAGACTGGATTCTATAGTTTCATTGGTCGTGACGATGAATGTCTCAGGTTGTTAGAAGCTGCTGGGCATTCTTCTCTCTTTTGCAATTCATTAATGCGTTTACTTTTTGCTGCATCTCAAAAAAGCTCTCTCCCCCACCCTCCTTTTAGAGGTTTAGGTGTCAAATCACCCCATTTTGGGTGGAGGGCCCGGGCAGAAGAATATAAAGAACGAGAAAATGAAAGGATTCAAGTACAGTAGAGGGGGGAAAAGAGACAAATCTGTGGAGTTGATTGTGTGTCTGTCTACTTTACATACTATTTCTTGGGTACCCCCGATTCCTCAGGTGCCCAACGCGAGAGGTGAGAGCTGCATTTTTCTTTTAAATACCATCTTAACTGCCATTTGAGTTTTGAGTATGGCAGCTCAGATGCAGATAATCCAGAGTGAATCTTGGGTTGATTCTTAGAACAGTGCACCTCTGAGATGTGTAACAAGTTTTTCATAAGCCTAATAGGCAGGATTGTTCTGGAAACATTTGCTTTTATTATTGTTGTTTTAAAACTAAGTATGAAGCATGGAGTGTGTTTGTGGGAAGAAGGAGGTAGTCCACTTTCCTTGTCTGACCACTGCTTCTAAAATAATGTTTTTGGGGTGCCTGGGTGGCTCAGTCGGTTGAGCGTCCGACTTCAGCTCAGGTCATGATCTCATGGTTTGTGAGTTTGAGCCCCGCATCGGGCTCTGTGCTGACAGCTCAGAGCCTGGAGCCTGTTTCGGATTCTGTGACTCCCTCTCTCTCTGCTTCTCCCCCGCTTGTGCTCTATCTCTCTCAAAAATAAATAAACATTAAAAAAATAATAACGTATTTGTATGAGACTCTATAAAGTAGTAAAGCTTGAAGTTACCTCAGAATTTGACCTCTAGGTAAGAGATAATTTGGACTTCTTAAAAGGGTGGATTAAATTATTATATCCAGCCAACTTCCTCCTGAAATGTTTGTCTAAGAGCAAGAACAACATCAACTCAAGGGGAGAAAGGGGGAGCAGTAGGGGACAGTCATCTGGCCTTGTTAGTGCAGTCCAGCTCCTTGGGAAAGGCTTTCATTTGTGTGCTGCCTAATTATACTGTAAAATAAAAGACTGAATCCATTAAATAGCCAGGCCCTTTGTGTAGCTCCTGAATTCCTTTAATTTAGTGGCTGCATAGAAGCTTTATTCAGAGCATTCATAGTCCTGTACTATCTTTCCTGTCTAGATGCCAGGTCCTATTCATGGTGTTCTCACTGCAGGAAGTTCTCACATTCATTTGAGGGTGGATGAAGGCTGGGGAGGGGGGGGGCGGGAGGGGAGAGATGGGGGGAGGCGAAGGACTGTGTGGATCTTTTTTCCCCCTCCATTTCCTGCTCTGCTCCTTAAAAACAAAACAAAACAAAACCCCAAACAAAAAGCAAACTCAAGAAGATAGCTATAAAGGAAATTCTCAAGTGACTCAATGGATTGATAACTCCTGGTAAATCACAGAAAAGTTGTGTCTGCCTCTGGCATCTATTTACAAATAGTACTAAAACACCCAGAAAAAAACATTTCGGGTCAGATGAGGGTAGGAGGCATTGGAATAATAGATGGCAGTCTGTTCCAAAGGATTTACTTCTTTTAACTGAATGTGTTTTAAAGGACTTTTTTGGGGGCGGGGGGAGGTAAAGAATAGTTCTTAAGGTTGTATTAGCACTCAAGTGGGGAGTTGACACAGAGACACAGGAGAGGAGTTCAAGTGAACATCTTGAAATCTAAACAGGAACATAAAGAGGCCCGGGGCTGCTTTATATCCCCTCCCCCTCCTTCTGCAGCATTTTTAAGAATAAGTATTACTTTAGGTCTGGTTTCTCAAATGTGACCTTTTACTAATAGATGCTGAATTGCTGCTTATGTTTCCAATTTTCTAAATAAGTATGCACGCAAGGAAGGCAACTGAAATGACCTGAATTTTGGTTGGTTTTGTTTTGGGATGCTGGTGGTGGTGAGAAATAAATAGAGGAACGATGAATGTAGGTGGACTCTTGAGGGTAAATGGTGCACCAGTTTTGAATTGCCAGGATATTACCTTGATTAATGATGGTTCTGTAGCCCAAGGAAGTTCGATCTTCTTGAGTTTTGTTCGCCTAGAAACCTTGGTAAATGGAATGGAGTTCTCAAGGGGTGGTCAAGGTTAGATTCTATTCTGGTTACACATTTAGTGTCTTTCAGGCCTTTTGAGCATGTGGTATTATTTTAAGTTTCTGATCTCTCACTGTCTCAATAGACCCTTACTGAAGCTGGCCATGCAATTAAAAAACGAAACAAAATCAAATAACCCCTCGACAACCCGTGATCTCTGTCAGATCGTCAGTAGAAAACAGGAGTGAATGGGTGGATAGAAAGTAAAGGAAATTGAAGAATGTAGTTCCATGTTGTGCTATGTTTTGTATTGTGAAGTACATTTTAAAAAATTGTTAACACAGGGTGCCTTAGTGGCTGGCTCAGTCAGTTGAGCGTCTGACTCTTGATCTCAGCCCAAGTCATGATCCCAGGATCATAGGATTAAGCTCCGAATTAGGCTCCTCATGGAGCATGGAGCCTACCTAAAATTCTCTCTCCCTCTGTCTCTCTTCCCCACTCATGTGTGCTCTCTCTCTCTCTTAAAAAAAAAAAAAAATCGAACACACAGGAAAAATAGCTATTTAATATGATAGGAAGAAGTCCTGACATGTGGAGTCCTTGACTGGATGTGTAGGAAACCAGGTAATAGAATGGAATCAAGACAAAGAACTGAATGAACATTCATTAGTTTCCATAGAAATAATTCAAGAGTTTTCATTTTTGTATTTTGTGGTAAGGTGGGAATGATGATGTGTAGTAATGTTTTATGACGTTTAAGTATGTAATTAGGAAGTTGTCTTTTCCCTCTATGGGAAGCTGATAACAAACAGGTTTCTGGTTAAATTTGAAATAAGTGTTTTACCAGAGATTTTCCAGTATACTAGTGTATAGGTATTGAAATAATTTATGAAAGAGAGCCAGGTTGTATTTTCATATGGTATATTCCCAAGCATTTTTGTTTCCATGCCTTAGGAAAATAATTTTTGAGATAAGTTCATAATGTTTAAATTACCCTTTTCTGCATTACCTTTTTCTTTATCATTATTTGTATTTGCTAATAAATGTTATAATTCGTGAGAAATTTTATCTCTGCTAATTTGTATATCCTTTATAGCTATTCATGCTGTGATGGTTTTCTTTTAGGATATGTGCTTAAGTCTTAGACTTAAACCTCATAAAGTATGGCTTTTAGGGGTACTAAGTGGGCACCCTACCACTACTGCTTTCTGTTGGCTTTCCAGTCTGATGATGGGGATGAGGGGTACCAAAAGCTCTCTTTTATCCATTGTTGTATCCCCACTGCCCAGAGCAGACACCCCAGTAGGAGTGGTGATTTTGTTTTTATATTCATTTTTCACTCATCCTTTGTTTTAAATTTAGAGAAATTAAAGTTAGACATAAGTGGGAAGACATAGTTAAAACTTTTTTTCTGTTTAACCTGAAGTGGTCCTGTTGAAAGATTTTTTTCATGGGACAGTTGTCTTTATTGTTATTTTTTTCAGTTGCTTTTAAAGATGCCTATAAATCAGTTCAACTTAGTAAGCACCCGTGAGCCAGGCACTTAGGAAATAGAAGTGAAAGAGAGCATGGTTTCTACTATTTTGAGTGGAATGTTTTAATATTAATGCCGGGGTTTTTCCAGATTTTTCTTTATTTCATTTTGTTGAAGTTACAGTTCTTACCACAGTGAATTGTTCAATTTCCAATGTAAAGTGGGAAGATTTTGTCACCTTCAGGAATAATTGTCTAGAACAGTGGTTCTCAAGCAGAATATAGGTGTCCCCCAGAGGATGTTTGGCAATCTCTGGAGAAGTACTGGCTGCCAGTACTTGGGGGTGGGAGGAGGTTTAAACTGGTGGCATCTAGTGAGTAGAGGCCAAGGTTGCTGCTAACCTTCTATAATGCACAGGACAGCCCCCAACAACAAAGAGTTATCTGTCTCTAAATGTCAACAGTGTTGAAGTTAAGAAGCCCTGATCTAGCAAATGCCTACAAAGAGAAAATGAAGAACTCTGATGTAATCCCACAAAATATGCCTGTCTACCAAGAACTTTGAAGGAAAAGGCTCTTACAGGGAGAACACTGAGATTCCCAAGACCTTAAAAAAATGCCCCCCAAAATACAAAATAATAATTGGAAAAATAGTGCCGTGTGAGGTAACTTACATTTTTTAACAGCTCTTTTTCTACTGAAGGAGAGTTGACACAGGATGTGCTGTTAGTGTCAGGTGAACAACGTAGTGATTCGACAAATTCATGTGTTCTGTGCTCACAAGTGCAGCCACCATCTGTCCTTGAGGTACTTCTGTTAAACTAAAACCGCCTACAGAGTTGGAACTTGTTTTTATTTTTTCTCCCACATGTAGGTACCTTCTGTTTGTCCCAGGTGTTGTTAGGCACTGTGGAGAGGATATAAACATGTAAAAGACTGGACGCCTTCTGCCCAAAACCTCACGTTGGTATCGCAGCCGTGCTCTGATAGGTGTACGTGCCAGATGCTGTGGGAACAGCCGAGAAGGAATGAACATCTCCGCTGGCAGATACGCCATTTTCATAGAAGACGTGACCTTCGACTGATGAAATTATGTTTCATGTGTGAAGCAGATAGTGGGATTTTGCCAGATGAAGAGAGTAGGGATACTGATGTCATTTTTGGAGGAGGGGAAGCTTATGAAGGCCCTGAAGCACTGAACGACTGCGCAGAGTTTGGGAAAAGTGGTTAGTGTTATGCGACTGGACTGAGGTTGCAGACCGTGTTGGAGGGGATGGAAGGAGACAGGTTGGAGTCGGCAAAGTGGGAGTGGGATGTGAAGGACCCCGTCTGCTATGTTATGTAGCGTGTGGGCTTGCATTTGTAGGCATGAGGGAACCTTGTAGGTGAGTGACACAGTATTCATTGTAGAAGGCTTACTTTAGGGCAAGGGCGTCTGGGCGGCTCAGTGGGTTAAGCGTCTGACCCTTGATTTGGGCTCAGGTCATGATCCCACGGTCATGAGATTGAGCTCCCTGTCAGGCATCTCCGTGCTGAGCATGGGGCTGCTTGGGATTCTCTCTCTCCCTCTCTCTCTGCCCCTCCCCTGCTCATTCTCTCTCTCTCAAAATACTTTTTTTTTTTTTTTTTAAAGAGAGATTACTTTAGGGCAGTATGAGAGGGATAGAAGCAAGGAGGCCAATTAGAAGATTGGCTGTTTAAGTTCATTTGAGAAAGAATGAGGCAATGGGAAAGGGGGATAAAGGGGGCCAAGTTCAGAGCTGCTTAGAAAAAGAACCTTCAGGATGATGAGGATTTAAGAGAAAAAAAAAAAAATGAGACTGGATTCTAGCTCCTATGGAAATGAAGACTATAACAGAAGAAAGTTTGTGAGATGGTGCCTGGTGTTAAGGTATTCTACCTGCTTCCACTTACACCCGAAGCCCAGAAAGGTCAAGAATCCTCTTGAAGTTTATACAGGTAGGTTTGTGGTCAGGTGAGCATGCAACTCTGGGCTTTTCCCACAATATACTGCCGAGCATGGCCGTATGGGCTGTGTACTGCACAACCTCAGGGGCCCCAGTCACAGAGATGAGGCTGTAAGTGCTAGAGTTCGGTGTGCCATAGTACTTTCTCCTTATGCTGAAAACACAAGGGGCCTGGCTGCTTTCAATAAAATTTCAGTAAAATGCACTTTTATTTAATCCTTACAATAGCATGTTTAGATGGGTGTAATTACTGTAAAGAAACCGTGAGATGTTAGGAAGTCTGTGAGCTCCATTTTGGATTTGTTGAGCTTGTTGACCACAGTAGTGTATTTGGAGTTGATCTGTTACTGAAGAAGAGAAAAGACATTGTTAGGGATGAGACTGCATGTCTTATAATTTAACTGACCCATATAGATATTGTTTTGGAATTAAGGAGGAACCGCTTAGCAAATTTATTCTTAGATGAAGCAAGGTTTGTTTTATGGTGGAAGCTCTCTTAATTGACATCACTGTCTACACTTTGCAGCATTGACTGCTCCTCACTAGTGTTTGAGGCTGGGAGGCTGTTTTCTGGTTTGCCTGTGCAATTCTGCCGTGTCGGTTGAGTTGAATATTATAGTGGCTCCATTTTCAAAATATGTCCGGGGTTTGACTTCTCTCCACCGCTCCTTAGTTGGAGCTCCTTAGTTGAAGTCTGGTTGTCACTGTCCTGGATTTATGATGAGCTTTCTAGCCCCCTGTCTCCCTGCTTGCACTCTCCCAACCAGAACGATCCTGATAAAATGAAAGTCACTACATGGCACTCTTCTCAAAACCCTCCAATGGTTTCTGTCTCAGAGGAAAAGCCAAAGTCCTTACTGATTCCCAGGACAGTGCTTAGCTTGTAGTGGGCTCTCAGCATTTGCTGAACAAATGAATGGCTCCCACTTTAAAGAAACAGAAACTGAATGTTTTAGAGAGTGCATTGTTAAGTGTGGTTTATGTAAGAACCATGAGTTTATACTTGGCTCTACATCAAAAGATTGATAAATGAGTACACATTTATGTTTTATGTTAAAGTGTAATTGCTTAAGGTATTTATGTTTTCATTTGAAATGTTTTATCATTTTCATAGGCTCTTTTTCAAATATTAGTCAAGTGAATCTAATTCATATAAGAAGTCTTCTACAATGTGGTGTGTATGAAGAGTTTGATTAGAGGAAAATAACTGAGGGCTTGTTTTAAGAATAGTAATTACAATAACCATATTTATTGAACCCGTGCAGTGTTCTGTAGGCTGCATGGGCTCTTGGCACACTTGGTTGGCATCTAGTCCTGTTCCCTGATGGAGGTGTGAATCCTCTTTTCACTGCTACCAAGAATTCAATCAGGTTGCTGTCAGGAAATGTGTGTAGCTGTCTTCAGGGGCTGTGCTAAGGGTTGGGGCTTTCAAAGGTCATTAGTTACTGATTGCAGTATAAACATTGAAACAGGGCATGCCATACCCACATTGCCAGCTGTCTGGATGAACTTCACCTTACTGGGCATATGGCATTGTGTACTGAAACAATTAGATTAGTAAAAGAGTAGTTTCTTCAAGTTAAAGTTTGGCTTTTTTTTTTTTTTCTCTCTGCAACTTTGCTCGGAGAAAGTGACTGCTTTTGGTTTCTCTTCAAGTCCACTCTTCTGGAGCTGGGCGCTGTCTCCTGTTCTTGATTCCCAAGGAACCAAGCAAAAGCTTTTTGTTGCCTTCCTGTAACGAGCCCTTCAGCCAGCCGGCTCCCCGGGTTCTGTCCTAACCACTGCAGCTGTTCCGAATGGCTTTCTCCGGGGGAGCATGCCCATCGTACTCTGTCTAGAGACTGGCCTCTCACTTGTGCCGAGTTGCTTGCTCAGCTGTCCCTGTTCTGTGGAATTCCTTTCATCCTCGTGCAGCAGGCATCCCCCTCACCTGTCTTGTCGCTCCCGCCGACTGTGCGTGAGGCCAGGGGGCCGTTGTCAGGCATAGAAACGTTGGGGCAGCAGTAGGGCACATTGGGTGCACACTGGAACCTGTGCCAGCGTCCTGTCTCTAAATGTGGCTGCTCCTAGAGGTGCACAGGCTGCTGCCTCTAAACTGTGCTGAACTCTTTCCCTACCAGGTGTTTGTGTAATAAAATGTGTTTGGCTGTCAAAGAAGACTTTCTGATGAGAAGGAGCACGCTGTGTTTTGCCTTTAAGCTCAGAGAGGGTCATAGTGCCTGGGCGGGGGGGGGGAGTGGGGGGGTGTGGTGGAATCACCTACTCTGGATCCACAGTGTCGAAAAGTAGTGCCGCTCTGACAGATGTCAGAAGACAGGAAAGCTCAGCTATTGTAGCAAAGGGTGATGGAAGTCGTTTCCCTTCTAATTTGCTGAAGGGTAACTGAATGCCACGCGCAGTGTACCAAATTCCACCAATAGTAATCAAGAGAGGAAAAATGCAACTTGAGATTTTAATTTTTACAATGTGTGATAGAAAGCACCAAACGTAGACTTTCTTGGATCCCTCGTATGTGTCACTAGGCCCAGAATATTCTCGAAATTAACACTTGACAAAGTTTTGTTTTTGTGTTAGATAGATAATAGCATTTTGAAATAACTGACGTAGTGAAACAAGCTAACAAGTATTTTTTTTTTTGAAGGCTATTAAGGTTTAGATGTTTTATATTCCTTTCTTTGTTGTCTTCTGGATACATGATCATTATAAATCCTTTAATTCTGTGTAGATCTAGAAAAGCTGAAAACTACTGCACTAGTGAGAATGTCCAAAATCTGACCTGTCATGCTTTGTTAGCTCATTGGCTCATTCTTTTCCTTTCTTCAGGTTCTTAACTAATACCAGCCTTCTATGTAGGTAACTCCTTTCCCTTCAAAGACCCCATGGGGCATGAAGAAGGAAAAGTTTATATAGAACATTGCTTTACAGTGTGCTGGCAAGACAGTTGGTAACTACTTTTATTTGTTTAAAGTGGGCGTTTACTGCTGGGGTTTTCTTAGAAGGTATATTCTCTGAAAGTCGGTCTTGCTCTTTTTCCTTAAATTCTTTTTTGCCACTTCTTTACATCTGGGTAGGGAAAATGGAAACATGATTTGTGAGAATATTTTTTTCCTTCTATTTGTAGTCACTGGGAACTCAGATTAGTGTTTCCTTTTTAATTTTTTTTTTATTTTTAAAAATGAAATGTATTAGACTAGCTTATGTTTTACTAACAAATAACTCCTAAATGAGTTAGTGGCTGGGGCGCTTGGGTGGCGCAGTCGGTTAAGCGTCTGACTTCAGCCAGGTCACGATCTCGCGGTCCGTGAGTTCGAGCCCCGCGTTGGGCTCTAGGCTGATGGCTTGGAGCCTGCAGCCTGTTTCCGATTCTGTGTCTCCCTCTTTCTCTGCCCCTCCCCCGTTCATGCTCTGTCTCTCTCTGTCCCAAAAATAAATAAAAACGTTGAAAAAAAAATTTAAATGAGTTAGTGGCTTAAAATAATAAAGGTTTAATTCCTGCTCATATTATATGTGTTTGTTGTGGATTAGCAGTGTGTAAGGTTGGGGGTGGGATCTCTACATCATTATTACTCAGGGATCCAGGCTGATGGAACAAACGTGGTCTGGAACCAGTGGCCACGCAACAGGGAGAAGAGAGCTCTAGAGGGATTCAGCTCCCATGGCTGCAGTGACATGACCCATCCGACCACACGGGGGCCAAGAAGTTAATCCTACTATGTGCCCAGAAGAGGAGGCCCACACCACTCAGAATGCCTTTTTGCTGCAAGCAATGGGCAGCCTGAATTAAGCAAGCTTCAATCATAAGGGAATTTAGGATTTCACAACACTGAGAATCCAAAAGTTGATGGGGTTCAGACCCCAGGTAGTGTGATCAGAGTTCAGTGCTATCATCAAGGAACTAAGTCCTGTCTGTCTCTCACTTCTGCCATCCTCAACCTGGAGCTTGCTCTCAGGCAGTTCCTGATAGGACTTCCGGCAACGATAGTCTGTAGAAGAAGAGGCCCAGGAAGAAACTGGTACTTTTTCATAGGAGATCTTTCCCAGAATCTGCCAGCTGGATTTCTTGTTTCATTGGGAAGACTGCTACATGTCCATTCTAAACCAGATACCGTGGTTGGTTTAGAAATCACAGTCTACGTGTTGGAGCTAGGACTGGGTCAACGTTACCCTGAAGCACATGGCTGTCAGCCGAAGTGGATCCTCAAGCAAAAGTGGGGTTCAGCGAAGAAGGGGAATGTGCAATGGGCTACCACAGCGTGTGCCACATTCTTTGCAGTTAGTATACATACGGTTGAGGCTTTTGTCCCTGGAGGTGATGAGAGATCTGGGTGAAAGATGGTACACAAATGGGAGACTCGAGTGGACAAGGGGTAACCTTGACTTTAAGACCTCCTCCTCAGATAGTTCAGCAGATGCAGCCTACGACTGTTTCCTTCTGTTTTGTTTTTTACAAAAGGCAACACTGTATGCATAAAGCTGCAGTGAGTGCCAGATAATGCATTACAGGAAATACAAGACTGGATGCATCGTCTGCCATCCCTTAATAGAACGCCTACCTAAACAAGAGGAAACCTACATGAAACACACCAGAAATGGGCCATTGCTTCTCTTATCTCTCCAACAGTTCGGTTTTGGCTTGGATGAGATAAAACTCAAGCGTGAATTTAATTAGCTTTTATTTCATTTCCTGCTCTCTATTAAAGATGTATTAGTAATGTTGTAGTGATTTGTTCTGCCGTGTTTCAAATAAGGCTTGGTGTTTCTTTGAAGTTTTGAAGAAGTGGTGTTCCAATTTCTTATCTCTCTAGTGCAGGCTACACTTGTGATAGGGCGACCCATTTGTATGGGGTGGCCGCGTTTAACTTCTGAAACCTTTGTTTCTCTTCTGTTCCCACAGAGTTGAACCTCAGTCTTCTGTGTGGCACCTGAGGCACTCGGAAAGGGTGCTGTTGCCTAAAACATGCAAGGGGCTGCTAGAGGTGTGCTCCATCTCTTCATAGCTTTGTGTTTGCTGTTTCTCCTTCTAATTCTGTAGCGGGACTGCCCCGCGCTTCCTCTGTCGTTGGAGAATACCTGACTGCATCTGTGCGCTGGGCTGCCTGGTGCTTTTCCCCAGCTTTGCATTTTAGCTTTGAGCCCTCCTTCCGGGCTTGCTCCTTTACCTGCTTACAGACCTGTATGAACAGCTCACCTCTGAGTATTTCCTGCAAAAGCCTTTTCATCTTGCCTTTTTGGCTCTGGACCCTTAAGGTATTTGTTTTATGAGCAAGGCTGTTTCGTTTTGGTGTTTGGGGTTTGAAAGAAATGTTCAACTAGTTTTCCTCCATGGAAAGTTCCAGATTGTGGACACTTCTAAGTAAATCCTTACAGATTATGGACTGGTGGGGACAGCTCACATTTTGACCCACTGAGCTGTTTTCTGCATGTGTAAGATGCCTTTTTCTCTAAGTATTTGAAAAATACAAAGAAAATTTATTACACTTTGGATGGTAAAATTATTTGATTATAGTGGCAAACTTTTTTTTTTTTAACTTTTAGGGTATGTTTAGCAAAGTAAATCATACCGTTGGCATCCAATATTTTAATAACATAGCTTTTAAAAACGGGAAAAAAAGAGTGGAATACCTCATTCGTGGCCAGGAAACTGACGTTTTGAAGATGAGGAAATGGGTACAGGGAGGCCAAGTAACTTGATGAAGATTATGTGGCAAGTAAGTGGGCAACCTTTTGTGCTCAACCTTGCTATTATGACATTAGTTTCTCCTTAGTCTTTTCCTTTAGCGTTTCGTTTCCCTTCAATATAGTGTGCATTTCTCGTTTTTTTTCTTTTAATTTTTTTTTTTCCAACGTTTATTTATTTTTGGGACAGAGAGAGACAGAGCATGAACGGGGGAGGGGCAGAGAGAGAAGGAGACACAGAATCGGAAGCAGGCTCCAGGCTCCGAGCCATCAGCCCAGAGCCCGATGCGGGGCTCAAACTCACGGACCGCGAGATCGCGACCTGAGCTGAAGTCGGACGCTTAACCGACTGCGCCACCCAGGCGCCCCTCTCATTTTAAAAAAAGTGAGGGGAAGGTTAGAACTATACATTTGTTTTTTCTTTTAGGCTAGTGACTATTAGACTTCTTTTTTCTTTATTTTTAAAGATAAAAGCAAAATCTTTATTCCCCAGTGCATTTTTGGGTAGTTACAGAAGCCCATAATTACTGACCAAAGGGGGAAAATCTCGTTTCTTTTTGCTGAAGTAGAGCCTCCGGCATCTTAACTTTCTAGGTATTATTTGGCGACTTGGTCTGAGGCAGAGATGAAGCATCTTGTTAAGCTTATTACTTTCCTCAGTAAACCCATCGCAGAAAAGAAAATTTGAGATAATGACCATACTTGGACTTTGCATGTGGAAAACCCTTACCAATAGCATGAACTATTTTCCTGAGATTTAGAAGGAAGGAAGGAAGGAAGGAAGGAAGGAAGGAAAGAAGGAAAGAAAGAAAGAAAGCTCTTCATTTCTGAGAATTCTCCAGTTTTAAGAATGAAACCTTATTATTTTCACATGAAACCCGAATGCAAATTAGCTTCTTTTCACATGGTGATTTCAGTGATGGGAGGGTTGTAAGGTTAAGTCCCTGTGCAGAATGGAGGCTCTTGTTGAATCCAAATCTTTCTAAACCAAGAAAAAAGGAAAATTTGTGTCTGATGTATGTGTATGTATATATACATACGCACATACACACACATGCACACATAAATATATATATTTATAGAAGCAACGGTGATGTTTGTATGTCAAAATGGGATTTATATGGGAATGTTTATTGGTAGAATTTGTCAGTCTATTTTGTGGGAATTGTAGAAGTTGTAGCAAACAGTTCTCAAGATAACTTATCACTGCTTTTTTTTTTTTTTCCCAGTCGCATAAAGACCGAAAAGTGATTCAGTAGATGTGAAATTCACATCAAAGGTGTGAGTGCTTGTAATGGTGTGGACTCTATCAAATGGGCATGTCATTTCATAAGAAGATTGCTGTCGAAAAAGGCAAAGCTAAAACGAATTGTTTTGAGACCTCAAATAATAAAAAAGTTGGGAAGATGTTTTCTTTGAAAGCTTAAAAAAATTGCCATTCACCTGGAAAAGTAAAAGCACTGTTGGTTCTTAGGCCACTTTCTGCTCTTTGAGATTCTGTTGTGTTTGCAACTAAAATGTTTTGAATTTATTTACAAACATATTTCTTTGAAAATGCAACAGAGTGAGAGTGCATGGAGAAGAGAGAGAGGGGAAGAATTAGAGTTAGCTCCACGGGTTATGTTCTCATTTGTATCTTTGGTTTACACAAAGATTTTGTGAAAATCTCTTGGACATATGAAATATTTTTAATGTCAAGATCTTCCTTGAAATGTAATCTTCTGATATGCTTACTTTCCCTTGACTATGCATTGTTGGCTCGGATCAAGAACTGATTAAAAAGGACTAATTCTATACTTTGCTTGCAAACCCACAAATGTATACTGGTTTTGGAGATCACTTTCTTTTACCCTTATGTACAGACCCAACTTCTACTTGTTGGTTACTTGGATCTTTTATGGCTTAAGTATTTGTCTATTACCGCCCCCCCCCCCCCCCCCCCCCCCGACTACTTTCCTTTTGGAGTCTATAAAAAAAGGATGGGTCGAACTAGTAATTTTCCCAATCTGGTTTTAAAAAGCGAACCATTTCAGGTACATGTGTTCAAAGTGAACAGCCTTCAAAATAGTGAAATAATTGGGAAATCCATACAATTAATTGTTCAAAAATTTCCTCTACCCTTTCTGATGCTTTTACCCTGCCTGGTCATTAGAATTTTAGGTTGTCAACAGTCTAGCCTCTCAAATATATAAATCTAAATAGTAAAATGATGTTATTTTTCCTGTGTTAGAAATTTCAGCTTTATTTTTCAGTTTAATTATGTTTTTGATGTTGCTTCAAACCTATTATGTATATACTTATATGTGTGTTAGGAACATCAGTGTAATTCTGAAACATATTAGAAACTTGAGAAGGTGGGATGAGACTGGGATTGTCCATCCTACCCAAAGTGATCTTAACTGGTTCGGAATTGGTGATGTTACAGAGTTTCTATAACTGGTGACTTGACTGATACACTTGAGAGTAGATTTTACTTGGGCATTGAAATCGTTACTATACAGTTTGTCCTTCTTCCCTCTTTCTCTTTAGCTCTCTTTAACTTTGGGAAATTGAAACCCAAACCAAAGAAAATAAAACCAGTACAAACTGAGAATGAAACATTGTTAATAACTAAGTTCAGCTTAGCTTAAATAGATACAATGATTCATCCAGCTTTATAGTCTTCTAGTTGTTGCCAGACCTGAACCTTTTTGCCATGGGTTTCATACTTACCTGTTTCTATTAAAAATGATAGTAGCACCTCCAGATAGTTGCAGTCTGGCATTTCCAGGGGCTGGATGCTAGTGGTCCCAGGATTTACAGTGTTTGAGAAGCATAGTGTTTAATTAAAAAAAAAATGTTTTTTTTAATCTTTATTTTTGAAAGAGAGAGAGAGACAGAGTGTGAGCGGGGGAGGAACAGAGAGAAAGGAAGACACAGAATCCAAAGCAGGCTCCAGGCTCTGAGCTGTCAGCACAAAGCCTGACACAGGGCTCGAACTCACGAACCGTGAGATCATAACCTGAGCTGAAGTCGGACGCTCAACTGAGCCATCCAGACGCGCCCATAGTGTTTAATTTTTAAAAATTATTTGTCCTCGTTTTAAAAATGAGATTATTGCTGGTGTCTCTCTAAAGGAAACAGAGAGTCTGGCAAAACCAAGCCCACATTCCTGCGTGTAGCGGAGCATAGCTGCTTTCTTTAGAGGATATACATCATCTCCTGATGGCCAGTTACACTGACTGGCCCCTTCAGTTTATATTGCCTGGCCCCATAGGCATTTTCAGCTTGCAGTTCTGCAGATTTCTTGCTACAGGTGCTTCCCCATTTTTATGGCAGTAGATTTTCTGCCTTTATTGCTGCTGCTGATTCTGTGCTTACTGTGGCTTGTGAACTGGTGGGGGAGAAAAACCATGATTTTGGGAGCCAGATATAATCGGTTCCGAATCCTAATTTTACCATTTACTTACCTGGACATAAGTAACAAGTTTTACAAGTTTTAGACAAGTTTCACAGCATCCCCCTAAGCTTCAGATTCCTGGTGTATGTAATGGGTATAATTCCCACCCCGTGGGGTGGTTGTGGCCCTCAGTGTAATGTTCTCTTACCCTCTTCTGTTTTTCTTCTGCTACTTCCATTCTCCTCCAGTAATATGTTTTGTATTATTTAAAATTTTTACATTGTAAACTAGGTAACACCATTTAATCGTGTAAGAAATCCAGAATTATGGGAAAAGCAGGCTGAATATAAAAAAAGATAAGTAGTCTTTTTTTATTATTAGTCGTCTGCTTCGCAAAAGTTGATGAAATTTGCACAGTGACATCCATTCCAAGGCATTTTTCATGAGGACGGGCTGCATATCTCTGGATTCTCTGGAGATGAATAAATCTTAAGTTAAAACTTTAAAAGCAGTACAGCATTTCTTTCAATATTCTAAGTATGGTGATGGTTAAATAGTACAATTTTCAAAGCAAGGTGCTAAAAGAATATGAGAATTGAGAATATGAGGCTATCAACAACATATAAAAATATAGGCATTCTACAAATTTGAAATAGAAATACTGAATCTATATTTCTGTAAGCATGTTTTTAAAGATGGAGAAAACAGAAAAGTGCCCTGGACTCTGTTTTTATTTATAATCAGATGATCTAAGATCTAACAAAGATCTAATAGTTTTCATTTAGTGTGTGATTACTTAAGTGATAGCATTTATTATCTTTAATAGCAATTAATGTCGATTTTCCCTTTATAAATTATAGATGCTATGAGAGTATTCTGACCAGCTAAATAGACACCTGTCTTTATTCTGGAAAATTAATTATCTGTGTTTGCAAAGCGGTGGCTTTGATGTACTTTGAGTCTAGCCCAGCATACTCTTTGACAGTGGAAGAGACGGACTGGACTGGGTATTGAGGGTCGCACAAGGATTGATGGGCTCACCTTGAGCTAAGACTCGGGTCTTCTCCATTCAGTTTACATTCTTTCTGTAACTCTTTAGTAACTTTAAAAAAAAAGTGTCTTTCTAGACATCGTTTCTGTTCTCTTGATGTTACAAGACTTTCATGTAGATTCATACTTTGAAATCAAAATTTAAACATTAGAGCAGTTCTTCCATTTTGTGACTGGGCTTTAGAATTGATCCAAGTAGGATATACATTGCTCAAGGGAAGTATCTGGTGTGTATCTGTAATCTGTTTGAAAATGCTGAAACTCTGTTTCTTACTTTGCTATAAAGGTTGTGGGAGAGGTGTCTGTGGGGAGGAGTTCTTAGTGTTTTTACCCTGGAAATATACATCGTAAAATAAGATGATCTAAAACAGCTGTTACTTTTTAATGCCCTTTAATACCACTTTGCAGCTAAATCCACAAAACCTACCGGCCCAAGATTCCACTAAGCCAATTAAAATTTCTATCCAGAGCTTTTCCCGCTGTGACTTAGTTACTCATTTTTTGTTCTCTAACAGTTGGTTCTGCCTCCAGGATATGCACGTGCTCGCACATTGCCTGGGGCAGCACCGCCCTGTGTGGACACAGTTGGACCAAAGTGGTTGCAGTAACTTGCCTGCCACCCTCCTCCACTGCTCTGAGCATTCTTTTCTGTCCACAACTCTGTGTGCTTCTCAAGTCGTTACGGTGTAATGGCCTGTGACTGTGCTCTCTCACCTCCTCTGGAATTCAGGAGGAAGATCACGAGTGATTTCCATGTAGATTGTAAGTGGGGCCCTGGACATCAGCCGTGGCTTCTGCCCTTCGGGGTGGTACACACATCTTGCCCACCGGAAGTCCTGGGCACGGCCCGTTCAGCCTCTTACTGCCTGTACCGAACCGGCTCTCCCCACCTCACCCAAGGTCTTTGGCAGAAGGAAGGTGGAGGCTGCTACCTGACTGCCTTTTCTGCCCCAACCCCTATCAGATCTGACCCTTTCTCACTCCGCAGAGTCACCCAGGCCTTGGCACTGCGACACTGTTGTCTGGGGGCTCTGTGCTTTTCTCTTCCGCGTGTCCTTCCCTACCTGCCCCCCCCCCCCCCCAACTCTCGACAGCACGCCTCTGTTTCCTCCAAATATGAGTGGCACGGAGATGCTTTTCCAACTGAGTAGATCTAGATTCTGTCCTTTCAGTGCATAAACATTTAAACCTTCAAATAGCTTCAAAACAAAACAAAATTCACCTTCAGCTGCTGGTCTATCCTCTATCCCTCTATTTTTTGCTTGTTTTTAAATAAGCACATCCTTTATAACTCTTCTTCTCAAGTCTCCTATGTTCTCAGCCTCATCCAATCTGAGTTCTGCCTCTGTCTTGTTATGGAAGTAATTTTCTTGAAGATCAACAAAATGGGCGTGGTAATAATACTTGTAGGGTTGTTGGGAGGATTAAACGAATTAGTACTTGTGAAACTCTTGGAACAATGTGCTTGATATGTGGTAATGTTAGCTTTTGTTATTATTATTTGCCACATCCACAAATGTCATTGTCCCATGTCTTCTTAAATTACTGACTACATTTGACACAGAAGATCATCTCATCCTTTTAAAATGCTTTTCCTGGGGTGCCCGGTGTCTCAGTCGGTTAAGTGGCTGACTTTGGCTCAGGTCATGATCTCAGGGTTCGTGGGTTCAAGCCTCGTGTCCGGCTCTGTGCTGACAGCTCAGAGCCTGGAGCCTGCCTTGGATTCTGGGTTTCCCTTTATCTCTGCCCCCCCCCAATAAATAAATATTAAAAAAGGTGCTTTTCCCTTCCCATGGCTGCTATGACACTTTACTATTCTTGTTCTTTTCTAGTGTCATTGACCATTTTTAGCTTCTTCATTAACTTCTGTTTCACTTGTCCTTTAAATGTAAATATTTCTCAAGGATCTCTCCATCTAAGTGTCCTTCCCTCAAATTGCTGTTTGTGCATTTTGATTAATGCTATTACATTCTCTGAGTCATTCAGGATTGTTACCTTGAAGTCATCTAAAATTCTGTCTTCTCCTTCATTTCCTCTCTGCAGATCTAGCCCTTTTTTCCCCCCAGTTCCTGCTGATTGTACCTCTGTCATTCTTGCATAGCCTAGTCACGTTCATTGCCTCTATTCTCTTTTAGGTTTCAGATCTTTTAATTTTTCCCTCCCCACGTTGCTACCAGAGTTGCTTCTTTAAGGTTCAGGTCTGATGTCATGCCCCATTGTTCAAGTGGTGCTTGTGTCATGGAGAATATACAAATAGATTCATTTAGATGTGGGAAGGAGATAACGAAAGCTTGTATTTATGCTTAAATTGAGCTTTAGTAATAGTTGACGTGGACATTGACATTGGAACCTTCATTGGATCTATAAGGCATTTATTTTATTATGTGCCTTGAAACATCTTAAGGGAAGAATGAAAGGTGATTTAACAGCCAGCCATTGTTTATTTCATTTTAGCATATTGCAACTGATTACAGTTTACACGTGCCTCCCTAAGTGGGTATAGGGAGTGAATTCATGTTTAATAAGCAAATACTCTCAAAATGGATAAATGACTTATCAAAGTTCCTACAAAAAAGGAGATTGAAGATAATGTTAATAATGCAAGATGAGTAAGTTTTAGATGGGGTGGGGAGGTAGAGTGTTTCAGTCAGAACAGTGTATGGGAACTTGGGAATGTCATTCTGGATTTGGGGCAGCTTAACATCCCTTTGGTGCTGCATGTTGGGTGAGAACCTCCTTTCTTCTGGCTTTGTGTTTGCTGGTATGGGATGGGCATTCGTTAGGGTCCTATTATATTCCTGGCCGCACTAGGAACCCTCACCTACTCTTCCCTAGGGGAGGAGCAGTGCCTTGTCTTTCCGGAGTGTGGAAAAGGGAACTGGGCGTGTGTCTAGTTGAGCTCATTATTTTCTGCAGAGAGCCCGCGTTCTGCCCTACCTGTTCATGCCATAAGTTTTACAGGCACAGGCCTCTCCAGGAAGGCTTATGGCATTGAGCTGTGCCTGTGACCAGGTAGGTAAGCTGGCTTAATTCTGGGCTGAAATATTAGTAAGACCACTTGGCTAGCCGACCTAAGCTACCTTTTCCATCCTGGGCTTTATTAGTAATAAAGCTGAATTACATATACACCTTAACCCCGTCTGTCTGACTTTGTTTCTCGCTGGTTCTAAACTTGGGAAAGAAGGGGAAGCCTCCATCTCTAAAATCAAGTTACTAATTACTAACTCTGAGAGTTTCTTTAAAAGTTTATTTACTTTAAGAGAGAGAGTATGAGCAGGGGAGGGGTAGAGAGAGGGAGAGAGAGAATCCCCAGCTGACTCTGCGATGTCAGTGTAGAGCCAAATGTGGGGCCCAGTCTCGAAGCAGGAGATCATGACCTGAGCCAAAATCAAGCGTTGGATGCTGAATGGACTGAACCACTCAGGTGCCCCCTGAAAATTGTTTTATAAGGATAAAGGATATAAAAAGGGAAGTTTTTGATAAATAAACTGTCTACAAATGTGTAGATATTTATAAATATTCATTAGAATGGAAAGTAGTAACGAGCTGGGACCTGTGCTTTTACAATTGCCATCCACAGATTAAATCCTAGCTCCTGCCAGCCACCCCTGCCAAGTCCCTGGATTAGGGGAGGTGGGAGGGGGGTGAGTGCAAATGGCAAGTGAAAAAGATCTCACTTTGAATATTAACTGGGTTATCAGGCTCTAAATTATACTATTATGGTATCACAGAATATGGGCCTGATGAAATACCAGATCAAGAAAATTAATTTTCCAACAGGAATGGGGAAAGTTGAATAATTTCAAAGGAGATTGCCTCAGCTTTTCAAAAATACCACAGTGTTATTTGGCGATCTCTCAGTTAACGAACAGTGGGAAATGTGCTTGCATTGGAATATGGGAGCAAAACTATACTATTCCTACTCTCACTTGAGAAAGTCTTAGAATTTTGGAGACTACACTTGTTACTGTATAAGACTAGAAATAAAACCATTTGCAGTTTTTCTGTTGGGTTTGATCCTTTCTTCCATGTATGAAATGATACAGCCTGTACATGGCAAAACCCAGTTTCGTTTTTGAGGGTTTTAGATGAAGTGATTTAATGCTTTGTAGCATGACTCACCTGTGGCATAGGCATGAAATCCTATGTAATGACTCATGAGAATTGCTGCTGCCATAGAGTTTTAGAATCCGGGGACTGGACTCTCTCTGAAAATGTATTTAATTGCATTTCTAAGTAGGTAAGTAGGTAACAGCTGTTTGAATCTGGTAGTAACATGTGTTTGGGGAGAAGATCGAGTGTACTGCTGTTATGTTAGAGAAATTGTGCCCCTCCTCCCTTTCTCCTTGTGGTTTAATAGAATACAATAGCAAGGACCTAATCAGTTCAGGGAGCAGCCCATTTAAATCTGGCCCTCTTCATCCACAAAGTGGCTCGGAATGAAAGATGCTAGTTAACCACATAGAATGTAGCAAAGAGAGCTGGTGTGTGGCCCAAGTCCTCTTAGGGCTCCTGGGAAAGAGATGAGAACCCACTGGCACCTCTGTATCTGGGAAAAGGGGCATTGCTGAGAAGCCGTGTTTTGCAAATCTGTTTGATTTCAATTTTGGGGAAAAAAAACAACAACAACTATCCAGTGAAGTCTAAAGTTAAAAGTCTGAGAACTGCAGTGTAGTAGTCAAAGAAGCCACAGCGTGGATGAAAAATTTCAGCTACTATGAATAAAGAAAAGCAAAAACAAAAATGACAAAAACAACATTGTCCGCTCCCTTCCTTAAGCCCTAAATCAGTGGGTAGGCACCTTGGGAACCAAAGAGACTGAACACAATGGAGAAGATCCCTGAACAGAACCAGACATGACCTATAAGGCAGGAAGTACAACTTGAGCCTCTATTGAAAACAACAATGATACCATTGGCTAGGGACGGAGAAGGGTGTTTTAGAACTCTTTCAGATATGAGTTTAATAATTACATTACTCTGTAAGCCACAGAAACAGCACAATGACAAAAGGCTCTGTAATAACCTTACCTGTCTGGAATATAGGCAAAAATAGGAAAGTAGGCAGAAAATTTCTCTGAATATCCCAAATTGATGATCGTAAACTTTACCTAGCTCAGATTTCATTATGTTTGAATATGATTCTAGTAAGCTTGATTATGTGGCTATATTAGAAATACACAGTTGAGAACGAGGCTGCTGTAGGCATTTGCAGTGACGGTAGCAAGTAAGTATGTGGGTGGGGATGAAAATTATATGATTATCTAGCTATGAAAAGGGGGATACAAAACTGTCGAAAGCAAATACAGGGATTTAAAAGTTGTGCCCTAATTAGGATAACAGCAAACAGTATATATCTTAGTAAGCCTTTAGGTATCAGAATTACAGTTAAGTTATTTTATAGAGGTTAAGAAAATGGTTTATATGCTGTTCTCTGGGAAGAGTTTGTGGATGTGGATATGGCAGTCTATTAGTGATGTCTACGACCTTCATTGATCATCATGGCTGAATAGAAGGTAACCTTTTGAAAGTTTAATACATCATTGTGTAAAATGGTTGCTAATAATAATAAGGGTGATGGTAAAGATTGAGTCTTAAAAGACTCAAATAACTCCAATGTCTAGAAAACTCTTAAAAGAATAACTCCAATGTCTAGAAAACTCTTAAGAACATGTCATTCACGTAGCATTCTATACACAAAGTTTTAGAGATTGTCTAGTTGAAAGAAACAGAAGATGGTCGTGATTTGAAGTTGTAGGTTGGGTTTCAGTGGAATGTTGGATATAAATCTTGATGAAAAGTTGCAGTATTAAGGCATCAGAAATCTAGATGTAGGAAGGGTTTACAGAGATTTCATGTAATCCCTGGTTTCTGCCAGGCTGTTTTACAAAATTTTGAAGCCTATCATGTTAGAAGTAAAAATTATTGACAAGTTGAAAAAAGTGATTTTTGGTTTTGAAATAAATAGAATAATTAGCTGTGATTGCTGTAGGGAGGGAAGATAAACACCCATGATCTTAAACAAACTTTTGTTTGATCATGCTAGGATTCAAAAGTATACATTGTCTTTCTAAAAATCACCTTTTAAACTTTCACAAAAATGTCTCAAAGCTGCTTTATCTTCCATGTACCAGGAAAAATAGTCCATTCCCATTTATTATCTGGGTTTAATGTCTCCTTAAAAGTTGTTTTGTGTTTTTAAGTCAATTTACAAATACTTTATAGAATGATGAAGGGATAGCGAGAAATGGCTTTATTTGGACTCGTTAACAGCAATTTAAGCATAGCAAATCCAAGTCCAAAATGGGTAACGTTCTTTGAAAACAACTGCTCCTCAACTGTTATGCAGGAATCTGGAAATACCCATGCTGTAAGTGTTGATTCCAGATTTCAAATATTTCTCTAATAGCTTATCATTCCTTCCTGTTCTTGCACTTGCATCATCAAATACCATGCCTAAAGAATTTTTGAAATCTTGGACAACTCACAGGTTTGTTGAAGAGAAAACCATCATCTTTGCTCCATGATTGCAAAACATTTTTATTCCCAGGTTTGTAAATGTCAGTTGGCATGGTCAGTCTAATGAGTATTTTTCATTTTCATGTCATGTATTTGCTTTCAGTCCCCCATCATCAACATGTCAAATTGCAATCTACTGATGAACCATATGGAGTAAATTTTATCACATAAACATCACAATAAATGAATGAATACTGGTACAAGCCCTTTTAGCAAAATGCTGTGGTCCACATTGTTGGAAAATATTGCATGATGTAGCCCCCTTCCTGTTGAATGACTTATCGGATGAGAATGCCATACTTTTTGTACTTAATAATCTATTGTTCGTGTATCAATTCTTGAATATGGGAAAAATCCATCTACACTATATTCCGTTGAAGACTTATAGTCTGAAATTTTGCTTCCATGGTTAATTTCATTGTTGTCATTGGAGTCTAGACTGCTGTCATCTGTCTCTGCATTCCTCCTCTGATTTGTCTGATTGTGAAATGTCTTTGTCATTTTTATTCTCTTTGCCATTATGGACAGACAATAATAATTTCTCAATTCTATGCTGTGTTTAATGAAAGCTAAAAGCAGATGATCAAGTTAGTATCTTCAGTCTAGAAGTTCCTTGAAAGATCATGTAATGCTTTGAGCAGTACTTTAGAAAACTGGAGGTTGACACAGTAGTAACAATGTATTTCAGTGTTTTTAAATTTTTTTGTTTATTTATTTGAGAGGGAGAGTGTTGGAGGGGCGGGGGGAGGGAGGAAGAGAGAATCCCAAGCAGGTTCTGTGCCATCAGCGCAGAGCCTGATGTGGGGCTTGAACCCACAAACAATGAGATTGTGACCTGAGCTGAAACCAAGAGTTGGACACTTAACTGACTGAGCCACCCAGAAGCCCCCAATGTATTTCAGTATTAAATCATCCTTCTCTAGATGATCCCTCTATTCTTCTGTTCTCTTATTTTAGTCTTTTTTTCTTCTCATGCAAAGTTGGGAATAATTGTTTAGTAATAATGAAATAATCTTAGGGTAATTTGTAAGGGTAAAACATCTTGCAAATAGCAAACTTTCAAGATACAGGAAAAATAAGATCACTAAGATCCCATAATGTATTTTAGATTTATAAAATAGTCTGCTGAACTCATCTGGTAATTTCAAGATAAAATGAATTTTATTCTGTTTTTGGAAAGAATGGTAAAGGGGGCGCCTGGGTGGCTTAGTCGGTTAAGCATGCGACTCTTGATTTTGGCTCAGGTCATGATCTCATGGTTCGTCAGTTAGAACCCTGTGTTGGGCTCTGCGCTGATAGCACGAATCCTGCTTGGGATTCTCTCTCTCTCTGTCTCCCTCCCTCCCACCCTCTGCATCTCTCCCATTCTCTCTCTTTAAAATAAATAAACGTTAAAAAAGGTAAAAAAAAAAAAAAGAATAGGTAGATTTTTTCTTTGTTATTTGGAAGACCTCTAAGAAAGAATAAGTCATGAAATACAGTCCTTACAAATCGTTAGAACTGCTTGAAAAAGAAACTCAAAAACTAAAATTTGGTCCAATGGACCATGGTGGTTTGACGCGGGCCACTCAGGATGGTAGGAATAGCAGATACTTCATGGAATCAGAGGAGAAGCAATGGAGGCCAGAAACAACATGAGCAAAAAGGTCTGGATTTGGTCACACTGGCAACTTTGGGCTGCTAGGTTTGAGAGTGTCCTTTCAGTTTAGTTTCTGTGGTAGTGCTCAGTTGCATCTACTCTCAGGTGTCGCACACTTTTTTTTTTTTTTAATGTTTCATAGATTTTAGTTGGCTGGAAAACCTCAAGAAATATAATGGGACATTTGTGTTAGCCAGTCCAAGTCTCAGAGTTAGGTAGAAGGTGGGACGTTCTCAAAGCCTTTCAAGACCTGTAGTGTAGCTTGGAGCTATTGTACATCAATGAATTATTTATTTATTTACTTGGCGCTTTCAGTGGGCTCGCCATGGACCCTGGGATCATGACCTGAGCCGAAATCAAGAGTTAAATGCTCAACTGACTGAGCCACCCAGGCACTCCCTTACCTAAGATTTTTGACCTTGGGAAAGTCACTTGACTTCTCTGAACTCCCATTCTTCATCCACAAATGTTGCAAAGTTGTGATATTTAAATGCCATGATAAATGTGAAAGCATTTGACATAGAGGTCACTTAGTAAATCACCTCTTCCCTTACCCTTGACTGAGCTAATATCATAATGATCCCTACCCTGTCCTTTAAAAGAGGCCCTCCACCCCACATACACATGTGCACAGTAAATTTGAAGATTGTCTTGAGAATTTGTAGTACCCATTGAGATGACTATTTAAGGTATAGGTCCACCTGTGTTGTTGTTCTACTATTTACAAACCTTGCCCTTCTCATTTGTTGTCACCAGTCTACCTACGTTATGGGCTAATTCTCTCAGGCTATGAAAGCATTCATGTTTTTTTTCCATGTATAAGCAAAACAAAACAATATGTCAAATGAATTGCAAAAGTAAAATTCAAACAAAATACCTTCCTCCGGTAGGTAGGAACTCCTAAAAGCTGCATTCAGCTCGGATATATCTTTGGAAGCCTAAACTCATTGCTTCTCTTGGCATTACCACAGGACGTCCCTACAGAACCATAGCTTAACATGATTAAAGCTAAATCCACTTCAGCAGGTACCTCTTATATTCTTGATCTCAGTTAGGGGCACTGTCATTCACCCAGTTGCCCGTGGTAGGTGTAACTTATTGAGGTACGATTTGTGTACGGTAAATTGTACCCATTTAAATTATATAATTTGATCAATTTTGATATATACATACCTGTAAAACCACCACCATAACCAAGATAGGAAATATTGCCATCAGCCTGAGAAGTTTTCTCATGCCACTTTGCAATCATTTCATCCTTCCTCTACCCTTGGCCCTAGGGAACCAGTGCTCTGCTTCAGTCACTATAGATTAGTTTGCATTTTCTATAATTTTGTATAAATGGATTCATAGCTGTATCAGGGTTCACTGAGAAAGAGAACTAATAGGATGGATATGTAGATAGATGCTGTATATATATCTATAGATATAGAAAAAGGTTTATTTTAAGGAATTCCTTCACATGATTATAAGGGCTCACAAGTCCAAAATATTTAGGGCAGGCCAGCACAGTGAAAACTAACGGAAGAGTCGATGTTACAGTCTTGAGTGTGAAGTCTGTGAGGCAGGCCAGCAGGCTGGAAATTCAGATAGGAGTTGATATTACAGTCTTGAGTCCAAAATCTGTAAGGCAGGCTGGAGATTCAGGCAGGGTTTCTATATTACAGTTATGAGGCAGAATTTCTTCTCTGGGAAACCTCAGTTTTTGGTCTTATGGCCTTCAACTCCTCATAACTGGATATCATGTGTTATAAATTTCTTCAGAAAGGGCTTTTATTTTCCCTCCTAAAGTGAAGACTCTCTTAAACTTTTTTTCCTGTGTTCAAGCCTTTGTTGTCTTTGAACTTCATATTGAAATATTTTTCTCATTGATGTTTTATGTATGGTGTCTTCCTTCTCCAATCCAATTCTGTAATTCTGCAAGTTATTATTCTTAACCTCAATCTATTCATGGTACTCCCTGCTGAAAAATCCTCAATTATTATCCATTTTCCAAAAACCGTCTATGTCTAGGTGACATCTTCTGATGGAATGTCCATATTATAGAATAGGGCTTAGAGAGAGAGCAAATCAGCCAGTTTTCTATATAAAGGAATGATCCCGAACTTGGAGGACTTAGACATGATAACATTCTGTTGTCATTATTTCTTTTATTAGCCTGTACTCCTTTTAGTGCCTTGTTTTTCATATTCTTCCTGGCTCCTGACCTAGACCATTGTGACATAGGAAGTATTTGTGTATATAAACCAAACCTGTTTTTTTGGTTTGGTCTGGTTTTGGACCTTTTAGGAATTAAAAAACAGTAGTGGAAATCATTGACTTGAAGAAAAGAGTAGGTAGCCAATAACTTTTTAATGCTATATTATTTTTTAAAACTCCGTTTTATATGTAGAGGGCCTAATTTGAAGAGAATATTCTGGAAGACTAAATATAGCCTTCAATTTAATTAGGAAGTAACTTGTTGAATTGTCAGTGGAAGATGTGTTGAAGAGAATGATAAGAACATCATTGAATTTTTTTGACATGTTGTATACCATGGCTATTCAGTCAGAACCTTGCTGTTTTGGTTTGAGACAGGTTTCTAGGCAGCAAGATTACATATTTTTAGGAATGTAGAAGCATGTGTTCAAATTGAGTTTGCTCTTTGTATGATTTCTATTTTATTTTTTTTAATTTATTTTTTTTAACGTTTTTTATGTATTTTTGAGACAGAGAGAGACAGAGCATGAATGGGGGAGGGGCAGAGAGAGAGGGAGACACAGAATCGGAAGCAGGCTCCAGGCTCTGAGCCATCAGCCCAGAGCCCGACGCGGGGGCTCGAACCCACGGACCGCGAGATCGTGACCTGAGCCGAAGTCGGACGCTTAACCGACTGAGCCACCCAGGCGCCCCTATGATTTCTATTTTAATGTAGGTAGCATTAATGCTCTAATAGGCATCTCATAAAACTATTTTATGACTGTTACTCTAGATCACACACCAACTAAGTATCCGGGAGATAGAGTAATTTAACCTGGAGAGTAACTGTGTGTTAGTATATTGATTTAGTGTTTACAGCTTGATGATACAGTATAGATTTCAAGTCATTCTTTAATGTTTGCTCCAACTATGCTTTGGAACTATTTTAAATTAAACCTTCTGCCTCCTGTGGTCCCATGAGGTTAGCTGTGGGCTTGTGTATCGTTACCTCCAGGAGTGAGAGTTGTTGGGGGGGTGGTGGTAAGAGATTCAAAGGTGCCTTTAGAATTTGTAATGATTCTCTTGTATTCATTAAGTAATCCGATCCTGTTGTGCTCCTATTAAAAACCTTCCAAAGGTTTCCCATTGCGTTTAGAATGAAATGCAAACACCCTTTCAGCCCTACAAGCTACTGCTGGCCTCTCAGCCTTATCCCCTGTCCCTCTTCCTCATATTAGCGTGGCTTCAGCTACTGTCCTCTGAGCCTTCAAGTTCGTTCCCTCCTCCGGCCTTTGTACTTATAGTCACCTCTGCCTGTAATCCCCTTCCTTCAGACCTTCAGATGCCTTTTTCAGTTCTCAGATCAAATGTCATCCCCTCAGAGAGATCTTTGCCAGTGTTTCCTCCTCCCCAGTCACCCTATTCGATTACACTATTTTTACTATCTCCTTAGTACTCATCACCATCCCTCTCACTGGTCGGTAATTGTCAGGAGAGTCTGCGCCTTGCTGTTTGGTTCACTCACTGCTGTATCCCCGTGCATGGAGGGAGACACATGGTGGGGACTTTGTAAGCATTCAGAGGGATGAGTGTTCCTTTTTAATTCTCCTCCCTGAAATAAAGTGTTAAGGTAAAAACAATATGCGGCTAATTCATAAGATTGTCTGTTTAAATTACTCAGTAATTGATTCATCTTTTCACTACATAGTTCAGAATTCAATTATGGTTACAAGCAGATCCTGTCTCTCGTGGCTGGGGCCAGTATGCAGATACAAGATCCTATCTTTTATTCCATTTGCCAGGTCATGATTTCTCTCAACTCTTTAAAAGAGATAGCTGAATAATAAGTTTCTTTTTTTTAAAGTTTGAAGTTTATATTTTAGAGGCTTTTTGGAAATCGCTGAAATGTCATTAAATCATGTGCCCTGGTTTTTTATTAAATTAAATTATGGATGTGGCCGGGTGGTGGATTGAGAAGATTCTGGCCTGGAGGTCAGGAGGCCCAGACTCTGGTTTTAGTTCTGACAGTAGCCAGCTCTCCACATGAGTCTTTTGGCCCTAAGTTCCCTAATTTATAAAATAATAGGGTTGACTGAAATGATCTTAAATGTTTGTCTTCTTTTGGGGCGCCTGGCTGGCTCGGTAGAGCATGAGACTCTTGATCTCGGGGTCATGAGTTCAAGCCCCACATTGGGCGTAGAGCTTACTTAACAACAACAACAAAAGCCTGTCCTCTTTTAACAGTGTGTAATTATGTAATTCCAGTCATGAACCAGTTATTTTTTTCACTTTGGGGAATTTTTTAAGTTGTATGGGTATGTGATATATATGATAGTTATCTAGATATCAGTAACCTTTTGCAAGAATGGAAAGTCAAATTTGTTTAATTTAGCAGAACATGAAAACGTCTGAAAGATTCAGAAGTAAGTGCTCTGGTTTATTTCCCTTACTTTTTTTTTTTTTTTTTTTTTTATGGTAGCAGCTGCGGTAAGAAATACTATACATGCTTTATTGGAAGTATTGATTTTAAAAGTGACAATATTTAGTATTTGCATGTATAATAAAGGTTTGTTTTTAGGATACTAGTTTTGGCCTTATCACTAAAGGCTGTCAGTCTTTTTCTTTGGAAATCACTTAAGAATTTTATAATTTGGCATAATGTGTCCTACTTCGACATACCAGTTTTACTTAAAGTTCATACACTTCTTCATTGATGTTAGATACGTAACAGTTTTGAGAAATACTGAGGAGCGACTGGGTGACTCAGTCTGTTGAGTATCCGACTCTTGGTTTCGGCTCAGGTCATGATCTCACAGTTCATGGGTTTGAGCCCTGCGCTGGGCTTCACCCTGACAGTATGGAGCCTGCTTGGGATTCTCTCTCCCTGTCTCTCTGGCCCTCCACCATGCATGCTCTCTTGTCTCTCTCTCTCTCGAAGTAAATAAACAAACTTAAAAAAAAATACTAAGAATACTGTATGTTCCAGCCTATGTTCTGTAGCTCACTGGTCCTCAGACTTTAACATGGGCATCAAAATGGACTAGATCTAGGATATGTTAAAACAGAGATTGCTGCCCCATCCCACGTTTTGATGGGGATGACGACTTGCATTTCTAACAAGTTCCCAAGTGATGCCAATGCTGTGGGTCCAAGACTCACACTTGGAAAACGCTTGCTGTAGTTTGTGAAATCATTTGTACTCAATGGTGACATCGTGGTCCAGAGGAGTCTAGGTTCCTTCTGATTGTAGAGCGATGCATCTCAACAGTCCCAAACCCCTTTCCCTCTTTGCCTTGTGGTTGTTTGATTCCCTGTTATTATATGGTAGCTCAAAACCTTTCCAGCCTCCTGGTAAGTGTGATACCTAATAAATCGTTAAATGCAGCCGGAACCCTTAACAGTGGCATGCTGCTGGTAACTTAACATTTTGGAGTGTGTGTTGAAATGGGAAAGCATGCATTGAGAGGTGATGGGCAATTTACTCTTGTCTGTTTGACAACACTGGCTTTAGAATCAAATACTTTGGCCCAGAGATTTGTTCTAGCACTTACTGGCTATTTAAGTTTGTGAAAATTATGTAACGTTTCTGAATCTTAGTTTCCTTATTTATAAAACAGGGTTGATAGTATCTGTCTTATACGATTTTCATAAGGACTTAATTACATAAGGTATGACTCAATAGTTTGGTGGTTTCATAAAAGGTCATATGTCTGTATAAATGGTCATAACTCCCATGTGGTTGTGGATGGCGTTTCTCTCAGGTAACCATGCATGTCTTGCCTTTAGGTGAGTTGCTCGCCCAACCTGCCTGAAGGAGCCTAGCCATGGGCAGTAGACGTTAGCTGTCTACTGTGTTTGCACAGATCCCACTTCTCTTACTTGTTTGGAAATGCTGTGTCTTGTTCCTGTCTAACCTGGCTCTATATCCCTGGGCACTTAACTCTGGTTTGTGGTGCCCACATCAAGCCCTTCCTGCTCTGAGGACCTGTTGCAGCCTGTTTCTCTGACTGTGATCCTCAACCGTATTCCAGGGTGATTTTATGCTCCTCTTTCTGCCTGTATATAAATACATATCCCAGTGTGTTTACAGGCATGTAGCTCCACCCCCTACCTGGGATGAGATGATTTTGTTGTTGTTGTTCATGAAAGGACCCACTCTAATCTTTAAATATGTCTTCCAAAATGTGTGTGATTTTAATTTATCAGATTTAAGGGACAGAGTTTTCTTGTGCATTTTAAGTGCCAGTTTTCAAACTGGGTGTCCATTAGACATAGAGCCCAATGAAAAAAAATCTGATTTACTATATATTCTCTTAAAAAGTACCTATAGTCACCAGATTTTAGTTAGCTTAGAATATATTGGGGAAATTTTCAACTGTGAGTTCTGTTGATTGGGGTGGAGATCCCCTAAGAAATGGTTTTGGCCTCTAACAATGTTTGGTGAGAAAGTGCCACTTCGTCCCGTCACAGATTATGCTTGGTGGCAATGTCGGGGGTTCACTGACTCTTCGTTGTTGTTCTACATTCTTTTTTTGGGACATGACCATGAATTCTCTGTTGTTCCAAGGCCTGTTGTGATGATGCGCTTTCGGCCATATTTATGATTTCATGCTTTTCAGAAACAGAAGAGATTTGTCTTTGTTATATATTTACACAAACACTTTGCTTCCTACTTCCTTTTTGGTGAATCAGTATTCATCTGGCTCAGTGGGGGTGGGGGTGGGAGTTGTCTTCTAAGCATGATTTTTGCATTTGTGAGCACGTGACAAGCCTAATATACTGGACCAAGTAGAAATCACGGAGAGAGAACGGAAGCATCATTTACAGACTACCATTTATGGAATTATGAAAAATGTATGTTAGATGTGTGGAACAAGATGCAGTTAGTAGTTTTACCTGATTGAATTAGGATATTTGAATATTGGTAGACTAATCCAGGATTGGCACACAATATTACCACCCACAAAGATATGGTTTAGTATGAAGCATTGAATAATGCATAACGGAGTTCTCCCTGCCATTTAAATATTCTTGCTTAAAGCTCTTTTATTATTGTGCAGGCATATATACAAATTTAATTTAAAAGAATTCAGCTACATTCACTCCATCTTTTGTAAAAACTGTACATGTTGTATATGTCAAAGAATTTACACATGAAGAAATTTATAAAGGTAATTTCAATGTGATTTTTGTCCTGTTCTTCACTAATTTTATCATGTATCCCTGAGTAAGATATAGCTAAGAGTAGGAGAAGAAACAGGGTAAGTACTTTTAGTGTTGTTGAAGGTGGTATAGCAGAGAGCAACGTGGTAATTTTTGACAGATTAAGATCAGATGTTTTTGGAGCAAAGTGCTATTTGCTTTTTGTACTTCCAGTGGTCTGCTTTTTGGCATCTGTGCTGGAGTAAAATGAATTTATTTGTTTTTAAAATGTTTCAAACACTTACCGTGGTTTGGGTTCATTTCAGCTCTTAGAAGCAAATAGCTTTGGTGAAAGTTTATGAGAATCTCTTAAGTAGGTTGGGGAACCGTGAAATATCATTCTTGCCCGAAGATGGAAATGGTACCCACCAATGGTTTTACTTATGGTAAAACTTGATGTGTTAGAATCAAGTTGTTTTCAGAGTTAAAAAAATAAATAAATAAAGGTAAGGTGAGTCACCTGTAGTTACTAGATTGTGATGCTACGCCCCACAAGCCTTTAGATAAATGCTGGGTTGTAATGGGTTATTGCAACAAGAAGCTATTGTACCGCACGCATGAAATGAGTATCTTTTCTGATCCATGAATACCACCATTATCAAGGGGACACTTGAAGCTTGGAGAAAGCTTTTCTTATGCGCTTTATTCTTGACGTATTTTTTTTTTCCCCTCAGAGCAGCGACAGATTTATGTTCTAGAACATAGCCTAACAACCTGTGTCTTAGTCTAATTGAATCGTCTTTCATACAGGGTAAAATGAGTGACGATAGGCATGACAGTGCCCATAACGGAAAGAAAAAGGGAATACTTATACTTGTTTTTTAGGAAACGCAGACTTCTCGGATTAGGTTAGCTCTGTCATTCCGGGGCCCGACAGCGAGTGGAATCCGGGCCACAGGGAGAAGGGGCCCCGTGCTGCACCAGCAACTTCAGATCCAGGATCCCAGTCTTCGAGGCTTTTAATCTTTAAAATGTGAGATGATGGCAAGAGTCTTGAAGCTCCTCTTATTCTCTGACTACTCTCTCCTCAGCCTAGACTCTATATAGAAGCAGACGGACAGCACGATGTCTCTAAAGAAGTGTTTCTCATTTGGGTAGTTTCGTCTCGTAGGGGACGTTTGGCAACCTCTGGAGGCATTTTTGGTTATCACACTAGGGAAGTGGCTCCCGGCATCTATCATCAGTGGACAGCTAAACATCCTACGGTATGCAAAATAGCCTCTCAAGAAAGAATTATGCACCCCAGGATGTCAGTAGTTCCATGGTTGAGAAACCTACTGCTAAAGCATCATGTCCAAGAGAGAAACTGAAGTTTCTAGTGTAATATTCTCACCCCGAAGGGTAGTTCTAAGAAAGAAAGCAGGAACAGAATTCTAATTTTTTAGTTCCTGCCTTAGAATGAGGTGGTAGAAATTGTAGGTCCTCACAGGCGTCGTGGCCCTTATCTGCAAGTTCTCGTATTTAGAAGGGAGAGAAGGTTGTGGACTCGGATAGTTCCAGTGCAGGCCGTTTGAGTGAGTGGTGCAAATTCAGACTTCTAAAGCCACCCATTTGTCTGTGTGCTAAAGAAATGAGGGAATCATCACCCCAAATACCTTATTTAGTTTGCAGAACGGTATGTAGCCTGCTTCAGTATGTGGTACATCGTTGGGTCTGCGCTTTCCTGTCATTTCATTCAGTCTCCATGTGACTTTTTCAGAGTGAATTGGATCAGAGCACAAACCTACTTTCGCTGACACTTAAATCAACGGAAGATTATAGGGATCTTTTTTTGGGATTTAGTAATTGTGGTTTCTTTTTTGACGTAGTTGCCATAATCAAGAAATTAAAGCATGGCCTGCTCAGGGCAAAATGAGTCATGAAGTCAGAAAATATATAGATATTTGTGGAAAAAAGATTAATATGACATAAGTGCTAGAGGAGGAGAGAATAATTTGAAAACTCATTATTTATAACTCGAGGCAAATAAATCAGAGTTCCAAAATTATGTTGTTATAAAACATGGGAAACCAGATAATTGGTATGTTTTTCTGTTTGATTCTCAATTTTAAAGGACTCTAATTGATGTATTGTTTATATTGTTCACTAAATACAGTGTTCAGAGGATAGGGAGGGAGTAAAGGAAGCATGTACTAACTCAAAGACGTGCACTGCTTCTCCCCCCAAACGATTATAATGCAGTGGCTGCCAATGGTGATGTCACAGTCAGTAGATAAAGAGCCATTTAAGACTGTTTGCAACCATCATTAGGACGGAGAGAATTTGTGCAAAATAGGAAGCTGTGTTAAGATTCCTACTGTGTTCCTCTGTTTTGTTGCCTTAAATGATAATGTTCTCAACATTTAATTTCTTATGTAATTTACAAATTATATTTAGTATCATCCAGGAAAAGAGAGAGTACTGTTTATAGGGGGCGAATCAGTTGCGCTGTTTGCTAGAATAGAAGCAGAAACTCGAAGCAGTACTTTGGGAGTGAGATAGGGAAAATAATCCTGGTTTCTGACTTCGCAGTGTGGCTAGTAGAGGTGGCGTTGGGCAAAACTGACCTACCTAGATTGTAAATTTTAGTACTGTTTACAGATAAGGAATATTCCCTTGGGGAAAAGAAAATGCCACGAATGTAGACTTCAGTGATATATGGGCGAGGGAGGGGGAACTTGTTTCTGGTCAGGAGGAGCCTCGCTTAAAACTAATTTTCCAAATGCCAAAGGCCTTCAGCTGTCCCCTGGACGCTGCTGTTTTGCCAAGATTTTGGCATGACTTTTCCCTGGATTGTTAACCCTTCATGATGGATTTGGAGCCTAAGTTAGAAAGGAGTCTGCAGTCTAACACTTACATTTTAGAGACAAGGAAGCCGTGCCATCATTTGGCATGGCAGAAGCAGGCAGTGCAGGGTGAAGAGTGGTAAGCAGGGAGTCTAGAGGACTAGGTAAGTTAGTCTTTGAATTGAATATTATCTCAAGAGTTTCAATCCATAGCTTAGTCCCTGGCCCATAAAAAGTGCTTAATCAGTAACTCTAATAGTTTATAGGTAATCATAGGTAAATACTTATGGGGAGATTACTATGTTCTAAGTATATCTTTTATCACCCTCCTCCTCCTCCTCCTCTTCTTCGCCGCCGCCTCCTCCTCCTCCTTCCTCCTCCTCCTCCTCCTTCCTCCTCCTCCTCCTCCCTCCTCCTCCTCCTCCTCCTCCTCCTTCTTCTCCTCCTCCTCCTCCTCCTCCTCCTCCTCCTCCCTCCTCCTCCTCCTCCTCCCTCCTCCTCCTCCTCCTCCTCCTCCCTCCTCCTCCTCCTCCTCCTTCCCCTCCTCCTCCTCCTCCTTCCCCTCCTCCTCCTCCTCCTTCCCCTCCTCCTCCTCCTCCTCCTCCTCCTCCCCCTCCTCCTCCTCCTCCTCCTCCTCCCTCCTCCTCCTCCTCCTCCTTCCCCTCCTCCTCCTCCTCCTTCCCCTCCTCCTCCTCCTCCTCCTCCTCCTCCCCCTCCTCCTCCTCCTCCCCCTCCTCCTCCTCCTCCCCCTCCTCCTCCTCCTCCTCCTCCTCCCCCTCCTCCTCCTCCTCCTCCCCCCCTCCTCCTCCTCCTTCTTCCCCTCCTCCTCCTCCCTCCTCCTCCTCCTCCTCCCTCCTCCTCCTCCTTCTTCCTCCTCCTCCTCCTTCCTCCTCCTCCTCCTTCCTCCTCCTCCTCCTCCTCCTCCTCCTCCTCCTCCTCCTCCTCCTCCCTCCTGTCTTAGATCAGGCCATCAATTTGAGAGAGACAGAGAAAGACCAAGAAATGAGAGAGAGAAGAAAACAAATACCAGTACAACAGAAAGAAAACTAAAGTACACTGGGCCAGGCTTTGTACATTTTAATTCGCTTAATCCTCATAACCACCTTGTGATTTAAAAAGTAGTATTCACATTTTATGGATGAGAAAACGGAGATTCAGAGATATTACTCAATTTATAGTAAATGATAGAGCTGGGATTTTATCCCAAGGTCTGGAGGATTCCAAAGCAAGCCTCTCTCTCTCCGTCTCTCCACCCCCCCTTTCTCTTTTTAACAGTATTCCATATCTCTGTAATTGAAGGGGTTTACCTATAGAGAAATGCCAAAATAGTGTTTGTTAAAGGATCTGTTTCAATAAAAACTTGAATTTTATTTGGAGGAGCAGATGAAAAAAAAAAGGGAAGAGTTTGGGCCAGATGTAGAGATACGTAAGAGAGAAGGTAGCATTTGGGGTAAATACAGTGAGTGCCTGGCAGTGGTGAGCCACTATAGGAGGGAAACTTCGACTTAAGATTTAGCCTGTGGATGGTGAAAGCAGGGCCACTGCATACAGATGTTTCCGCTGTGCACTGCGAAACTCTGATGCAGTCTGTGGTGGGGCTTCCTAGACTTGTGCTGTGGTCGGGGGCGGGAAGTACAGTGGCTTGCGTGGTGAACATCTAGGTGTGAGCTGTGAGGGAAGAGCAAGCGCCTGCTGTAGGAAAGAGAAAGAAATACCTGGAAGCTTATAAGAGTTACTAAACAAAACAAAAACAAAACAACTTGATTAACACTGAGCAAAGGACTTGAGTAGACATTTCTTCAAAGAAGATATACAAATGGCCACTAAACACATGAAAAAAAATGCTCAACATCAATAATCGTTAGGGAAACAAAATCAAAACACAATGAGATACCACTTCAGACTCATTAAGATGGCTACTCTAAAAAAACGCGTTGACAAGGATATGGAAAAATTGGAACCCATGTGTGCTGTTGATGGGCATGTAGAATGGTACAGTTGCTATGGAAAACAATATGGCAGTTACTCAGAAAATTAAAAATAAAATTACCATATGATCCAGCAATTCTACTTCTGAGTATATGCCCAAAAGAATGGAAAGCAGGATCTCAAAGAGATGTTCGTACAGCCACGTTCATAATGACGTTGTTCACAATAGCCAAAGATGTCTATCGATGGATGAATAGATAAACAAAATATAGTATAAACATACACTGGAATATTATTCAGCATTTAAAAAGGAAATTATGGGGCACCTGGGTGGTCCGGTCGGTTGGGCATCCGACTTCAGCTCAGGTCATGATCTCGCAGTTTGTGAGTTTGAGCCCTGCGTCGGGCTCTGTGCTGGCAGCTCAGAGCCTGGAGCCTGCTTCAGGTTCTGTGTCTCCCCCTCTCTCTGCCCCTCCCCTGCTCATGCTCTGTCTCTCTCTGTCTCTCAATAATAAATAAACGTTAAAAAAAATTTTTTTAAAGAAGGAAATTTTGACACATGCTATAACATGGTTGAACCTTGAGAACATTGTTTTCGGTTTTAGTTTTTAGTTTTCTCTTCAAGTTTTTGTTTAAGTTCCAGTTAATGCACAGTGTAATATTAGTTTCAGATTAGAATGTAGTGATTCATCACTTACATATAATACCCAGTGCTCAACACAAGTGCCCTCCTTAATACCCATTACCTATTTAACCCATTTTCCTTGACCCACCTCCCCTTCAGCAACCCTCAGTTCTCTATAGTTAAGAGTCTGTTTCCTGGTTTGCCCCCCCCCCTTCACCTGTGTCCATCTGTCTGTTTCTTAAATTCTACAAGAGTGAAATCATACGGCATCTGTCTTTCTCTGACTGATCGCTTAGCATAATGCTCTTTAGTGCCACCCAAGTTGCAAATGGCAAAATTTCATTTTTTTCTTATGGCTGAGTAATATTCCATATAGTCCATATATTGAACCTCGAGCACATTGTTTTTAGTCAAATAAGCCAGTTACAAAAGGACAAATACTGTATGGTTCCATTTATATGAGGCGCTTAGAATCATCAAATTCATAGAAAGTACAGTGGTGGCCCCCAGGGGTCGGGGGGAGGGAAGAATGTGGAGATGTGTGTGATGGGTATAGAGCTTTAGTTTGGGATGAAGAAATTCTGCAGATGGATGGCGGTAATAATTGTACAGCAACGTGAATGCACTCAGTGTCACAAAACTGAGCCCTTAGAAATGGTTAAGATGGCAAATTTTATGTTGTGCGTTTTACTGTCATTAAAAAAAATTAACTGTTCCCATAAGCTTTACTGTTGTCTTCTCTGTTTGCCAAACTTTTCATTTAAACATACATTTCTCCTCATCAATATTAAGGGGAAAAACAGTCATCTGTAATTTAAGAATGCTATTTACAAAGCAGAGGCATAAAATGTTGACTTTTCCCACAGCCACCTTTGTTAGAATTACTTTGGAAAATGGTGCCGGTGGCCTTTTGATTCACAGTCTATTCTGACTTGTTCCTACTAAATGGCCTCTTTCAGAGGTTGCATAATTGCCAGTTGTGACGAACAGGTAGTGGCATTTTTTTTTTTTTTTTTGTCCTTGTGCCTATGGATGGTTTGTGTTAAGTATATTTAGTATAAAGCCTCTTAATGATAAGATTGTAACTAGTATTTGGTCACTTAATTGAAAAAGTTGGTTAAAGCAGAACATAAAATGTTTGAAGGTTTTTTATATTTTCCTCCTGCTAGACTTGGGGGTTTGTGTGGGGGGGGTGTGGGCTACCCCTAAAAGCATCATTTTGAAGAAGGGCTCTGAGAGGAGCAAAGAGTAACAATTTCTAGTGTTATAATCCTAGGCTGACAGGTAGTTCCAGGAACTAAATCGGGAACAGAACTGTTATTTGACTTCTTGCCACAGAACCCGGTGACTAGATTTTTATCAGGTACCACCTCCCCCCACTATTTACAGTTTCTTCTCCACAAGCCTATTTTAGTATTTTATTAACTGATTCCCTTTATCGAGTCTCTACGAAGCCATCAACTTAGTTTTCATAGACATAACTTTTCCTTTTGCATTCCTGTTTCCCTGACTATGTAAATGTGAATATAATTACAATGAGCACCACAGGCTTGGTTCGAGCCCGCCACTGAGCAGGTAGGGGTAGAAAAGTTCTGTGTTCCTGGGGGACCTCACAGTGCCATGGGCTTCACTGGTGCATTCTATTAAGGAATGGAGGCTTAATGTGGTTAGTCTGGTGGGTAGGTTAAGAGGAGATTGGTTAGGAGAGCATTTTCTCTGTCCAGAGTCTTTCTCAAGTCTCCTGCTGTTGGGAGAATGTTTCTCGTTATACCAGCCCTCAGCCTTCACTCACTGCGCTCCCATCATGAACATGTCTAGTTTATGTTATTTGATATCCTAGTAACTTGCCAACGAAGAGGTTATGCCGTTCGCATTTTCTCTCTGTTTAAGGCTGTGGTCTCCTGGGCTCAGCCTAGAGGTCCTTTTATGTTCCTTTGCTTTACATTCCTTCCCTTGAATCCGTTGCTCCAGAGAACCTGAGGCAGTGTCTCTGGGAGCTGGGTCAGCTTTCATTGCCTTGGTGTTGTGTAGTTGGGCACACTTGTGTTTTCCTGTATGAGCCGGATACTGGGAGCGCAGGAAGCCAAGGTGGGAAAGCGAGGACCGGAACAGTGGGAAGAGGGAGGGATGACTTTTGTCGGAGAGGGCCAGGACGAGGCAGGGCCCACAGTGGATGTGTAATCCTCCCGTAATCACCTCGGTGAGCCTAACATGAAATCAGCCCCTCCCCTTCTCCCTTCATATTGGAATCCTGCCTTCTGGCAAAAGGTAAAAGCTTTTCCCCTTTGTGTGCTATTTATAACAGAGCATCATTTTATGTGATTCAAGTGAGCCTTCAAAAGTAGATGGGTAGTGAGAGGTAGGTAGGTTTGTTTGTTTTGTTTAACCTAGGGGCTGTTCTCGTTCAGTCTACTGTGGTGTGTCACTGTAAATTGTAATTAAAGCTTGTTACATCTTATGTGTTTAAAAACACCAATCTTAAGTTTAAAATAACCGTACCAAGCCGATGATAAGGCACAGCTTCTGTTTTTGATCCTGGATGGATAAACCTAAAACAGACAGATTTATGTGAAAGATATTCTGGATTCCAGAGAAAAGATGATTTACTCAGGGTGGCTCTTCTTTCTTCTTTCTTTTTCTTTTCTTTCTTTTCTTTTCCTTTTCTTTTCTTTCTTTTCTTTTCTTTCTTTCTTTCTTCTTCTCCTCCTCCTCCTCCTCCTCCTCCTCCTCCTCCTTCTTCTTCTTCTTCTTCTTCCTCCTCCTCCTCCTCCTCCTCCTCCTCCTCCTCCTCCTCCTCTTCCTCCTTCTCCTCCTCCTCCTCTTCCTCCTTCTTCTCCTCCTCCTCCTCCTCTTTAACCTTTTCAGGGTGTTCCCTTCAGCTGGTCATGGATATTTGCATTGTGGCCTTTTTCTGTCCCTGGAAGTGTGATCTCTGGCTTCAGAGTTGGCCTTGGCCTTCTTTCTTTTCTTTTTCTTTTCTTTCTTTTCTTTTCTTTCTTTCTTTCTTCTTCTCCTTCTCCTCCTCCTCCTCCTCCTCCTCCTCCTTCTTCTTCTTCTTCTTCTTCTTCTTCTTCTTCTTCTTCTTCTTCTTCTTCTTCTTCTTCTTCTTCCCTCCTCCTCCTCCTCCTCCTCCTCCTCCTCCTCCTCCTCCTCCTTAGCAAATTGCTCTCAATTTTTGAAATATGGTTAATCCCAATTATTCTTTATGTGGGATATAGTCATATAGAAACTTCCAGAATATCTTGGCTACTGTCACCCTCTCTTTCCTTTTGCAGTCAGTAGTTACTGTAAGTGTTCGTGAAGTACAAGCTAATGGGAATTTGGCCCTTCAGAAAAATCACAGTGCACTAAAGAATGACTTTTCTGGAGTATCTGAAATTTTACATGTCTTCCCCCCCACCTTCTGTTAGCATCTTTGTATGCAGAAACTTCATATATTTTATATTCCTTTTTACTATTTGTATTTTTATGTTTATTTCTGTGTTGTGCAAAGGGAACCAGTTCTTCCAGACCCTTCCATCTGGGTGTTAACCAATAAGGAGAGAGGAGAAAGCAGCTTTAACCAGCTATTGAGGTGGCTGGCTTTATTTCCCATCACTGGGGATGTTGATGTTGTGGCAGGGAAGCCCATAAAGCTGAATTAAGCGAAGCCACATCAAGACTTGTGTCAAGGCAATAAACCAGGCGGGGAGGGCTGCTCTGATAACACGTCAGATGAACACACGTGGGCATGTGGGAGAGGAAGATTAACTAAAAATACTTCAGGAGTCCGAACTATGCTGTGCAATTTCTTTCGTTAGTGAATATATGTAAGACTTTTTGTTCGTTGTTTTCATAGAAACAAACATAGCAGTGAACATTTCCATATTAGTAGGTGGTATTGCTATTCTGAGAGAATCACTGCTTGAAAAGTCTGAATTGGCTGTGTGTGTGTGTGTGCACGCGCACATGCGTGCACGTGTAGTTATATATCCATCAAATACAGTAAGCTGTTTTTGAGTGAAAGCAAAACAGTGCCTTCGTTTTTGAAGCACATACAAGTACATCTCGGATTTCATAAAATACTGATTTTTTACCAGAATTTTTAGGATGTTTTACAAAAGGTTTTATGCAGGCGTGAAATCGGATCCAGCTCCCTGCCGTGAAAGGTGTAAGTGCGGCAGGAAAGCCCAACACCAGGAGGGGTCCACACCCTCCACTCTAAATCAGTGTCTCTTTACTCAGCCTCAGACCTTCGGAGCCTCTGATGTCTGGTCTCTAGGTACTGTGGTCCTGCTGTCTGGCTTCTGTTCTTTTGATGCCTCAAATCCCTGATACCCATTTGGAGCATAGGTTTCTTCTTCTGTGGTTGAGGGAATTCTGACTGATGAAGGTAAGTAGTCCCAGGCTGCACTTGAGGTCAATTATGTTTATATATAATGCGTGTGCACATACATATATACAAATACAAGAAAACTAAACATGACATACAAACTCCAATGTTCTTCCTAGCAACAACCTAAATTCTCTGTTTTTTTCTCCTCTTTATTGTATTCCATATGTCATTTATTGTGGTTGTAATCTTATGTGTAAGTGCACTTATTTTCCAGCTAATTTTTTAGTAAATTCTGTATGAGGCTAGTGATTTTATGAGCTATGAGATGATAATATTAGTAGCTAGAAATAAGAGGAAAAATATTGCATGATACAGAGTCACTGCCTTCATAGTTTTTCCCAAAGAATTTGGAAAGGCAGGACTTTATAAATAAGAAAGTTATATATAGGTACACCTTACCTGTTTGGTCTCAGGCACTGTTATCAGTTGTAAACGTAACCATGAGCCAGGTAGCCTGCAAAAAAGGCCTCTGTGCATCCCAAATAGACACTGCAGAATTGAAGTAAAAGCACTTGGGGTAATTCAGAAGTAGCAGTCATAAAGTGGGAGCCAGCCAGCCTGCGCCCTCAGTAGTCCCTGAGGACATTTTTATGAATATCATTTATTATACTCTTACATATCCTTTAATAATGATGACTCAAGACCATCAAGAAAAAGTATTCACTGTTTATTTGACTTTTGACAAGGCAGGACAAATTATGGTACATTCCAAAGTATTGAGATAAACTTATTGCCAAAAGAATAAATTCTTGGACATCTATAAAGCTCAGTAATCTAGAATATAGAGTGGTGCATGTTCTCCACGTTTAGGACAGCCAAGATATTGTTACCAACTACCAGTATTTAAAATGTTCCAGAGAAAGTCCCGGGCTTAAGTGGGGCAGGAGAAGTTACCCACAGTACCTGGTGGTTTGCGGTGCGAAGAACCCGGGGCCGTGAAAAGTAGTTAGGTGGCCGTTGCCATAGTTGAGGGGCCGGTGGGGAGTTAAGGTCAAGAACTGTAGCCTGGGTGTAGATGTGGCTAACGGAGAGGAGGGGATGGTGTGCAAGAGATTCCGTGGAGCCTGCGGGGTGAAGTGGCCAGCTGGATAAGGATGGCAAGAGGAGGGAGGATTTAAAAGTGACCCCAGGTTTTGCAGTTCTTAAGTCTGGGAGCGTGTTGTCTGACGACCACAGAAACGGGACAGGTAGCTGATTCTGCAGGGAGGGAGCCTGGTTTTGTCTTCCTGGTGCTGAGGTGAGGAGCTGGTCGGAGACCTGGCCGCCTTTGGCCTTGAGAGCCTGGAGCGCTCAGAGCCTCTTCGTAGCTGTTCCCAAGACACGTGGTGACAGGCAGGCTTTCGTTGTTGCGCTTAAAAATTATTGGTTGGTTTGTAGTTCTTTTGAGTTTTGTGGAATGATTTGATTTGCTTGAAAACAAACTTTGTTCGGATAAACAGTTTTTACTTTCAAGTAAAAAGTCAGTCGTTAGACCTCCTCGTGAGCTTGGAGAGTGGGAACAGAAGCCGAGGCAGGCTTGCTGGCCTCACGTTGCTGTCAGGTCCTGGGTTTTCTGTTGAAATGTTCTGTAAAATCTCCATTCTACCCTATGATATTTATTTTAATATAATTTTTAAAATATAAAGGTATTAATAATTGCTATCAATCCAAGTTGAAGAGTTTCCTACCATGTTTCTCTTGTGGTTTTGTGTGGCTCTTTGAGGTTCTTTTTTTTTTTTTTTTTTGAAGTGAGCTCTGCACCCAACATGGGGTTTGAACTTGCAGCCCTGAGATCAAGAGTCACCTGTTCTACCTCTTGAGCCAGCAGCCAGATGCCGTTTGCTTGGCTCTTCTTGCTTCTGCATAGCTATGCTTTGCCCCTGACTGAGTTTTAAAGGGAAATACAATTTCTTGCCAGCAGTGTGACAGTCCTTTTGGTACATCATTGAATGTTCTTGCTGTGTTACTTCCATGATCTTCACGTAATTATCCTAAATTAGTAGAGCATTATGAAATTCTGTTAGGAAAGCAAGATAATACAGCTCCTATCATTGGAACTTTTTTTGTGGCTGGATTTATAATAGGATAATAGGGAATGCCTGAAGGGACTAGTTAAGACTTTGGTCTCTTTAGAAAATGATGCTTTTTATTGAAATGGCTAATTAATCACTGCGGATATTGTCATTAATCCAAGTGGTTAAGTAGGTGACCTTAAGGGAAGTCAAGTCTTCGGTGACTTGGATCAGTATCTTTAAAAAAATCTTTTTTTAACATTTTTATTTGTTTTTGAGAGATGGTGACAGAGCACAAGTGGGGGAGGGGCAGACACACACACACACACACACACACGCACACACGCACACACGCACACACGCACGCATGCACGCACGCAGAATCCAAAGCAGGCTCCAGGCTCTGAGCTGTCAGCACAGAGACCAACACGGGGCTCAAACCCACCAACTGTGAGATCATGACCTGAGCCGAAGTTGGATGGTTAACCGACTGAGCCACCCAGGCACCGGATCAATATCTTTTAAAAAAGTTACTGCCCTGCACATTAGTGAGTATACTACTTTTTTTGGATTGAGACATTTTCTTTTTCTGAATAAAGGAATTATAAAAATAACTTTTTTTCCCCTTCAGTCTGAATATAATCAGCTTAGATTCCTAGAGCGAGGGAGAAGATTTTGTTATTACAAACTTAGCACCCGTTTTTCTAATCAGAGTGATTAAATGAAACCTGTCTTTCCAGACTGCAACCTTACTTCAAATTAATGCTGCAGAAATAAGACACTACACTCAAGGGGGGTAGACTTGGAGAGTTTCCTGACTTTCAAAAGTGCTGGAGCCTGAAGACAGTTTAGAAAAGAAGTATTTTCTCAGGAATAATTTATTGAATATTTAATGATTTTTCATTGTCAGAGTAGAGCTGTATTTGTTAGCGCATATATAGTCCACAACACTGACATGAAACAGTTTATTGCTGATGTCCTTTGAGTATAAATGACTTTTCATAATTTTTTCAAGTGGCATCACTTTTTCACTTGGCAAAATAAATTCTGATTTTGTTGCCCTTTTCGGACCGACTGCTTTTGTTCTGTTCTCACTTTCTTCTGCCTCTTGCCTTTTTATCGATGTATTCTAATGCCCTCTATAAATATTGGCTTCCCAAACCTAATGCAAAGGAGCACCCACTGATGAACAAGTTACAAGAAAAAAAAAAGTCTTCCTTTTACTATCAAGCTCTGAGCTTGAATTTGTTTTTTAGTAACAACCCCAATAAGGGTTTCCTTCTTAAATTTCCCTTTATGCCCTTACCTCTCTTTCCAAAGTATAGCTTTCCCCCTGTATTTGACATTTGTGCCACACAAAGAAACACTTTTGCATTTAAGAATAAAATTTACTTGTGGAATAGAAATGAGAGCATAGTTTGATTAGAAAATCTGTGTAAGATTTATCCGGTGAATGTAGATTGCAGGGGGGTACTTGTCATGACCTTCAAGTCACCTAGATATTTACATAGAAAAATCAGTTGTGAAAAGTTTTTTAATAACGTAGACGGGATTTTGTGTATTAAGAAATACAGCTCTCAGACACTTTGAAGGGACTTTCTTTTTTTTTTTTTTTTAATTTTTTTTTTAACGTTTATTTATTTTTGGGACAGAGAGAGACAGAGCATGAACGGAGGAGGGGCAGAGAGAGAGGGAGACACAGAATCGGAAACAGGCTCCAGGCTCTGAGCCATCAGCCCAGAGCCTGACGTGGGGCTCGAACTCCCGGACCGCGAGATCGTGACCTGGCTGAAGTCGGACGCTTAACCGACTGCGCCACCCAGGCGCCCCTTGAAGGGACTTTCTAACAGCAGTGAGCACATATAAGAAAGTGGGTGCGCTTTAAGATTTCTCCTCTATGACACAGAGATATTAACCTCTGCTTGCTACATAGTGTTGATGGCAAATCACCTTCATTCATTAAGTACTGTGGATGAGGAGATGTGCAAGACAAGCCCTGGAGAGCATTCCTGAGGCGATGTCTCGGCCAAGCTTTGTAAGATGAGAGGGAAAGTTAATCTGGTGAAGGAGGTAAGGAAGAACTTTCTAAGCAGAGGGACATCAGTGACACGTGCAAGCATGTCAGTGTATTTGGGGTCCTGCAGGTGGCTCTAATGTGACTAGTGGAATGGAAAGTTACCCTAGAATGTGCAGAAAGACGAGCTTGCAAAAGTCCGTAGGGACAGGGTCCTGAAGAACTTGCTCTGTCATTGCTAGTTTAGATGAGGCACCACTGTCCAGTGTTGGATGTCCAGCATGGCTCTGGGTTGGATCCTGGCTTTATCTACTCCTAACCTGCTGTGACCTGGGACAACTCTCTTGATCTCCGTTGCCCCATCAGCAAATTGGAGTTAATAATTGTACCTAGCTCATAGGAGTGTTATGATGATTAAATTAGGTCAGTGCTTGAGAGCGTTGAGAGTGCGTGCTCAATAAATGCCAGTTCCTGTTGTTGATGATGGTGTGGTGGTGATGTAATTATTGTTACTGTCCTCTAAAGGCTGTAAGGGAATCATTAAAGGGCATCGGCCAGGAGAGTAATTGATGACGTTAGCAGAGTGGCGGGATGAGGTATACTGGAGTAAGACGGGTCACAGTCTTTCATCTAGGAAAACAGAATGAGGGCCTGAACTTGAAGCAGTTGGCAGGGGTAGTGGAGGGAGGGAAGGATGGAGTAGAGAGATTAAGAGTGGAGACTTGGCTAGTGATAGATTCGATACGGAGAAAAAAACCAGTGTGTCCAGACAAACTAGCTGGCTTAAGGTTTGAGTAACAAATGGGGGAAGCCAGAGAGAAAATATATGAGGAGGAACAGTTTTTAGGAGATGAGATGATGAGTTTAATTTGGGGCCTGTTGGCCTACTGTTGGGTCTTAGTTTCTCTTGTGTCCAATCCTGTATCAAACGTAAGTTTTACAAGTTTTGGTTTCCTGATATGGATGAGTCTCTGTTTTGCTGTCCACATGCATAGGGACCTTTGCCATAACGCACTAGTCTGTTTTCCTGAAAGATAGGTTTTGTTAAAGAAATTCTATTTTAATTTTTTTTTTTTTTTTTTTTTTTGAGAGCATGCTTGCATGCTTGTGAGTGAGGGGGAGAGAGAGAGAGAGAGAGACAGAGGGAGAGAGAGAATCTTATGCAGGCTCCATACCCAGTGAGGAGCCCAGTACGGGCTCGATCTCATGACTGTGAGATCATGACCTGAGCTGAAATTGAGAGATGCTTAACCAGCTGAGCCACCCAGGTACCCCCTGTTAAAGAAATTCTAAATCAGCACTTTTATCCTGGGGATAAAAGTGGCTCTCTTTAAGCCTTTTGGAACTTTGGGAGAAAGGTCATAAATACACAAGCATATGTTTTTGTGGATAGTTCCATTATTACCATTTTAATCTACAATTAGCAATTTAAAGTACTAATTTTTTACACAGATCACTTAGATTTTATTTATTTATTTAGCTTTATTGTTGGTGACAAAAAAAAGGATGAAGTACTCAAAACTGGCCCTTGTTTTGTTTTTGGGTTTGTTTTTTTAAAAATAATATTGAAAGGGGAGTCTGTAGGCCTGGGTTCGTGGTGCTGGGGAGAATTAGTTTCTTAATGAGTATCCCTCATTTTACTAACATAAAACCACATTAGGGATTAAGTGGGTGGAGTAGAAAACAAAATGCTTCTCTGGACAACAGAGTAGAGAAAATGGAAATCAGGGACCTTACGCTACATAGCCCCCCAACTTCTTCATTATCTACCAGTTCCAGTTTATTTTGGAATCTGACTTTATAGGGGCACCTGGGTGGCTCAGTCGGTTGAGCATCCGACTTCAGCTCAGGTCATGATCTCATGGTTCATGGGTTTGGCCCCGTGTCAGGCTCTGTGCTGAGAGCTTGGAGCCTGGAGCCTGCTTCGGGTTCTGTGTCTCCCTCTCTCTCTGCCCTAACCCCACTCATGCTCGCTTGCTCTCTCTCTCTCAAAAACAAATAAACCTTAAAAAAAAATTATATTACTTTCAGGCAGGGGTTGGCAAATTTTTTCTGCTTAGGGCCGAACAGGAAATATTTCAGGCATTGCAGGTCATACAGATCTACTGCATATTCTTACTTGTTTTATTTGTTTCTTACAACTCTTTAAAATTCCACTTTAAAAATTTAAGGACCACTCTTAGCTCACTGACCATACAAAAACAGGCCACAGGCTAGACTTGGCCATTGGGCACTAGTTTGCTGACCTCTGCTTCAAAGAAGCTTTTTTAGTTGAGCCCTGTGATCTCCTGAAATAAATGTAAGTTTGTCTTCCGTTCCTTCCTCTGGAAGGTATAGAATCCCCTTCTCCTGCCAGTGTCTTGTTTCTCCTCCCTACTCAGACTTTTAGTATGGCCTGTCTGCCTCTTCCTTGCTAAGTTCCCCCTCTCACCCCTCACTGCCCCGTATTGCCCTGTTGCCTAGATTATTGTAGTAATTGCCTGCCCGGAGGTTTCTCTGTTTCCAGTCTGTTAGTGGTCTCAGATGTCCTATACATGGCAGTTAAAATAATGTTCTGGAGATACAGTTATACTGTGTCATCTTTCACTGAAGGTGTGTTAATTTCTTATACGAGCTGAAACTCGTCCTTCTTTGAAAGGTTACCAAGCTTCTCATACATGGAGCATTTTTCCTATTTCCTATGTGAGCCCATGATTTATTTATTTATTTATTAAAAAAATTTTTTTTAAGCTTTATTTATTTTTGAGAGAGAGAGACATATAGCATGAGTGGGGGGAGGAACAGAGAGAGAGGGAGACACAGAATCCAAAGCAGGCTCCAGGCTCTGAGCTGTCAGCACAGAGCCGGACGAGGGGCTCGAACTCACGGACCGCGAGATCATGACCTGAGCTGAAGTCGGACGCTCAACCGGCTGAGCCACCCAGGTGCCCCTGTGAGCCTACAATTTATAAAGCAGGTTATATCTTGTGACTACTTTCTGGACAGACCTAAAATTGTTGATCAGAATGGGTTTTGTTGAAATACACTGTTAAAAGTAAATTCCAAGTCTGTAAGACTTACAGGTAGTGTTCAGAGGCTCTTAATGATAATAGAAATGTGAAGTGTCAGTCTCTACATTTTATAGGTATATTGGCAACAAACTAATGAGGAAGGTAACTGTTGTTTTTACCATTTTACAGGGAGGACACTGAGACTGAGGTCAACAGAGTGACGGAGTTAGGACCCAAACCTAGGCTGTCTGGCACCAGAAGTTATGTTTTTGAACCATGGTGCTATATTGCTTCCACAATGAATTAATAGCTCAAAGAAAGACTTTGAACCTAGTAGAGGAAAGGAAGGAATCGTTCAAACATAGCTTTAACCTTCATCCCTTTCCCTGCCAAGGTCCCAGGTCTCTTTGTATTTTGCTGTTTTGCCAGATAGTTTATGAACTTGGCTGAACTTTATAGATGGAATTATTTGAACATCTGAAATAGGGAAGAGTTGAAGGTTATCAGAATAGAAAAAGTACGCTCCTTTCCTGGAGCACAGTCAGGTGCCTTTACATAGAATATGCCAGGGACTCTCTCCATAGGCAAAGAGAAGAGAAAGCATTTGAACATGATTATTCATTGTGAAAATTTGTTAAAAACATCAACAAAGCACAGTTTTGGTCAGCCATCTGCTGGAAGATAGAAATGAACTTGTTAAGAATTTGCAGTTGTCTCAGAAAACTGTTGATTACTGTTTTGTTTTTGGATTGCATATTGTCATCTGGATTGTTAATTGCTCGGGAAGAGAAATTCTATTTTCTGTTTCTTTTGCAATCCATGCCTAAATTGTCCTTTCTTAGAATTCTGTACGTAGGCAAGTGATCTATGAATGTTGGCCAAGTGAGATACAGATATTTGACCTTATTGAACAGTAGTTAACTTTGATCTTTACTCATTTGTTTCAGTTAAAGCCTCAGATACTTAGAGAGAACTGATAAATAAAATTCTTTCTAGTCTGTTTAAGAATATTCTTTTGTAACTAAGACACTTTTATCATAGTGAAACGGATCTTTTTTATTTTAAAACTTTTTTTATATTAGAGAGAAATAGTATGTGAGCAGGGGAGGGGCAGAGAGAGATGGAGACAGAATCTGAAGCAGGCTCCAGGCTCTGAGCTGTCAGCACAGAGCCCAGTGTGGGGCCCAAACCCATGAGCTATGAGATCACGACCTGGGCCAAAGTCAGACACTTAACCTACTGAGCCACCCAGGTGCCCCCATAGTAAAACGGATCTTCAGTATTAGCCAGTGATTCACTGTTACAACTGTTTTTTTGATATTTATTTTTGAGAGAGAGAGAGAGAGAGAGAGAGCAGGGGAGAAGTAGAGAGAGAGGGAGAGAGAGAATCCCAAGCGGGCTCTGCGCCCTCAGCGCAGAGCCCAATGTAGGGCTCGAACTCCCGAACCGTGAGATCATGACCTGAGCCGAAACCAAGAGTCGGCTGCTTGACCGACTGAGCCACCCAGGCACACCCTCACTGTTATAACTTTATTGGGGCCACTATGTGGAAGCATTGAACAACTTCTCTACTGCAGGTTCTCAGGATACAACCAAGAATAAAACAAAGATCTGTGTCTCGTAAAGTGTATGTTCTAGTGGAGAGAAAAGGTAAGAGGCATAATGCAGAAAGAAGTCAGTTATGTAATATAGTAAGTGATAGGACAGGGTAAGGGGGTGCCAGCATACTGGGAGGAGACAGGCTCTGGTATTATACATGGGGGGTGGTTAGGGCAGGCCTTTACTGTAGTTTGAGGAGACTTGAAGGAAATGAGGGAACAAGCCAAGTGGTTAATTAACTGCAATGCTTGTCACTTCCTCTAATCTTATTACCACCCTTCAGCTTGCTGTGGACAGACCATGATGAATTTGAGTCCCTATTTTATTCCACCGGTTACAACCTGTGATGGTTTATTTAGCGCACATTGTGGAATTTTGACATAGCTTATTCTGCCCTTTGCCACCATAATCAGAGCAAATACATGAAGGCTTTAGATTTTGTGTTGCATAAATGTTAATTTATTTGGGTCAGCTCTATATTTTGTGGTTTGATTATTTGTAGCAAGGGCAGTCTTCATGTTTTAAAACTTGCTCTGAAGATATTTATATTAGATGGGTACATGGTGGTCTCAACTTTTTTTTTTTTTTTTTTTTTTGCCTCTAGGGCTGATCTACTCGTAGTGCAAACAGACCCTCACCCTTAATGTCTTCCATTACATGCAGTTAAGATGACTCCCACGAGGGAGGTGAAGTGAGGGTGGCTGAAGAATGGAGGCACTCCTCCAGGGGGTCATAGAAAAGAGGGGAATGACCATCTCGGTTGTGATACTTGCCTTGGTTCTCATTGTTTTATTGCATTGAGAGTTTGTCTTAACTGCTTGTGATCCTAATAATAACTTATTGAGTGAGGGACTTACTTTCTCGAGTGCCTTGGAGGTATTAGGTGCTGACCGGGCTTCTCAAGGTCCCTACATTCTTTGCCTGACTTAGTGAGTTTTTGTAAACATTCACAACCTCAATCCTTAGGGGTGAGGCTCTCTTGTCACTGCTGGTGGTAGACTTACCAATGGAGAGAAATTCAGCTGAAGTTTTTTTATGAAGTTTCTTTTTACTGTCTGCTTTCACTTAACTGGAAATAGCCCTTCTTGGTATTTGTGCACATTAAGTTGCGAGTTGAATTAATAGTAATTTCTAATGTAATTATCCAGAGCAATTCATTCTTAATGGGGGGGTTTGCCAAGGTGACATTTTTTTTTTTTAATGTTTATTTATTTTTGAGAGAGAGAGAGAAAGACAGAGTGTGAGCAGGGGAGGGGCAGAGAGAGGGAGACACAGAATCCGAAGCAAGCTCCAAGCTCTGAGCTGTCAGCACAGAGCCCGACGTGGGGCTCGAACTCACGAACTGTGAGATCATGACCTGAGCCGAAGTCAGATGTTTAACCGACTGAGCCACCCAGGCACCCCGCCAAGGTGACATGTTTTACGTGGAAGGTGTGGTTTGGAGCTAAAGAGATGCATCAAGCATGGACTGTTTTTATATAACATACAACTGCAATACCAAAATTAGTCAGTGCTGCAGTGGAGACAAACATGTCAAAAAGTAATTATAAAGGACTTGGGTAATTTAGTGTTTGGGATCAGCTCCTGGGGTGATCTTAATGTTTATGTTAAAAATTGGATCCCAGGTCCCTGGAGTTGGATGGCCTGTACGGTCTATTGTAAAACTGCTGAATGAGCCAGGAGGACTGTGTTCTGGTTCTCATGTTTCTAGAACAATTAGTAAAAGAACATATTACGCCTTGTATCAGTGATGATCATATTTACTAAACTTAAGAGCTTAGTAAATTTCAAAATATTTGTGTAAGTTTTATACCCAGATTTAAAAAATTGTCAGCACTATACTTTGTAAAATAAGTTATTTCTAAATTATGTTATTGCTCGTTTTGCTCATAGCTGACTGTGGGGAGGGATACTTCTCTGCAGGTGTGCTCAGATCTCTCTAGTTATGATAGCTTGATGTCTAGTAAAAAGTTCACTTTATTGAATGCTTTCTGTGATGCCTGACATTGTTCTAAGCGCTTTACATTAGTCTTACCCTCACAACAATCTGGTTTCATATAATCTTCCTTTCACATCTGTGGAAATTCTCAGGGAGGTTAAGGGTATTCATTCATTGATTCATGAACTGTGTTTTGAGTGCCAGGCATCGTTCTAGGTGCTGTGGATAAGGCACCGGCAAAACCATTAGAAACAAAGCCGGGCAACAACAACAGATCTACCGCTAGGGGGTTGTTAAGGAACTTGTTTGTCCGGCTCCTAAAGGACAGAGCTGGGGTTTGGACTTCCACAGCCTGACCCCACAGCCCATACTCTTCATCACTGAGCTGTGTGGGTGTCCTGCTTGTTTTTATGTCCATAGTTTCCCCTTTTTCTTACCAAGTCGTAGGCATTTACCTTCTGTCTCATCAGCCTTTAGCATCTCAACACATTTTCTCACCTACTTCTTATCTTCCCCACATCCCATCATTTATATTTACCTTTCATGTCATGTCCACATTCACGTACCACGAAGCTGTCATTCCTGGTCTCCGGGAACACTGTTACCTTTGTGTTGTTTTGCTGAATGTCTGTACCGTTTATATTTTTACTTGCTCTCTTTCCCCTCTCCCCATCTTCTTTCACGTCTTTTCCTTTTCACCTTCCGTTTCGTTCATTCCCCCGACTACCTTCCTTCATGGACCAGTGTGTTCACTAGCACCCAGGGGCAGAGGAAGTTTGGGGGAGGGAGCAGAGGGGAGGTGAACTACCCCTTCTTCCCATTGTTGGTTGGAAGAGAGGCCAGAGAAAAGAAGGGTAAACTCAGCACTGGTTGGGGAAGGGACAGACTACGTGCCCGTGCCCAGGGAGAGAGGGAGAGTGGCACATTGAAGAGCTGAATCAGATCAGCACAACTGCAGAGCCAACCCAGGAGGCAAATGAGAACAAACCCCAAGTCTCCTTAAGGGGCTGGGCGGAGGGGGGGTTGGGGGCGGCATTGAGGAAGGGAGTAGATTAAATGCCATGGAGGGGAAAGAGCACAGTGGAGCCTGAACAAGTGGGGATGAACCCTCTCCCAAAGAGAATATGACTTCATGAATCTTGATGATCGAAGCTGGTTTAGGCATTGCGGTTACAGTAGATGTGGCTCTAGAACATCTCACTGCTATGTGGAATCGGTGGAGAGAGGTAGCAAGACAGACTACAAAATGCAGCTGAATCAAAATCACTTGACTTCTCATCTACTAATTAGGGCTAAATATCTTAGCTAAAATACACTTAAATACTGGTTGAATTAAAAGGAATTTGGTCTCATTCTATAATTTTTTTTTTTTTTTAAATGCACACATGCCTTTTGGCTTCTATCTTTCCACTGTGCTGCTAGGCACTACAAGTGTGGAAATGAATGAGACTGTGCCCTCTGTAGTCACTTGGAACTTAGTTGGGCAGCTTCTAAGGTTGTCTGAGGAATATAAACTAGGTAGAAACCTACTAATTATGCCTTTTGGATGGGAGAGTTCAGACTGATAAAGTTCAAATGAAAAACTGAATTGGGGTAGGGGTTTGGGACTGTCCTCTCAGGCAGGGAGAATAGCAGGAATGAAGGCAGGGCAGTGTGGACAGATAAGTGTGGAGGGGAGCCTAGTGAGGGCTGGGTGTCTGGTGAGTGGCAGAAGATGAATTGGCAGAATAGCCTGGAAAATCAAGAAGGCATGCTGCCTATGCCTTAATCACTTATACTTTTGTTTTTATGTATTTTATGCCTTAAAATAGTCTCTCTTAAATGAAGTCAGACTTAAAAATAATCTCAAAACGTTTAGTGCTGGAAGAGTATGCTCTCTGGGTATATTAAGGGTTCATATTGGTGTTAACACTTGGTATATGCTAGAAATTAATTTTTTTTTGTTGGAAAATTTGTGAAGGGCCTGAGCAACCTGTTTGCTTTCCCTTCCAATTTTTTATTTAAATTCTAGCTAGTTAACATACAGTGCAACATCGGTTTCAGGAGTAGAATTCAGTGATTCATCGATTACAACACCCAGTGCTCATCACAAGTGCCCTCCTTCATACCTACCCGTCACCCATCTAGCCCCTCGCCCACCCGCCTCATCCCATCAACCCTCAGTTCTCTGTCTTTAAGAGTCTCTCATGGTTTTTTTTTTTTCCCTCCCTTGCCCCAACCCTCCATATGTTCACCTGTTTTGTTTCTTAAACTCCATATATGAGTGAAATCATGTGGTATTTGCCTGTTTCTGACTGACTTTCTTCGTTTAGCATGATGCACTCTAGCTCCATCCACGTCATTGCAAACTTGGCGAGATAGAAATTTTAATTTAAATATTTGCTCGTTAGCTTTCAAAATCAAATTGCTTTTTTAAAAAAGTAAATCTTTTACTGAAATACACATTCAAAAAGCGGCACAAATCTTAATCACCAAGTTACTAGTTACTACCTTTACCCTCTGCCTTTAAAATAACCACTCTCCTGATTTCTAACAATGTCAGCTAATCTTTCCTGTTTTGGACTGCGTATAAATAGAATTGTATCATTGTAGTTCTTTTTTTTTTTTTTTTTTTTTTAATGCTTATTTGTTTTTGAGAGGGAGAGAGACAGAGTGTGAGCAGGGGAGGGGCAGAGAGAGAGAGAGAGGGAGACACAGAATCCGAACTGGGCTCCAGGCTCCAAGCTGTCAACACAGAGCCTGACGTGGGCCTCGAACTCATGAACCAGAGCCAAAGTTGGACGCTCAACCGACTGAGCCACCCAGGCACCCCTGTATCATTGTAATTCTAAATTGCATTTCCCAATAACTGGGTTGAGCACCTTGCATATGTTTATTGGCTCTGTAAATATATGTGTGTATGTGGGAGAGAAAGATGGGGGGAGGGTCAGTTTTTTACTGGGCTGTCTCCTTAAAACACTTATTTTCACTAATTTGTAGAGTTTTTTTTTATATATATATTCTGAATATGAGTCCTTACTTAGCTACTCATATGTGTTGCAGATACCTTTTTTCCCATTCTGTGGCTTGCTTCTTTCACTCTTAATGTTGTCTTTTGATGGCAGACATTCTTAGTTTTAATGTATTCCAACATGTCTACCTTTTCCTTACAATGATCCCTTTTTGTGTCCTACTGAAATCTTTGTCTATGTTAAGGTAATGTCGATATTCTCCTATGCTAATATCTACTTACAGTGTGAGATAGAGGTCAAGATCCCCCCCCCCCTTCCTTTTATCCATTTGGATAGCTAGACATGCGTTTTTGTTTTTAAGTTTTAAATCATTGGAAATAAAGTATTTCAAAATGTTTTATCTAATTCAGTCTCCTCTGAAAATAGTTTTAAGTGGGTTAAAAATGTTCTCTTAATACAAATAGTGATTGTTCTGTTTGTCCTGTTTCTGATAGTCTATAATATCCTAAATTGCGAACAAAATGGCTTTTTCGCCTGCCCATCTGCTTTTCTTCATCTATCCATAGAGAAAACAAAACAAAAACTCAAGCTCAAGAGTTTTATATACATCTTTGCCCTCAGAAGGACATGTCGTTTTGTTGAACACAAGAAGTATCTCTTACACTTTTTGAGGTAGTCATTAGGTGTGTCTATGCCTATAGAGATGAATGGAGGATTGGTAGATAAAATTTAGGTAAGTCAATCAAGAAAACCAGTAATTTCTATTACGTGACTCCTTTCTATTTCTTTCTAGACTGATTTTTTTTTTTTTAGTAATTCCGAAGTGAATTTATTGATAGACTCAGAAGGAAAGGAAATCTTGTATGTTATTCCTTCCCATTATGTATTATTTATACTTTTTCCTTTCCCCTGCTTTCCCCATTTTTAGGCATAACACATAAAATGATCATAGCAGTGGGACTGGTGAGCAAATATATTATACTTTCAAAATAGCTTATTATTTAGTTAGTTGACTCTTTTTTGTAGTTGTTATTTGTATTGGTTCCAAGATTTTGAGAGAACCCCTTTCTTCTGAAAGATGATAATACTTCTGAGGCAAACATACTGTAGGGAAATAAAAAGATGATAAATAGTAATTCTGTCCTGTATTATGTATACACTAATTCTGTCTGTAGTTAGACTATCTAAATGTTGTTTACAATGTTGAAATTATATCTTTGCAGATTAGTTTAACATTTGTTTTGAAATCCATAATTTCCTATTTATCTAAACAGAACTTTGCCCTCAGATCTTAGTGTGAGATTATATTCTTTAACTCTAAAGCTCTTAAGTACAGTTTTATTTTCCCTATAAATTTGTTTGGGATTATCTGAACTGAAGTGTTGTCTAAAAGAGATAAGATAAAGAGAATCAGAACCTGTTTGGGGAAATGCCAGGAAATGCTCAGTTCATCAGGAATTAATTCAAATCAGTATGTTATTTATCCAAAAGTAGTCAGCTTGTAGTTTCAAATCCTTTTCACACAAAAAGCTGCCCTTGTTCCTTTTCATAATGAAATCTGGTTTATTATAAGATGAATGTATTAATTAGGTTTTCCATTTTCAAGTTAATAATCTTTAGGGATTATTGTATGCAACCACGAAATAATTTTCTTTTTTATCATTTAAAGGAAACTCTCACATCTTTGGCCAACAAATATATGCTAATATAACATTATTGGCAAAATATGAGGTGGTGATGAGTCCTTATTAATCATAATCCATCTTAGTTTGTCTTGGAAGTTATATTTTCCATGAATTGTATTTACCCTGAAACTCAAGGACACCAAATAAAGGGACTAGGCTAAAATTTTAGGTCTATTTCAGTTGTGTGTATTGAGCAGTTAGTTCTTCTAAGGCTTATGATTTCTGGGGCAGAAGCATAAACAAGAAGATACCATTTTGTACACATAGTTTGCAGACAAACCTAGAGCCAAGGCATTTGTATCTTTGGATAACTCTGAGGTGAGAATTCAGAAATAATTGATTCAGTGGTGTCTTCCCGAGTCCTCCTCCGCGGTGTGCGAGGAAGGGAGTGGGGGAGTCCGGAGTGGTGAAGAGGGGTCCAGTTGTGCGATGATGACACGCTAGCTTGGCTCTGGCCTGCATTCACTTGGAGAGGTGAGAAGTGTTTTGTTCTCCTGTTGGGACTGGAGACATCCATCTCCCCTTCCACTTGCACCTACAAACTGAAGGCCTCAAATAAAACTGAAGATGTAAATAAGCAGAGGCCGATAGACAAGAGCTGGATGAATGAGAAACATTTATTTCTTCTCAACTTGGGGTAAAAAAGGTAGTCCTACGGCTAAAAAGTTAATAATGCTTTTCACTCCCTGAAGGAGTTTGTCACCATTAACAATGATAAATACAGAAATTGAAGGGTGGTTTTGGCATAAGAAATGCATGGTTTTTGGTCATATTTGTAGTCTCTTAGTTTATACTTGGTTGTCGTTGATCACTGCAGTCTATAATTTTGTATCCATAACTAGTAATTAGTTTTTCTTTGCTCCTAAAAATACAAAAAGGTTTAAATTTGCCATTTTGTGTATGAAGGACAAGTTATGTACAGTCCATCAGCTAAATGTTCTTCTTTCTTTTCTATCCAGTTTTTTATTAGAAAATACAATATGTAAATTGAATTTTTCTCATCATTGGAAGTGATTTCTTATTTTCTTATTTCCAGTCAATTTGTGTAGACAATGTCTACTGTGTGTTTGTCATTGACCTAGGCCCTCTGAGAATATAATATAGGTGAATGGCATGATTCTTGCTCCTGAACTAACAGAAGATAAGAAAGTTAATAATTTTAACATTGTATGAAGTATGTTTTAAGTATGAAGTGTATGTAGAGTGTAACGGGAAGACAGATGAGAGAGAAATTAATTTGATAGACAAAAAAGGCAGAAATGTGAGATATTTAAGCAGGGCCTGAAGGATGGACAAAGAATTGGTTTTCTGATTTAAATACAGATGTTAAGACAATAAGTGTTTTGTTAGAATTATGTAGGCTGAATTCCATTACAACAAATAAAACAAATCTGAAAAACTCCTCTCCCCTCAAATTTCCAAATTCTTGTCTGTAGTCTTCTTAGATTAAAAGCTATTCTGTTAAATAAAGAAGTTGAAATAATTCTTAGTAAGGTTTTCATAAAAAGAATTGACTGGGCTTGAGACAGCTTTGAAAATATCTGGTTCTAGTAGTGATCCATTTTAAGAAATTTTAAAGAAATTTTGGTGTGATTTTAAGAAATCCATGGGGTGCCTGGGTGGCTCAGTTGGTTAAGCATCAACTTTGCCTTAGGTCATGACCTTGTGGTTCAGTTTCAAGCCCCACATGGGTCTCTGCTATCAGCACAGAGCCTGCTTCAGATCCTCTGTCTCCCTCTCTCTCTGCACCTACCCCCATTGTGTGCTCTCTCTCTCTCTCAAAAATAAAGATTTTTTGAAAAATTCATGCTTTCTCTGAAAATAAGTTATTAATTCATTTTCAGATTTCTGTTTACCTTGCGTGTAAGGTATGTGTATGTGGGTTCTCTTACGATTGATTCTATTGGCTTGGAACTTTTTTTTCCTATTTAATAGCTGCCAGGCTTTATCTGGCACGTGTAATGTAATCTACAGAGTCATTCTATGTGATATAATTTTTAATTTTTACTCATTGGTAATTAGTGAATTAATTTTGTTAGTGTTAAGAGCCAAGCTAAGAATAAATGCCATTTAAAACTGCTTATAATTGTTAATATGAAAGGCTCCAAATTCCAAATGTGAAACCCAGAATTAATATAGAAGTTTTTACGTGGTTAGTCTGAGAAGTTAGTGATTTTAGAGTAGAGGGAGGAAGGCTGAACAGAAAGAACCAGAGATAATATTTGGGGGTTCAGATGCCTTAAGAAAAGGAAGCCTGTGTGACTGGGGGCATGACCAGGGCAAGTGAGAGGCTGGTGTGTCTTAGAGAGTCAGGAGAGGGCCAGGTCAATAGAAATTGCTAGGCTATCACGGACTTGGGCTTTTGCAGCCTTAGTCATTGAAGGCTTTTGAGCAGAGGAATATTATTCCAGGTGCTGTGTTGATAGCAGACTAGTGTGAGGCAAGGACAGAAGCAGGAAGACCAGCTCGCAGGCTATGGCAGAAATCCTTGAAAGACATGAGCGTAATACATCTGGTGTAGATGGAAGTGAGGTTGATACGTGGTTTGAGTTCTGGATATATCTTAAAGATAGGGCAGAGGTGGAGCTTGGATTGGATCTGGGGTGTGTAAGAGAGAAGAGTCCAGGAATACACCACGGGTTTTTACCCGGGATACCTACTGGATGGAATCGCCTTTCCCAAAGATAGATTAATCTTGGAGAAGTGGGAGAAGACATTCAGGTGGATATATGGAGTAGACAGCTGGACAAAGGAAATGAGAGTTAGAGGCAGGAAGACTGGGCTGGATATAAACATTTGGGAAGTTACCAGTCTGATGTGATGAGCCCATTCTTTGGATTCCATCCATGCATGCAATCATGTAATCGTCACCCTAATTATATGCAAACTTGTTAATAGTTCTCTAATGCTAAGTACTTTTCTAAAATAATCATGTTTGTTTGGAATCAGTATCTCATGTGATTCCCCAGTACCTTGTACTTTTTCTGTCATGGTTTCTATCAAAGTATGTTGTACTTTCCTGGTTATCTTACTAGACTGTAAGGTTTTTGAGGGCTGGAACCTGATGTCTCGTATGCCCACTACAGTGTATAGAGATGCTTATGTAGATCATACAAAACTCCATTTACTATGAATTGAAATTTAGTAGGACTGGATTATAAGTGTAACTAAATTTGCATTTTTAAGAATATATATGTTACATGAAAGCTAGAAACCACCACCTTTCCATTTTTACACAAAACTTTGTTGCCGCAAACAAAAAAAAATAACTAAATTTTCCTTCCTTTTCTTTATTTTCTCCCTGAGGGGATTACCTTTAGGGAGACAAGGCCTAAGTGATATCAGTGGAAATTAAGTTATAACCATGTAACTTTTTTTTTTTTTTTTAAGTAGGCTCCACACTCAACGTGGGGCTTGAACTCACAACCCTGATCAAGAGTCATGTGCTCTACCAACTGAGCCAGCCCATCACCATGTAAATTTTCAAAGGACTTAAAGTCATTAATTTGAGAGAAGCTCAAAATAGCTCTACTATGATTATCTTTTTCTGTCCGAAGTTGGGTATTTCTGAAGACATACACAGGGGTAAACATCGGAAAGGTTATAAAAATGAAAATGTCATGTTTTTCTTTCTAACATTAACTTTGACTCCTAACCATGATCCTTAATTATCATGCCACAGTTTGATGAGTAGGAAGGAACATTCTTCTGATCTTTAAAAATTTGCTTGATTTTAGCAGATTGCACATGGGAATGATTAATACATTCAAAAGACACAGCTCGTGCAGTCCTCTGACCTCTTACAGAAGAAAATAGCACCAGTAACAGGTATAATAACACTGAAGGCACTATCACCATTATTTACAAAAATAGGGAGCATTAAGGAGCTACTCTGTATACAGCTGGGAAAAAGTATCTGAGGAATAGTTAATGTGTAAATCACAGAAAGCTCTAGGACCTTGTACCAAGAAAGACCCTTAATAATCAGGTAATCAGTTTGTGTGTGTGTGTGTGTGTGTGTGTGTGTGTGTGTGTGTGTGTGTGTGTTCGTTCGTTCCCCTCTTTATTAGGAGTTGGATTGGGGGAAAGATGGGATTTAAGACCATTGAGGACACAGTTTGTTAACCAGTGATCTAATCTGATTTTCCCATTTTCTGTCCCCATTTGAGAGATAAAGGCCTAGCAAAGTAAAATGACCTCTCTCAAGTCATAGAGCTAGTTAGTGGCAAAGCCAGGTCTAGAATTCAGGATCTGACTTTCAGTTTAATCCTGCCTTAATTCTCATTTTAGACTTCAATGTTAATATGTTCTTTAAAGTAATATCAATGTATTTATCATTAGGCTTTATTTAAAACTATGGGGACTCTATTCTGTATACTAAATTAGGTTTTTTTGTTTTTTGTTTTGTTTTGTTTTGTTTTTTCCTTTCTAAATTCATGAGAGACACCAAAAATCAATACCATGCCATGAATGAAAGCACACACTTTTGGTCTGGGTTGAGTTTTACTTATCTCTTTGTGGAGTCAGAGGCTGTGTATTTTTTTGTAGGTGATAAACTGGACAAAACCAGCCCAAACATAGGACAAAGCCCTGGGATATGCTGCTTGGAGTGTCTAGGTTATCAGGCCTGTTCTCATGCTGTTGGGCCAGGTCCTGGCAGAAGCATGACCTTGGCATGCTCTCTCAAAGAGCTGCTTGCTGTGCTGACTTCACCGATTTATCTTACGAAGGCATATGGTACCAGATGGTATTGACGGCCACTCCAGGGACTTCCACATTTTACAGACACCAACTAGAATCCCCCTTTTTGCCTTTTCTTAACTGTAATGATAAAGTTGACAGACATCGCCACCATTTTCAATACAGTTTTTTAAAGTGCTTTCTTTTTTACTAAATGAGATAGCTTATGTGAAATAACTGTTAGCTTTATTTCCTCTTCCTACTCCTCATATACTGTGACAATTATAGAAGCTTGAAAGATGACTAAGTCATGGCTGCTGCCTTCGGGGAGTTGGTAGTCCTAGAAATTGAGGGTAAGGTGGGGGAAAGGTTGGGATAAAGATATGAATGTAGTGGTGTTGGACCCTCCGCCCTTGGGAAGTGGGACCGGGGGAGGGCTTTGCAGAGAAGTCATCATTTGAATTGGGCCTTGAAAGTTAGGAGCTTACCTGGTAGAGATGACTGGGTAGAGTGCCACTGGGAGAAGTGCTTCGTAACATACAATTCTCTCTCCCTCTGACCTTCCTCATTTCTTCAGTTTTCTTTCCTTGGTTTCCCCCCTCCTCCTCTCTAACAAAGGTATATTCACTTGCCAGACACATTTGTGAGTTTCTGATGCCTAGTATGGTAGGTGGTAATGGCCCCCAAACATGTCCACCATGTCCTAATCCCCAGAACTTGTGAGTGTTACCTTATTTGGACAAAGGGTCTTTGCGGCTGTGATTAAGCTAAAGATCTTGTGATGGGATGATTATCCTGGATTATCTAGGAGAGCCCTAAATCCAGTCACAGGTTTTCTTACAAGAGTGAGCAGAGGGAGATCTGAGACACATAGAGAAAAAGGTGAAGTTGCAGACAGAGATTGTAGTGATGTGGCTAGAAGCAAAGGGATGCTGACAGCTCCTGAGCCGGAAAAGGCAAGGAACAAATTCTCCCCCAGAACATCTGGAGGGAGCACAGCCCTGCTGACAGCTGTTTTCTGGGGGCCACTATAACATATTATCACATGCTGGGTGATTTAAAATGACAGAAATTTAGGGGTGCGTGGGTGGCTCAGTCGGTTAAGATCCAGCTTCGGCTCAGGTCATGATCTTACGGTTCGTGAGTTCGGTCCCCACGTCGGACTCTGTGCTGACAGCTCAGAGCCTGGAGCCTGTTTCATATTCTGTGTCTCCCTCTCTCTGTGCCTCTACCCCACTCGCATTCTGTCTCTGTCTCTCAAAAATAATAAAACGTTAAAAAAATTTTTTTTAATCTTTAAAAAAATGACAAATTTATTTTGCAGGTCTAGAGGCTAGAGGTGCTCCCTCTGAAGCCTCTAGGGGAGGATTCTTCCTGGTCTTTCCTGGCTCCTGGTTTTGCTGGCAATCCTTGGTGTTCTTTGGCTTTGCAACTGGGTCACTCCAGTCTCTATGTCTGTTGTCACATGCCCATTTTCCCTGTGTGTGCCTGTCCAAAATTTCCTCCTTTTTTTATTTTAAGATGAGGCTGCAGCATCCCTTATTTTAATTTTTAAGTTTATTTATTTATTTATTTTGAGAGAGAACGAGAGAGAGAATGGAAGAGAGAGAACCCCAAACAGGCTTTGTGCTGTCAGCACAGAACCCAACTCAGAGCTCAATCTCACGAACCATGAGATCATGATCTGAGCTGAGATCAAGAGTCTGATGCTTACCTGACTGAGCCACCCAGGCGCCCCAGATTTTCCTCTTATAAGGACACTGGTCACTGGGTTCGAGCTACCTTAATCCAGTATGATCTTATCTTCACTTGACTGCATTTGCAAAGACCCTATTTCCATATAAGGTTGCATTCACAGGTGCTGGGGGTTAGGACTTGAATATATCTTTTTGGGAAATGCATTTCAACCCACAACAGGGGTTGTGGATGGCTGCCACAGTGACCTAGAGAATGGAAACAAAGGAACTAAGAGAGTTTGTTGTTCACTCAGCAAAAGATGACAGCTATTGGATTGGGATATATTTGGGAGATAGAACTGATAAGAATTGAAGATAATGAGGGAGAGAGGGAAATTGAGAATGAATGGCTTTTCTACTTTGACATATATATAGTTGCTAGTCCCAGGTAGTTAGAATGATTTATAGTGATGACCTTGAATACATGTAAGTGATTAAAAATTGTATTGGCATTTCTTAGCATGTCTTACAACTAATTGAATGTTAGGTATACTATTTTTGATGGTAATTTTTACCCTGAATGTTGGTTAAGTGAGTGTTTATGCTCAGTAAGTTTGCTCTGTTCAGTGTTTTGTAACTAATGGGCACATTGTTTGTACATGTGTTGGCATATTAGCTCACCGTCTCGTTGGTTTGTTTAATTGATGGATGCTAGCTTCATTTAGAGTTTTAAATAGGTACCAAAAATATGTAAAATTGTTGAAAAAATATGTAAGACTGTGGTAGTCTGCAGGTTAATCTTCACGGTTTTTAAGTCTTCTTCGAGTACTAAGAGCTTCTCCTGAAGACAGTTAAATAAACAATGAGGTTTGTTTAACTTTGAAAGAAGTTTTTTTGACTCAGAGGGAAGTGATCTGCTAACACTGGCACAGTCTACTAATGGACCAATTATTGGTCTGCAGCCAAGCTATTGCCCTGCTACAGGCAAAAACCATGGGATGCTTCATGTATCTTTAGTAGTTTGAATTTCCAGATACGGTGCGTAGAGACACGATACTTTCGTCAGCTGGGGCATTTGCCTTAAACATTTAAAGGTCAAGATGCCGTGTTGTACCTAGCAATCTGTTCAGAGCTCAGCTAACACTAATTGCTTGATCTTAGGGGGCACTTCATGATTAAGTTTTATCGTAAACTTAATAATATACTCACCGCATTGTATGGAGAATGCACGATGGCATACCGAACAAGCATAGTACTGTAACTATTTAATTATCAAGTTTTGAAAAAGAACTGTAAAACCAAAGAAAATTAGACTTGTTCAGATGAGGGATCAATAGTGTAGTAGGTGTCCTCCCAAACTTCATGTCCCTGCAGAAGCTCAGAATGTGACTTCAGCATCTTTGCAGATGTAATAAGTTAAGTTGAGGTCATATTGGATTAAAGTTGGCCCTAAGTCCAAAGACTGGTGCCCTTCCAAGAAGAGATGCACACAGAGACACACAAATAATGTGATAGGAAGACAGAGGCAAAGATTGAGATCATGCTGCCACAAGGCAGGGAATGTGAAGGATTACCTGTAACCAGCATCAAGGAGAGAGGCATAGGACAGCTTCTCCCTCCAAGCCTTTGGAAGGAATCATCCCCACTGATACCTTGATTTCAGACTTCTGGAGTCTACAGCTGTTTCTGTTGTTTGAAGCTACCCAACTTATGGCAGACCTAGGCATGTGGGTCCATAACTAATACAAATAGTTTAGGATTCCAAGAGTAATTTTCACCAAAAGATGGATCATTGCTACTTTCAGAGCCACTCTACTTGCTTTGCAGGCTGCTGCTCAGAGCCCCTCTTCTGGAGAATTGGCTGCCATTATGTTATCTGCAAGAAGCGTGCCAGCATCACTTACCCTTGCCCCTCTCCCTTGTGACAGGTAGCACAATGATCAGAGCCCTTTTCCCCTTGTAGGTCATAAGAAGGATGGGAGGCTTAGCAACCTACTAACGCATATTGGTGTTCCCAGTTTTAGGAGTTTGCTTATGCAATATGATAGCAATTTATTTCAGTTCTAGTTAGGGTGAAACTTTGACTTCAATATAACTATGTTAGAGACATTTTAGCTACTGCAACAACCAACCATACCAATCTTACTCTTTAACACAGTACAGGTTTCTTTTGTTCTCATGACCAAGTCCATTGCTGATGATTCTGGTCAGGCAGCTCCATTCCAAGTGACTCAGGAACCTGGGCTCCTTCCATCTTGTGGCTCACCACCCCCTTGAGCCTCCTGAGCATTCTGCTGGACCATCTTCAGCTGGTCAGTGGGTGAGGAGCCTGTGCAAGAGGATGTATGGCATAGGCAGACCCGGAAGTGGCTTATATATTTCTGCCCACATTTTCTTGGCCAGACTAGTTGCAAGAATCCAGCAGAATTCCAAGAGAGGCTGACAATTGCAGTTATTATGTGTGCTCTAGGACGATGAAATGGGATTGTTGAAACACCCAACCAGTTTCTACCAAAATAGCATATATAATTGTGCCATGAATGTATACAAAATAGTGTTTTGGTGCACTCATATTTTAAAAATCATTTTAATATATTTGGTAACCATGAAGCTTTTATCTTATTGTTTTGGATGTGGGATTTCGATTTCCCAGTGTGTGTTCTAAGTCACTCAAACTCCCCCGTGTTTTGAACAATGACATTTTATATCTTGTTGCCTTACTAAAATGAAAACTTCTCTTTGATAATTTAGATTTGACAGGTATGACCTGGAATCATGTTCCATCACAATATAATGTTACTTCTATAAATCACAATGAAAATGAAGAACTGGTTTTAAATTTTCTTTTAAGTTTATTACTATTATTATTTTTTAGTAATCTCTATACCATGGGGTTTGGACTCATAACCCAGCACTCAAGTGCAGCATGCTCTTTCTCGTGACTGAGCCAGCCAGGTGCCCCTTGAATTTCTGATATAAGGTTCCACAGTACCTGGACGTTCATGTTCCTCAAAAGTGTGTTCTAGTAACTTTATCTATAGTCTGAAGAATGAGCTAGCAAATACTCTTTTCCTATTGTCAGCAAGTTTTGGAGACAGATTTTGCTCTCTAGTTTCCAGGGACACTAAAAGCGATCAATGGACATCATTCCTGCTGTGGAATGATGGCTTGTAAACGCCATTGTTAACACCTCCCTTCCTTTACTTAAAAAATAACTCCCTTGATATTTCTAGAAAAAATGTTTGAAATATTTGGCTGAGAATTCCAGGCAAATGTTTTCCTTTGTAATATAAATTAAGAATTATTAGAAGCTAGAAAGTTTGTTTTGAGCCACCTGTTTTTTCTTCCATCCTGTCTTTCCCCCAAACATATAGCTATAGATTACATAGTTTCCATAATTTGAGCCGTGTATGTTAAGAAGTGGTTTTTCCTTTGGCCCGAACATAGGTGTATATTCATTGGTGCAAGAGTTACTTGTTGAGTGCTTAGTCTGTTCCAGATACTGTGCTAGGCTTTGGACCTGCGCTTAGGAAAGAGCCACCATAGACTGTGTGTTTGGCCTACTCTGGAATTTACAAGCCACGGGAAGGGGTGAGTTGAAGGAAGTGTAAAGCCCAGGAAGACTGGAGTTCTAGGGTTCTAGAACCCTCTGAAGATTAAAGGACTTACTTGTGAATAAGTGATTTGGTCACCAAGGAATTAAATCAGTACCCTAGATCTGATAGATTTATTAAATATGCTTTCATGATAACAAGCAGTATAAAATCCATGACAGTCATTTACAACTATTTTCATTGTGGTTGCCTGGGAATTTTATCATTATTATTATTTTTTAATCCATTGCTAAGTGTTTTGCTGTTCCTCGTAGTCACAGCCAGTTAGTGACTCAGTGCAGAGTAACCTCTCCCTCTGACTTTACCCCTTTGGTAAAAAGTTATTTGGGATTGGGAAAACAATATAGAGTGCTGGATAAAGTCAGAATGCTATTTGCCTGTGTACAAATGTTAACAAATGTTTTCATCAGAAAAATTAGATGTTTTTTTTCCTCTTTCTTTTGCTTGTGTAGTCTATTTTCTTTTAATCATTCTTTAAAAACCAGAGACTTCCCATGTCGTATTCAAATATATCTACTGGTATCAGCAATCTGAAACCTATTTCCATATAGAGAGTGGGTGTGGGTTCATTTTTATTAATAGTATGGTTTACTGTGCTTTTGTTTCTTTCATATGTTCTTAGGATGTCTGTAAAGGTCACTCATTCCTTTGGGGGAAAATATTCAGTCGTGGAAGCATACTTATTCTTGCTCATTTTGCTGATTTTGCTGATATATAGCTGATTTAGAGTTGCTGCCTAGGAAGAACTGGTAAAATCAGGCTCTTTGATTCAGCAATTCGTACAATGAAAATTTGGAAACAGTCCTCAGTAATGAAATGAGGAAACAAAAGATAATTTATAGCATATCTTGCAAGTCTTTAAGATATAACGACTGACAACTTGGGAAAGTGTGTAGTTGGAAGAGGCAGGATATAAGATGGTGTGTATGTTATAAGTATATAAATGATATGCAGATAAAAAATTGAAAAAATTCACCAAAATTGTTTGTAATACTACGAAGAAAGTAGAATTATGTTTATTTTGTTGTTTTTTACTACCCTTTCTTCTAAACTTTGGATGATTGGGCTGCATTTGAAATAGTAACAGAAAATAAGTGAGGACTTTGTGGATTTTGTGTGTTACTCTGAGAAGGCTTAAAATAAAGCTCATCAGGTTTCCCATAGTTACCTATAGGTAAATTATAGGAATGGGCCAATTATGGGAGGTTTTGCAATTTTTTTTCTTGAGATTCCTAATAAGTTGGAAGGATGGTCATTATTTGAAATGGGTGAGTTTCAGACATTTCTGAGGCGACGTTTGTACAAGGTAAGTTTTAAGGTCCATTTTAGAACATCTGAATCTGGACTCAGTGTCTTTAGTGTGAACAACCTTGTAGGGGAAAAGGTAGGTAGCTAACTATTACGTAATGCAGTAGAGAGGAATTAGGAAATTGCTTTCCTCTTGGAATCTTTGTTTTTGTTATAAAACTTAAACGTTACGGACATGTGTTATAAAGTGGAACATCAACCCTAACCCCACGTCCCAGAGAGAACTGCTGGGGATAAGCGTTTTGAATCACACTGGGTCTGAATGTGATGGTGTGGACATTGCTCTTTGTAACCTTCTCAAGTCATCTCGGCCAAAGTCTGTTCTTACCAGCAAAGGGAACAAACGTGTCGGGTCTTTTTCTTTTCTTTTTTTTTTTTTTTTTTTTTTTTTTACTAGGAAAGTGGGGTAGTGGTGTGGATTATCCCCAAATCATTCATGCTTGAGTTTAGAATTCTTATTTTAGCATTTACTTATGAACGCATGCACGCCTCTTCGGAACTTCACAACCCTCCTAAGAAAAGCCTCTCACAGGGAAAACTTAGCTGGAGTGATGGAGCTGTCTAGCCTCATCACCCTGATTTCCACACCCACAGCAGTACGCATCACCTCTGACACAAGTCACAATTTTATCTAAAGGAGGGAGTGAGTATGGTTTTTCTTTTGCGAGCTGTTACGGGTATACTAGACCTTAGGCATTCTCAGACTTAATATTTAATCCTCCCAAGGCTTCCAAAGCCTCATGATAAATAGTAATTTGTAATGATTCTGAGGCCTAAATTTGAACCAAGCATACCACGAGGCCTGTTGCCCGTTGTTTCTGAGAAGTTCAGCTGTTTCTTCTCACTCGTGGTGTTTCATGCTTGAATGCTTGTTGCCTTATGACATTATCCTTTGTGGAGAAGGATGACAAAAATAAAGCCAGCTGGGAAAGCAGGTGATGAAAATTCTTCCGTCTACCAAAATGATGGTTTTTAGCCAGAAAATAGAAGGTGTAGGTAATTTGAGAATGTTGGGTGTGGCTGAGGCTTAACAAACCTGTGGACCTGAACAAGTCCACCATGCACCGTAATGGAAAGGACAACAAAAAGTTTGTGAAACCGTTACAGTGATTTTTCTAGCCAGGGAAAACAATCGCTCATCCAATGAGAAAGAAAACTCAGGAGAATGTTGAAAAGGCTCTCAAGGTATGGTCTGATTCTGCACAGAGAGATGAGACTGCCATTTCAGGGAGGGAACAGATGGCAAAGACACTGACCTGACAGGTGAAGGTTGATTTGATGACATTTCTCAGACGCGTTTTCTTTGCCAAATGTGAAGTTAATAAGGGGAGGCTACACCAGCTAACCACGTATGGCTCCTGGAACGGAGCTGAAGACACACATAAAGCAGGGGAGGGTTAGGTACTCTGTGAATTCAAGATTGTAATGAAACCCACCTTTGAAGAAAATACCTTCTCTAAATATACATCCCAAGAAGAGACGTGAGCATCAGGTATTCTGACAACAAAGGAGTAATTTTGATGATGGAATGGAGGGAACTTTAAAGATGCCTGAGAGATGAATCAAGTTCCTTGTGAGGACAGGAAGTGAGGGAAGAAAGAGGGACGAGCGGGTATAAAGGCAGCACCTGCTGTCTCGTTCATTCCTGGTTGCCTTTGTCATCCTTTCCCCAAACTGATGCACTTACTTCCTTGGTCCAGGTTTATCAAGCAAATGCTGACGATCACCTGGTTGAAAAAACATTGTTAACCTAATGCTGTAACCCGGTGGGTCTCATGGTGGTCCTAGACCCACAGCATCAGCAGAATATCCCACCCCCACCTAGGATTACTGAATCAGAAACTCTGGGTAATGAATGGAGCCCTGCAATCTGTTTTTAGCAAGCCTTCCAGGTGATTTTGGTGCATGCTGAAGTTTGAGGCCCTCCGCTGTAACTTGTCTTCCTTCATTCAGCATTTTCTTGTGGCATTTGAATTTAGTATCGCTTGTTATGTATTACGTAGAATGTACGTTGTAGTAATCATCTTCATTACTTCGACTTTTTGGATTTTTTTTAAGTTCATGGCTAATTTTCCTATAGTTTTATTTCGATTTTGCTTTGGTGGATTTTTTTCAAAAATTATATTGGCTCTGTGTTTACAGCATCTATAAGAATATGAAGAGGTAGCTCACATTTTCCAGTGCTGTTTTAATTAATATTATAAGGGAAATTGTAAGCTCCAGTGGTATTCAAGAATTTAGAGATTAGAGAAAGGTTCAAGGCATGAGATTGCTCAGGGAGAAGGGTCTATGGTAATTTGGGGGCTACAAATAAACCTAATCGAATTGAGTAGCTGTCAGTAAGAAGCAAGATTTATTGGGCAGTTGACTTTATATATTTTGATCTGATACACAAATTAACCCTCCGAAAATCTATTTAGCAGCTGGTTGTCATTTCCATTAGCTAAAAGCAGCTAGTCTTAAATCTGTTTCAAAGCCCCTGCCAGCACGTCTCGCTGAGCCTGTTTAGCCTTTCAGCTGTGAGACCAAATTCCCAGGTGCCAGTTCAGTGCTCAGGTCTCTAGACCTCGTTATGGGTTGTTGAAATCCTTCTGCCAGCTCTTGAAATGACCCTAGGCAAGTAATTTAATTCAGTCTTTCTGTCACTGAAGGTAGTCAAGAAGGATTTAAGGATTTATATGCAATAAGAAACATGCTTTAGAGTTTCGTCAGTCTAAGCTCTAAAGGTAGAGAAGGTCAGGTGAGGGTTGAATGTTTTCACTTATTCCTGACCATTTCCAGCTCTAGGGGCATGGTAAATTCTTCCATTGATTTTTATGCAGTGATCAGGCTCTCTTAGGTTTTGGTGCCGTATCATCACGAATACTTCCGTTCTCTTAAGTTGTGGACGTCGTGATTGCTTTATATACTATCCTTATTCTTGTTTGTTAATATTTCTGATTACAGTAGACCTTTACTGTACAAAGTTCTGTGGATTATTTTAGGGGAAAGTGGGTTATTAAAGTAATGCTATGTTTGGGTAAATAGAACTGACACCGACTTAGTAAAAGTTGTATGAGTTATTGCCCCAAAACTTCATGGCTTCAAATACCACACATTTATTCTAGTTTCTCGGAATCAGGAATTCAGGAGCAGCTTAGCTGGGTGGTTGTGGCTCAAGTATCCTGAGGTCCGCCGTCGAGATGATTTGGGGGCAGCAGTTACGTGGGCTTGCCTGGAGCTGGGGGATCTGCTTCCAATATGGCTCAGTCATGCGGCTGGTGAAAAGGGGCCTCACTTCCTTGCTGGCTGTTGGCCGGAAATTTCAGTGCCTCACCTTGTTGGCCTTTTCGTAGGGTCTCCAGCGTGTCCTTGTGACAGGGCAGCTGGTTTCTCCAGAGGGAGTGATCCTAGAGAGAGAGCAAGGAGGAGATTACATGCCCTTTACGACCTGGTTTCAGAAGTCGCTTCACTTTTGCCACATTCTCTTTGTTAGAAGCCAGTCACTAAGTACTGTCCACATGCAAGAGGAGTGGAGTTAGGCCTCATCTCTTGAGGGGAAGAGTTTAAAAGAATTTTATGGAGTCTTTTTAAGCCACTGCAATGATAGACGTGGTTATATATTTCGCAAAGGCATGTAATTGGCAACAGCCAAATTTGTACTTATTTCTCTGTTGTTTCAACGGTCTTAGAGTTAAAACAGGTGTTTCTGTTACTCTGTAGATGTTCCTGAAAATTTTCCTGTTCTCCACAATTGTAAATGAGGCATAAAAGTTTATGGAAAAAATGCAGTTGGAAGGGGGTAGGACTCTAAGTTCATGCATCTTTATAACCAAAATACTAACAAAAGTAACGATGGGCCGCAGGAGCTAACCCAGGCAGCCCAGGCAGGCTGGAAGTTGAGTTGCCTTAAGGAATACTAAAAATGCACAGTGACAGAACAGTAGTAATGCTGTCTTGTGGGTGCAGAGACGGTGTATTTACTGTGGGTTTTTCCCTTTGCTGTTGAAAGTTAGAATTCTACCAATCTGGCTCCTTTTGCCTAGAGTAAATCTTTATGAACCAACATAATACAGCATGTTAAAATGACACCAGTCCTCTATTTACAATCATATGAGCTCATTGGTATTAATGAATCACATACTGTAACAGAACAGACCGTAGTTTCCCTTAAATGAATAAATACTTTGAATCATTTATTTAGTAAAATTCTCTGCCGATAGACGAAACTGAAGTAGACTGCAGCAAACATTGCTGTGGTCAGGTCTCTATCTCAGCTTGAAAAACTTGCTTTTGCTGTCTATCTTTCCTCCTGCGTCATGTAAGAAATGCCTTAAACCTGCAGGGAATTAGAGTAACATTTCTAAAGTAAAAGTTTTCACGACCGATCCAACTTTGAATTGGCAGGCATTGGTCACTTGGTGTTGTCAATATTTATTGGAGCATGGGACAGTTGGAATTCCTCCGAAATGAGAAGTTTGAGAGTTGGCAGGGAGAGAGAAAATAATTCCTATGTCATAGAATAAAGAAGTCTGACGCAAAGGAGGGTGCACGTGGCTGATTGCCTAGGTGTAGAGTCTTATTCATCTCCATATTCCCCGGAGCCCTGTTTGGTACACAGCAAGTCCCGAGGGCGTGTGTGATCTGGAACACCCAGGGAGGGAGCAGACAACAAGGATATTGAAATTCACTCAGAACAAGACAAGGAGGGGTTTGATTCAGGCTGGGATGTTTAGGGCTTTCCAAGGACAGACTGATCTTACCAATAGGCTCCAAGACTATTCAGGCACTTTGGGAATTTTTCTAACTAGAGAATAAAAAGCCTATCTCTGTTGATGTGTCCATATTCTCTCTCTCTCTCTCTCTCTCTCTCTCTCTCTCTCTCTCTCTTTATATCTATCTATCTATCTCTCTGGGATATATAGTCCACTCTATCTGGTGATTTGTTCTGGGACTTTCTGTAGGATTTTTGTGGAGTTGGGAGAATTGAAGGGCTGTCTTTATGTACCCCTGTTGTCTTTTTCATTAATCTCTACTCACAGATCTACATAAATGTGACAGGTTAACATGTGTCCTCGAAGCCATTCTCAGATGGGCTAAATAAAATGTCTCCTTTGCATTCATTAGTCTGTATGTAGGCTTGTGTGTGTGTGTGTGCCCATGCACACACACGTATGCATATTTAGATCAGATCTCTCGTTAGCCTGTGTTACTTTATTACATTTGTGGAGATTGGAGTTTCGAAATCTAGTAATCTTGCGCTGCTTTCCGACAGGAAATGTCTGTCATGTAGAAAGGAGCTCTTAGCCTGGGAGTCTGAGCGTTTTCTTTCTGGGTGTAAATGAACTAGTACAGAAGGGGACAAGCGACTGACTGTGGTCTGATCCATCATTGGCAGCCTTTGGCAAGTCGTGTCTGATGTGAAGTCTCCTGGGCTTCCTATCTCTTTGTGGGGCATTAGCATCTGGTGACTGAACAATTCAGCGGGGCCCTCAGCTCCCTTGCGGGTGGCAGCTGTGTAGTTGTTTGCTGGGCACCAAGTTTAAATAGCTGAACCACTGTTACACTCCATGCTGGCCCGGCCCCAGCAAAATTATGTAGTGTGCAGTATCTATTTTATAAAACATTCTGATGTACCGGGAGAAAGAGGAAGTGAAATTCAAACCTGCTGGTTTTGTTATTTCTGCCCAAAGGTATGTATTGGGATGGTTCCAACACGCTGGATCTCCTGAGATCTATTTTTGGTGCTGGTGCTCTTTTCGTTTCCTTCTCCAGTAGGTATTAGACATCTACCAAAACGACTTGGTATTTATGTTAGTTCTTAATATTCATAAGAATATAATGTCTCTTGAATATGTTTCTTCTGCTAGCCTTTGGCAACTAGGCAAATTTCCAAGTAAATAGAACACTTCTGGCTTGGGTCCTATGTGAGGACACGTGTCTCTCATTAATTTATTTCTGAGAGTGGGTTTTGGTCCTCTTTGATACTATACATTCAGTGTCTACAACTGGCAATGTTTTTCTCCTTGTTATAATGCCGTGACACGTGAGTCACAGGAGTTCTCCCATCTAGTTGATGGGACTTGTGTGCAAGTCATTCTGCCAGATTCATTTCCAGCTTGGAAACAAAGACTCTTAAGATCTTTCCCAGTGCCCTCTTTGTCTCTGAGGCTCAGTGCATCTCCCTGTGTCTCTGTCTTCCTGAGGCACAAGAGGCACCACTCACCAACCTTCATAGAACTGGCATTAAGTCTGTCTTTGAGGACTTAACCATTGCCACCAAGTAGGATTTTCTTATTAGAAAAGTTACTTATTTTCCATCTCCTTAATAGTACGTGTACATTGAGTCAGTGTAGAAGGAAGAATGTCATCAGTTAATTTCATTACAACAGATTAGTTTCATTAAATGCCAAAGCATGAAGGTTGTTTTCCTATCTTGGTCTGTAATGTTTTCTTCCAAGGGTACTGAAATTAACTCGAGCCATTTATAAAAATCTTGAAGTCATCCCTTTTTTAAATGTAAACAAAAATGGTGGAAGATATAGAAGAAAATAACACTCGGGTTATAACAGAGGAGTTAAAATGGTCGTTTCCTTGGGTTTTAAGGAAAAAGCTCTTCTTCGCCCAAAATTAAAATGCACGTGTGGAGTAGATGTGGTAGTTCTTACCATAATTGTATTACTGCACATTTCAGAGTCTCTCGATTATAAAGTAGGTCGTTGCCCATAATTATTCTCTGTGGTCCAGGTGGTTTATCTGGTATGCCAACGAGTTGAAAACTCACTTCTTTGGACTCAGATGTTTGCGTGTTTGTTTCAGGAAAACCCCACAGCACTGGTGGCTCTGAACGGATTCAGCTCTCAGGAATGTATAACGTCCGTAAAGGCAAAATGCAGTTGCCGGTGAACCGATGGGCCAGACGCCAAGTCATCCTGTGTGGGACCTGCCTGATGGTGTCATCTGTGAAAGACAGCTGGGCCGGAAAGATGCATGTTCTGCCTCTCATTGGTGGAAAAGTAAGTTCAAAATGAACAAAATGCTAACGGGTTCCCCAGTGTTATTAAGCTCACTTTGGGCCATTTCTGTAATACGGGGTCCATGGTTTTCACTCATCTGAGGTCTTACTCAGTTCCTGTTTTGCTCCACCAGTGGGCATTGTTGGATGGTGGAGTTGTGGAAAATGGCCACGCATCGGCTCACTCGGGGCCCTGGTGACGATCACTTTATTGGTACACGCATCTTATTTACAGACCTGAAACAGAGCAACTAAAAGTCAGTGTTATATTTTAGGCTACAGATGATAAGTTATTATTTATTAGCAGACATCTCTTGATATCTTGAGTGTATCTTGTGTAGGATAGAATAATGATCCTTAAGTCCAGGGCTTAAGGATCATTCAAGCATTCTTACCAAAGGTTAGACTCTTTCTCTCTTGCATGAATCTTTGATCCGACTTTGCCCTACTTCTCTGTTTATTTTTGTTTAGTGACCAGTGAAGTTAGCATTTTTTAGTTTATCAGTTTAGCCATTCATAATTTTTGAAATTGAAATGTTACCTTGTTTCAGAGAAGAGCTGTGATATGGCTGATAGTTATTCCCAACATTGCCAGCTGCTTTTCTTTGGGCATGTTAATTATTTTATTCCTGTCATTTATGAAATAGAACCAAATTGCTTGGGAAAATGGTACATTCTTTTTTTTGCCATGTCAATTTATTAATTCCCAAGTGTTGGTAGATGTATCATTACCATAATTATATGTTAGTATTTCCTGATTTTTAAATGATAGGATAATCTTTTAATAAATGGGAAGGCAAATTTGGATGAAGAAAAGGGTGTGTGAAAACTGGGGGCATATTAAGCAAATATTTTCTTTACTGTTTTCTTCCCTGAATGGGCATGGGAAGGACGGCAGAACGTGGAGGATATAAATAGAGGGGGAAATAAAACACCACTTTTGTTAAAGTGAACTTTTTAAAACTGGCAAATATTTGATCTGTTTATTCCAGGGATTAGGAATGAATTAGGTAAAATCAGATGTGTGCAGTAGTAAATGCCGTTATTATTCACTTGCTATGTAGCAAATTCATTCTTCATTCATAATTTAAAGTAGTCTCTCCTTATGTAAATAGCCCATGTCAGTTCCCTACCCGCCCCTCTGCTATTAGACAGTCTAATCCTAAGAAGACTAATACTTGATCATTTAAAAAAGATTCTGGCCAGGCTGCAAGATACATTTAGATCTATTTCAGTCATCTATTTTGAAGCCATTACTTAACTTTTGTCTGAGCGTTGAAGAATTACTGGTGTCTTATTACTGAAGATTTTGTCCTTTGGATTGAATTCTGAAAAATTGGTCATCATTACTACTCCAATAGGTCATCATTAAAAATGCATATTAGATGTTTGATGCCCTGTTAGGTCAACAGTCTATTTCTTCTCTATGATGTTAGGTGTTTGCTTAGGCAAATTTAATATAACTATTTATTAAATAACCTCTGTGGGGAAGCCACTTTGCTTGGTGCCCCAGAAATACCAAGATGGATAAGTCATCATCCCTGCCTTTGAATTGCTTATAATTTACTATCCGGAGATGAAGGATGGACACAATAAAATCTGCTCTAAGATGCAAAAAAGTAGTGCAGAGAGATTACATTTTGTTCTGGGGGAATCGGGGAATTCTGTGATGAAGGAGGTAGCAATTATGGTGGAACTTGAAGGGTGAAAAATCTTTTGACATATGAAGGAGATGGCCAGAAAGATTATTGTGCTCAGAGAAGCTGAGGCAGGAAAGTAGTGGAATGTTCAGATAAGGTTCAGAAGATCAAGTTATAATTAGCATTTTCATTCAGGGCTAGAGACTTGTCTTGTTTCCCAGGCCTATTATTGGATGGACTTCTACCATTGAATGAATTGAAATGGCTTCCTTTTCTCACAGACAAACCTTGTAAAACCTGTTTTGTACTATGCCTTTAAAAATAATTGAGTATGTCGAAAAACAGTCTTTTAAAACCTGTTGACCGAGTTAGGGAAAAATAACTCACTCTTTGCCGTCTGAGTTTTCATTAATGTGTATCTGTTCCTTTTTTCATTCTGCTCATTCCGTTTTATTCTGTTGAAGGAAAAGCTAAGAGTAAATGGAAGGTTTTTGGTTTTGTTTTTAAAATATTTATGAAGCAGAGCTGGAAATGAAGTGTGAGATAGATTGGCCATAACCTAGCAATAATTGCTGATAAATCAAACACAACACTACTTGAGCATGATCATTAATTCCCATTTTCAAATGTCGAATTCCAAATATAAAGCTAAATGAAGCACTCTTAAAAATTTCATTGTTGGGGAAAATTATTTAATAGATAAGCTTCTATTCATTGTGCAAGTATTACATTATATTTAATTTATCCTGTAGAATTTAACATCGGTTTTTAGATGTAACATTTTAATATTTTACTTAATATTTGTTAAATTATGATGCAGAATAAATTGAATAACCATTTACCTACTGCTATTCAGTTTAGGAATCACAGCCATATAAACACCAATGTTTTCTACCTGTGTTCTCTTTACATCTGTCCCACTGGTATCCCCCAACCCCAAAGGTATCCACCCATTGTCCTAGAATATGTATTCATCATTTTCTTTTTTAAAATAAGTTTTATGATGTAACTATGTTTTGCTTGTTTTTGATCTGAATAAAATTGGTATCATACCATGTGTGGGCTTCTGTGATCGAATTTTTTCACTCAGTATTATGCTTCATAATAAGATTCTATGTTGTGTTCTGTATGTGGTTTTCATTTCTGTATAACGTTTCCCTCTGTAAGGGTTCTAAATCCTCATAATTTCTTAAGTAATTTTCCTGTTGGACATTGGGTTGCTTCTGGTTTTTTGTCATTATAAATGATTCTGCCAAAATGGGTTTATGTTGATATGCCTCCTGGTACACAAGTAGTTTTTCTAGGACAGTAGTTCTCAGAGGTGCTGTGCCCAAAGGGGACATTGGATAACATGTGCAGGTGTTTTGATTGTGAAGTGAGTGAACAGTCAACGTGTCAGTTGATGTAAGCTAAATTATGCTATGGTGACAAATCCCCCCCAGATGTCAGTGACTTAAATTTTCCCATTCCACTAAACGTCCACTGTAGATTGGTAGAGATTTCTTTTTTCCCATAACTGTACAGGGACCCAGCCTCCTCTGCTCCCTTATAACATTTGGAACATGCAACCTTCCTTTGGTGCTTAAGCAAGGGAAGAGGTAACTGGAGAGTCATAAACTGGCTTTTGTATATTTGGATGCAGAAGTGACACGTGCCACTTCTGCTCGTGGCTCATTGGCCAGAACTAGTCACATGACTTCACCTTGATTGCGGAAAGGCTGGGAAACGTGGAAAGTAGAGTGTTTGGTTAATACCAATATATTTGGTGCAAGGGGACACTATCGGCCTTTATAGGGCAGGGGCTCAGTGAAAAAAAAGTCACATGAAGTATTAGACAGTCCTGCACAATGTACAATGAACTGTTTAATTCAAAATCCTTAAAATAAATTACTTCCTTGAGAAATACTTCTTTTAGATACACATTTAGGGGCGCAGTTACTGGACTATAGGGCATATGCACATGCTACAAGATGATGTCAAATTGCTTTCCAAAGTTGTTGCACCATTTTACACTCACATCAGTGTACGAGTGTTCCTGTTTCTCTGCATCTTCACCAAACTTTATGGAGGTATAATCGACGGATATTAAACTGCACATTTTGATGATAATGTGATAACAGTATAGCTAGCTAAACACACCCATTCAACCATCACCACAGTGAATAAGAATGATCATATCACCCCTGAAAGTTTCCTTGTGCTCCTTTTATCCCCCTTCCTTCCACTCTTTTCCTCATCCTCCAGAAATCACTGGTCTAATTTCTGTCTATATTGATTAGCTTAAATCGCATTAAAAAATATTTTGTCTTTAGTGTATAGAAATACAGCTGACTTTTGAGTATTGATTTTATATTCAGTCACTTGGCTAAATTTTCTTATTTATTCTAATATACTGTCTATAGAATCTTTGGAGTGTACTATGTAGCTAATCAGGTAATATTAAAATAATGACAATTTTTTTCTTCTTTAATACATATTTGTGTCTTACTGTAATGGCCAGGACTCTAGTATAGTATTGAGTAGAAACAGTAGATACTTGTCTTCTCAGTGATCTTAAAGAGAGTGGTATATCATCATTAACACTGAAGTTTCCCTTAGATGTTTGATAAATACACTTTGTCAGCTTGAGTTGTTATTTGTGTTCTTAGTTTGCTGGGAGTTTTTATCATGAATGATGAATGGGTGGTGAATGTTACCAAATGCTTTTTCTGCAGCTGTGGGGGTGATCATATGGTCTTCTTCTCCTCCTCCTCCTCCTCCTCCTCCTCCTCCTCCTCCTCCTCCTCCTCCTTTTAATGTTTATTTATTTTATTTTTGAGAGAGACAGAGACAGGATGCTAGTGGGTTAGGGGCAGAGAGAGAGAGAGACACAGAGTCCAAAGCTGGCTCTAGGCTCCGAGCTGTCAGCACAGAGCCCAACACGGGGCTCGAACCCATGAGCTGTGAGATCATGATCTGAGCCAAAGTCGGACACTTAACCAACTGAGCCACCCAGGCGCCCCTGGTTTTCTTCTTTAATTTGTTAATGTGATTAACTATTTTATAGTTCCAATAATGTTAAATCATCTTGCCTTTCCTGAGGTAAATGCAATTTGTTTTTGATACAGTTTTTTTTCCTTCTGTATTTCTGGATTGTGGTGCAACATTTTGTTCAAGATAAGTGTTCATAACTGAGACTCGCCTATAATTTTTTTTTTCTGTTACTACTCTGATCTGTTTTTGGTTATAGAATAATTTGTGGTATTTTTCTTCATTTTTTGTTGGGTGGATGAGTTTGCACAAATTTGGAATGTTCTCTTTCTTGGAACTTTGATAGAATTCATCTATAAAATGATATGGGCCTGATATTTCTTGAGAAAAAGTTTTATTCAGTTTCTTAAATGATTATAGGACTATGTAGGCCTTCGGTTTTTTTTTCTTTCTTGATTTAGTGTTAGTAAAATATATTTTTCTGAGATTTTGCCACAGAATTGTTTATAATGTTCTTTTTAATCTCTGCTTAATCTGTAGGCCTATCTCTCTTTTCATTATTAATGTTATTTATGTCTGTCTTCAGCTGATATCATGAACTAATATCTGTTGACATTTACTTTGTTATTAGCCTTTTCAAAGAACCAGTATTTTGTTAATGTTCATGTTTTCTGTTGTATATTTGGTTTTCATGACATTAATTTCTGCTTTTTGATGTCACCTTTATTCTGGCTTGAATTTATTCAGTTTTTGGTTTGGTATTTTTCCCCCTAAGTTCTTGAGACATGTATCCATCAAAATAATTTTCTGCCTTCTTTTCTAATGTATTTAAAATTATAAATGTTCCCCTATGTACTGCTTTTGTTGCATTCCATAAATTTTGATATGTATTTTTTTAATGGTTCAGTTCTAAGACTATCTAAATTTCTATTATGTTTTTTTTTGTTTTTTTTTTTTTTTACTTAGTTTGGAAGTGTGTTACTAGTTTTCTAAGTACACTTGGATTTTATTTTATTTTTTTAATTTTTCTTAATGTCTTTATTTATTTTTGAGACAGAGAAAGAGCATGAGGAGGGGAGGGGCAGAGAGAGAGGGAGACACAGAATCCAAAGCAGGCTCCAGGCTCTGAGCTGTCAGCACAGAGCCCGACGTGGGGCTCGAACTCACAGACTGTGAGATCATGACCTGAGCTGAAGTCGGACGCTTAACCGACTGAGCCACCCAGGCACCCCAGTACACTTGGATTTTAAATGGAATTTTTATTATTGACATCTAACTTTTAATTGCCTTTTGGTCCCAGAACATAGTCTGTGATACTGATCTTTTTGAAAATTCTTTACTCTTTATGACTTGTGATCAGTTTTGTAACTGCAGCACAGGAGCTTGTGGAATACCATGTTACTTTATTGTCTGGACTTTTCCTGCTTAGGAAGCATTTACTGGGAGTGGAAATTTGATTTGACTGTATCGCTGCCTTATTAGGACTTGAAAGTTCTTATGGTAGAGTTTTCTTTCACGTTAAACTCAATTTCACGTTAAAATTTTAAAAACTTATTTAACACGCTTGAAGACCTCTTTTTAAAAAAGGTTGTAATGCAGACTAATACAAAAGTCGCTCAAAGTAAAAATCCTTCTGCAGTAAAAATCCTTAAGTCTTAAGTAAAACTCCTCCCAAAGGAAGGAAGAACCCCAGCAGCCTATTGTGAGGATATAGAAAGATAAGAAAGGGCGTCTGTGCCAATCTAAACAGGAAGAAGAGAATTTCACTACTGTGGGGAAATCTAAAGAAGATAAAACTCCCCATTTTCGATTTCCTTGTAATTCAAGTTGGTTAGTCAGACTCAGGAACTTACGTGTTTTAAGTATTAAGAGGAACATATATAGGGAAAGATGCAAATCTGTGTAGGCTCACTGACCTAAGGTATGGTTAATGAACTATGTAAATGGTCTGCTTTCCTGATGTGTTTTTGTCTCTGTTTTTATAGGTAGAAGAAGTGAAAAAGCACCAGCACTGTTTAGCATTTAGCTCCTCTGGACCCCAAAGCCAGACTTACTACATTTGTTTTGATACATTCACAGAGTATTTAAGGTGGCTTCGACAAGTCTCCAAGGTAAGTGCTTACCCAAGAATATTTTTCAGCTTCTAGCTGGCTAGAGTTGCTTTCTGTTTTACCCAGTTCCAGAATATGGTATTATACTTAATAATTTTTTTAGTTTTCTGAAAGCTCATTTTGGCTGAAAAGTAGCCAACTGAAAAATTTTTAAATTGTGCTTCATTTGCTGGGTTCTGTTTATCCCTAAAAAAAAAAAGAAGAACTCAGTGGGTAGACTGGCATTACTATCTTAATGTTATAGATAAAGAACGTAGACTAAGAATATTTAAGGGACTGGCCCAGGGTCGGACAACTGCAAAACCACAAAATACCCAGAGAAGTGTTACAAATTTCCCCTCTTCCTCTATTTTCTCATTTAAGTGGTTTAATCTGTGCCACTCCCTTTCACCTGTCCAACTTCTGCCTTTCAGATGGCTTAATTTCTTTTCACATTGTCATTTTCTTGACTGTTTAATAGTCTCCTACTTAAATGAGATCACCATGACCTATGAAACAGTATACCTGTGTGTGTGTGTGTGTGTGTGTGTGTAATGGAAGCCAGAATAAATGCTGGTGTTTCAGGTACTCTGTGTGAAGATGATTTTACATCACATTTATAGAATTATGTGTAAAATGGGTGGGTTGCAGTACTTTGTGCCTTGGTTTTGGGTGTGTTTATGAAATGATGAAACCTCTCTTGGGTGTAGAAACATTACACTGGAATTTGCTTTCATATTTTTTAATTTATAATCCAGTTTGCTATCCAAGTTCAGTGTGATCCCAACTGCTGTATGATGTAATTGTTTATCAAGTGAATGAATAGGGAATAACTTTGTCAACAGTTAACAGAAAATTCGAGAATAATGTCTAGAAAGACTTCTTGAAATACTGGCTACATGTGAATTGTCAAGTAAAAGCTATGTTCTCTGATGACGCGATGCACTTAAGAACATTAGTGCTTCCTCGTTTTAGAGAAGAAGCAATGGGCAGAATGTAGATTGATAGGGACTCAGAAGATTTCCCAACCTGGTTGGCCAGTGGAGGTTCTAATTGCATAGGGCAGCATCCTGCTAGAGAAAATGGGAGGGATGACGCTTCTTTCGGCATGCCTGTAGAATTAATGTGCTATTAGAGGCAATGAATACATCTGCATGGTCGTTTTAAAATTACTTTTGTGGTTGCAAATGTGAGGAGACAAATATTAAATAATACTGTGCTTTTATATTTAAATGGTTACATGGGTTCAAAGTAGTAAGTCAACGGCCTACACTCTGTTTTATTCGGAATAAAATGCCAAACTGTGGTCAAAGTACATTGAATTTTTTTTCTGTATGGAGATGTTGATTGATTGACGTGTTTATTTTAAATGTTTATTTTTGAGAGAGAGCCCATGTGCACGCGTGGGGGAGGGGCGGCGTGGAGACAGGGGGTCGAGAGCAGGCTCTGTGCTGGCAGCAGTGAGCGAGATGTGGGGCTTGAACTCGTGAACTGTGAGATTGTGACCTGAGCCACCCAGGCACCCTGAGATGTTGATTTTTTTAAATAAACTTTTTATTTTGGAATAATTTTCTATTTAGCGAAAAGTTATACAGATAGTACAGGGAGTTTCCATGTAGCCCCACCCAGTTTCCCAGAGATCTTACGTTACCATGACAGAGTTGTCAAAACTAAGAAACCAACATTAACACGTTACTCTGATCTAAACTTCAAAATTTATTTGGATTTTACTGGCTCTTTCATTAGTGTTTTTTACTAGCATTTTTCATTCTCCTGTCCCAGGATTTAGTCCAGAGTACCACGTTTCATTTGATTGTCATGTCTCCTTTTTCTCCTCTGGTCTGTGGCAGTTTTTCAGTCTTTCTGTGGTTCATATGACCTTGACACTTTTGAAGAGTGTTGGTCAGGTATTTCCTGTAATGTCCTATGTGGAGATGCTTTGACCTTTTAAACCAAATGCAGTGTCATAGTCAGCTGCTTTACATTCTTTTTGGAACAGGTCAGAGGTATAAATTCTTAAACATGGATAAGGATGTGAGTAAACAGGTAAATTATCAACGTTACCAATGACAATTGTTTTGATTAAAACAATAATAACAAAAAGATTAATAGGTATTGAGTTTAATTAACATCCACCCAACTGATAAGTCACTGTTCTAAAGATAGCCAGCATTTATGAAGCACCTTCTGTATGTCAAGTATGTGTTTTATGCGCTGGGATATATAGCAAAGAACAAGTCTAATTCCTCTCTCTCGGTAGCACTTACATTGGGGAAACAGATAATAAATAAGCAAACAGACGAGAAAGAAAACATCAAATGATCACAGAGCTATAATACAAGTTATAATGACAAAGAATGATGGAGGAAGAATAACTTTTTTTTAATGTTTATATATTTATTTTGAGAGTGTGTGCACATGAGCAGGAGAGGGGCAGAGAGAGAGGGAGAGAGAGAATCCTGAGCAGGCTCCATGCTGTTAACTCAGAGCCCCACGCAGGACTTGATCCCATGAACTGTGAGATCATGACCTGAGCCGAAATCAAGAGTCAGACTCTTACTAAGCCTCCAAGGCACCCCTAAACTGGAACTTCAATGAAAAGAAGCGTCCAATTATTTGAAGACCTGGTGGGAGGACCTTTCCAGGTAGTTGGAAAAGATGGTGTGAAAGTCCTAAGCCTAGAAAAAGGGACATGAAGTCAGGGAAGGCAGGGATTTTAGGTTACAAAACAGGGTAAAGACTCTGGATTATATGATTGGCATAATGGCAAGCCATTTGAAAGACTTCTCTTTCAGAAAGTTACATAATCTGACACTGGCTGCTGTGTAGTGAATGGATTATGGAGGACAAGAAGAGAAGCAAGGGGTGGGGTCTGACTGGCAGGAGGCTCTTGTGGTATTTTCCAGGTAAGAGGTGAAAGGAGAGATGAAGAGAAGTGGATAGATGCATTTTGGGATGTGTTTTGAAGATTGAGAGACAGGATTACTGATAATTACATACAAAGCATGAGGAAAATTTTGGAATAAAAAATGCCTTCTAGGTTCTTGATTTGAATTGCTAGGTAAATTGTAGACTCATTCAGAAACCACAACACTGATTAGACTATATATGCACCTTTAAAGCAATGGCAAAATACAGTTTTTAACCTCAAAGAGTTTGTTTCTAGAGAGACAGCAAAGAAGTGAAATGAAAGAGGGTAGATTATGAAATGCCTCTTAAAAGAGGTGTGGAAGTTGTTGATTTCTAACTGGCAGTTGTAAATGTCATATGTTTGACTCTTTGCTGTTGCTGGGTGGCTGACATGCCATCTTCATAGGACGGTGTATTTGTAATAAGGTACTGTCTCTGATTATCCAAACCATGAATAGATGCACCCATCAGGACTCTCACAGGAGAGGTGGGGGTTGGGGGAGAATTGTGGCCCAGGAAACATGATGGTGGCAGGGTGAAGTGTTGGTGTGAGTTTTCCTCTTCCACTGATTACTACATTGCCATTAGAAAGTGTTTGATATGTAATGTAGCTACAAGAGAAGGTAATTCACAAGCATATCCATCCACAAGACTCAGCTTATATCTCACACAAGTGTCTGTGAGTGCTTCCAGGAGGGTGGGGGGGGGGGGGTTTAATTACCTTAAGTTACTAGTGTTAACAAGTAGTTAACTAGTAGTTAACTGGTATTAACTAGAATGAATTTGAATTAGAACCTTAACCTCCTTTCCTTTCAGAAAGGCTCTCAATGTTTGGAGAAGTCAAATGGTGTGGGAGTAAGGAATTTAGGTTTCAAACTAAGGTAGACACGGGTTCCACCATTCACGGACTCTGTCACTGTAAGTTTCTAAATTTTAGGCTTTCTCATTTGATAAAGGGATTAGCAATAGTACCTCCTAGGGCTTACGTCAGAGGTGGACATGATAGACTTATACTGACACATAGTAATTCTAACTCTGTGTGTGTGTGTATGAGAGTGACTGACTAAATACAGAAATAAAATAATTTTATGGCCATCATTCCTGCTGTTACCATTGATTGGCCAATCTTTTTTTTTTTTTTTAAGTTTATTTATTGATTTTTTTTTTTAATTTTTTTTTTCAACGTTTATTTATTTTTGGGACAGAGAGAGACAGAGCATTTACGGGGGAGGGGCAGAGAGAGAGGGAGACACAGAATCGGAAACAGGCTCCAGGCTCTGAGCCATCAGCCCAGAGCCCGACGCGGGGCTCAAACTCACGGACCGCGAGATCGTGACCTGGCTGAAGTCGGACGCTTAACCGACTGGGCCACCCAGGCGCCCCTATTTATTGATTTTTGTGAGAGGGTGAGTGAGCAAGCAGGGGAGGGGCAGAGAGAGAGAATCCCAAGCAGGCCCCACGCTGTCAGCACTGAGCACAACATGGGTCTTGAACCCACGAACTGCGAGATGATGACACAAGCTGAGACCAAGAGTTGGGTGCTTAACTCACTGAGCCACCCAGGTGCCCCCAGACAATCTTTTTATTTAAAAAAAATTTTTTTTAATGTTTATTTTTGAGAGAGAGAGAGAGACAGAGTGTGAGTGGGGGAGGCGCAGAGAGAACGGGACACACAGAATCCGAAGCAGGCTCTAGGCTCTGAGCTGTCAGCACAGAGCCCAACGTGGGGCTCAAATTCACAAACTGCAAGATCATGACCTGAGCCGAAGTGGAACGCTTAACTAACTGAACCACCCAGGCGCCCCCAGACAATCTTTTTAAAGTATTATCTGTTTTTATGTATATTTTAAGGAGATAAAGACACACATATGCTTGATTTATCTGAACAAAGGACCTTCTGCTGTTCTTGACAACCACAGGAGCCTTTTGGGGTTAACACAATTGAGGATGGCAGACATCGGAAAGAAAGATTTCTTCCTGAAAAGTCAGGGGTCAGGGACAAAGGGCAGAACATGTTAGTAAATGCAGATTTTAGATACAATGTCTTTCCTTTCTCTAGTCTTACAAACCAGATACACGTTTTTAGAAGTTGTTAGGGTTAGTGAATGGAAGGAGAAGTCAGTTGTAAGGGGCTGGTTGAAGAGGTTAGATATTATAGAAGAAATCAGTGTGAGAACCCCCTATTCGGATATGAATTGCATGCAAGACAGGGCCATGCTCTTCTTTAAGCTTCGAATGTGGGGGAGAGTCCTGTGATCATATCTTCTGCTTTAATTCAGCATCCTAGGAGAGTAGGTTGGGGCTGCTGGAAGAAGGATGATGAGAAGCTCGATCCGTTGGGGCATATGTGCTTGTGGGGAATTTGGCATGGTCAAGGGTGACTCTCATAAGCCACTTCTACTTGTAGCTTCCCCTTCCACTGTCCTCTGCTCTTGCTCATGTCTGGAGGTATTGGGAAGTTCTACAGCTTAGTCATGTTCAGGGTTACTATGGAGATTTTCTTCTTTTTCTTTTCTTTTCTTTTTTCTTATTGAGAAACAAAGCCTTCACAGAATGGATTGTCTTTACATCCTGATGTTTAAATGAGATTCATTTTGATAAGGATATGAAAGAAAAACAAACCAAGAACAGAAAGAAATATCTACGTTTCTGATTTTTTTAAAAATGTTTATTGATTTGTTTTGAGAGAGAGTGAGAGCGGAGGAGGGAAAGAGAAAGGAAGAGAGAGAATCCCAAGCAGTGTCCATGCAGTCAGCACAGACCCTGATGTGGGGCTCGATCCCACCAACCGTGAGATCATGACCTCAGCCAAAATTAACCGAGCCTCCCAGGCGCCCCCCATCTTAACCATTTCTAAGTATACAGCTCAGTGGTAGTAAGTACATTCACATTGTTGTGCAACCATCCCCACCATCCGTTTCCAGAATTTTTCTCATCTTGCGATATTGAAACTGTACCCATTATGACCTGAACCAACATCAAGAGTCAGATGCTTAACCGACTGAGCCACCCACATACCCCCAAATTTCTGAGTTTTAATGACCATCCTCACCTCAGTCTGAGTAGGAGGACAAAGAGAACCAATTCCAATGATTTTTAAATTAAAATGAATTAGATAATTAATTTAAAAGGAAAATTCTTTATTTTCACTTTATGCTTCTGGATCTTAGCTAAAAGAGACATATTCATCTTTGTTCTAATTTGTTTGATTTGGGGAACATTTGTAAAAGATTATTAATTAGAAATGTTCTACCAAGATAGGCCCTTATATACTTAATATTTTTAAAACTTAGCATTTTGTATTGCTTGCAAAAATAACACCCAAGACAGTCCCAATAGAGTTTTTATTTGGGGTGGGTGTTAGCAGCAGATACCATGAAGAAAACGACTCCTTTGGGAGGATGACAATATTGATTGTAAATCATCCCTAAAATATTAATGCACAACATGCTTTAAAAATTCAGTCAACATCCTGTTGTAACATCCTGTTGTATGCAGTGTAAAAAAAGGCTCTGCTTGCTCAGCATGGGTACACGTAGCCAGCACGTTTTCTGAGTGGGGAAGAAGGCTGAAGGTAGCCGAGGGAAGAATAGGAATTTGGAAGAGCTCCTGTGAAATGTACGAGTGACATTGCAGAGATGCTGACCTTGATGCCCATCTCTGTGGCCCGCTTTTTGGAGCACGTTAGTTTTAGACATGTTGATTAATCCTGTGACTTCTTTTCAAAGTTAGTTTCTATATACATCTACAGCCTAAGCATACTTTTTAATTATGCCTTAGTCACTTCTGCAACACTGTTCCACCTTAAAGTCTGTTTCTCCATTTCAAGGAAGATTTTGAAAAGAGGGATTCAGATCACTGATTTGGTGGTGTTCATGAATGTGTTTTTTACTTTTTATTATGGAAAATGTCAAATATTTAGAAGTAGAGACAATAGTAGAGTAACACCCACATACCTATGACCCAGATTCCACAATTATCAACCGTGACCGCTTGTGTTGCATGTGTATGTTATATGGTCCATCGCTATACATTCATGCCCCATAAGGCCCCAAGTGTCTCTCCTTGTCAGTGGCTAGCAGTTGCCAGTGACTATGGCTATCACAGTGCCTCTCTCTCCTATCCTTCTTCCACCATGAACCATAGTATTTTAATTCTAGGCCTCTTGTTTTTCTTTTCTTTAAGTCACTGTGGTGAACCTTTGGTTCCTTGATATGTTGCGTTCACTCTTAATATGCATGGTGTAGGCAAGTCGGGGCCACGCGTCATGCTGAATTAAAGATCACGAGAAGTGATGAGTAAATATCACCCTTTAAATAAAAATAACGTATATGGTGAATCACAAATGAACTTTTTCTTTCACATGCTTAAAGGGAATGTTTTATTGTCCGGGTTTCACTCAAAGAATACTTCATTAACGACTTGAGTCAGATTACTCTAGTATAATGGGATTAAGGTTTCCAGTATGGAGATTTGTGTCATGAGACCTAGCTGCAAGGAGCCCTATAAGATTAGTCACCTTGTACACACCATCTGAAGTGTAGGTTAGGGGATGTGCTGCTTTTTTGTCCTCATGATTTGCCACCTTTCTTTCAGGGATGTAACTGTAGTTGCTTCCATTGGGATCATAATGGTAAGAGGCTTTGTTCTCAGTACGGTTCTGCTAAGGAGTCCAGGGCTTAACGGCATGTTTTTGGAAACTCTCACTTCACATTTCATGCCCATTTTTTAGAGTGAGCATTTAGGGCCATTTGACCAAGAATAATTTAGTAGATGTGTGGTAGAATCTTACGTGAAACCAAGTGACATGGGTTTTAGTTTCTAATATGTCCCTGCATCCCACGGAGATTGCTCTCATATAAACTCTGTAGTGAAGACATGAGAAAAGTTTGGAAATTCAATATATGAGCTATTTGGGTACAGGAAGTCTTCAAGGAGGTAATGGGCAAATTGAGTTTTGAAGGACGAATAGGAGTTCACCACAAAGATAACAGGGAAGGGCATTAAAATTTTTTTTTTAATGTTTATCTTTGAGAGAGAGAGACACAGAGTGTGAGTGGGGGAGGGGCAGAGAGAGAGGGAGACACAGAATCTGAAGCAGGATCCAGACTCTGAGGTGTCAGCACAGAGACCAACACGGGGCTCGAACTCACAAACCGTGAAATCATGACCTGAGCTGAAGTTGGATGCTTAACCGACTGAGCCACCCAAGGGAAGGGCATATAAAGGAGAGGTATAAATGGGGCATCTGCATGGCTCGGTTGGTTGAGCATCCAACTCTTGATTTTGGCTCAGGTCATGATCCCAGGGTCGTGGAATTGAGCCTGGTGTCAGGCTCCTTGCAGAATGTAGAACCAGTTTAGGATTCTGTCTCTCTGTCTCCCTCTGCCCCTCTCCCCCACTTGAACGTGCTCTCTCTCTCTCTTTCTCTCTCTCTCTCTCTCTCAAATTAAAAAACAAAAACAAGGGGCGCCTGGGTGGCACAGTCGGTTAAGCGTCCGACTTCAGCCAGGTCACGATCTCGCGGTCCGTGAGTTCGAGCCCCACGTCAGGCTCTGGGCTGATGGCTCAGAGCCTGGAGCCTGTTTCCGATTCTGTGTCTTCCTCTCTCTCTGCCCCACCCCCGTTCATGCTCTGTCTCTCTCTGTCCCAAAAATAAATAAACGTTGAAAAAAAAAATTAAAAAAAAAACAAAAACAAAAACAAGGAGAGGTATCAAGTATGTACAAAGGCACACCTGTGTAAAATGTGAAAATGTAGCCATATCTCAGGTGTCTGACAGTGTGAAAAAGGGAAAGAAACAGAAGCTAGATAAAGTAAAAAAAAGTGCTGGTCAGTCTGCCTTGTTTCCTGCTAGTTCCATGTCGTTTCCTGGGGAAATTGATTATGAGTTACTAAATATTATAACTAACTTTCCAGCATAGTAATGGATTTGTTACATAAAAGTTCACATTTTTCAATCTTTCTTTATTATAGATATGAGCAGCAGTTTATGACATTGGGGAACTTAGAAATTCTGCTTTGAATTTAAGCTGAGGGTGAAATATTTTGGGTTACATTAAATTTTGATTTTGCAACACATAATACTGTGATGAAGTTAGTAAAAATATTAAACTTATCTCTTTGTGGTTATAAATATGCTTCGTCTTATTTCCACATTGCTGATCCTGTCTATTCTTTTTTCTCCTGTGGCAACTATGGGTTCTGAATCCCAGTTACTATATTCCTAAAGAAGGGTTTTTTCCCTTGAGTTCTGAGTCATTTCAGTTCAAAGCCATTTAATTTTATTTTCTCCAAAGTTTTATAATCCAGTTTTGTACGAGTCAAAAAATACCTAGTTTGCTGACCATATCGTAACAACAAAAGAGGCATACTTCTGCTGCTGGCTTATACATTGAGCAGTTTAAACTGATCCTGTGTTCCCATCTTGCCTGCTCATGTCTTCTCACCCCCTTCCGCTTTCTTTCCTAGCTCTGTTGGAGTTGTCACCTGCTCTGGGAGATACTGGGAGGGAGGGATGAGAGAATGCCACCCTTTCTTTATGCTGGGCACCCACTTTTTTTCTAGGCTCTACTTCTAGGTCAGGACCTCTGCAAACAGAAGAGGTATGTTCCTCGTGTGGATTTTATCTGTATATTGTTCTTACCTTCAATAAAAGACACTCTAGGTTTCAAGTGAGGAGCTAACAGGTGTGTTTTTAAGTTACAACGTATTATTTTAAGATTGGGAAGGGCACTTGCAAGGTAGTCACCAAAAAAGGCAATATTACTTGTTGTCATTTTCTGGAATAATTACCTTAACCATTATTTGGTATTTTCTTTGAAAGCCTTCTTTAGTTTTACCTTAAATTGTAGTCATCGTGAAGTGCTCTTAGTTCAGAGACTTAGAATTTAAGATTAGAAAAGGACCTTATGGATTCCCAGACTTCCTTCCCTCCTAAAAACCGTCTATAGTGTTTCAGAGACCTGTAGTGTCTGACCAGACAGTTCTTCCTTAAAAGTGAGCTGAAGTCTTTATTCCTGTGGCTGCAACACAGTAATCCAGGTTTGCTGTTGGGTACAACACCAGATCTGCTCTCTCACCTGTTTGATAACCTCTGAATATTAAAGTTATCATGATTTCTGTGCCCTCCCCTACCCCTTAGTAGTCTGTTTTTAGGACGAACCTCTCTGGTAAATGAGAAAAGTCCCTCTCTCACTTGGTTCTCCGGCCCCTTCTTTAGCTTCCTTGTGGGTGTTATCTGTTGATACACATACTTACAGATACCAGCTGATGAGCACGGAGTATGTGATATTTTCCTTGCATTAGACATTATGTACAACATGAATTAGCTATTCATTTATGAGGTCAACACCAAAATAAAAAGAATTTTTTTCCCCCTCCACCCAACTGGTTGATTTATTTTGTTAATAAGGTCATTTAGGGGCGCCTGGGTGGCTCAGTCGGTTAAGTGTCCGACTTCGGCTCAGATCATGATCTTGTGGTTCGTGGGTTCAAGCCCCGCATCGGGCTCTGTGCTGACAGCTCGGAGCCAGGAGCCTGCTTCAGACTCTGTCTCCCTCTCTCTCTGCCCCTCCCCCACTCATGCTCGCATGCTTGTGCTTGCTCTCTCTCCCTCGAAAATAAACATTAAAAAATATTTAAAAAAAATCATTTAGCCTACTGAATTGATCTAGTGGTGACCACAATAATGCAAATAGTAACAACTAAGATTTTGATAACTGTTTCTATGTGCCAAGTACTCTTCTAGATGCTTTATAGTAGCCTTATGAGGCCTTTTACTCATTACATCTCTAGGATGTCGTTGGGCTTTACAGTGAAAGCTAGTAACTCTTGATCTACTGTCACATCCCCATTTTGCAGATGAGGGAACTGAGCTGTAACGTATCCAGCACTGCTTTGTGCAGGAAGTTCTGCTCCCTTGCTCTTTTTTCTTTAAATGTACTCCCAATGTTTTACAGTGGCCAGAGGGGACAAAACAAATCAAGACTCAAATGACAACTGAAATTTGTTGAAAATATCAAAGGGAAGTACTTCACGTACACAGTTGTCAGCAGAATCCAGACAGCTCAGTGGTCGAATAAAAGGTGGTTTGTCAGGCAGTGTGTTGAATGGCTTGTGCTGCTAGGGACACAAGCATAGGCTCTGCGCACTGATTGTTGATCTTCTTAAGTGATGATCAGGAGATATTTAAGAAATCTTGATTCAGATGCTTTCTGAATCACCCAAGGCAGATTAAATTGATATGGTATTGAGGAGGCTACTTGTCTAATTCTTCAAAAACCTGTCAAGTATTGCTGTATTAGGAATTTACCATATATGATCAACCACATCTCTCTCACTGGTCATGTTATATTATTTTTTAACCTTTTTTTCCTCACTTGTTAATTTTTTTTATTTTTAAGAGACAGAGAGAAACAGAGCGCAAGCAGGGGTAGGGCAGAGAGGGAGACACAGAATCTGAAGCAGGCTCCAGGCTCGGAGCTGTCAGCACAGAGCCCGGCGTGGGGCTTGAACTCGGGAATGGTGAGATCGTGACCTGAGCTAAAGTAGGACACCCAACCGACTGAGCCACCCAGGCGCCCCTGGTCATGTTATGAAGTTAAGTCATTTGAATCTGAGTATTTAGAAAATACTCAAGAGTTTAGTTTCCATTACATATTTGCCTAGATTGGAATATCCCAATATTTGTATTGAATTTCCTGTAACTACTCTGAAGAGTTAAATTCTTCTACCCACTGGTCTGGTTTATAATTTCATCAAGTAGGGAATAGTGGAGTAATTAGAAAAATGTCATTGACCTCTCCACGTTAAATATACCGAGCCTTGTATGTTAGACTTGGAACTTAAAATACAAAACAGGTAGCTAATTTCTGATAGTAGAATCATTTAAGTATGTATTTATGTCACTACTTTTTCCAGAAAGTTAGAATTTAAGTATTTTTGTGGTTGGCTGTCTTTTCCCCATGGTCGGGGAGATGCCACTTTCTCAGGTGGCCTCTTTCTAAAGGGACTGTTTACACCTAGTTTGCCAATAAGGAAATGAGGAAGGAACTCGGAGTTCAGATTTGCTCCCCACCCAAGCCAAGCCCTGTTTTTCTGTTGTTACTCAGAAACACAATGGGGTTTGTGTGTGCGGAGGGGAGATAACTGCCTGAGTGACACGGGGGCGTCCTGGGAGGCTGGCCGTGCGTCTCCTCAGAGCCTCAGAGTCTTTGGCTGCTGCTTCTGGCTCCCAGAAAGGTAGTGCAGGCCGTGCCGTGAGCTCCCCGGACGGATGCCGTGGTTCTGTCCGCTCTTGGTGGTGATGGGCGAGTCTCTGCCCACGCGCCTGGGAGACCTGTCCGTTTGGTCAGGGGAGGGGAATGTGGGTGTTGGGGTTGTGGCGGGAGCTCTGAGGTTTGCCTTTTCGGCTCTGTGTGCTCTCATCACACTACCGTGCACACCTCCTCTAATGACAGTTGTGTAGGTGTCTGCGTCTCAAGAGACCAAGCTTTTGAAGACACAGAGTGCGTCCCTCCAGGACCGGGTGTGCTGCCTGGTTCATGACGGCAAATGATAACCATATGGGGAAGGATTCCCCGCCCGGGGAGCTGAGGCACAGCTCTTGTTCCCCATTTCTTGGTGTCCTTTTTTCTATATTGTGATAGCCCGGCGCTTTAGTAGTGCTTTAACAAAATTGGCACCGTGGTATGCTCCTATTAGTGAGTGTTAATGGCTCGTTATTTATTATTAACTGTTAGATTTTATTAATGTACCAAAGTTTTCTCCGTCTGTTAAACGCATTTTGTAAAACGGTAGTGTTAGTACAGGATCAAGTAAAGAGATGTCACTGGGAAAAGGTCGGGTCAATTTAAGGCATTTCTTATATATTTGTAGAAAATGTTTTTAAAAGAGATGATCAATCGCATGTTGTAGAGCCGTGATAGTTTGAATTTTATTAATATTGGAGACTTTGGTTCGATGTAAAGTGTTACAAAATTATTGATGAGGATGAAAGTGAAATTAAGTTGATAGAATGCTTAGCTGATAAAGACCAGTAAATGCCTGTCTGAGTTTGTTCTCCTACCTCATGCCTTCCCAAAGCAGTTTTAAGGGGGTGAAGATTAAATAAAACTAGGTCAGTTAAGAGGTTAGGAATTTTTTATCGAAGTGTAGTAAACTCCCCAGAGACCATCCCTGTAGCCAGGGTGTGGTTTTGCAGCCACTGACGGCCAGGCCAGAGCAATTCGTGACTTATTATGCCAGTTTGCAGCAGCCTTTTACTTTACAGCAGCAGAATTACTTCTGCTATTTCAGCTGCTTTGACCAAGCCTTTCAGGGTCATTTTGCTTCACTTTGAGCATGTTTGGCACATAATAAGGATAAATAGGACTCCACTAAAGTATAGTGGTAACGACAACAGAAAAAACTCCCATGACTGTTTTTCTGAACTTTCCCTTGCTAATAAAAGGTGTTCGCCCACTCCATGAACATCAAGAATAATGGGAATAATGCAGAGGACAGTCCTATTGCAAGGGAGGATGATTATTGCAAAAGCTTAGTGAGGATAGGTTAGGATAGGAGAGAGATGTTAGTTTAGAAATACAGCTCAGCTCAGAGCAGGGACTAATTTTGACAGAAGCGTCCTAAAGACTTGCCAAGAAACAGCCGAGGAAGGTGTTGAGCTGAGTAGCATGTTAGAAATATCTGGAAGCCCAGTAGGTAGCCTGGAAAGTTTGCTGTCCATATTACCGTTTTTATGTTTGCCCTGCAGTGTTCTTTGGGGGAAATGTTTTGAGGGCCAAATTAACTTTTTTTCTTCACCACACATGTTTACAAGTAACGTGGAAAAGAAGACAGCCTGAGAAGGTGGTTGATTTCAAGTTTACTTTTAATGTGTCTTCTGGAGTGTGTAGGGTCGTGGGGGCAAATCCCATTTAATTCATCTTTAAAAAAAACATTTTATTTTGTTTTATTTTAAGTTTATTTATTTTGAGTGAGAGAGAGAGAACGCGTGTGCACCCGCACACAAGCGAGGGAGGGGCAGAGAGAGGGAGAGAGAATCCCAAGCAGACCTCTCACTGTCAGCGTGGAGCCTCGTGTGCGGCTCAGACTCACAGACCATGAGATCGTGACCTGAGCCGAAACCAAGAGCCAGTTGCTTATCCAACTGAGCCTCCCAGGCGCCCCTCTGACTCTGTCATCCTTAGAAAATCGTCTTGCCGTTAATACAGACTAGCACCGTTTTCCCTATCCATGGTTACATTGAAGTAATCTTCGAAAACCTGACAACTTGGATCCCTTCACGTGTAGTTCGTGGACGGTCCGTGAGCCGCACACCTTCTGTAATTTTCTGCCTTGGTCTAATCGAACCACATCTGTGTAACCACTCGCCGCGGCAAGAAGAGTTGACCGTGCCGTAGCCCTTTCTTCGTCACCGAGGTGTGTGCCACGTGTAGCTGTGGACGTTGGTCGGGGGATACTAGGTCTGCAGAGCCTCTCCTGATTTTTTTAAAATGAGAAAAGGGGTGTTATTTACGGCAGCTCGTTAAATTTGTCAGGGCAGGTATTTATTCCACTTCCGTGATGAGGGAACCAAAGGACAGACAGGTGAAGTGACTTACCCCAGAGCCACACGGCTAGGAAGTGGTAGAATTGTTATGCCCTGAGTATTTTGAAGACTGTGCCCGGTGTCGTGTCATGTTGCTTGTGACTCCTCTTTGTGTCTTCCGCTGTCTTGATGTCAGGAGGTGCAATAGAAGTACAGTGGCTTTTGCCAAAAGGGTTTTATACTCTAATTGTGAGTTCCTTTGAGGACCCTTTCCATAACAGAGCTTTGAGACGATTTCTGCTTCTGCCTGTTTCTTTCACTTTCTTTCCAAATTTCTGTAACCCTTTAAACGTTTCCTGTCGCCTTTTAAAATACAGTTAGGTGCTCACCAGGTGGCCTCACTGCTGCCCAAGTGGACAAGCTGTGTAGATAGGAGTGGGCAGAGCCCGTGATGTCAACGAATGGTGCGCTTCACCCCTTCCTTCCCTAAAGGCTGCTTGCGGTCCGCAGATGGTCTCTGCTTCTCTTCCGCAGGACTGTCTCCTGTCACTGCCATTCCTGAGGCGTAAGATTATCCTAGAGATGACATCTGATCCTCTTTGGTCAAAGGAGTTATGCTGTTGTTTTATCAGGAGCGTCCTAAGGACAGGCCCCCATTCAGACTCGGGTTCTGCTGCCGCTTTACCCGTGTGACCACGGGCACACTCTGTGCCTCAGTGTTACCTTAATCTTTGAAATGAGGATAAACCATTACTGTACTGAGTTGTTGTAAAGGTTACATATGATGTCTGCAGCAGCTAAAAGAGTACCTCTCACAGCTGAAGCACCCCCAAATGATCGCTGTTATTATTGTTTTCACTACTTTAAAAAAAGAGTAGGGGCACCTGGGTGGCTCAGTCAGTTAAGCGTCCGACTTCAGCTCAGGTCATGATCTCATGGCTTGTGAGTTCGAGCCCCGTATCAGGCTCTGTGCTGACAGCTGGGAACCGGGAGCCTCTTCGGATTCTGTGTCTCCCTCTCTCTCTGCCCCTCCCCTGCTCACTCTCTGTCTCTGTCTCTGTCTCTGTCTCTGTCTCTCTCAAAAATAAACATTAAAAAAAAGCAATAAAAGGCTCCTTGCTCCGAGGTGTATCCAGGTGGCTTTTTGATTTGTTACTTATTTAGGTCTTTCTTGTGAAGGATCTTAGTTTTAACAGGTGCTGTGTGTGTGGGTAGTTCTTTCATTTGGGGTTCAAGCAGAACCTCTTGGTGGCATGGTCTTTATGTGCCCAGGCTGGTCTGGGTGGAAACACTTATGTTTCCCCTTTGTTGCAGGGACCAGACAAAGGTGCAACTCGTGATAGCTCTTGTGGTCACCCCGGCAGCTCCCTGCCCGGCTGCATCATTTCTGTTCTTGATACAGCTGTTCCCAGCCCTGCCACGGCTCCCACAGACTGCTCGTGTTTGCGGCAGCCTTGTTATTGCGGTTTCTTCCCCCTTGTTTCCAGCAGCAACAGCTTGTGGTCCAGAATGAGGAAAGGAATCAAATCCCACTTGACATTTAATCATTATCTTTAGTTGCCCAAAGAGTATTTAGTGTGATGCTTCAGTCGAAACAGAATTTGTCCTCTTCAAAGTAGTCTGTCTCCGTGTGAAAGAATCCACGAGGTGGGTTAGATGTGAGCTGGTGATGAAGGAAGGGCTGTGAAGTCTAGTGGCCATTCTTCTGACACATACTTCTCTGAGGTCTCACCAAGTGCTGAGCATCAGTGTATCAGTGAACAAAATAGGCAAGACTCCCTGCCCTTGGGGAGCTTCCAGTCTAGAGACAGGGACTTTTCGGAACCTTTCCACACCTCCCAGTTTGCTCACGTTAAAAGCCCGAGTGTTTACGGTGCCCTGAAAGTCCCTGAAGGATTTGCTGCCCACCCCCCCCCCCCCCCCCCCCCCCCCCCCACCGCCTTACCTTTCTGATCTCATTGCGGGCCATTCTCCCCTTACCTTACCGGTCTCCATGCTGTTCCTCGAACATGCCAGGCACATCCCTTTCTAGTTTCTAGGGCCTTTTGCTTGCTGCTTCCTCTGCCTGGAGTGTTCCTCTAGACAAATCCTTTCAGCTACCTTCTTCATGTCCATCATGTCTAAATATTACCTTTCCAGTGAGGCCCGCCCTGACCAACCTATTTAAGTTTTTTTCTTTTTTTTAACGTTTATTTTACTTTTGAGACAGAGAGAGACAGAGAGAGACAGAGCATGAATGGGGGAGGGTCAGAGAGAGAGAGGGAGACACAGAATCCAAAACAGGCTCCAGGCTTTGAGCTGTCAGCACAGAGCCTGACGCGGGGCTCGAACTCATGAATCGTGAGATCATGGCCTGAGCTGAAGTCGGACGCTTAACCGACTGAGCCACCCAGGCGCCCCCTGACCAACCTATTTAAATATAACCTACCACCTTTCCAACAATCCTGACCCCCTTTTCCTTGCTCTATTTTCCATAGTATTTGCCAGTTTTTTGTTTGTTTGTTTTAAAAAAAATTTTTTTTTTCAACGTTTATTTATTTTTGGGACAGAGAGAGAGCATGAACGGGGGAGGGGCAGAGAGAGAGGGAGACACAGAATCGGAAACAGGCTCCAGGCTCTGAGCCATCAGCCCAGAGCCTGACGCGGGGCTCGAACTCACGGACCGCGAGATCGTGACCTGGCTGAAGTCGGACGCTTAACCGACTGCGCCACCCAGGCACCCCATATATGCCAGTTTTTAACATATAATTTACCTATTTACAGGATCTAAGTTTAAAGAAGGCAGGGATCTTCATTTTGTTTACTGAAGGCATGCCATGTGCTTACCTAGGTCAGTTAATTGGCACATAGTAGATATCCAGTAAACATGGTGAATGAATGAAAATGAAAAGTATTGTGGAAAAAATTATGAAAGGTGTATTAGTTTCCAAGTTAACCAAACCTTGGTGGCTTTAAAGCAACAGAAATTTATGCAGTTCTGGAAGCAAGAAGTCCACAATCAAGATGTTGGCAGGACTGTACTCATTTTGAAGGCGCTAGGGGAGAATCCATTCCTTGCCTCTTCCAGCTTCTGGTGGCTCTAAGCATTCTTTAACTTGTGGCCCCTGTTACTCCGTCTCTGCCCCCGGAGTCACACGGACTTCTCTCTGAAAACTCCCTCCGCCTCTCTCTCTTACAACGACACAGATAATCACACTTAGGGCCCATCTGCATAATCCAGGAGAAGCACCTCCTGTCAAGATTCTTATCACATCTTTCGTCATACAGGGTAATATTCACTCTTGCCATATGAGGTAATATTTACAGATTTCAGGGATTAGGATGGGGAAATCTGTGTTTCGTTCTGCCCCAAATCCTTCTTGGGGCCACCATTCAGCCCTTTGGGGTTCAGGGGATCCTTTGGTTACAGGAGGAATTGCTGACCCCGGGATACCACCTGGTGGAACACTGAATGCCAGGAAAACCAGAAGACTGCTCTTACCCGGTTTCTTCTTATTGAAATTGAATTGAAATTACATTCTTCTTATTGAAATTAATTGAAGTTACATTTTGTTTTCACATTTCACATTAAACACACATACACATGCACAGAGAAGAGCACACAGGATGATTGATATCTATCTATCTATATCTATCTATATCTATCTATCTATCTATATATAGATATAGATAGATAGATAGATAGATATTTACACTTATTTATTTTTGAGAGAGTGAGATAGCACAAGTGGGGGAGGGGCGGGGATAGAAGGAGACACAGAATCCGAAGCAGGCTCCAGGCTCTGAGCAAGCATTCAGCACAGAGCCCGACGTGGGACTCGAACCCATGAACTGTGAGATCATGACCTGAGCCGAAGTTGGTCACTTAACCAAGTGAGCCACCCACGCGCCCCGAGCACACAGGATAATATTACAGTTTCCGTGTACTTGTCTTCCCCAGTTGTTAACATATTTCCATATTTCCTTCATATTGTCCGTTGTCCCTCTTATAAGGAAATAATCATTTCAGATAAACTCCAAATCTCCTATCTTCCCATTCTTATGTCCTTTTTCCTCCCTACCCACATAGAAGCAATCACTATCGGTAATTTGGCACGTGATCAGTGCATGGTTTATGTGGTTAAAAGTTACCTCTCTATAACTATTTGTACATAATATATGGAGTGGTGTGTGTGTGTGTGTGTGTGTTCTCTCTCTTCCAGCTGCAGAATATGTAAATCCCAGAGGGGGCCTCTGGTTAGCCTACCTCGGCTCACATGCCAGTCAGTACAGTACCTGTTGGATCAGTCCGTGGGCTCGGCCGATGGGGTACCCGGATTGCTCATGCCTACTCCCCCTGCGGCCTGGGGGTCGGCGTGCTTTGTTTGCAGCTCCTGTCAGAGTCTCCCGTGTTGGAAGGTTGCCATAGGAGCAGGTGGGGAAAGGATTTGGGGCAGACAAAAACACAGATTTCCACTCGAGTTTCAAGTTTGAGCTTGGACATTAGGTCCTCTCGGAAGCCTTCCCTGACTTCTTAGATCATGCCCTGTCCCTTGCACTTAACAGCTCTTGTAGCTGTTATCATGTGGTGCCTTCGTTTCCCCCTCCTTCTCTGGAGGTGTGCTCGTGCAGGGCAGAGACTGTGTCTGCCTTGCTGTTGTACCTACCGCAGGAGATGTGAGGTGTGGCGGGCCCTTACGTGCTCACCGTGTGTGTACCTTCCTTCCTTCGAGCAGGTTGTGTGGTGCGTTTGCCCCTGCCTTTTAGGACCATTACATGCCCCGTGGCTCTTTTTACATCTTTTGGTATATATGGGTGATTTGGCCCTGACTGGGATTTTCTTTTTTTTGCGTGTGTGGAAAACAGTTTCTTCTCTTTCTTATTTAATAGTGAAAACTCAAGGAAAGATGTAATTGCTAAAATGCAAACTCATACCTCCTCTGTCAAGTCTTTGAGTTGGGCCCTGCCAGGCCTTTCCCATCCCTGTCTCCCCTCAGCTCTCCTGTGTGCTCCGTAATTTCTTTCTAACCTCAAATGTGCCATCAGCAGAATAGGTTTTATGCAGGTTTACTTCTGAATACCTTCTGAGCATCGGGAGAACTTGGATTTCAGTAGATAGAAGCTGCGAATCATTCTCTTTGGAACGGGTAGTAGGGATAATATTAGTGACGGTCCTGGCAGTCACCGTTGGCTGAATGCTGTTTCTGCGCCGGCACGTAGATGAAGGTGTCGTCCTGATGTCTGTTACACAGGTGAGAAAACTGGAGCTTGGAGGGCTCAGTGATCTGTTCAAGTCCTCTCAGCTCCTAAGTGGGCGAGCTGGGAGTCCCAGTCCTGAGGACCACGCTGGATTTGGTAACAGAAAAGGACATCAGACTGATCACAGATGAGGAGTGCAGTTTCTGCCATAAAGCGGTGGTGAACATAAAGAGAATGAGGGAGAATGAACCCAGAGCTTAGAATAATACTCCCATGACCTCTGCGAGGAGAGAAGCAGCCAAGGTGTGTGTAAGTGGGGCTGATGTCCTTTTCTGTTACCAAACTCCAGCCTTCTGTTTCCCAATTACAGAAGGACGCAGAGCGTGGTCCTCAGGACTGGGACTCCCAGCTCCCCCACTTAGGAGCTGAGAGGACTTGAACAGATCACTGAGCCCTCCAAGCTCCAGTTTTCTCACCTGTGTAACAGACATCAGGACGACACCTTCATCTACGTGCCGGCGCAGAAACAGCATTCAGCCAACGGTGACTGCCAGGACCGTCACTAATATGCCCAGTCATAAAGTGGCACCACGTGACCTGGAATTTTGGAGAAAGCGTTTGAGAAATACAGGGCATCCAGCACCTTTTCCGTCTCCTGCATGCCAGTTGGTCTGCAGACCTGGGACTCTGGCCACAGTGAGAGTCATTTAACCGGGAAGACTTACATGGAGCAAAGCACAGTGAATGTACGAAGCTCTGTGGGAGAGACAGCCAGAGAAGTTGAGAGCAAGTACGCAGTGGAGTCTGATCATATGCTACCGTTGTTATTAAAGACGTGTACGAGGCCATCGACGCTTTATTTGTGCTGTTTAAAAAATTTTTTTTTCAACGTTTATTTATTTTTGAGACAGAGAGAGACAGAGCATGAACGGGGGAGGGGCAGAGAGAGAGGGAGACACAGAATCTGAAGCAGGCTCCAGGCTCTGAGCCATCAGCCCAGAGCCTGACGCGGGGCTCGAACTCACGGACCGCGAGATCGTGACCTGGCTGAAGTCGGACGCTTAACCGACTGCGCCACCCAGGCGCCCCTGTGCTGTTTTAATTCAGTGTATACAAGGGCTGATAGGTTCCATCTGGATCTTAGTGTCTAGCTCCTAACCTTGTATTTCCTCTAAAGTCTTGTATTATTTAGCTCTGAATTCTTTTACCATGAATGTTTTCAGGAACTTAACCCCTACAGTGGGAGGAGATGACTGATACCCCTGAACCTGATAGGATAATTTGTGCTCTTTGCAACCTGTCTCCTATACTCGGTTACTGCGAGTACCTTCCAGGCAGGGATGCTGTTTTCTGCCTTTACAGTACTTGGCTCAATTCTGTATTAAGTAAATACTCATTTATAGTTGGGCTACACGTGCCCCGTACGCCGTAGGTCTGTGTTCCCAGGGGGGGTATCGTGTTTCTGTCCAGAGAGGGCATCTGTGGGATAAATGGATGGTATTAAAATCGGGCTGGGTTTTATCCCCTCCAGGTGGCTTCACAGCGCATTAGCTCAGTGGACCTCTCGTGCTGTAGCCTGGAGCACCTGCCTGCCAACCTCTTCTACAGCCAGGACCTCACGCACCTCAACTTAAAACAAAACTTCCTAAGGCAAAATCCCTGCCTGCCAACTGCCAGGGGGCTCAATGAACTGCAAAGGTAAGCATACCGAAATGGGTAGATGATTAGAAAGGGGAGAGGATGTCAGCCTCTGGTTGTTTCTGGAATATTCTGACCTAAAAGCCCACAGTGTATAACTTTTCTCTTTCAGAGGGCGGGGTAATAGGACTTTATTAAAGCAAGGACATTATCAGTTTTACTCTGAAAATATGTTCAAGGTCCCTGCCTTTGAAACAAGTGATTTATGATATTCATTAACTGGATGGATCTGTGTAAGAAGAATATTTCTCTTAAAAACACTTCTGCTTCTTAACCTGTCTGTGGCAAGTTTGTTATTTGGTGTCTTCCAAACTGCAGAGGTTCAGTCAGATTAAATTATTTCTTTTGAAATTTATAAAAGTTGAGGTTTTTGTTTTTTTTTTTTTCTGTGAAAAGACATTTCCCTAGCAGTTTAAGAATTACGGTTTAAATCCACTAACACCATGTCCTCTGGGTGATTAGTGTTGGCTTTCAAGAGTCAAATGTTAGAGGCGCCTGGGTGGCTCAGTCAGTTAAGCATCTGACTTCGACTCAGGTCATGATCTCGTGGTTCTTGAGTTCCAGCCCTGCGTCGGGCTCTGTGCTGACAGCTCAGAGTCTGGAGCCTCCTTTGGATTCTGTGTCTCCATCACTCTCTGCCTCTCCCCTGCTCACTCACTCTCTCTTTCTCTCTCTCTCAAAAATAAGTTTTAAAAAATTTTAATTAAAAAAAAGTAAAATGTTAAATGAAAAGTGTCTGCTCCTTTATAACTGGGGAGAAGGGACTTTATTTGAGTATACCTAAAGCAGGTTTAAGAATTTACTATATTCATTTCTTTTTTACAGCAATGATCATTCTTTATTCTGTGGTAAATTAAGCCTCTGATACTTACATATTTATTGCAGATTAATGAGACTATCACTGCAGAAGAATGTAACTTTTAAATAAATAATGAATTTTTCATTTTTTCTAAATGACTGCTAATGATCCCAGATTAAACTATGGTAACTTACCACTGTGATTACGTGTTTGTGTTTTTTAACATCCAGAAAGAATAACCTAGTAAATATTTATTATAAAGTGTGTGCAGGTATGTAGTTGGAAAAGAGAAGAGCATTCTAATTGTCTTTTCAGATTATTGTGAATAGTCTTCTTTGATCCTATACCAAAACTTGACAAGTGGTCATCTCTTAAATGTTGGTTCCGGTATGGAATCCAAAACCCTGTCGTTGAACTTTAAAAAATTCTTTTACATTAGGTTCTTTTGGTCTTTCTTGCACTTTGAATCCTTGCCCACGTATCATTTTACTGTATTAATTGTTGGTCATTTGGAAAATTCTGGATCATTAGATAATGAAGATATTACAAACGTTAACACATTTTATTGTGCGATTTCAAGACCTCTCAGGTGTTAATATCACCACTGATCTTATCAGAAAAATCTTTAAGTATTAGGAAGCTATGAAGTTCACGGTAGGAACAAGTCTTCCAAAATTTTGATTTTTATTTTGGAAGCTTGACGGCTATCCTTGGCAACAAATACTGTCAGTTGTTTCTCCTGAAATGACCTTCTCACTTGAGTGTTGTAGAGAAACTGTCTGCCAAACACCCGGGTCCGGGTAGCGGGCTGGTCAGTTGTCCTTCCATGTAACAAAGGTATTCCAGGAGTTATTAACTCGTTTGGCTCACAGCTCAGATAATCATGCACGTGTTTTCTTTGAGATAAGCATCCTACTGTGGTACACAGCAGAGATGCCTTTTACATGCTTCCTGTTTTACCACCCAGAAGATAAAGGAGATGTGCACTCAAGGGTCGAGATGCAGCGCAAATAACTTTTTGTGACATCATGAAGGACATTTTTAAGGAAAAAGAACATTACCGACTATTCTTTGCCTTGAACTGAAGTACAGTTGACGTCTCTTTGTTTCAGGTGTACCACGTAGTGGTCTGACAACTATATACCTTACAAAACTATATACGCTAATATATACGTCACCACAAGTTACCCTCCGTCACTCTTCGAACTGCGCACTGTTACAGGATTATTGACTCTATTCCCTGTGCCGTCTACAAATATTTCAAAGAGTATTTTTGCTGTGATTGCCTGGTAGAGCCGAATACAGTGACACGTGGCAGGCAGGTGCGGTACTGACCTGGTTATTTAGGCAGTAAGAACTCCCACCAGGATGTTTCGCTCAACTACCTCCTTATTGTTCCCTGGAGCCAACGGATACAATGAGAGGAAACCACAGTGAAATCCTTGAACTTAGGTTTTTATATGCCCTAAGTATTGATAATAACGTTTTTACTGACATTATCATAATAAAGTTACTATGGTTTTTATTTTTGCCAAAGCGTCGACTGCGTCGTGATTCAGTCTGTTTTTGAGGTTTGAAATTATTTTGAAATATTTTTGTGTATTTCATAGCACTGCAGGCTTCTGCACTTTCATTACAGAACATCAAGAACTCCTAAGACACCAACAAAGAGGCGTTAGAATTCATTCAAACCATTGTTTCGTTTTAGAGATGAGTGGAGGGAGACGTTAACTGTCAAATTCCGATTAACGGTTACGTCCTGTGAGGCAGTTAGGGGGTAGGGCTAGGGAATGGTCTGAAGACGGTTTCAACGATATTCATGGTATTTCTTTCTTTCTTTTTTTTTTTTAACAATTTTTTGTAATGTTTGTTTATTTTTGAGAGAAAGAGATAGACAGAGTGAGAGTGGGGGAGGAGCAGAGAGAGAGAGAGGGAGACACAGAATCTGAAGCAGGCTCCAGGCTCCGAGCTGTCTGCACAGAGCCCGATGCGGGGCTCAAACTCATGACCTGAGCTGAATTCAGATGCTTAACCGACTGAGCCACCCAGGCGTCCCCATAGTATTTATTTCTTTAAAGAAAATTAGATGGGGGTGGGGGAGAGGGGAAAATGGGTGACAGGCATTGAGGAGGGCACTTGTTGGGATGAGCACTGGGTGTTGTATGTAAGCGAAGAACCATGGGAATCTACCCCAAAAACCAAGAGCACACTTTGCACACTGGACGTTAGCAGTTTGACAGTAAATTACATTTAAAAAAATAATAAAATAAAAATTAGGGGCAATTATGACAAAAAATGTTAATATTTGGAAAAGCTGAATAGTGGATACTTGAATGATCATTATTATTTTCTGTATTTTGCTATTTGCGTGTTTCATAATAATTTCAAAATTAAAACCTGAACACAAAATCAAAGTGCTTCTAATTCCACGGGGGCCTGTGACACTCCCAAGGAGCCAGCATTTGTGGACTAAACACATAAATACGCAGGTGAACAGATATTTGGGCCGTTGTCCTGCCTGTTAATTAGCTCTTTCCGAGTTTCCTGATTGGCCCTCTCTGTCTGTTGATGCTACGTCGATGCATTTCTCTTCTACCCTTACTTCTCCTGTGCTCCCCGTCTCTCAGCACACAGCCTCTCCACCGGCTGTCAGAGGAAGGACTTCCCTCTCACCTGGACACGGCGGGGGCTTTGCAGAACGGTGGCCTTCCTGTCATTTTCCTGCTGCAGCCCACGCTCTCCAGTTTTCTTGCCTGCTGTTTCGTACATTCCTTGGTTTTGTTCCATACTTTAAAAATTTAAACTTTTTTTCCATCAAAGTAACGTTCCAGGCAGATTTTTTCAAAGACCGTAGTAAGAAACTTACAATAAGACTTACATAGAGTTCTTACGCTAAGACTTATGTAATAAGAAATAGGTGCTTGGACCCGCAGCCTGTCCTTATGCCCCAGTCCTGCTCCCCAGGCAGCCGCCTCTGGGTCTCTGGCTCTTTTTGCTGGTTTCCTCCATCTTCTGAAATACTCTGCATATACTGCCATTTTAGCATTTTTTGTTATTGGGCATTATCTGCTGACTTATTACATGGAAGGGGAAGATTTCACCCTTTCTCATTGTCAGGCCATGTGCACAAACTGCTGCTTCACCCATGACGAGGTGTCAGCTTTGGTTGTCCTTATCGTGAGCATGGAGCCGTGGCCCACAGCTGAGGACTCAAACGCAACGGTTCCGCTTTCTTTCTTGTGCTGCCTGGAGGGTGGCCTCTTGCTCGTGTGCTTTCCTGTTTCTCTAGCCTTTCTAAGTTTTCTGACAGAACTCTAGCATTCTTCTCGACACCTTTTTCTTGGACACCTCTCCTGGAGTCAGGGTGGGGACTTGGCCTTGTAGGCCTGATGCACAGCTGTTGTCCTGGGGTGACCTTCTGGCATTTTCCTGGTAGTTCCCTTTTTGTCTCCCCTGTGTTGGACCTGTAGTTTTCTGACATCTAGTAACTTGAAGAAAGATTTGGTCTACTCCCTCTTTTTAATGGAGTAGCTTCCTGAGAAAGGGGGCATGGTATTAGACCATGTCTGAAAATGCTATTTTCTCCCTCTTGAGTTGGCTGGCTTGTAGGTAGGAAAACAAGTGTCCCTAGAATTTTGAGGCCAGTGCACCATTATTTGCTAGCTTCTACCGTTGCTGTTAAAAAGTGTTACACTATTCTGATTCTTCTCTTGGTACGTGATCTTTTGTCCTTCCTTTTTGTTTGCTTGTTTTGTTGGTTTTAGACAACCTCCAAAAGATTTTAGGCTATTCCTTTTATGGAGTTATTATCCTAATATCTCTATTAATTTCAGCCATTCTGACGAATGCTTGATCTGAAACAAGGTGTGTCTTTCAGTTCTGGAAAATGTTCTCGTTATGGTGTTTTGATAATTTTCTCCACTGCCTTGTTTTTCTCTTTTCTTTCTCTGAATTCCTGTTAGTTTGGGGGGGTGGGGGGAGGACTTCCTTGTTTGTCTTCTGATTTTCCTTTCCCTTTGTCTTAAAGCCCAATTTCTTGATGGGTGTTCTCTGCTTCATCTTAACTCTTTGGAATTTCTGCTGTCTTTATTTTTCAAGAGCTCTTTCTTGTTCGTTTTTTCATTTGTGTGCATTTTAAGAGCATTCTGTCCTTTTTTTTTCCTGGGTGCATTTCTTCTGTTCCTGAGGACATGAAATTTATTTATTTACGTATTTATTTCCTTCTTACACTGCCTTGATTTCTTTTTTTCCTGTTTGTGTAGGTGTCTGACTTTTGCGCCACAAATGTAACTATCTGGTGATCCTTTGCTCTCTGTTCCTATTTAATGGTGAGTCACCGAAATGTGAATCGGGTGCCATGACATATGGGCAGGGTTTCACCGCCATACGGCTTCCCTGCCATGGCTCTCAGGGGTTAGGCTGTAGTTTGGGGAACTTCCAAAGACAGCACCTGCAGCTGTTTTCCCTCGGGCACGTCAGTTTTACTCCTGAGGAATCCTTTGGTCTTCTCTGTGCGTAATGTGTGCCAAGATTCACGAAGAAGAGTGGGGAAGAGAGCTGGAATCACAGGGTTTAGTGTATGGATTTTTAATTGATCCCCATCTTCAGAACAGTGTTTTCTATTAGGCCCGAGGTCTCTGAGCTGGGGACTCTCCAGTTTCTTCCAGGGAATAAATTATCTTCTGCTGGAAACAGGGAGGGGGTCTGGGGTCTAACTCCTCCTTATAGAAGCTTACGAAGGCTTTTTGCAGAAGTAGAACAAAAACACGGAAAAGGCACAAGTATGAGTGTATGCTTTGGTGCGTTTTCACGAAGTGAGCACATCCATGTAACCAGTACACAGATTCAGAAATAGAATATTCCTGGCACCCGGGAAACCCTCCTGTGCCCCTCCTCTAATTACCCTAAAGATAATCACTATCTAGACTTTTAAAAAATTTTATTTTTATTTTTATTTTTTTGAAGTATTCATTTATTTTTTTAAAATTTACACCCAAGTAAGTTTAGCATCTAGTGCAACAATGATTCCAGGAGTAGATTCCTTAATGCCCTTTGCCTACTTAGCCCATCCCCCCTCCCACAACCCCTCCAGTAACCCTGTGTTTGTTCTCCATATTTAAGAGTCTCTCAGGTTTTGTCCCCCTCCCTCCCTGTTTTTATGTTATTTTTGCTTCCCTTCCCTTGTGTTCATCTGTTTTGTATCTTAAAGTCCTCATATGAGGGAAGTCATATATTTGTCTTTCTCTGACTAATTTTACTTAGCATAATACCCTCTATTCCATCCACATAGTTGCAAATGGCAAAATTTCATTCTTTTTGATGGCCGAGTAATACTCCATTGTGTGTATGTGTATATATATTAATGTGTGTGTATATATATTAATGCATATATTAATACACACACACTACATTTTCTTTATCCATTCATCCATCGATGGACATTTGGGCTCTTTCCATACTTTAGCTGTTGTTGATAGGGCAGCTATAAACATTGGGGCGCATGTGCCCCTTCAAAACAGCATACCTCTATCCCTTGGATAAATACCTAGTAGTGCAATTGCTGGGTCATAGGGTAGTTCTATTTTTAAGTTTTTGAGGAGCCTCCATACTATTTTCTAGAGTGGCTGTACCAGTTTGCAGTCCCACCAGCAGTACGAAAGAGATCCTCTTTCTCTGCATCCTCACCAACATCTGTTGTTGCCTGAGTTGTTTATATTAGCCATTCTGACTGGTGTGAGGTGGTATCTCATTGTGATTTTGATTTGTATTTCCCTGATGATGAGTGATTTTTTCATGTGTCTGTTGGCCATCAGGATGTCTTTTTTTTTTTTTAATTTTTTTTTTAACGTTTATTTATTTTTGAGACAGAGAGAGACAGAGCATGAACAGGGGAGGGGCAGAGAGAGAGGGAGACACAGAATCTGAAACGGGCTCCAGGCTCTGAGCTGTCAGCACAGAGCCCGACACGGGGCTCGTACTCACGGACCGTGAGATCATGACCTGAGCCAAAGTAGGATGCTTAACCAACTGAGCCACCCAGGCGCCCCCAGGATGTCTTCTTTGGAGAAATGTCTATTCGTGTCTTTTGCCCATTTCTTCACTGGATTATTTGTTTTTTGGGTGTTGAGTTTGATAAGTTCTTTACAGACTTTGGATACAAACCCTTTATCTGAAATGTCATTTGCAAATATCTTCTCCCATTCTGTCGGTTGCCTTTTAGTTTTGCTGATTGTTTCCTTTGCTGTGCAGAAGCTTTTTATTTTGATGAGGTCCCAGTAGTTCATTTTTGCTTTTGTTTTCCTTGCCTCCGGAGACGTGTTGAGTAAGAAGTTACTGCGGCCAAGGTCAAAGTGGTTTTTGCCTGCTTTCTCCTCAAGGATTTTGATGGCTTCCTGTCTTACATTGAGGTCTTTCATCCATTTTGAGTTTATTTTTGTGTATGGTGTAAGAAAGTGGTCCAGGTTCATTTTTCTGTGTGTCGCTGTCCAGTTTTCCCAGCACCACTTGCTGAAGAGACTGTCTTGATTCCATTGGATATTCTTTCCTGCTTTGTCAAAGATTAGTTGGCCATATGTTTGTGGGTCCATTTCTGGGTTCTCTATTCTGTTCCATTGATCTGAGTGTCTGTATTTGTACCAAAAAAAAATTTTTTTTTCAATGTTTATTTGGGGTGGGGAGAGAGACAGACAGACAGACCATGAGTGAGGGAGGGGCAGAGACAGGGAGAGAAAGAATCTGAAACAGGCTCCAGGCTCTGAGCTATCAGCATAGAACCTGACACGGGGCTTGAGCTCGGGAATGGCGAGATCATGACCTAGGCTGATGTCGGACATTCAACCAACTGAGCCACCCAGGCGCCCCTAAGCTTTCAACAGCCTAAATGAATTTTGCCTGTTTTTGTGCTTGATACAAATGGGTAGTGTGTAGTGATGTCCAGCTTCTTTCCTTTGCATTTAAAAAAATAATAATACATATGAAGTTACATATTATCAGCTCGTACTTTATAGTGAGCAGTATAAAGCCTTGACTTTGGTTAAAGCGGAAGGTTTTTCAGTTTTACACTGCAACAAAGGTTTCCATTTTCCTCCCGTTGCTTTATGCCCTGGGGGAGATAGAGTGAGAGGGGGTCTGAGCAGTTGGTGAGCGGCTGTTGTGTTGCCCTTTGGAAAACAAATGGGCTTTAAACCAATTTTTTCCCCACCACATACAACTCTGAACCGTTTGTCCCCTACCCCCATTGTCCAAGAAATATTTTACCGCAGAGTTCTCAAAGTAATAAATTTGTAAGTATGGTATATACAGGCACACACCAACACACACATACTTTGTGCTAGGAATTGAAATCATGTATTTTTAAAACTTATATCTATTCTCCAGAAAGCTTTAATATAGCTATTCCATGTTGATACAGTTAATATGGCAGATTTGAGATATGCCATGTATGTAGTTGCTTATTTTTATTTGTGTGTTTAGGAAACTTGTGCTATAGATATGTGGATATTTCATATTTCACAGTGGATATGTGAGAGAGGTACCAGAGGGGAACTTATTACATTTCTGTCTAAGTCTCAAGGAATGAATTTTTAGATTCTCAGAGTTAGTTAGGGCAGATATCCAGGGAGTTACTTTAAGTACAATGCATTTATAACAGGTCAGAGTTCTGAGACTTTTTCTCTTAACCACATGCCCCCTTAATTTTTCTTCCTATTGGAAATTCATGCCTGAAACAAATGAACTATTTTCACAGAACATTTACGTTGGTATTTGCAGCAGTATTCTAAATCTGGAAAGATGGCTTGCTGATGTACACACATAGGCCAGCAGTTTCAGAGGGAAAACATTGTTCTTGGAACTACCACTGTTTGTTTTTCCTTTATTGGCATTGGAACTCTTCAAGTTTGTTTTCAAAATACAGAGGAGAGGCAAAATCAGAGTAATTTTTGGTAGTTTAATGGTTTATTTCCTGATCATGTATGTTACTGTTAATTATAATGCATTATTGACCTCTACTTTGTTAATAGATAGTACTTCACATACATCAACTAGAACCCCATTTAGATGACCCAGATGGTATTACTACCAACATTATTATTACTCTCAAAGGATAATTTTTAAAAATACAATAAGTTTCTTTGTGAAGTCAGTGGAGAGGACAACTTTTTTGCTGGTTGGTTATTTATTTATTTATTTATTTATTTATTTATTTATTTATTTATTTATTTATTTATTTATTTATTTATTTATTTATTTATTTATTTAGAGAAACAGAGAGAGAAAAAACACAAACGAGTGGGGGAGGGGCAGAGAAAGGAGACAGAGAATCCCAAGCAGGCTCCCTATTGTCAGCACAGAACCCGATGCAGGGCTTGAACTTACGAACCAGGAGATCATGACCTGAGGCTGAAGAGTCAGACGCTTAACCAACTGAGCCACTGAGGTGCCCCAAATTTAGTTCTTTTAAAATGGTCATTTGTTAAAGTTTAATGGGTAGTAATATTGCACTGAAGAGTCTAGAGTTTGTAAAGGATGATAGAGAGTTCTTTTATGCTGATATCCAGTGCAGTGTTTACAAAGAGCCGTGTAGAGAGCAAACTCAGAAGCAAAGTTTGATAGTAATAACTTGTGTATGCATGTTTCTGTAGCTTTGTCCATGGTATTTGGAAAGTTTGCCATTTCAGTTGACTTAAATGTCTTCATCTTAGATCATTTTAATTTACTAATTTCTTCTGCCTACCACTTTTTTGGATAAGCCTGTGTTTTAGTAAGTATTTGACGTATTGTTGGTAATTAAAACACACACTTCAACTGCTTCATTCTACATGTTGGAAATTAGACAAATTATAAAAGAATTACTCGTATAAGTACAAATTGATTCTAATGTTTCAATTGTGTTAATAGCTGGTGGTTATCTGTCACTTCCATTCATAAATAAGGGAAGTAAATCTGATTTCCAGCTCTTGCTGTTTGTAGGTGAGTTGGTATAGAAAAACAAAGTTAACACGGCTAGAGGGCCAGCAAGTTCTAGGAATGGAGTTGTTTTTTTTTATAGGAGGATTACTAACTTTAATTTCAGTGGAAGTTGGGGTTTCAAAATACTTGGTAAACCACGTATGTCTGCAAAAAATTTTTTTAAGATCTTATTTTTAAGAAATCTCTACACCCAGTGTGTACTCTACCAACTGAGCCAGCCAGGTGCCCATGTCTGCAAATTTATTAATATACTTTTTACCATATGTGATCCTGAAATAGGCAAACCACAAACAAAACCTCTCAAATTTACCACTGACTTTTTTTCCCCCCCAAACATTCTTTTTTGGATAGTGAACTTTGTTGCTGTTTTGTTACTGTGCTCGGTTTCACAATATTTTATGCAATAGTTAATAGACAGCCTGCTCTCATGAAGAGGCAATGCGTAGGAATAGCAGTTTGCTTCGGCTTCTAGACATTTGTTGTTGCATTTAAGTTTTGCCTGAGTGACTTTACTGAGACTTTTGTAAGAGCTGACTTCGGCCTGTCACCTTTTTAACTGCTTTCTGTATTTATCTTGTTTGCTTCAAATTCCTAGAGAATAGGGATCTGTTCTTCCTCAGAGGGAGGACCTTTGCCAGGTGGGCCATTAAACACATACTTGGTAAACAAATGAATATGTGAGCGAATGGTGGTGGGACTTATCTGTATTCATTGAACTCTGTGTTAAGAATACACCACTTCCAGGGTTAAGCATCCGACTTCAGCTCAGGTCATGATCTCACCGTTCGTGAGTTCGAGCCCCGTGTTGGGCTCTGTGCTGACCCCTCAGAGCCTGGAGCCTGCTTCGGATTCTGTGTCTCCCTCTCTCTCTGCCCTCCTCTATTTGTGTGCGCGCGCTCTCTCTCTCTCTCTCTCTCTCTCTCTCTCTCTCTCTCTCTCTCTCCCCCCTCCTTCCCCCCCCAAAAAATAAACATTAAAAAAAAAAAAGAATACACCACTTCTTTGCAAAAGTATTTGTAGCAGCTTGTAGAAGCGAAGTGTTTCTCTTCGGTTGAAGGTAAGATGAGAGGACAGCCTGCTTGGCGAGGTGATTCAGGAAAGATTACGAAGAAAGAGATTCTTGGGGTGCCTGGATGACTCATTTTAAACATCTGACTCTTGATTTCAGCTCAGGTCATGATCTCAAGGTTGTGAGGCCGAGCCCCACATTGGGCTCCATGCTGGGCACGGAGCCTGCTTGAGATTCTCTCTCCTCCCCCTGCCCTTCTCCTGTGCTCACTTCCTGTCTCGAAAGAAAGGAAGAGAGAGAGAAAGAGATTCTTCAGAAGGGATTTGAAGTTGGAAAAGGAAACATAAGATTTTATTTATTTAAAAACTTTTTTTAACGTTTATTCATTTTTGAGAGACAGAGACAGAGCATGAGTGGAGGAGGGGCAGAGAGAGAGGGAGACACAGAATCCGAAGCAGGCTCCAGGCTCTGAGCTGTCAGCGCAGAGCCCAATGCGGGACTTGAACCCACAAACCATGTGATCATGACCTGAGCCAAAGTTGGACACTTAACTGACTGAGCCACCTAGATGCCCCAGGAAACATAAGATTTTAGATGGACAGTATGATATTGGACTTCCTAAAAAAAAAAAAAAAAAAAGAAAAAAAAAATCTATGGGTCTATTCACCATTCTCTAAACATACTTCACATTCACCTTGCAAGGAATGTGCCGCTCCCTCTGCTTTTCAGCTGCCAAACCCAGGCTCAACCCAGTGAATCCTCCTTCCCTTCAAAGCACATTTGTAGTGACTTTTGTTTCTTGAAGCTTTTATTTCCCTTTTCCACGTGACCTTTGCCTCTTCGAAACTGTTAGCTTTCTCTGTACTTAATGCACTCACCAAGTATACCTTTTCTAATAAACATTTGAAAGCTTCAAAAATTGCCATCTATGTAAAGTCCTTGAGAATGGAGGTAGTTTCCTTATCTTTGTCTTCCCTCTCTGCTGTCCCCCCATATTTAGCCAGAGATATAATATATAAAATCATATATATATGATGTCATATGACAAGCCTCTTAATAAATATGTGTTGAATTTGTTGGTTCTTTCACCACCAAACCACCAAAGATAATCAGAGAAATATGATCTTAAAACTTTCAGAAAAGAGCATTGAAAAAAATGCTTTGAACAGTGGCACCTTTTGGTGTATTTAGTGCTTGGATGACTATTTGAAGGGGAGGGTAATCATTTAGAATGGTTGTAGATCTATCACGTTACACCATATAGCACCTAGAGATCAATTTCAAGGAATTTAGGAGTAAGCGTGTAATTGTGTCCCATAGGCTGTGTTATAAAATCAGTATAATGCAACTTAAGGTAAAGATTATAATTACCTTTGGGTCAAGGAGAGAGTGAGTTAAAGACTTGGAGGAAAGAAATGATTTAATCTCTGTTTAGATGTGAACGGTGTTTTAGCTGAAAAGGGTAATAAGAGGGACAAGAACGAGTAGCGGCTTTTCAACTGGGAGAACCGTGGGGAGAAGGAATGAAGTTGAGTTGGGTATACAAGTGTGTGGGCGGAGTAGAATGAAAATTATGAAGAAATGAGCATTGAAAAACTCATAATTATGCCTGGAATTTATCAAGCACCTTTCTTCTTGGAAAGCTCAATTTTCTACATTTTCAATCCCCACGGAGGGGAAAACAAATGACCTTACTTCCTACTCTGTTCTTTTGGGGATCTTGGCATTCCAGAGCTACCAAGTTACTCATTTTTAATTACTTACCCACACCAGAAGTTCACATTTCCAGGTGTTTAAAGAAAGAGAGATTTTAATATGTTGTTTTTATCAGTAATTTCTGAAAACTCACTTTCTGTGGGAGTAGTGATGACTCACTCACTCACGGCAGAACCAGGAGTGGTGTGCTAAAATCCTTTGGTAGCCCATTTGCCAGACCCGGAGCTGCAGTCCTTAGCCCGATTGCAGCTTCTTTGAAGATGTGCCGTCATACAAAATATACTACAAGCAAACGAGAGCTAAGTGCTGGAGAAAGGGGGTGGCTGATGTGTATTAGAGAACTCTTAGCACCTATGCGGCTCTGGGATGAGGACCCTCGGGAAGGATTTCCACTACAGGGGTGTGGCGAGGTTTGCCAGAGGTGTGAGGAATGTCATAGACTGTGTGGAATGCCCTTCCCGGCACTGGAAGTGCCTTGAGTACACAGCTTTGCTTTACAGATGGAATTTTGATCCTCTTGGTAAGCTTTCCATCTCACACGACTCCCCTTTTCCTTCCCCGTCAAAGGGAAGCCTGTACTTGGTGGTTGGGGCACTGATACCGCGTAGCCTTTGGTCTTCCCCTCGGTGTGGGCTTCCCAACCTCATTTCTGAAAATAATAGCCGATTTTCTTCTTCCCTCGCGTGGCGCACGTAGAAGAGGGAGCTCAGAAAGAAACAAAAGATTTCTTTATCAGCCAGACTGTATTAAATTACAGTTGCCCCTATTGACTCTTGGGATCCTTTAAGATGTTTAACTTTTTTTTCCCCCCCACCTAAATAAAAAGAAAGCAGGGATCTTCAGAAGCCTTGGCTTGATTCCAGTGAGGCTGTTATATTCTGGCCAATTCCATTCTTCTGTTCTAGTCAGCTCCTTGCTCTGCTCTGCAAGCTGTAACTCCAGGCAAGCGGTTAATATTAAACACAATATTTGTAGTATTTGCTATTCCGAGTGGAAACCAACTTTTCACTCTGCAGAGCTCTTAGGATGATGATAAGCGTGCAGGGAGAAGCCAACCGATGCTTATTTTGTGGTTTTTAATGATGAAGTGCCCGCCTTGGGAACATGATTACTGTCCTTACTGATGACTTCTGGAAAAAACAAAAAACAAAAAAAACCTTCGGTTGCCAGTGTGAGAACACCGAAGGAAACCAATCACGCCCCTCGTTCTCCCTCCCTTCTCTGCCTCAGGTCACACACGACTCTCTCCAGCTCACTCTGGAGCCCCTTCTGACCACGCACTTGTGTCACTTTTGAAAAGGAAAGACCCATGAGAGTTGCTGTTATTCCTAAGAGTGCCTGTAATTTTGATGTCACTCACCGTGCTCTCCATGGTAACAGAGCCGTGGATGGGAGGAGTCGCACCCCTGCTGTCATTTCCCACGGGTGGGTTAGGATGCTGGTGCCAGAGCTGGCAGGATATTTCACAGTGGCTTCTCTAAAGGAGGGCACACCCATCCCTCTCTGCCGATGTCTTTGGGACGTATAATTAACAAGAGAACCCCAGGGAAAGTCTGACTTTCCAAATAGTTTTCTTTTTTCCGATTGTAAGATGTCTGTCAGAATGCAGCCTTTTTTTCACCCCACGTAGAGAGGTAGGATGGTGTGCAGGGTGCGTGTGTGTGTGTGTGTGTGCGCGTGTGTGCACACGGGGGAAGCACAAGGGAAGCAGAGGATATCTGATTTACATGATAGACAAATCCATGCATCCTAGCATAGACTGTTTCACTCCTTTATTCAATTTTTTTTCATAGGTAAATAGCAGTGTCTTCATCTGGAACTTGAGGGGTGCTCTGTGCTTAGTCTTTAAGCACCCTCTACAAGCCGTTCTTCCTGTTTAACGCTGTCATTGGCTTCATGTTTCCCAAGCCTACCCTTTAGTTTTTGCCCTCCAAATCAGTGTTTCTCAAAATATGATTTACGAAATGCTTACATCAGAATCACATGGGGTATTTACAGGAAACAGAGATGCCTGGTTTTCATGCCATCCCTGCAGGGTCAGGACCTCTGGTGATAAGAGCCAGGAGAACTGCATTTTTAACAATGCATGCGACATTTGAGATACTGTCCTGCTACCCTGTTCTCTTTGACTGTCTTCTCTTCCAGTCCCCATCTCCCCATTGAACTCTTGTGTCCCTTTGATAAAAGTGAGTTTTCTTTTCTGTAGATACTCGGGATTTTTCGCCCCAGTAAGTTTTCATCTTATGCTTTGTATTATAGCAGCTTTGCTCCCAAACTATTCATAAGTTCCTGGAGGGTGAAAACCATGTGTGATTCACATTTGTATGCTTCACACACCTTTGTGCATAATAAGAACTCAGACAACGTTTAGTCAATGGATGGTTCAGACTTTTCCTGTACCTGTAAACTTGTGGGTGATGGATTTTTTTCTGTTACCTACCAGATATGCTTGCTTTACTTGTGATGTGAGCTTAAGCTTCTCATGACCTTAGCTTATGTTTACTTTCTCCTTTGATAATCTGATATCTTTGATAGAGATGCTATCTGGTTTTCATTTTTATGTATCTTGTATGACTCAGCTGGGATTTTATCCAAGTGTACTGTGTAGATCTTCTCTTTGTCTTTCTTCTGAGAAGTGGAAATAGCGATGTTTTCTGCTTTTTGCAGAAATAGTTTTACATTTTTTGTTCTTTGTCCTACTTGATAGTGCTTAATATTAAACATCTCTCGAATAATGTTGCAGTTGAATTGGCTGTGGGCAGATCTGTTAGTAAGAAAATGAACAAAATGTTGTCATGGATAAATTGAATAAAGAAATTATTTCATAGGAAAGGTGTGTTTAACTGTAACATAATAACTTACCTCTTGTTTGTGTTTTTGGTGATTATATCGCCAGTTTATGAAAGAAACAGAAAGTGACAGACTTATGCTGCTTGTGACTCAGTTTTCAAGAATTTAGTTAGTGGAGGGTTACTATAGATTACTGTAGATCTAGTGACTGCTATTTCCGCATGATTACTGTCCTGTGATTTGGAGTGGTTTCCTAGATAATGTACTTGACTCATGGGAACCTTCACTTGCACGTCTCCCCCACCCTGCCTGTGGGTAGGAGCTCTGTCTTGTGGACTACGTAGGTTAACTTGGCCTAGGTCTGGCACGAAGTAAGTAACCAATAAGTGTCTCCTGTTTGAATTATTTTATAATTATTTTAATGTTTGTTGATTTTTGGGGGGAGGGGGGTAAGCTGGGTAAGGACAGAGAGAGCAAGAGGGAGACGCAGAATCCAAAGCGGGCTCCAGGCTCTGAGCTGTCAGCACAGAGCCCGACACAGGGCTCGAACCCACGAACCATGAGATCATGACCTGAGCTGAAGTAGGACGCTTAACTGACTGAGCCACTCAGGCACCCCAAATTATTTTAAAGGAGGATTAAAATAGCAATGTCTCTCTTTAGGGGATGCTTTAATTTGCCATGATAGCAATATGTTCAATGTAATTGTTGCCAACACAGAGTGTTCTCTATTTCCTCGATTATTGTTTTGGAAAAACTATGTCTGTGAGTTGTAGCTTTAGTATACTTATTCTGTGGCAATTCTTAAGAAAATTTTGCCCAAATACTTTTGTGGCTGTAAATTTTCATTTTTATCCAGGATATGCATGTGTTTGTTTTCTGATCATATGAAAAGGTGATAAGCCTGTTTAGCTTGAACTGAGAGTCATTTATGGTGATTAGGATTAAGATGGGATGGTTTCTGTTTATTTTGGCTCAAGTGTTAAGAAGCTGGTTGTGTGCACCTTAGCATTTGTACATTTGTAAGTGTGCTGAACCTCCCAGGAAAGCCTGGCAGGTACTCACTGGGTCTGAGTCCAGTGACTCCATAGGGACAACAGGAAAAGTCCCTGCACTAAGAAGCGGAGAAGTCACCAGTGAGAGTTCAGTTCCAGGGCAGAAGAGTTTGCGGGTGTGAGGGCTCAAACGAGCTGAGTCATGCTTTCTGAAGAGGAGGTGTTCCCAGCACTTCTGAAGCAGGCCCAGTGACTCAAATGTTTCTCATGCTACTGCAGCCACAGACGAATCCGAGAGGAACATGGGGCAAAAGATATTCTTTCTTTCCTTCTGTATCCAGGAAAGGGAGCCTTTGAAGTCTTTTGCAAATTGTTTTGCTTTCTTGCATAAATAGGACAGCACTGGTTGCCCTATGTCGTACCTGGATTAGGGCAAAAATATTAAAACATGGCTGTAGGACAAATTCATCAACAGTAAAGTTCTGCTCTAAAGGGGTCGGAATTTAAAGTCCATGGAAGATAAATTAAGAAGTTGCTGACTGACGTCTCTCGCACTCGCTGCCTTGACTAATGCTTCTTGAGAGAAAGTGCATTCAGTACACATTTTTGTTAAAAGTACTTTGATATTCTTTCCAAGATTTGTCCTTCTATAGAGAAAAGAGAAAAGTTACTCTGTCAAATGAACTGTTTAATTGAAGCATTTTATGCATTCTAGACTACAAGGTGGGCTCTTTAGAAGAACAACAAAGCAGGCATTTGATTTTATAAATTCTCTTGGGAGAAAAGAAGGAGATACAAAAAGTAAATGTAACTTGTTTTTACCTAAGCTTTTCTCTTTGGCTGTTTTGTTTGAACAGGAATAGGCTTTCTCTTTTTGTTCACTTTGAAATTTATTTAAGTTGAATGAATATTGAAGAGGGTGATTTATTTAGTAAATGATATTGGCATACTTAGCTACTGGACAAAAACATGTTAGACCCCCTACCAAACATTACATGTAAAAATAAATGTAAGGTGAGGTGAAGATCTAAATGTACAACATAAAATTGGGAAATATCGGAGAACTTTTATACCACTTTGGGGTGGGGTAAGAGGACCTTCTCAAGCAAGGACTCCATCAAGGAAAAGTTGGCCAAGTTTGAGCAAATAAAAACTGAAAATTAGTGAATGGCTCACGTCATCATCAACGGAGTGGGGGGAAATGAAACAGGAGGCTGGGAGTGTCGTGTGACGAACATGACACTCCGCGTGGCAGTTAGTACTCAGGGACCCCCTGCAAACTGACAAGTTAAAGACTAGTGACCCAACGGAAAAACGGGCAGAGGATGTGAAAGCGTATTTCAAAGCAGATGAACCTTACAGAAAGATAAACTCCTCTGAGGAATACAAGTTGGAGGGGCCTGACACCCCTGTTTGCCCCTCAGGTTAGCAACAGGAGAGGGTGCTAACGTTAAACGCTAGCGGAGGCAGCATGGAGGGAAGCCCTCTCTCCCACGCGGTGGGTTGGGGGTACGCGTTTCTTCAGCCGTCTGGTCATTTTCCAGTACCTATCACAATCTAGATGTTACCTACTCCCAGACCCATCGGTTACACTTTTAGAAACACAGGTTTACAACTCCTTACCCCAAACTCTTGAGGCCATTTGTGTTTCGGATTTCAGGGAGTTTCAGATCATTGAAGGTAATGTGGCACATATATTATCTATTATACGAAACCTCCAGTCGGGTGGGGACTCCAGAAACAGACACCTTGACGTTTCTAAAGAGAACGCATTCCTGCCCGAATATTCACGCAGGTCGGCTTTTGTCACCACGTGAATCTGGGAACGATTTTTGAATTTTCAGAGCCTGTTGGATTTCAGAATTTTGGATAAGTCATTGGGCACCCATAAATACTGCAAAATGAAGGCACTGAAGCACAAATGGAAACGCTGAATTTTTCCTAACAGCAAAACAAAAACAAAGAAACAAAAACTGGAGCACTCCTACTCTGTCAAAAAGAGTGAGACTTGACTGTCTCAAAAAGATGATTTGTATAGATGAGAGAACAAGTCCCGGAAAAAATGCGTGTGGTGTTATCCCCTTCAAAAAATAGGGAGGGAGGTTACTTCCTGTTCATGTATGTGTTTTATGAGGAGGAAAAGCTTTGGAAGCGTGTGTACCAAACTTGACCCTGGTTATCTCCGGGGCACGGGATTTGGAAGGAAGTAGGAGAGACTGCCGGTGTGTTCTTTTGTGTGCTTCTCTAGTTCGACTTGTTAAAATGATCATGTGTTATTTTGGTAATCAAATAAAAGCAACCATCTTACAAGCTCATCTAGTGAGTATTCCAGAGCGCTGAGGGACTGGCAACCCCCACCCCCCCAACCCCCACCCCCAGGTCCCGTACTCCGAGCCATTGGGGAGCCTACTTTTCATAATTAATGGAAAGCAGGAGACAAGCCCAGGGCGAGGCTCACGACTCCGGCTCTCAAGCGCGTCCTTCATTACTTAATATCGGAGCCTAATCATTTCCAAAGTGTATTAGCCTGTTCCCCCACAGGGAAAAAAACAAGCTAAACATGGGCTGTTACCATGAAACGGAAATCCAGTCACCAGGGAACCTTTTTTCTAATTGACCCACTTGTAGTGAATAATAACTCCAGAAAATAATATTGATTTTTCTCTGTTAGAATCATTGAACGAAACAAGTATGGTTTCCTCTTCATGAGTGCAGTGTGTGCCTCCTAGTTAAGCACAGTTGGAATATGTTTTAAAACAGGAGTACTTCCTCTGTACTGTGATTTTATCTTATGGTCAAAATTTCCCAACATAGCCTTAGTTCCTGAGAAGAAAATCACTAAGATTTAGATGGATCTAAAGCTAATTATTATGCCTCCAAATAGGCATCATGCTGTTTCAGGAGGGGGAGGGATGTAAAAATTGGCAGCGTTTGTATTTGTTTATTGTTCTCAACTTAGATATCGTGCAACACTTGCTTTTTCCTTCCTGCCCTTGGAAAACGTGGCTCCACTTAATTTTGTCAGGAGCGCTTGCTCCCTGGTAGCTTTTCAGAAGCCAAAATGAAATAAGCTTACAGAGCTGTGGTCAATCTGTTTTCAAGGCCTACGTATCTAACAAAGGTAAGGGAAGTGGTTGTGGTACTTTTTAACCTTTCAGTTGAAACTAAGCACCCTTCCCTTTGGTGGAGAGAAATCATTTGTTTGAGGGAGCAGCTTGGAAGATTATGTATCTGGAAATGTTGGTGACTGAGGAAAAAAAATCAGTTCAGGCTCAGTGTAGACTAACGCATCATGCTGCTGTCTGGATGAAGATGGAGGCGAGGCGAGCAGTCACCCCAGTTCCCTCGGGAGCAGTGTCACGACAGGTGCTGTCCCGTTGTGCTGTTGGTTAGTTACGGTGTGAAATGGAAGACAGAAAGGAAAAATCAGGAACATTAATATATTAAACCCCTTGATGGCAAAGCACGTTTTGTGTCTAGATACAGGATCATTGGTTACTGCACTTTTGGTTTCATAATGTAAACGCACAAGGAGATGCAAACGAAAGAAGTATCACCACGGGGCACCTGGGCGGCTCAGTGGGTTCAGCGTCTGACTTCGAAGGCTCGGGTCGTGATCTTGCAGTTCGTGAGTTCGAGCCCCGCGTTGGGCTCTTTGCTGACAGCTCAGAGCCTGGAGCCTGCTTTGGATCCTGTGTCTCCCTTTCTCCCTCTGCCCCCTCCTCCCCTGCTCATGCTCTGTCTCTCTCTCTCTCTCTCTCTCAAAGATGAATAAATGGCAAAAAGAAATTTTGTTTTAAAAAAATATCATCAGTTTGGCAGAGCAGTGATAGTGTCAGCTGCATTGTACCATCCTTCCACGCGTGACCTTCCATCATTTCAAGGCCCCCACCCTTTTTTTAAGTTTGTTTTATTTATTTATTTTTAGTAATCTCTACACCCACCATGGGGCTTGAACGCAACGCCCTGGGATCAAGAGTCCCACGCTCTTCCAACTGAGCCAGCCGGGTGCCTCTTGCGCTTTGTTATATGGCCTTTAGGATACATGTTTGAAAGGGACTTCAGTTTTTCTCTGCGAACAGAATTAAAGCTTTCCGTCTGTGTAGATTATCAAGTGTATTTTGTTGATTATACTTTTCTGTGACACTCAGTACTAAAAAACAAAAGTGTACCTTGGAACTCTGGGTGAAGTAAGACCTGAGTTCTAAAAGCCCACAATGCCCATTGCCATTAGCTAAATGTAATATTATAATCCTGTACCTCTAACTTTAAGAATTAACTAAAATTACTCTTTACTAGAGTCAGGATAAATGTTAACTTGATTTATCCCCCTACTTTGAGCCCTATTATAGAACAGATGGACATGAGTTATAGCTCTTTCCATAAAGCAGATTGCTCGCTCTGCAGAGTGAAGTCCGTCTTTGCGGTTGTTGGGTAGCTGTGAGCCCTGGGCTGTGTCTGAACTGGTTTAAATGGAACGGCACATGGTGTTCAAAATAACCATGTCCTCCATTACCGACAATGCTACCCTCAGTGGGAGATGCGAGGCCGAAAAAGGAGTGTGTTCCAAACTCTGGTCTGAGACCACTCTTTGACCTGTGACTTAGAATTATTAGTAATTGATGTCTATTTGTATTAAAGTCTCTAATAAGATGTGATAAAAGAAGAACAAGAGAGATGAAAAGTAGTAGCGCTGATGTTGACAGGCAGTGTATTCAGGTTGTATGTGATACTTACCTGATTTCTCTGAGCCTACTTTCTTTGTCAGTGTGGAAACGAAGGAAAATGACCTCAGAGGCCCCTCTAGTCTCACTTTAGATAACTGAGACATGAAGAAGATACATCCACTCTAAGTAACTTTGTGTAGCCTCAGCACTGTGTATGTGTATATACTATGTGTGTGTGTGTGTGTGTGTGTGTGTGTGTGTGTGTCTGTATATATATGTTACATATATATAACAGATGTGTTTAAAAAACAAACTACAGGGGCGCCTGGGTGGCGCAGTCGGTTAAGCGTCCGACTTCAGCCAGGTCACGATCTCGCGGCCCGTGAGTTCGAGCCCCGCATCAGGCTCTGGGCTGATGGCTCAGAGCCTGGAGCCTGTTTCCGATTCTGTGTCTCCCTTTCTCTCTGCCCCTCCCCCGTTCATGCTCTGTCTCTCTCTGTCTCAAAAATAAACGTTGAAAAAAAAAATTAAAAAAAAAAAAAACAAACTACAGAGTTTCTTGTCCTTTAGTTTCTAAAATATCAAGAAAAATCATTCCTTATTAACTGCTAAACCAACCACACTATAGTTTTTACAATCATTATTAAAGTAATTTTTATTAATCTTTTAAAAATTTTTATTTATTTTGAGAGAGTGAGAGAGAGTGCAAGCAGGGGAGGGGCAGAGAGAGAGAGAGAGAGAGAGAGAGAGAGAGAGAGAGAGAGAGAGAGAGAGAGAGAGAATATCCGGAGCAGGCTCCATGCTGTCAACACAGAGCCCAATGCAGGGCTCAGACTCACGAATCAGGAGATCATGAGCGGAAACCAAGAGTCGGATGGATGCTCAACCAACTGAGCCACCCAAGCGTCCCAATTTTTATTAATCTTAAATTTGTGATGTTCTGATTCTCCTCTGCATACCTATATTGAACAGCTTTGAGAAAATATCTGTATACCTGCATGGATATAATGTAATTTCATTTTAAGGATTTAATTTTAAGGTTTAAGAATGATAATAGTTTTAAAATGAAATTATTTAAAGTATTTTGCCAAGTATGTATCTTTCCAAAACTAGCCTGTTTTTTTTTAAATCTGGGTCTGTGCACATTTGATAATTGATAACAGAGCTGAAAATCTTATTTTGTAGGAGACATAGAGATGTTCTAGTCTTTTCTTCCCTAACACTGTGTTGTCACCTTGATCCCTCTTCTACATTCTCTTTGAATGAAGGTGAAGGGAGGAAAGGTCATCCACTCCCCATTTTGATTTCTCTCTCTTTTAACTTAAACATTGCCTCTAGGTGTCTCTTCCCTGTTTTAAGACCTAAGAGAAGTAAATTCTAGGTGGGCCTTCTTATCTTTCTCTGAAGGGGTTCTTGAATTGGCAGATGCCTGTAATCTGACTGCCTTCCACATCTATAAAGAAAAAGTGGAACTCTAAGGAGAGAAAGGGTTAGAGTTTCCAAAACAAATGAATTTTAATGTGTTCCGATCAAGAACTTGAGTTCTCAGAAACAATACACACTTTGTTTGCTAAACAAGTCTGCTGGACACTGTGTTCTCTTCTGGGAAGAATTTGGGGGATGGGCTGCAGCAAGAGTAGTATGAGGGATGTGGGGAATGTGATAAGAAGGAAGGAAAGAAATTTAAGATATTTGGAAATCAGAATCGGTGCTTAAAATGTACAGGTCTAGGGCGAGAGTATAAATGGAGGCCCATCCCATATATGTAAATATTTATTATAATCAAGCTAATAAACTGTTAAATAAAATATGCTCTCTCCTCCTACCTTAACAGACTTGCAAGCGTAGATTCAAGTTTAGAATCCTCAGACCCCTTGGGATTCCACACATTCTGAGCTGTCAGCACAGAGGCTGACGCGGGGCTCGAACTCGTGAATCATGAGATCATGACCTGAGCTGAAGTCGGAAGCTTAACTGTCTGAGCCACCTAGGCTCCCTGAAATTAATTTTAATAATGTTATCTAATCTAGTATTTCAAAATTACTATCTGTTCTAAAAATTATTCACTAGTTTATGTTCTTTTCAGTGTATTTATACTTGGAGAACATCTCCACTGGGACCAGCCATTTCAGGTGCTCAGTGGTCACCTATTACTATTGCTGTTTTATTGGATGTGGAGACTCCTTGTTCTGGGGCTGGGGTGGGGGGGGCGGTGCGCGCTTGGTCCCCAGGACTGAGGGCGGTTCTCTTTATCATGAGGTCTGGTAGTTTTTATCATTGAATTGATGCAAAGAAGAATTGCACTTTGTAGTTAGAGCTGGCACCAATTTTGAAATGCAAATATATATACCTAAGACTATGGAGGGTACTTGTTAGGAGTTTATTTTTGTTTCTCTCTTTTTCCATTTAAGCTTGTCAACTGCCTTGTACTCATTCAACTCACTGCTGCTTTCCTTTGTTGTCAGAAGTCCTGTGGTTCTAGTAAATTTGTTTGTAAAGATGAATATACCTCCCCACCCTTCCCCCCATGTTATTGACTAACACTTTTCCAAGTCATGAGTACTGGAACTGTAATCACTTCATGCCTACTTTCTGAAAAGCCTTTGTACTCCATTGTGTTGGATAATGGCTAGTGGGTCTTTTTCCTTCCTAGAGGGACTTTTTTTTTTTTTTAGGTTCAGTTTAATTGCATGTGTATTTTTAAACTGTGGCCAGTTCTACCAAATGAGGAATCATATCTAGAAAGTAGGATACTGTTTTTGTTTGGACTAGAACAGCACTTTCATCTATTTCAGGATAGAGTTGGCAGATTTAGAAGGGAAAAAAAAAGGCACCCCAGTTAAATTTGAATTTCAGAAAAACAACAACAACAATTTTTTTTTTTTTTTTTTTTTTTTTTTAGTATAAGTATGCCCTGTGAAATATTTGGGGCATACGTGACACTAAACACTTATTGATCTGAAGTTCTTATTTAACTGGGCGTTCTGTATTTTATCTGGCAACCATATTTTAAGACTCCTTTACCCTCTCAAAAATTGAAGAGTTTTTATTTATGTGGATTAAATCTATTGATATTTACAACATTACAAACTTAAACTGAGAAATAATATATATTCTTTAGAAAAATAATAAACCCATTCTTGTTAACATACGTGTTTTTTATGAAAAGTAACTATTTTAGGGGAAAAAAGGTAGAAGAGTGTCATTGTGTTATATTTTTGTAAATATTTTAATGTCTAGCTTAATAGAAGATCGTTGGATTCTCCTGTTTCTGCATCCAGTCAGGTGCTCTATCACAAAGACCTGTACCATCTGGAAATCTCCACTGGAAAAGGAGAATGGCAAAAGACAAGTAGCGTCTTAGTATTGTTATAAGGTACTTCTGACCTTGGGAATCTCAGGGCCCCCTTCCAGGGTCCTCCAGCCATTGAGAACCTCTGAACTAAGAACAATAGAACCTGTGATTCTAGCTTGTAGAGTATAGATCATGGATAATTTAATCAGAATAGAGGATAAGTTTTTTTTTTTTTTTAATTGACATACTATTAGGTCTATACTCTGCCGTTTAAGGAAACAACTATTATAAAAGAAAAATCAACGTAACACTTTTAACCTGTCAAAGAGGCCCTGTGTCACTTTTCTGTTTAGAATAAACTTTATGTTGCTACCTAAGACAAAGCTTAGTATTTTTTATCATAGAATTCAGCAGATAAGTCACATGACAATTTCCTTAAAATGCTGATTGGATTGAATTGGATTTATTTTTAAGATGTGTGTGTCTGTTCTAGGCATTGTACGTGCTGCCCCATATTTAGTCTTGGGTGGTTTTATGAGTAATCGGCATAATTGCAATAACTAATCTGATTCTCATCTCAAATAAAAAAATGGAGAGGTTGGCAGTGGGCCAACAGGTTTCAAACACGGACAAGTTAAAACTAAAGATGAGTTCTTCAATTGCTTGGACAATTGAGAAAATGAAAGAGCCACTCACAAAAATGGAAGAGGAGAAGTGCTGGTCTGGGAGACAGACAGGCAGTTGAGTTTCCGCTGGAAATGTGGCAGGGTAGCTCAGGAGACAGCAGATGGCTGTGGTGGGTTAGAGAGAGCTCCTCCCAGAGCAGTGAAATGATTTCTGAGGAGGGCAAGGTAGAGAGAGGGAAGAAACTGACAACAGCTCTGTGAGCACTATTTACCCTTGGGGTGGGGAAGAGGAGATGACGAAGAAGAAAGAAGGCAGCCCAGGAGGAAGGATTTGGAGAGTGTTGGAAGAGACCAGGTGAGGAAAATGTCCTGCAAGTGAAATGAGAAGGGCTTTTCAGGAAGCGGTGTGTGGTTAGCGGTATCCAGTGTTGGCCTGAGATTGAAGAATGGTAATTGGTCCTTAAATTGGGAACTATGGAACTAGGTTTCCCGAGAGAGTGTGTAGTTTCGATAAATTAATTTTTTATTGCAGGTGTGTATTTGGGGAGAAGTGAAATGGAAAGGTTTTTTGCTTGTGTGGGATAACACAACTTAACAAAGGCAAGACTGCAGGTCCCTTCCCTCTCTCCATCATCACTTACTGGTGTGTTAATGAAGCTGGCCCAGGAAGAGCTAGAAAACTTACTCCAGCAGAACTCACCTCTTCACGCATTCGGTCTCATTCTAGACTGACGAGTTTGTTTTTATTTTGGGTTTTGGTTTAATGTTTATTTATTTTTCAGAGAGACAGAGCACAAGCAGGGGAGGGGCAGAGAGAGAGGGAGACACAGAATCGGAAGCAGGCTGCAGGCTCCTAGCTGTCAGCACAGAGCCCGACGCGGGGCTCGAACCCACCAACCGCGAGATCGTGACCTGAGCCAAAGTCAGACACTTAACCACCTGAGCCACCCAGGGGCCCCAAATTTGTTTTTAAATATAATGTATATATTTTAGGCGGAACACTGGCCTTAGAGTCTGCAGAGGTACACTCAGCTCTGCTGTGCACTTGACCTCTGAGGGCATGTTTCCTCCTCCGTTGAATTGGATTAGATGACCTGTGCTAAAATTATGTGACGTTATGCATCTGTGACATTTGTCTTTTCTTTCCTTTTGTTTCGTTGTGATAGGTTCACCAAGTTGAAGAGTCTTAACCTTTCCAATAATCACTTAGGGGAATTCCCATTAGCTGTCTGCAGTATTCCAACCCTGACTGAGTTGAATGTGTCCTGCAACGCCCTTCGAGCAGTCCCAGCGGCCGTCCGAGTTATGCACAAGTGTGTACTTCTTTTTTCTTTTTTCATCTTTATTTTTGAGAGAGAGACAGAGCAAGAGCAGGGGAGGGGCAGAGAGAGAGGGAGACACAGAATCCGAAGCAGGCTCCAGCTCTGAGCTGTCAGCACAGAGCCTGTTGTGGGGCTTGAACTCATGAACCACGAGATCATGACCTGAGCTGAAGTCGGACGCTCAACTGACCGAGCCACCCGGGCGCCCCTACACAAGTGCGTCCTTTAAGCCCCACCACACTGTATCCCTCGGAAACCCCCGGGAAGCTGCATCGAGCTGCAGCACGTGAGATTAGCCAACCAGTTAAGTTGGGCATGTAGGTCTTGACCCCAAATCCAGAGAGCAGGGTGTTGGGCAGAGTTCCTGTCTTAGCTTTTACACTCTTTAGAGTCGTAAAATATGAACATATCCTTGTTTAGAACTGAAGAGCCCCACAGATGAGTGTGCCTACCCATGGGACAAGGGCTTACTTTCTCTTTTTCTGACTTCTGTTGAGTTCTAAGAATTTAAAATAACAACGAAAGATGGGTATTTGGGCTGATTCACACTGCATGTAGCTCACGTTGTTCCTATTTGTGCCTGTCCAAGTTAGGGAGATTGGTCATATTTTGGTTTTCAATAAAAGATTGAGATACTTCTCTCTGATCTTTTCTGTCTGATATTTTACTGCCTCAGGCGCTGCCCTTATGCATTTTGCAAAAGATCTAGTTCATTTTCTTTTTCTAATAATATGATCTATACCTGTGGAACTGGTATGTTGATAATAAACATGTAAAATTTACACGTTCTCTTCCTTATTCTGTTTTCTTTAACAGCCTGCAGACATTTTTGTTGGATGGAAACTTTCTCCAGGCCCTTCCTCCTGAGTTGGAGAACATGCACCAGCTCAGTTATCTTGGTCTTTCTTTTAATGAATTCACTGACATTCCAGAGGTTTTGGAGAAATTGACTGCTGTGGATAAACTTTGTATGTCTGGAAACTGTATGGAAACCCTGCGGCTCCAGGCTTTAAGAAGAATGCCTCACATTAAACATGTGGATCTGAGGTAACTAATTTTAAGAAATCTATCCTATTTATAAGTAGTTGGCTTAGATCTGGGAGCGGGTCAGAGCTGTGGGGGTGACATTCTCAAGCAAGCTGGTTGGTTGGTTGCAGTTTCTGGTGAATGAAGACCCTGTCACGGAGAGCAAAGTGGATGTTTTTTCTCTTTGTCCTCCTTTTCTGTGGCGAGAGAGAGCTAATACCATTGAGCATCTCCTTATTTTTTTTTTCCTTCCTTGATTTCCCTAATGTAATATAATGATTTCATTAAATTAATTTGTTTAAATTATTTATTTTAATTCCCCATTTTTCTGTCCAGGTGGCTCTGCCCTTAGTTTATTGTTCTTTACAAAAATATAAAACTCATAATCCCTCGTTAGGCCCAAGTTTGACTAGAACCTCCACTCTCACCCCTTGCAAGAGCAAGGAACCTGCATTTTGAATCCTGATCGTGCACAACTCCAACCAAAACCCACCAGCATGGTCCTTGCCACATTAAAGATTCAACCATCCTTTAGTACGTGAGGATCAGTTTTAGTGTCTAATATACAAAGAACCGGTATACAAGGAGGGATCTATTCTAAATTTCTCTTTCTTAAGGAAAAACAAAAGCCTGTCATGGGACTGAGTTCCTGTAAAGCAGCACATCAGGCTTAGAGGTCTCATACTAATTTGCCCAATTTGATACTTTTTTCAGCCAAATTAATCCCCCCATGTCCAGAGGTCGATGACCACATAGTCAACGTGATAGATCTTGGGCAAGATACTTAATGTCTCTGGGCAGCTGTGTCCTCATCTCTAAATTATAGTTAGTAACAGAAGCTAAATCGTAGGGTTTGGGAAGGAACTGAGTTAAATGCCTCCTACTCCCAATGTCTTATGTGTTGTTATCTTACCTGATTGAGGACGCCTTCCTCCTCGTAGAACTCAGCTATCATTCTTGGCGTCTTCCCGACTCCTCATTTGTCAAGGGTGTTTCTTTCCTCACCTTACTCCCCACTTTCCTCTGTGTTGATAACCCTAGGCCCTCACTCAGACCTGTCGATTTTTGTCAGTGTAAAGAAGCATCATCTTTGGTCCTTTTCTTCCTTCATATGGTCTGACCTTGGAAACCGTTTCTTCCGGTCCCTCAAAGAATGGCTTCCTTTTCCCTTTCCTCAGACTAAAGAAATCAAGCCTGTTGCACCTGGGGAAGTGTTGGTTAGCAGTTTGCGAACCGGTTCTTCATTGAAGGAGGACAAATGGTAATCCTGGATCTGAAGTTGAGAACTTTCTCGAATGTGACAGGAGGAGACACTGAACACTTTGTCTTGTTAACTTTCTTTCTAAATTGTCAACATTATTTGTCTCTGAGTCACTTAGACTTAGAAAACTTTCGGTCTTAAAGAATTTAAGCCCTTTTAAATTGAGCCACCTAGATTTCTAGTTCTAATTGGATCTTTTTAGACGAGATCGGTTACAGGATATTTAAATACCAGAAGCAGACACGGGACCCTCTAAATGTTGAACGGTTGTGCCTAGGTACCTGCTTTCCTCCAGGCCTCTCTCTGCCCCTCCCCTGCTCACTCTTTTTAAAAAAAAATTTTTTTTTCAACGTTTATTTATTTTTCGGACAGAGAGAGAGCATGAACGGGGGAGGGGCAGAGAGAGAGGGAGACACAGAATCGGAAACAGGCTCCAGGCTCTGAGCCATCAGCCCAGAGCCCGACGCGGGGCTCGAACTCACCGACCGCGAGATCGTGACCTGGCTGAAGTCGGACGCTTAACCGACTGCGCCACCCAGGCGCCCCTCCCCTGCTCACTCTTGCCCGCATTCTCTCCCCCAAAATAAATGAACTTGAAAAAAAGTGTCTAGAACAGAGCTCCTTCACCACAGACAACCAAGCAGCACTGCTGTGCTTTACCCTTGTTAGCCAGTGTTAGCACTTGGTTGGTACTTTAATTGACCAACCCGTCCTTGCAGCCTCTCGAATGCCCTGCTCTCCCGCACTCGTGTGTGGAGTTCTCCGTCTCGCTCTTCTCTTCAGTCCAGAGGCCATTCTGCCCTAACTCATGCACTGCTTTCTTTGCCCACTTGCATCTGTGAAGTTCTGCCTCCCCATGCCATTCGGATGAGGTGCTTCATCCTGGGTGGCATCTTTTCTGACCATTCTGTGTGTTTCATGCGTCGGTTATGGCACTCGTCCCATACTTATAGTCTTTGTATTTTAAAGCATACGATTTTCCTCGCTCAAGTACTAAATCTCTTGACAGACGCCTTGTTTTATTCATCTCGTAGTGACCCAAGCCATAGGTCACCATGCTAATCACCACCATACCTTTCACTGTTTGCAAACTGTGGGCACATACATTCATTTGACTTTCTCAGCTGCCTCGCAGGACAAGTAAGGTGCAATCCCCATTTTACAGGTTAGAATTAGGCTTAACCAAAATTGTAAAGTGACTTGTTCAAGGTCCTATGTAATGAGCAGCAAACAGGAACTAGAATATGATGCTGTTGCACACTACCTGTCTACACAAAGTAAATCTCAGTGAATGTTTATGAAATAAATAAAATGGCTGTGTTAGCTGAGGGGATTATTGAAAGGAAATTTTAATCACATTTTGCCTCTTTGAAAGTTCATCCTAAATCATTATATTGTTGCGTGAGCCTGGAAACTTTTGATATTTGAATCCTGGTAAGACTTGGCAATTTTAACTGAACATTTCCCTCTCGTTATAGATTTTCTTTTGCCTCCTCATTAAATAAACCCTTTAATTATTTTAGTGTTAATACATGAAATTACAGGAGGGAGCTCTTTCAAATGAAGATGATGATGCCACATTAGGAAAGTACTTACAGTGTAAATTAGGAAGAACATGGGACCTTTTTTTTCAACTCCTACAGTCTGTTGTATCCAAAATGAGACTTTTTAAAAAATTCTGTGTACATAGTCTAATAATCTCCTGAGCATTTGGAAATAGGCAAATTGCTGGGTTGAGGCCAGTTTTTAAATCTTACAACCTGGAATAAAAAAAGAAAAGCAAAAAACAAATCCTGTTGGGGACATTTAAAGAGGCCATATGCTATGCTTACAGATTGACAAATCCCAGCTCTTTGCTGTCTGTCACTCATCCTTGTGTTCCAGTGACTTTATGATATTGCTAGTAATAATTCCATTTTCATCATTTTATTTTATTTTTTCAAAGGGCAGAAATTCACAGCCAGGAGCCTTTAGCTTTTTCCTAAGCTCCAGCCCTCCTGTTAATGCTGTTGTAGCCCACGTGCATTATTTCAGCACTTTGTTATGAGAAGTGCAGGGTTCTTGTTTGTTGGTTGGTAAAGGAGTTGGGGGTAGCCTAGCAGACTAGGAATTGAGATTTCCGTCTCTTTTTCTCCCTTTTGAAGTTAAGTGTGTCTTCATTCTACTGATTCCTAGTCCCCGTTACTACTTCCGTATCTTCTTGGGAGCATCTCATCTGTGGCCACCTCAGTCCGTCAGCTAGCTGGTTCTCCTGGCGGAGGTTCTGCCAGTTTTCCCCTGTGCCTTGCTCTGTCCTAGATTTGTCGTCCTTTATTTTCTAATTTCTCAGCGAATCCTAGATGCCAAATGTCAGTATTTTCTGTGCTTTGCTCTTTCAAGCAATATTTTAATGATGGAGATAGTTTTGGTAATCAGTCCTCGGTCTAAGCCAGCCAGAAATCCAGATGTTTGCATTTTCATCTCTGGTGCATATGTAGCTCCCATTCATTTCCACACACACACACACACACACACACACACACACACACACACCCGCCCCTCCCGCCTTCTCCCTTAAATTCTGCTCACCTCCCTGCTCACGAATCCTTTCTCCTTCCTTAAACATTCACTCTAGTTGTAATGTGCCTAATGGGTTGGTCTGGGTTGTGTTTCTTGTGTTCTTTCAATCAAATTCTGTGGAAATAAATGATTAAGTGGATTTTTTTTCCCTCTTGCAATGAATTAAGGTAAAATCAATGTGTGTGATTCTCTTCCAGCCTAAGTGGTCCAAAGTGTGTTTCAGAATATATTGCCAAGATTAAGACCTTCCTGGAGTTGTCGCTAAAAATAGCCAAAGAATCTAGCCAGTTAAGGAAGTCCAGATGCAGAGATGTAAGAAATGATGGAAGACTGTAACATAGTGAGGCGTGCATCCCTTCTCCTTAGCTCACCGTATCAGGGTGTGGCCATTTGTTTCTAGCATTGCGGTTAATTAGAGTCTCTGTTTGTGGCCTTTCTCTTCAAGACTGAACATAATTAGGAAGCTAATAGCAGACGAAGTGGACTTTCTCCAGCACGTCACTCAGCTTGATCTGCGCGACAATAAGCTTGGTGACCTCGATGCTATGATTTTCAACAACATTGAAGTTTTGCACTGTGAAAGGAATCAGCTGGTGACATTAAACATCTGTGGCTACTTCCTAAAAGCACTCTACGCCTCTTCTAACGGTATGTAACATACACCACATCAAAGTTTCTCTTTTGGTTCCAAGAATTTACTCAGCAACATCATTGCTTTGATGTGATGACGCCTCGCTTTGATTTTACTTTGCCCATTTACTAAAATAAGTGTCAAATTTTGCTGCAATAAAAATAATAAAAGCAGAATGCTGGCATGGTATTTAAAAGAATCAAAACAGGAGATTTTATAGTTTCGAATTTGTTTTTCTCATATTGTAGTATTTAGGTAACTTACTCCCACTTTTGATTTGCCTCCTCTGCTTAACGGGCCTTAATAAACTATTTCTTGGACTACCTTGTTAGGATAGTAAATCTGGAACCGTGATTTAATATTGGAGAGTAAAAATGAAAGGAAGGTCCATTCTGGACTCTATTCAGGGTCTCAGATTTCATGTTCCACTAACAAAGGAGCTAATCTTAAGAGAGACCTGAATTATATACCCACAGGGACACCACAAGTCAAGAGTCTTACTCATTTAATGAGGTCTCTTCTTCAGAATCTAGAAATCATGACATTTCTAAAAAAGAAAAGATCATATGGACATATATTTGCTAACAGGAGGATTTTGATTCCCTGCAATCAGAAACCTGAGTGAAAACTAGTATTTAGTACTCCAAGTTGAACAGTGTTTATCAAGCACCTGTTCTATGCATCGTGCTGTGCCGGAGTCCTCAAGGATAGGGGATTTTATTTTCGAAATGAGTTCCTTATTGTCATCTCACTGGAAAAACCGGCTAAACCTCAAATAGTGGTAGGTCTCCATCACTGAATGGTTATAGGATTTGGATAGCCAGAGGCACAAAGTGGGTGTGGAAGAGGAAGGAATCTGAATGTGGTCTGTTTGGCAGATGGGAGAAGACAGGGAATTCTGAACTCCTAGGTGCCTGCTAGAAAATGGTAAGAAGTAATTATGGGACGCATGGCTTTGAAGCTTGTGCAGTAAGCTGTAAGAACCCGTGGAGATTCTTAAGAGGAGGGACACATGATGGATGCCGTAAGACTGTTCCCATGAGAGTAGAGTCCAGAGTGTATTCATGGAAGAAGAGTGGAGTCCTCGCCACCCTGCTGATCCCCATCAGTGGAGTGGTTTTCCTGGGAGCGAATGGGAACTTGCAGTCAAGACTACAGATGTTGATTTGAAACTCATCTGTTTAGAGGTGGTACCTGGAACTGTGGAAGTAAGGTAACTGAGAAAGAGAAGGGAGCTGGCACCAACAGCAGACTTACAAAGCCCTCACAGCTGGTGTCAGACAGGTGCTGAACTTGTGAACCACACGGTAAGTGTCTGGAGAAGCAGAAGGACATCTAGAAACTACTCTGGGAAACAAAGCCCTAGGTAGATGGTGGTATCACATTTCACACAGTTTGGAGGAAGGGTTTTCCGATTTGAGTAGAGGAAGTCATTGGTGACCCTTAAGAGCGCTGTTTCAGTAGAATGCAGAAGGCAGAAGCCAGATGCATTTGGTTTTCTGAAAGGAAATCTAAATGTTAAAAGTTAATCTTCTAGGTAAACATTCAGCATGCATAACAAGAGGAGAACCACAGTAAGTGGCTGGGGAAAAGGTAGGAAAATAGAACCGAGTGGTTTATTTCAGTCTCTGAATAAGATCTTGTGATTAAATTGGAAGTTCTCTGTACTTTCCTGTAGTTTCCAAGTTTAACAAATGGATGTATTGTACTTCCTAATGTAAACAATGGAGGATAAAGCGCAGTAATGATGTTCTGTATACAAAAAGAGTCTCTGTGTGACTTGAACGGTAATGTCTTTGTGGTTTTTTTTCCTGCCTCCTAGAACTTGTACAACTGGATGTTTACCCAGTTCCAAATTATCTGTCCTACATGGACGTTTCAAGGTAAGAAGCCAAGTCCTAGAGCACTCTAGAGGCTGCTTGAAAACTATTTAGATGATCCTGTCTGAGCTTATGCCTAAAAACTTTTTACATATTTTGACTGTAAGTATTACAAATCAAATTCGATAGTTTTACTAAATATCTGTCAGTTAAAATAATATTTGTGAAGTATACCTAAAAAATAGAAGAATCAAGGTATTAGGTCCCCATGGACCCAATTTGACCACCACGTTTGAGCCTGAAAGATTAGTGAGTTGAAGCTCTATGGCTGGAAGGTCTAGAAGTTCTTTAACTATATTAACCATATCTTCTGTCTTTCGCTGAAATGATGTTAATTTCATTTTTTTTTAAATATTGTGCTATGTTTCTTTGATTTTTTTCCTTCCCTCTGTTACTGTGTACCTACATCTTAGCAACTAAGCCTCCCAAGGTAGGATTTCCATACAGCCTGCTTACTTAGCTCATTTGCAAACGGCAGACCATCTCACCTTTTATACAAATTCACTACTGCAATGTGTCATATTGACCCCAGTTCCCACAAATATTATAGTAGACTTTTTCCAGAAGGCATAAAACATGTATGTATACAAATTAGACTTTAATAATCTTAACACACAAAAATTGAAATTTACTTTTAACATAATTCCAAAGGAAGTATCCAAAATTTTCTGAATAGAGGAGCCTGTGTGGCCCAGTCAGTTAAGTGTTCGACTTCAGCTCAGGTCATGATCTCGTGGTCTGTGAGTTCAAGCCCCACGCCAGGCTCTGTGCTGATAGCTCAGAGCCTAGAGCCTGCTTTGTATTCTGTCTCTCCTCTCTCTGCCCCTCCCCCACTCATCCTCCTTGCCTCCCTCCCTCCTTCTCTCTGTCTCTGTCTCTCTCTCAAAAATAAACATTAAAAAAAAAGAAAAAAGGAAAAAAGGAAAACTTTCTGAATAGCCACAGTACATGACCCGCTCACCAAGTGCTAATTCATTTTAGTGTATAAAATCCGATACAGCTGCCATGTAATTGCTCAGGTGCAGAATTTGCCTTTCGTCATGAAAATGCACAAACCTAGTTAGTTTAATAAGGTTCTCAATCAGAATTATGTAAGAAAGTGTCAGATTTATTACAATTACAATTTTATCATAAATTTGTAATTATAAACTGCTTTATGAGTAGTCCTATGTGCATTTTTTCTACTAAATTCATGTCAGGTTTGTTTAATAAAACTTTTAGTCAGGTTATTGCATGATTAAATTGTTATTTTTTCCTACCAATCTTGACTGCTGCATTAACTTTTAAATGAGAATGGTACTAGAGTGGGGTTTGCATGCATGAGTGTTTATAAATATCTTGAACAGATGTATCGTAAGAGAGTCGGAGTAAATCTATTTACCCTTTGTTTGCAGGACGTAATTAGCAAATGGTTCCCATCAAAACCCCTGAGTGAGACTGAATTGGAAACCCTGTCTTGCTTTTCCCTGAATTCTGTCCCTTAAATGCTGTTCGTCTTGCTTTATAACTCTCATGTCCAGACCTTCACTATAACACGCTCTGCCTCATTCGCCTCCCCCACTATCGGACTTGCTCTTGGAGAACCTGATTCCCCTGACATAACTCTGAGTCTTTCACTTCCTCCTCTTCTGTATTCATGTCAGGTACAGGAACTGAGCTGTCCCCCCTCATGGTGTTTACTGGGTCCTCCAGAGCAAAGTCCCTGGTTATGTTTGTCACTCCTGTGAGTCTTATTGCTGTATAATGAGGTTTTTTACAGCGAGAGGGACTTTCACTCTCCTATCCTGGGAAGATGTCGTAGGGGTTAACTATAGTAAAATAAACAAATTGTGTCTTCTGGCCTTCAAAGCCAGAACCATGTGTACCTATACAAACACTGAGCAGAAAACAATGCCACCTTTTCTGTATTTTAGTTGAAAAGGTAGTATTCTTGAAAAATTAAAGAGCATTATTTTTAAGTCACACACAAGGCCACCACCTGTAATATCCCAACTGTTTTCACTTTTGCTCTAATACAGTCCCATCCCAAGCATCATCTTTTCATGGAATTGTTCACCTGCTCATAATGTACATAGCACTTTACATTCTTTGTGCCTGGTCACTTCACATATTTAAAAAAGAAGAGAAAAGGCTACTAATAATCCATGACTAGGGAGGTACTCATGGTAATAGATTTGTCTAAGAAGTAATCGGTTCATTTAACAATAAAGTCAGCATTAGTTTAGTTCACTCGTTACTGCTAATTATGATTACCATGTAATGCCTCAGTTAATATTTTCAAATAAAAATTCTGACTCTTAAGAGTCAGTGTGCCTTTTCTCTACTGTCATTTCTTTCCTTTTATCTGTGATCCCATGATACCTATGCAAGTAGAGAAGCATTTAAAAAATGTGTAAAAAAAGTAAATTGGAAAATAAAACTATTTTATGCCTTTTGACTTAATTGAAAGAATGTGTATGTTTACTTGTTCATTTGTTTTTTCCACTATAAGACATCTTCTTGCTAAACTTGCATGGGCTTATAAACTTTTTAGGATAGCAATTCTGAAAAACACACCTCTTTTTTTTTTTTTTTTTAAGACTTTAGAAATGCTGTAGCTGTGTCCTTTCTACTTTTTCTTTTTTTCCTATTTCTTGTCACACTTCATCTTGTGAATATACATATCCTTTTGGTTAATACTATACTTTGGTATTTCTTTTAAAGTTTTATTCTACATAATTATTTACAGTTTCAAACCATATTTTAGGCCAAATTCCAATCAACAACAACAACAAAATTGTATATTCTTATATTTAGGAACTGCTTAGAAAACGTGCCTGAGTGGGTATGCGAAAGCCGAAAGCTGGAAGTTTTGGATATTAGTCATAATCAAATATGCGAACTTCCTGCACGGTGAGTATTACAGATCAAGTGAGAGGGTCTCAAATTAGATCAGCAGTTTTTAAGTAATTTAGCTTATTATTGTGAACTCCTACAAGAATTTGTTTTAAAGCTTTCTTTTTAATATCTTTTATCTCCTATGATGTCTTTGAATTACAAACTTTCTTCATGCAGTGGACGATAGAGTGAGACTTCGTCAACCAGGCTTTCCAGAGCCATGCGGGGCCGTGTTTAGGGATGTTTTTAAATAAGCTGTGTTTGAAAACTCAGCCAACAATACGATTGCTTCACTTCTGTAATCTCAGTTCTTTCAGAATCTTCCACTTCTGTCTGTTGACTTAACATGCCTGCCTTCCCCACAAATAATTTTTGGTTTTCCTCAAACATAACCTTGGAAAAAAAGATTATTAGATCATTAAACCTAGAAAGAGCAAACTAGATTCTCTTTTTCTTGGTATGAAAGAAAGGTCCAAGGACTTTTCTTTCCTTCTCTTTTCTCTTAATGTAAATTTCGTAAATTTTCATTGTAATGGCAAGATTTGTAAAACAGCCATGTAATGATGTCTAAGGCCATTGATACAGATACCTTCAGGTGAACTAATTCTAGTACAAAATAGTATTGACTGTTAGTGACTAGCCATGGATTAATAACAAAAGGTAGGCTATTCCACTGTTATCCTATAGAATTTTCTGTGATGATGAAAATGCTATTTATCTTTTATATGAGTGTATATCTCTTCTGTCCAGTATGGTATGCACTAGTCACGTGACCATTGAGATTTAGAATGTTCCTCATCCTTGCGTATAAAATATACACCAGATGCAAAATATCTCAATACTGTATATTAGTTACATGTTAAAATAATAGTTTGGAGATATTGGGACAAATAAAATGTAAGACTGAATTTGTTTCTTTTCACCTTTTTTTACTGTCACTACTAGAACATTTTAAATGGCATTTGTGGCTTGCATTAGATTTCTGTTGGTTAATGCTGTTAGAATATAGATCTCATAAAAGAGATCTGGGTTACATTTCAATCCCTGGAAAGCTCAGTTAATTTTACTTTGTTCCTTGGCCATATGTTATACCTGGAATTTCAGTTCTATTTGAAAATGCTTTCTGCTTTAGAGTTTTGTGTTGACTGAGCATGTAGGTGACCCTGTGTAGCCCATCACCATTATCAAGATGATTTTGATGGTGTGCCCTGTGGACAGCAGTGTGCATACGTGTGAGAGACAGACCCTTTCAGAAGACAAACAGCAAAAATCATAATAGGCTATTACTAATGGGGGGAAATTTTGTTGGAAAAATGTTGCAATGTTACCTTTCTTCTGTTTTCTCTGTTCTCTTCCCCACTTCGACCCGCCCAATCCAACAGATAGCACATTGGCATTTAAGGCCTCTGTTTCACGGGAGGCTCCAAAAAAACATTCTGTACACAAACCCAACAATTAAACAAACAAGATAACTGATATTTTATCCAGTTTTCTCCGAAGTTAATTCATCCTTGATTGGATCTGCATTAGTCATGCTTTGGGGGGATCTAAATGGATGTTTATTCAAAATAAATTCTAAATGCCCTATTGTCAAGGAATTAAACAGCCTGTGTGTGTGTATGTGTGTGTGTGTGTGTGTGTGTGTGTAGTGTGTGTAATATGTGGGAAAAAGAATACGTATTGTTTTCCTATTTGTGGTGTTTACTTGAACATTTTCTGTCAGCCCTGTCATTGATCTAATATTCAGGCAAGACGGCAATTCATTTGAAGTTACTTTGATATTCAAGCTTTGTTTATCTAAGCCATGTATGTGAAGAACTTCACCAGACAAATTAATATTTAAAAAGTGGAAATGTACTAAAAGGAAAACAATGCTTAGATAGTATCCAAAAGAATTTAGCTAAGTCCAGTAATTAGCAGTTAAGACTCATACTATAGTTATAAAAATCTCCTTTATTTGGAAAAATCAAAATAAAGATTTTCTCACCGGTCCTTCAGATATTCATTTGTTTAAGGGTAAAGTGTGTGTGTGTGTGTGTGTGTGTGTGTGTGTGTGTGTGTGTGTGTAGTAATAAATTATACATTCTACCCTCTAAGAATCCTGAATTGTACCCCAGGCCCAGTGAGACAGTAAAAATGGTGAACCAAGTCCTGAATTACTGGTGTCAGGTGAATGACAGAGACTGCCCCCTGTAGTAGCTGTGACTGAATGGCAGTCCTGGATAACCTGTCTTGTTGCACTGGTAGCTAAATCTTCAAAGTCGGGCAGGCCACACACCTTTCGTGGCGGCCTCTGCTGTCATGGCGTTGAGACAGGTTGGTTGCATCTTTGTGAGCGAAGGATCTAGCTTGATTCTAAGTGAATAAAGTTATACCGTAACGTGGAGTGATTGTAACAGCCCTGGCCGTCCGTGAGTGAGGTCAGAGTGCTAGAAGACAGGAGGTGGGGTGAGGCAGCCTCACTCTTTGACAGCAGTGTAAATGAATTCTCACTCCAGATGATCCTGGATGCAAATGATAACTTCTCTTTCCCATAGGCCCCACCCTTCTGTGTTTGACCCTGGGGCCCGTTTTGTTCTCTACCACTGTTGGAGAAGTCTGAATTGGTCATGAAACGGATTTGTACTTGATTAAAAAGTATTCAACATTTGTTTCCGTTTTTGATAACCCATGGAAGGAACACAGCCAAGGTTCCAAACAGCTCTCTGAGTCTCGAGAGAAAATAGTGGATTAAGTGTGTTTTCTTCTCTTTAGGAGAGGGTCTCTGTTCGGCCTAGGATTAAACCAAAGAGAAGGGAGTGAGGAAGCGGAGAAATAATTGTGATTGTGAAATGTAGATGAGGAAAAACGTAACATTTTATCTGTTGGCATTTGTAAAAGTTTAATTGGATAGAAGAATCCTCATTTAATGTGGATCCTATGGTTAAAAATTGATCGACTGTATTTATTCAGAATCTGTTGTGGGTAAAACACCCGTGTTCCAGGGCAATACGAGAAACAAGGCCTACCGTGGGAAGCCTACAACCTTTTAAAGCTCGCCCAGTGAGTCTAACAAGGGTAGACTGTTCTCTTCGGTATCTCCTATGAAACTTGTTTTTTCGCTTTCACTAAGTAGAGCTTCTTTGTTAAATATTCCTGCTCATAGGTTTTCTTATTTACTTATTTATTCATGCAGTATGGAAAACACTGAAATGTAAGAGCTCCAAGTTTGAACTTCTGGTAATGTGAATTTGCAGTTGCTCTGAATGAATTTGTTTCTTCGGAGAGCTTGTTTTAAGTATTCGACTCCTGTTCATTTTTTATTCTTTGTCCCGAATTAGCTCTCAGTAAGTTTCCTTCTGTCTTGTCCCCTTTTGCGCAGCTTATTTTGTAACGGCGCTCTCCGGAAGCTCCTGGCGGGACACAACGAGCTGACGAGGCTCCCTGAGAGGCTGGAAAGGACCTCGGTGGAGGTCTTGGATGTACAGCACAACCAGCTCCTGGAGCTGCCGCCGAACCTTCTGATGAAGGCCGACAGGTAACGCAGCTGGTGCGTTTCGGTTACCGATCTGAGTCGCCGAGCGAGCGTCCCCTCGCCAGCAGGCCCGTCTTACGTGGCCGGACACCGTTTGTGTGGGTTTTCTGCTCATCTGCCCGAGATTTACAAAGAGCACGGTTTTGCCAGCCACGTCTCTGTTGGGTAGCGTGTGGGCAAGAACCTGGACTCAAGAACCTGGAGGTTCTTCATTAATTTGACTGCTTTCCGGAGAGAAGAGCCTGGAGTCGTTCACAAGCACGTGTCGTGGGGGTGTAGCCGTAACATGAGGGTAAGTCTGCCGCTGCTCCGACTTGTGCAGCTGCGGCAGTCTTAGCCACATTCTCTCAGGCCTCTCTGGTCTTGCTTTCACGTACTTGTGACCTGGGCAACGGCCATCGTTTTCCAAGGGTTTGCTCAGTTCTCACTGTTTTCTAACCAGTTGTTCTTACCTTTACCACAGTTTTCCCCTTGCATTTAAATTATTTCCTTTTGAACAGACTTTTTCCAGGTAGCTTGTTGTGTTACACCAAGTAGTTAAAGAAATTGTTTTGATATGAGGAGGGGGCTAAACATTAAGTAAGAGTGGCCACATGCAGCACTTTCCTTAAAGAAAGCTTGAAGTCAACTGAGTGGTAACTTACTTGGGAACATCTTGTTTGCTTCAGAGTCCTTGTGCACCGTCCTAAAAAGCTCCTAGCCTGATGGCCTGCATCATTGTGACCGCTGCTAATGTTTATTTTTAGTGAGTGACTGTGACCTTAGAGATGACATAAAGGATTGAACTTCTAGTATACCTCATGAGAAAAACAAAAAAGTTAATTTTGTGGTGCTTTTAAAAAAGAAAATAATGATGGGTCTTTCAGCCTTAAAATAAAAACTTGAGATGTGTTTCAACCTGTGAGATTTTTCATGGGCAAAAAGAACTCTGGTTCTCCGAAAGTGACTTAGATACCTGACCATGTGTACCAACTCCCTGTGCTTATTCTTGTCATAATACTCACCACACACTGTATTATAATTTCTTGTTTACTTGCCTGTCCCCACTCTTAGATCACGAACGCTGTGTCCAATGACTGTGTCTTAATTACAGTGTTAGCCTCAGCATCTTGCAGTGTGTCGGGAATAAAACAGGGTGCTGAACAAATACTTATTTAATGAACAAAAGAAAATTTAAGGAATTTTAAATACTACCTTCACCTGTGGATTTTCATTTTTCTTCTATGTCCTTTAAAAAAAAAAACTTTTTTTTTAATGTTTATTTTTTTGAACAACAGGGAGAGAGAGAGAGTGAGTGGGGGAGGGGAGACAGAGACTCAGAAGCAGGCTCTAGGCTCTGAGCCATCAGCACAGAGCCCGATGCAGGGCTCAAACTCATGAACCATGAGATTATAACCTGAGCCGAAGTCAGATGCTTAACCAACTGAGCCACCCTGGCGCCCCTAAAAAAAACCCTTCTTAATCAAGAGATAGCTTATAGTGAAAAAAAAAAGTACAACCCTTCAGCATACTGCTCAGTGAATTTTCATATGTGTATATGCCCCTGTAATCATCGCCCATATCAGGATAGAGAACATTTCTAGTTCTCCTTTCCTTTTCCTTTTGTTCATTTATCCTCATTTTAAAAAACATTTGTTCTTTGTACCTAATATAAGTTATAATGAATTCCTACTGGAATATAGAGAAATAATGGAATTGTGAGAAAATGGGATTGTTAAATTGTAATTGACCAGTGCTCTATCATTCCCCTGACAAAAGAGCAATGTTTCAAGATCATTTAAAGAATTATTCTTACTTTTGCGTTCATATCAAAGTACAGTTAACCCTTGAACAACAGGGGGCGCCACCCCCCACCCCCCCCACCCCGGCACAGTCAAAAATCTGTGTGTGGGGGATGCCTGGTGGCTCAGCCGGTTGAGCATCTGACTTCAGTTCAGGTCATGATCTCGTGGTTTGTGAGTTCGAGCCTCTCATCGGGCTCTGTGCTAACAGCTTGGAGCCTGGAGTCTGCTTCAGATTCTGTTTCTCCCTCTCTCTCTCTGCCCTTCCCCCACTTGCACTCTCTTTCAAAAATAAACATTAAAAAAATGTTTTTTTAATCTGTGTGTAACGTTTGACCCCCTAAAAACTTAACTGCTAAAAACCTGTTGACCAGGAGCCCGACCAATAATGTAAATAATCAGTTAGCAAACATTTTGTATGTTATGTATGTATTATATACTGTATTCTTATGATAAAGTAAGCTGGAGAAAAGAGGTATTAAGAAAATCATAAGAAAGAAAATACATGTATAGTACTGTATTACATGTTTAAAAATCCATGTATAAGTGGATCCATGCAGTTCAAACCTGTGCTGTTCAGGGGTCAACTTTGCAACGCACAGCCTTTGGGCAACTGTAGACACATGGTTTTTGTTGTCATGAATACGGTGGGATTTGATCTCTTTCCCTGTGGAGAATTCTAAGTTATGTTATAACCTTGTGTCCTCTTTCATAAGGCTAAGGAGGCAAAACTTGGGTGCGGTTTTGTAATGAGAATCTACTTGTTCTCCTGGGCGTCTATACTGAATCTACAGAAACAGATAGATGGATTCAGATTTAGGAGTCTTTGAGTGAGATAAAATCATTTCTGGATCTGGCCAAGTCTGATAAGTTCATGGCTAATAGAGTAGGTAAGCAGTGCTGGAACTCTCCAACAGATAATAGTGAGTCTTTATTCATTTTTGAGGATTTGATTTTAAAAGGACAGTTCTGGATATTTTTAATTCCCTAGAAGCAATCGGTGAGCACTCCTTCAGTCTCCTTGGTGCTGGGGCAGACCTGCAAACATGTCCCTGAGCGGGAGCTCCCAAGTGTAGTCAAGGAGACTATGTTTTTGTGTTCAGAAAAGGATTTGAGTGGGACATCTGTAACGTAGATTCTTCCATCAGTGATTCTGCTTACTGGTGACTTTGTGATCCTGTGCGACTTGCTCTGAATCTAGGTTTCTGCACGTTACATATTCTGGACAGTTCCCAAACAGAATCTGTAGTTTGGAAGAGGAAGGAGTGTGTGAACTGGAATATTTCTAGTAAAGCAACATGGAAAATTAGGAGCCACTGGAAGAGGACATTGCTGTCATGGAGAGTGTAGGCTGAGCTAACAGTGTAAGCTAAAGGCATTTAGGCAGAAATTCCCATAGACGGAATAGATGGGTCTCTCCAGAGCCAGCTGCATTTTGGAAAACAGGAGCTGCTGTCAGGGGATTAACCAGCCTCTGTGCATCCTGGGAGGAGGGCAGGCCACGTGAAATGTATTTCTGGCACAGGAACGTCCTGGAGTAAAAGGCCGGGAGAATTACTAGGAGCAAGCATCCTCCTTTATTTTATGAGAGAAAAGCAAATGACCAAAAAAGGCTGAAATGAATTTTTTCAAGAAGACATATTTTAGTGCCTTTGTTTTCCAACCACCATAATAGCCACCTCTCCAGCATAGTGTGTTATTAGTCATGACTCTGAGTCAGAAAGAAAAGTTAAGAGTTTTGGTCCTCACAGGCAGATTGGCTTATGAAAGGGACAGTGGGAAGCTGCTGACTGCTGGTTTTGAACAGTGCTCTTGTGTTACTTGTTGGAAGACAAGAAACACAACATTTTATAATGATTCTCACTGAACTATATGCCACTTCTTAAAGAGTTAACACTTCTTCCCCTTTCCAATGTCTAAATAATGGAGGTTTTGTCTGTCTAAATTTTTTTTAATTGACTGGGGCGTAATTTACATGCAGGAAAATGTGGAGATACTGTATATTTGGTTTGATGAGTTTGGGGGGAAGGAATAAACCAGAACTGACCGTTGCAGGAGGTCAGCCCAGAAAACACGAACTTCAAAATACGAAAGTGGGTTTTTGAGAAAAGAATCTCTGTGACTGGCTTCTTGCAGGTGACTTCAGTTGTGCTTGGTTCTAGTTTGCACGGTCCAGGCCAACATCCTGCGGTCCTGGTACCTGCTGGGTGCCGCGGGGCATTGAAAATGCCTGACGTGGGTGTTGCCCTCAAGGGGCTAACAGTCAAGTGCAGACTCTAAAACCACAGCATGATAAATCATAATGAAAGGCGGGTTTTAGAGGGTAAGAGGGAGGGAACTGATACGGGTAGTTTCGATGGAAGCTCCTGGAGTGGAAGAACAAAACAGCCTGTGGCTGCCGTGCCATGCAGAGCTGTTTGGTAGCAATGAGACTTTGCTCCGATCCTTCTCTTCAGTTTGCTCCATGATTCAAGTCTTACAAGTATGAGATGCTCCTTGTTTCTTTCTTCGTTTTGTGATAATAAATTACTGTTGCCAGCTCTGTGTTTGGTTATATAACTGAGGAGAGGGCCTGGATACAGGTCATTGTTAGTTTTAAGTGGTTTCGCTAGTGCTCTATGTAGAACCTGTGCCTGGAAGCTTTAAGACAACTGTCAGAGAAGCCTGCGTCACTGGACACAGAGCCAAAGACTGAACTGTGACTCTCTTTCTTGTGAGTTTTTCTTTAGCTCTGAATCTTGTCTGCTAAAACCAATGTCATGGTTTTAGTTACATGATATTGTCTGTTGAGTGTTACAGCTTTAGAGTGGTGTATATTCATCTTCTTCACCTGGTGGCGGGAGGGTGTCTGGTAACCAAATGAGAGAAGGGAATGTGCTTTAAATTAGGTGACTTTTTTTTAATGTTTATTTATTTTTGAGAGAGAGAGAGAGAGAGAGAGAGAGAGAGCGAGCGAGCGAGCTGGGGAGGGGCAGAGAGAGAGGGAGACACAGAATCGGAAACCAGCTCCCGGCACTGAGTGGTCAGCACAGAGCCTGATGTGGGACTGGAACTCACGAACAGTGAGATCATGACTTGAAGTTGGCTGCTTAGCCAACTGAGCCACCCAGGCGCCCCTAAATTAGGTGACTTTTAGTAATCTCTCTCTCTTCCTCTGAAAACTTTAGAGCAATTTTATTAAAGTTCTTATAGCTTGAACCGGCAATGTTAGCTTATGAGTTTACTCTCTGTATGCCTCTTTGAGTTTTGTTTATTTTGACTTGCTCTTCACTGGCAGCTGTGTCGAAAACTGTAGACAGATGTGAGATGCTATGGACCTTGTGTTGCTGAGAAGCTGTGATTTTGTGTCTTATGGTGAGGGCGGGATTTTGTTCTGTGGGGTGAACTGGCAGTATTCTAATCCAGATCTCACTGGCCAAGATCTCCCAGCTTACCTCTTTTTGCTTAGAGTTGGAGATCTCCTTGATGGAAGCCCCCAGGAGAGTTTCAGATAATCAGTTTTTCATCAACAACTGAGCAGGGTGGGGTAGACAGTCCCCCTGGGTCACTGGAACGAGTGGAGGAGGGACCACCACCCTTCTGTTCCTGAAATCTTGGTGATGGCCACCTCCCCGTCCATCTCACACCTGAATACTCTTTTGATCACAGGAGAGCTGCTCCTGAATTCGGCTGGTCTAGTTAACAAAGTCGCAGCTGACCCTTTAAAGGACAGTTGTAGATTCCTGCTGTGGGTGGACATTAGGATCTGTTTTTATCCGTGGTTGGAGCAGTACAAGGTACTTTCAGGGGGGCAGTGGGGAGAGTGTATGTGCGGATGAAGTACATGGTAATTATTAAATACCCTGAGAGTATTAGTCACATTACAGACCATAAGTTTTAGTGACTCAGAACATGTGTAAATATCAACGGGACTAAACGGGAACAGAGAATTTGGAGAGCGTGATCAATTGACCATGACAACTGGTGCCTTTTGGCAAAGACAGATATTTCTGGCATTTTTGAGAGCTAAGTTGCCTACACTATTTTGTTTAAGTGAAGGGAGCTAACTGGTGAAGTACTGGTGTTTTGAGAATAAAATTAAAGTGTTTCTCAAAGTGTGTCTTCAGAATGCCCTGGGTAACTTACTAAACATGCAGATTCCTGGCCCTTACCTCAGTTCTGCTGTCTCAGTGTGGCTGATCATCAGAATCCTTAATTCCACAGATTTTTGAAGCCTTAACCTGACTGACTTAATCAGTGTATCTGGGCATTGAATTCGAGAATCGTGTACCTTCCGATAGGAGGGTGCAACATCACTACTCTGTGTTTTTGCCAAAAACGTATCACCGTGTTGTAATGATAAAATATCACACAAATGTAAATTGAGAGACCTTCTACAAAATAATTGTCTAGTACTTTCCAAAAATGTTAAAGTTGTTGAAGACAAATAAAACTGACTACAGGAGGCTAAGGAAGCACGATGACGAAATGCAAGGTGGGATCCCGGATTGGGTCCTGGACCAGGTGGAGGACGTCAGTGAGATAATGGGCGAAGTTGGGCTAAGGTCTGTAGATGAACCGGTAGCATTGCATCACTGTTAATTATAATTGTACTTATTTTTAAAACTAATTCTTTTCGTGTTCTTGTTCAACAGTTCTTTCATCTGTATACCTTTTGTTCCTTTACCTCATAGCCTCGTGGCCTTTAGTGCCCAAGCCAGGCAGATTTCCCTACCTTTTGAAACAATAGTTCTGTTAGACTGCATGCGCTTTTTCTCCACTTGGAATCAGCACTGTTAGGTGGTATCGCCAGACAATAATTGTGGTTTGTTTTTCGAATTGAAGAGTGGAGTATGGCATTAATTTAGTGGGCTCCTCCCAGCACTTTAAGAAATTAAGTAGGATGGAAAATGTCACTGCAGGATAAAGTGAGACTAAGTAGTGATTGTTTCATGAAACTTTTAATTACACGTGTGTGTGCTGCATCTGTGTTGGGTGATCACGTAAAATGTCCTTTGTACTCTCGGTTACTATCATGAAAGTTTGGAAGCCCTGTATGAGCTACCAACCTTATGAAGACAATGAAGTTGGTAAAAGTGTTATGTTGTGCAGACAGATGATAAGGAATTTAGAGGGTTACGCACTTCCTGGGACATTTGGGGGCCAGAAATCAAGTCTTTGTCTAAAAGTAGGAAAGTTGCTGGGCTCAGACTCAACCTTTTGGATTTTTAATAGAGTACAAGTCCCGGGCCTGATCTCCAAAAAAACATTGTTAAAGTGCAGGCAGCCTGGTGCACCTACAAATAGGGGAATCGGTTTCACCACCAAATCCCGTGCTTGGCTTCAGCGGCAGAGCTTGGCTGTAAAATGTAAGGGTGTGCTGGAAATTACTGAAAAACAAACAAAAACAAAACAGAATATAGAACCTAGATGAGCCAGAGCAGATGGACAGAACGCGTCAGGGAGGAACAGAGCGACTGCTCAAGGAGCAGGAAGTGGATGTGTCTCTCCCTGCTGCTGTGGGCAGCCTTCCAGATGCTTTAGGGCAGAAGCCGTACATGACTTTTTTCTCCACAACTTCTGTACTTTCTGCTAAGAAGGGTTTTTGAATCTGAGTTTTCTTGAAGTGCTGTGTGCATTTGGTCGCCACACTGCCCGCAGGTGTCCTGCTCGACCTCCAGCATTTTTCACGAGGAGGGCCTATGAAAATGTCCTCAGAACATGTGTTATTAGTACTGTTTTTTAACATTTGAATTTTGGAGAGACGTGTCAGGGAATTGCGGACTCTGAAGATTAATGAGGTCTGGGTTTTATTTCTGGCTCTGCCATTAATTACTTTTTAACAATTGCCAAGTAATTTGACTTTTCTCAGCTTGAGTTTCTGTCTTCTGTGAAATAAGAGAGCCATCTCTGGGCTGATGGGAGCATCAAATGAAATAGAAAATAGGAAAGAGCTGTGGCCTCAGCATAGCACCTTGCAAATGAATGGAAAGCAGTCCTATGTCACTGCCTTTTCTCTCTTTAGCAGAAGAAGGTTGCCTGGTAAAGACGATCATAGGGACGAAACCTTTCTCGGCACACGAGACCGTGTTTTCTACAGTTATCACAAAATCTATAAGGGAAGGAGCTTGAGGTTATCACACCATCTTGACTTGAGGCGAAACTCAGTGCTTTAGGAATTTTTGTAAAAGGATGGGTATTGAATTGAGTTTTCCCAAGACCATTTAATCAAAAACTTTTTAGCCCGATTGTCTGCTCTCTGGCCGTTAGCTAACAAGGTGATTCAACCAGGCCCTTTCAGTTCAAATCAAATCCTTTGGAACCAGCCCATGTAGTTTTAACTTAGTTTCATTTTCTGGAGGGGTAGGATGTAAGGGTTTTTTTTCCCCCTTACTTTCCCATAAAAGAGTATTTGGCTCCTTCACTGCAGCAAATTTCAACAAGACGAGAGGACGAGTCTTTTTGGAAACCACCGTCTCCTCCTCATTCACATGGTGGGAGGGGTTTCAAAGTCCCTCTGACAGCTTTCTAGGTGAGCATTCACTAGGCTGTCTTTTTTCCTTTCCCAACAGTGTTCCCTCTTTTTTCTGGCCTGAAGACAGGTGAACATTCATGAATTCTCTCTTCCCTTGTGTCCATAACTGATATATTCCCTAGAGAGTTATATTTTAATGAGATTGTCATATAATTTACCCCCCCCCCAACCCCAGTCCATGATATTTTAGGGCAATGCATTTTTATTTTTTCTACTTCTATACTGAAGAAATTCTTAACAGGGTATTTAAGTCAGGTGATATAAATGGGACCTAACGAAACAGACTCGTAAAAATACTTTAAAGAACTATGGTGCTGAAATTGGTTTCCTTCCTAGTTCAAAACTAGTTTCAGAAACTGCATGAATGGCCTTTATTTTCTTCCGTGTGGCACACACGACTATAATTTCCCATGACTATTTATGGTCTGTACAGCCCTTTCTAACTTCCCCCCTTTTTTTTTTTTAAATGTCAACTGAATACGTGTTTCTTTAATGGAAAATGTTCTATTTTGGGGATACTGCTTTTCCTTAGACAAGTAGTGGAGTTGGCCAGTGTGTATAAGTATGTGGGGGGGGGGGTTGCAAGATTGGGGAGTATTAGTGGATTGACAGCTTGGCATGACAGTCCTGGGGATGACTCCTGAATACAAAGCCTTCTTTTTATCCAGGATTAAAAACTGCTATACCTCATATTGCATATTCTTTTTTTTTAAGGAAGATTTTCTTCTTTTGTCTTAACATATGGCAGAATAGTCCTGAATTGGATGCCGAAAGTTTCAAACCTAGGTGGTTTTGAAACAAGAGAAAGGTGGTTCATTAACAGGCTTTTCCAGGTGGGGAGGCAAGGCAGCTTTGACCTTGGTAACCACAGGGGAGAGTCCGACGGGCTGAACACTCGCCATGTTGCGGGGGCTACAGCTTGAGAGTGGATGGAGCACACGCCGCAGTCGCGAACACGCGTCTGCAAAACGCGGTTTGGGCATCACACTCACCGTGTGACTTAGTTGTATTGTGACCTCATGTCTGATTGTCCTGTTACCCTAAGGGCTCTTTTATTTAAAAATAGGCAATTGTTTTTCTCTTCCTGAAGACAGAATATTAACTTTCCCATGCCACCTTCCCTTCCACTCCCTACCAGCTGTAGAATGAATGCCCTCCTCTCACCTTGGTGCTTCCGTAAACATTGATTTTTACCTTTTTGTGTCTAGCACGTATAGATAGTTACCGTGTTCATCACAGAGCGTGGGGTCAGGTATCCATATGCAGGCGAGGAAAGCCAGGGTTTATTTTTAAATGCCTGTTTCTAAACCCAGTTTAGAACACGCCAGGTATCAGTCAGAAAAATTCCAGATGTGTTGAGGATTCTGGACCAGAGCTTTGGCTTATCAGTGGGATTTTGTTGCATTTTGTCATTGTAGCCTGAGATTCCTGAATGCGTCTGCCAACAAACTGGAAACCCTTCCGCCAGCCACTCTGTCGGAAGAGACGAGCAGCATCCTGCAGGAGTTGTATTTGACAAATAACAGCCTCACAGATAAATGTGTGCCCTTGTTAACAGGACACCCCCGCCTAAAGATCCTTCACATGGCCTATAACCGACTTCAGAGTTTTCCAGCAAGGTAACGGAAGGTCACAAAGTGTTCTCCGGTGCATTTCTGAAAGTGGGTTCACAGGTGGAAAGGCAAAAGCTAAAATGTTTATTTCCCAGATAAAGTAAAGCTTGTCCCTCCTGAGTTCACAGTTGTCTTTCATATCAGCTGTGATTAACATTTCCCTAAAGAGAAATGTGTTCGCTTTTCTCCTGTGAATGCATCCACGGACCCAATCACTATGGCATTCTTATGATTTTGAAATAAGGTATTGTTATTTCGTGGGCATGTTTTTTCTTTTGGTTCTTTTTAACCAAATTATTATTCTGTTTAATTAGCCTAATACCGTGTGTGGGAATTGGAACGTAAACCAGGAACCTGACGGTTCTTAACTAACTACCAGTCTTTGTATTTGTGCTGTGGTATAAAAAGCCACGGTGGCCTGTCTATGTGACCAGAGACACCATGTCATATTACAGCTTCTGGCTCTCAGAATATTCCATTTTTAATTCTGTTGTAATCTGAACTTGTAATTTGGGGGGGGGCAGTGGCACGGTGTCTAACTTGGGGTGAATCTACACACCCAGCCTGCCACAAAGGAAATACTCCACGTGCGTCACTGGCGTTTGTCCATCTCACAAGTTAGGACCTGGAACACACGCACGCCCAGCACAGAGGCGACCGCTAGCCCCTTCTGGTATTCTGCTGCTAGCTCCAGCTGAGCGCCGGGCAGAGCGAGAAATAGTGGCACGGCTTCCCTCTGCCGCCCTCGAGGCTACGAGCCTATCGAAACCTCACTAAGTGAGGAAGGCCAAATATGCATGGACTTAAAGCATTGCTCTGGGGTTTTTTTGTTGTTGTACATATTTATTTCTGTATTGTTTCCTCTCATTTGATATTAATGATTAAACCTTCTTTTTTCTTCTATGTACTTTACTTCTGTGTACTTTTTTTTTTACTTCCATGTACTTTTACTGTGTACATAGTATTTTACTGTGGAATGAGGAGATGATATTTTTGGAAGAAAACATGGCAATCACCTAACAATAATATCTCTGAAAGGACTCCTCATCCTATTTGAGAGGCAAATAAGCCCTGGAGGAGAAACTACCACTAACTCAGATTTCGATAGCAGCCTCCAGTGACCCATGCCAGTTGTAATCACCCTACATACAGAGAATTTTTTATGTACCTCGTAAAAATGCATTTTGCTACAATTTCTGTCTCCCTATGGACTGTGATATAGCACAGGTGCCCCTTAAAGACCCCAAGTTCCTCAAGAGTCAGGACTGTGATTTGTCACCTTCAGTCCCGTGTATATATGAGGTCTGGTCTGGGGCAGACACTCCACAAATGGTTTCCCAAACTAAAGAACATGCTCCAGCGGTCTAGTCCATTGGTCACCTTCTTTGTAAGTGGAGGAATGGAAACTTGTTTAAGTTCTTTCTTGGGCCCGATTTCTATACTTTTGGTCATTTTCCATGCCCCATTACTCGTGGATTTCTCCATATTTCTTTCCACATATGATAACAGCATATTCAAGTAATAGTCTCACAAATTCAGGCAGTCGGAGCTCAAACCCTTCACAGTCTGTGTACACAGTGTTGTTTGTAGCATATCCTGATTCCTGTTCAGGATATTAAAAGACCTGATGTCATAAAATGAAAACTTAGTTCTTACTGTATCTTTGGAATATATTAATTTTCAAGATAAATAAGATAAATTTTATATTTGAGAGATGACAGAAGGAAAAGTAAATAAAAGGATTTCTTGCTAAATTTTTTTTGAAGGCTTATTATGACAAATGAAACCATAACAAACAGAGGAGATACCAACAATTGTAAACTACATGATTCAAAGTTTGAGTTATACTTACTGGAAATCCTGCAGTTTTTGGAGCCCAGCATCACCAGTAGTAGAGAAAGGGTCAGAGGAGTGGTAGATGCTGTTACAGGATTATAGAGGTGCACGGTTTTTTCCCTCCACATTTGCAGAAAAGGCAAGAAACCCTAACAAATTTTCTTTATTTGGTTACTATAATTATTGGTTAATATTACTAAGATCAACTATAGATTAAGACTGAACAATAAAAGACATTCTTTTAACCGTTGTTTTTTTTTTTTTTTTTTTTTTTTTAATGTTCATTTATTTCGAGAGAGATAGAGGGAAGGGCGGAGAGATAGGAGAGAGAGAATCCCAATGGGCTCTGCTCTGTCAGCACAGAGCCCAGCATGGGGCTTGAGCTCACAAACTGCAAGATCATGACCTGAGCTGAAATCAGGACTTGGATGCCACCACAATAAAAGACATTCTTAAACAAAAGTGTTCAATGTATTAGGACGTGTTATTAAAGTAAGGTCAGCAAGAGTCCTCCTTGGCAGATATTTAACAGGAGGTGAAAGGAATTTCTTTTGGGCACGGTTTGAATTTGGGCCCTGCCAGGTCCAGAGATGGTCCAGATGGTACTCCCACCATCTTGTCATCACAAATGATGTCACAGGAATCTGGGGAGTGGGGTTTTGGGGAAAGCATGTCTTCATATGAGCAAACGCCCTGGGCTACGCTGCCTCCCCTGACCTTTCAGAGCCAATCCAAAGACAAGTCTTTCTCTCAAACTGATTTTTTTTTTTTTAACATTTATTGTTGAGAGACAGGGAGAGACAGACTGTGAGCAGGGAAGGTGCAGAGAGAGAGGGAGACACAGAATCTGAAGCAAGTTCCAGGCTCTGGGCTGTCAGCACAGAGCCCGATGTGGGGCTTGAACTCATGAACCGTGAGACCATGACCTGAGCTGAAGTCAGATGCTTAACCCCCTGAGCCACCCATGTGCCCCTCAAACTGAGCTTTTTTAAAGCACTTCCAGTGGATTAATGCTAACTTACCCACTTGAGTAGGATTTTTATTGGCGTTGAGACTAAGCTACATAGCAAAGCGATTGTTGCCAGGATAACTTAATTCACACACAGAGTTTTAAGAGGAAAGAGACATCCATTTTTCTTTTTTTGCTAATTTGAACAGTTGAAGTTAATAGTTTTTGTTTTATACTAGGAAAGGAGGTGTTAAACTACTTTGATACGCAAAACCAGTAGTGAAAATGGTCTTAAAATTTTTTTAGTTTTTAATTTTTTAGGGAGAAAGAGAGAACAAGCAGGGGAGGGGCAGTGAGACAGGGAGAGAGAATCCCAAGCAGGCTCCGTGCTGCCAGTGCAGAGCCTGACACAGGGCCTGATCTCACAACCATGAGATCGTGACTTGAGCCAAAATCAAGATGGAGACATTTAACTGACCGAGCCACCCAGGCGCCCGGGTCTTGTTTGTTAAAATGATGATTACAAGTGAATCTTTTATTTTTTAATTCCAGTATAGTTAACACACAGTTATATTATACAGTGAATCTTTAAAGAATCTTTAGGTTCATAGTAAATTCCCTTTTTATTCTTGTTATGTATTATTACTTTTTAATTGCCTTGTGATTATTTTACGACCTGCTCCCCCTTGGATTTTCCTTTCTTTAGTAAAATGGCAAAACTGGAGGAACTTGAAGAAATTGATGTCAGTGGGAATAAACTGAAAGCCATCCCGACCACTGTCATGAATTGCAGGCGTATGCACACCGTGATTGCACATTCTAATTGCATCGAAGTCTTTCCTGAAGTGATGCAGCTCCCAGAAATCAAGGTACGTGGTCCGACTCCGTAGCCTCCAAGATGCAGGTCACAGGAGAGAACTGCTTTCTCTAATTCATCAGTTCAGGATGTCTGCACCTTTGTTGGATTGAAGACTCTCGGTTGACGTTGCCCCATCTTTTCCAACCACTGGGCTACGCTGCCTTGTCAGCAGAGGGAAAAACCAACAGCGATAAATAAAAAACACAGGATCAGGAGTCGGGAAAGTGATACTCTGGGCTCTGTCCATAACTAGCTGTGTGAATTGAGGCTAACCATATAGTCACCTAACTCTTTCCCATCTAACGATACTTGTCCTCCTTATTTCCAGGGTGGTTATGAGGCTCAAAGAGTAGGTCACTCAAATGCCTGACAGCCGTTTGAAAAAGTTAACAAACTGCATGCTCCTCCCCCAGACTCACGCGATTAAATCGTATCCACCAGCACAGCACCCAGTTAGTACTAATTCCCTTGATAGATCCAGCATCGTTCCCGTCCCCGAACATTCATTTCAATTTAATGAAACTAGCAGAAGGGCTGTTATTCCCATCTGATGTGAGGCGCTGAAAATCAAAGGGATTTGTGTCCATGAAGACCGTCAATTGGTGGCAGAAACAGTCTGCAGTTCGTGACTCCTGCCTCAGGTAGATCATAGGATGAAACCAGCCTACCAGAATGAAAGCCACGTAACAACTTCTTATTCAGGATTTTTGGTGCAAAAGTAAGAAGTTATTTACATATAATGTGTTTTTTCATTTGTATCTTAGCATTTCTGATCGTCAGTTTTGTGCTTAGCAAGAAATAACTCCGTGGTTATAGACTTGGAGCACATTTTAATCTCCTAAAAAGGAACCAAAGTCATCTTTCTTGGCCACCCTCCAGGCACTTTCTGTTATGATCTTTATGTATCAGATTTAAGAAGTTATGTAGACGTTTGAAGACACTTTATTTTCTTTAATGTTTGTTTATTTTTGAGAGAGAGAGACAGAATGCAGGGGAGAGGCAGAGAGAGAGAGGGAGACACAGAATCCGAAGCAGGCTCTGGGCTCTGAGCTCTCAGCACAGAGCCTGACGTGGAGCTCGAACTCATGAACCGTGAGACCATGACCCGAGCTGAAGTCAGACGCTCAACCGACCGAGCCACCCAGGCGCCCCACTGAAGACACTTTAAGTAGCATGCATAATCCTTCACTACAGCGGTTTTTATCCATTTACATGGTTGAGGTATATACAAGTCATTTTCTATGTATGTGCATGCTTTGGGCCATGATGTATTTTACCTAGAGCACACTATCACTTCATACATCACTGGCATTTTAGAACATTGGTTATAAGCTCACAGACATAGTTTACTTCTGCTTTCCATATAGTACCTTTCACAAGGGTGAAGAGGCAGGGCTCTGAAAGGAAACAGACCTGGAATTTTATTCCAGCTAAAAGTTCCTTAACTGCTTCATTTCCTCATATGTAAACTGAGGGAAGACTAGTCCTTCCTTTACAGTATTGCTGTGAGCATGAGTGAAATACTCCGTGTGAACATTTGGAATAGGAGTGGCACACAGGAAGGACTCTGTAAGTTAGCTATAATTAATACACTCCTGATGTGGTTCAGCTGTGATTATATGCAGCAGCTATTCTGGCTGATGACCATCAAAATCTGGAAATTTGTTACGGAAACAAATACTTCTTTGCCTCCAGCACTGGCACGAGGTTGACAGCTAAGCTTCCCAGGGCTCCTGTCCTGCCCATTACTGGACACGGGGGCTGTGCTATGACAGGGACCTATTAAACTGGTCTCTGTGCACCGTGCCCGGTGGGGCACCAGCTCGAGAAGGGAAGAGTCGCAAGAACAACCTCCCGTTTGCTGGTCTTACTTTCTGCACCTGTCTTTTAGTGTTTTCTTACTCGAAATTGTAGATTAGACTTTTTTTTTCCCCCAAGTATCTGGTTTAAAGTACAGATAACAGATAGGCATTTAAACTTTTCAGGCTTTAACTAGATTTTGCAAAATCTGACTCTTCTTCTGTGAAACCGAATCCTCTCCAAGACCCTTGCTTGCCTTCCTGGATCTAAAGTCGGTCGGCGCCTTGTAAATCTGTTTAACGCCTTCCCCTGTTGCCTTCGCTCTGTTTGACTTTATCGCTCCTTTAAAGGTTTTACTTTTGGTATTGCTTTTTTAATGGTTTTCTTTCTTTTGTTCCTTGATTTTTCTTTTTATCCCGGCTACTAGATCTTAGCGGTCTCCGTATGTTAACAACATCCGGTCTTTACCACGCAGCGCTTCCATTACCAGCAGATAGAGGTTTTGTTGTCGGGGTTTGCTCTGGGATGGGAGTGGCGGTGGGCACCATCTCGCATCCTTTATGTACAGAAGTATCCGTTTTACAGCCCTGGGCAGCTAGTGTCGAAAAAGTAGTAGATCTGTTGTTTTAGAACTCTGAGCTGAAATGTCATTGTCTCACATGAGAATATTTTAAATTGCTGTGTAAGCAGGTACACACATTTAAACCAAGAAAATTCTTGGTAAAAAGGGTTGCTGCATCTCAAGTGATAAAACACCTGTGCGCCTCTTCACCGCAAACTGTGCTCTAAATTAGCATGTTTTTAATGTAAAAGAGATAATTTTTATCCTCACTTGAAACACTCGGCCTATACTAAAATTTCATTGTTGAGTTAATAACCCTAGATTATATTCCTATTGCTTCTTGAAAGTAAAGTGCCATAATTATAAAGTATATCATAAATTAAGATCCTTGCAGTTATAAAACCTGAGCAGGTAACATGATTTAAAGAGGGACAGGCCCTGGTGTATTTAACTAGCTTGTTCTCTTCGTACAGTCTCATCTTGTAAGACGTTAAAGGAAAGTGCTTATTCACAGCTTTGTTACCGAAGCTTCAAAGCCAATTACTACTTAAAAGGGTAAATAAGTTCCCCTACTAAAATATATATGCTAAAATATATTTTTTTTAACTTGAGGAACTAAGCCACTATTCTTGTACCCCTAAAACAGGCTGTATGCACCCTCCTCTGTTTTATCTTGGATAAAATTTAGGTCTGGCCTTTTCTCATGTTGGTACATTCAGTGACATCTGCTCATCCTCCAGCATCAATTTCTGTACTTGGGCAGGAAGGTCATATAAGTTGGTAGTAGGAAAAAGTATCCTTTCAGAATTTTCCAGTGAGCCCACGTGGACCCAGTGCCAGAGCACTTTTGTTCCTTGGTTTTATTGTCTTCCCCTTTGTTTATCTCTTTCAAATTAGTCTTCCCTACCTCCAGTCCTGTATTCTTGGAGCAGGTTGTGTTCTATTCTGGTTCTAAAATAGACAGGCTTTGTCTGGATGTAGATCAGCTCTCCGTGGGCTAGACAGGAAAACATGATCCCAGAGTCACCACGTAAGCCAGACTCTGCTTGCTTAGTCCTAGGCCGAAGTCTGCACTTGGGCTACGAGTGGCTGATGGATCCAAAAAGCAAAAGTGACCATGAATACAGCACTCGGTTCCCCAAGCTCTTAGTAGAGTAACCTCCAGTTGTTGATTTATTCTAACCCTTTTTGCAGTGTGGTTTGAGTAGATAAAACAAACAGGTGATACATATGGTGAGTGAAATTTGTAGTGTAAACACCATGTCAGCGATTTCTTTTTTAAATTTGACATGTTCCTGTGGCAGCTTGATTTTAATTACTGGGTGAACAGTGTCTTTTAAAATGTTTGAAATTTTCTGCAGATTATTTCCATGCTGTACTCTGCAGTAATAAGCTACTCGGATAAGTTGAGTGAACTCATCTCTAGGATCTGTGTTCTTTTCACGGGGAAATGCAGCATGAAGTATCTTTAATATGCCACACTCTTGAGAACACTGATTACAGGAAGCTGAATATCCCTTGGAATCAAACTCTGTTTGCTGTTGTTTGTAAGGTGAGGTGAGAGAGAGAGGGAGAGAGAGAACCGGTTCTGTGATAAAGACACAAAGAACATTGGGAACTGTTGGGTCAAATGGATGAAAGAAAAGGGATTAATTCTTCGGAAAGTAGGATAATGCAAATGAAGACAGATCAGGGACCAGTTCGGTGTCAGCCGGGTAGAGTAGCTGACCTCGCAGACTTTAAAGGTCATGGAGGCATTTGTCCTGTGTCTCTAAAAACCAGAAACTGGGAGCAGTCGTCACTAGGGTTCTAGAATCTGGGTCAGTAATAATAATTATGTAGGGGATCTTCTAACGTGCCGGGAATCTTGTGTCCATTTCTGTGTGGGGCAGGGCTCCTGACAAGGGCAAAGGAAAGGAATGACGCAGTGTCTATAGACCACGGGTGGCCGTTCATGCCACTCTTCTCCCTGCCTCACTCGTGACAGAACAGCAGGAAGCCAGGACTGCATATGCTCTTTCAAAACTGGAGTAACGAATTAAGTCAGACTAGTTTGTTTGATGGTTTTTATTTTTTTTTTTTTTATTTTTTAATTTTTTTTAATGTTTATTTATTTTTGAGACAGAGACAGACAGAGCATGAATGGGGGAGGGGCAGAGAGAGAGGGAGACACAGAATCGGAAGCAGGCTCCAGGCTCTGAGCTGTCAGCCCAGAGCCCGACGCGGGGCTCGAACTCACGAACCGCGAGATCGTGACCTGAGCCGAAGTGGGACGCTCAACCGACTGAGCCACCCAGGCGCCCCTGTTTGATGGTTTTTAAACTCTAGTTGAAACAATTATTTCAGCAGATCCTTTTAACTTCAGAGCCATGTCCTTTCCAACAAAACGCCGCGTGCATCATATGCGGTGGGACATGGATACATGCAGATGAACGAAAGGAGCGCTCGTGGCTAAGTCCTCAGGAAGTAGGCAGTGACGTGGTCACCGTCATGCTCTTCAAAGTCCTCTGCCCCTAAGGCTGAAGAGAAGTGAGCTGATAGGCCCAGAAGTCTGGGGTGTGGCCTGAAATCACAAGCAAATTTCTCTCAAGTCTCCTCTGCAGTCTAAAATCACACCCTCATTTTGCATTCTACTTTTTACCATTTCTGTTAGTTTTCGTGTAAACATAAAGGCCCTTTCTGTCCATAATCTTTGAGTAAAACTGAAGCCCACAGAAGCATGGGCCAGGTGCCCTGTAACTTTGTGATATACCTACCACTGCATCCTTCCAAAGGCACACACAACCAATTTTAAGAAGTAGGATAGAAAGGAATTGCTCAGTTTATATAAAGAATGCATTTTCTTTCTTTCTTTCTTTCTTTCTTTCTTTCTTTCTTTCTTTCTTTCTTTCTTTCTTTCTTTTTCTTTCTTTCTTTCTTTCTTTCTTTCTTTCTTTCTTTCTTTCTTTCTTTCTCTTTCCTTCCTTCCTTCCTTCCTTCCTTCCTTCCTTCCTTCCTTCCTTCCTTCCTTCTTTCTATTTATTTATTTATTTATTTATTTATTTATTTATTTATTTATTTATTTATTTATTTATTTTTGGGGGAGAGCGCAAGTCAAAGAAGGGCAGAGAAAGGGAGACAGAGGATCTGAAGCAGGCTCTGCACTGACAGCAGCGAGCCCAGTGTGGGGCTCAGACTCACAAACCGCAAGTTCATGACCTGAGCCGAAGTCAGACGCTCAACCGACTGAGCCACCCAGGTGCCCCTAAAGGATGCATTTTCTTAAAGTCAAATTTTGCAAATAATTTAGTTTCAGTGTTTAAGGGAATTCATGTTTGGGGAAATGGAATACTATTTGGTGGAATGAGGATTTTTTAAAAGAAATTTTTACCCTGATTGTCATTTTTATCAAATTATTGCCAATAAAGGTGTTCTAAATCTAAAATCCAGTTGAGAAAAATCACAGTATATGTAAATATAGAGAAGGAAGACTTATGCAAGATTAAAGGTCTTCTCTTACAACTCCTTGAAAGGTGCGGAGGTTTAAACAATATACATTTCTGAATAATTACAGACAGATACAATCTTATATAGAAAAATAATTTTACTTTTTTTTTTTTCACATTTATTATTGAGAGAGAGAGAGAGAGAGACACAGAGCGTGAGCAGGGAAGGGGCAGAGAGAGGGGGAAACACAGAATCCAAAGCAGGCTCCAGACTCTGAGCTGTCAGCAGACAGCCCGATGCGGGGCTCGAACTCACAAACCACGAGATCATGACTTGAGCCGAAGTCAGACACTCAACTGACTGAGCCACCCAGGCGCCCCTATATAGAAAAATAGAACTCCAGCTTTGGGTTTGGAGTCTGAGTATCTTTGACAGGTTCTGACTGGCTCATTTAGTTAACAAGTTCACTTAGATATATGAACGTCCTACAGTAATGACCACTTAGTCTATACAACATCAGGAATAAATATAGTTTAAGTGTTGCAAGAGAATCTGGCTACAAGTTACATAGTGAGAAACAATACATGTGTATATTTATTTTACTATTAAGCTAAAAGGCTGTGTCTCCTAACTGAAAGAGAGGGAGGTAGTACAGACCACTTCTACCTGAGACACAGTCTCTAGCTTACCATCTGGTCCCTGCCTGCCTCTCCGCCATCCCCGGCCACGCCAGTCACTCGTGGTTCGTGTCCTGGTAAGCCGTGTGCTGTTCTCTCTCCCTGGATGCCCTCCTGTTTTCTCTGCCTCGTTATCTTCGATTCTTCACAAAAATCCCCTCCTGGAAGGCCCTCTCGGAAGCCTTAACCTGTCACACCCGTGCACACTTGTACCTATTACTGATTCGCAGCCCGAGGGAGAATCACTTCCCACTCTGGCCTAGGAATTCCCCAGGGTGGGGACTGTGATGCCGGCTCTGTAGTTCCCTGACGTCTGGCTTATTGTCTGCCCCCAGGTAGGTGCTAAATCAGGGCTCTTTTGGATGAACACTTGCATTTATTTGCTTCTTAGGAATTCGTAATGAAAATCAGTGAACCTGTTCGGAGGAAAATCACAGTGTATGTAAATACAGAGAGGGAAGGCTTTATAAAAGATGAAAGGTCGTCTTCTGCAACTCCCTAAAAGGTGGGGCGGTTTAAACAATATACACTTCTGAACAATTACAGAAATAATTACATCAGCACCTTTTCCCGCCGTGAGGGCACGGGGTGCAAAGGTGACTGGGAGTGCCCCTTTGCGCACTGGAGGGCCGCGTGGCTGCGCTGGTGGCCTGGCTGTGGTCTGAAGACTGAAGCAAGCGGTTGCAGAATCGCTCAGGGTTAGCAGGTGACTCTGCTGTTTCCGGGCAGTCCAGGCGATTACTGGGGGGATAATAGGTAATACGCTGCTGTGAAAAGTGATACGCCCGTGTCTTTGGTAAGGTTTTGTGAGGAAAACATAATAAAGATATCAGAGCTTTGGTGATAATTATACTTAAATGTCAGATCAGTTCTCTTTAAGATGCACTGTTTATTTTCCTGTGCTCTTAGCTAAACGTATTAGCGGTCCTTTCCCTCTAAATCGTGAGTTCCTCCAACTATGAGTTATCTCACTTTTTCCAAGGGTTGGATAACTCTGTTTTGAGTATTCTTACCAGAATTTTGTATTATAGCCAAGTAGTTTTTGTAAGCTATGTCCTAAAATAGGCCCGAAAGAGGGAAAGGTAACTTTGTAGACTGATTTAACATTCTATTTAATAATGTATTTTCAAGAAAATTTTAATGCATTAAACAATAGAGAAACATACATTAAACGTCATGGAATACGCGAGTACTATTTTTTTTCTCCAGTCTCACCCCCAAATGTTCTGTTTTCCTAGTGGTAGCCATTACAACCATTCAGTCAACAAGTGTTTGTTGAAGACTATTAAAAGAATAAGGAATAGAGCTTGTAAGTAGAGCACTGACTGTTTATGTTAATGCCAGTAGGTCAGCGCTGGGAACCAACACCCTGTAATTTTCATGATCAAACCTCCTCCGATGTATAGAACTATGAAAGTGTATTTCTCTCTTTATCTGCCATTATGCTATTTACTGCAGACTGAACTTAATCTCAGCACGCGTATCTTCCGTTTCCATCCTAGCGGACTGAATTACTGGAGGATCTTCTCGGAAGATTCATTCATTTCTTTGTTCAACAAATAATTGTCTACTAATTCCCAGGCATTTGTGGGCATCTGTTCTTTGTGCTGCACTAAGGACATGGGGGAGAAGCCACCGGCCCTGTTCTCTAGGAGCTCGTAGTCTAATGGGAGGAATAAATAAGCGGAAACTTTGAACGAGGGGTCCTAGTGGAATTGGCGTTGAGTTGAGACTGACAAGAATGGGGCAGATTGTGCCAGGTGAGGGGCGAGGAAAGCCTGAAGAGCCCCGGTCACAGCAGTATGTGCAGAGCACGAGTGAGAATATGACACACGCGGGAACTGGAATTAACTGTGACACCGCTGAATATAGAGTGCAGGGAAGCAGGTGCTGAAAGGTGGAGATGAAGGGCCTTATTTGACATGCTGAGGAGTCTGGTGGCAGATTGGAAGGCAGTAGGGAGCGACTGAAAGACAAGCCCCGAGTGTGATCAGATGGGATTAAGCACATCACAGTCCCCCTGACAGCCCTGTGGGGAGTGGGCCGGAGGGAGATGAGACAAGAGCAAAGTCAGGACCCCCGCGGTCCCAGACCTCCCTGTAGAGGCGACAACACTGTGGGACAGGGCACAGGAACTGGCTGCAGTGAATTGAGGGCCTTGTGGGGAGGGGGAAGGGAAAGAGACAGAGGGACGTGATGGTGGTAAGCGCCACTTCTAAGAGGATTATTTATAAAGACAACGCCAGCATTGTCTTCATAAATAAACACCCTACTGAACTCATTTTATAATTTGGTAATTTAAAGAATGAGCAATTTTACACCAGCAGAGCTATGAGTGTTTAAATCATTAGGTGAAATTAGAAAACGATGCCTATCAATTTCATAAAATTCCATAATGTTCTGAGATGTCTACAGTCTTTCCCCATAGTTCATGCTCTGACCTTGTTTTTGTTTCTGTCAACCACCCGTTCTAAGTTACGCACACCGGCCAGTCCTCAAGCTTGTGTTTCATCACTGCCCAGCATTTGCCTTCTCTGTGCTGATGTACATGGACTATCCTGATGGAACAGCCCGTCTTTAGTATTCTCAGTATTAGCGGTTTTTCATTACAGTCCAGTTGACTATTGATGCAACCATTATTTATAAACGGAAAAACAAAACAAAAAGATGACCACCTCCCTATTGATGTTTAGTCTCAATGAATATATGTCTTCTGCCATTAAAGGTGCTAGGAGTCCAGATATGGAATAAGTGATGAAACTGTATCTACATTTATGTTTTTTAAAAATTTTTGTTTATATTAATAAGAAAAATTGGATACTAACACTGGTTATGTTAGGGTGCTACATATAAAGGCAAGTTTTCTAAGCTTTTCCACTTGTCCAACTTTTTATAAAGTGGTTACAACACTCTCATAATACAAAGTAATTAAAATTACAGTATAATTTTATATCATTGCTACTGCTTGAGAGCAAGGATATAAAACAATTTGTGTGGAAACATTGCATTATTTGAAGTCAATTGAGAATATTTTTCTCCAAAAATATAGGTGTTCATTCGGTCTCTGTCCCTCCCCAATCCATAACAGATTTAAGTTAAAATTTTTTCCAAAAAAGATGATTTTGTCTGCTTTAAAGATTCTGAAATGCTTGGATACAATTTGCCTTTCAAACCATCTTAAGATTTTTAACAGGCTCTTGAGGCATTTTCTGAAATCATAAGAAGGTGCAGCCTCAAGCCGGATAATTGAATTCTTCCTGCCCCTTTCTGCCAAATAGTGGATTACATGTTCTTTTACCCGGAAAAATTGCCAATTACTCCTTTTCCCTCTTGTAGATGGTGAGCCACCTTCTCCTCCGGTTCCCTGCTCTCAGAACACAAACGCAGCACCTCTTTTAGGGCTCACCTCAGTTTTGTGAGAAAGGAGGTACTATCCCCGTTCGCAGATAACACAAGTTTTGTCCTAATCAACATGCTGAGCCTTTTTGTCGTTGTTTTCGAGTGATTTTAGGCAGGAGCTGGTGGAAGATCTAGGTACTGCATGCCTGGAGGGTGGGCTCCTTATTTGACTCCTGCCTTTTTCCTTGCAGGCGGCAGGCAGGCCCAACAGCTAGTCTTTTACCAGTTTCTTATTGAGCTTCTTTTGAATTATCTTCTCATTTTGAAGGTGTCCCTGCCTTCCTCATCTTGCAGGTATTTTGACTTAAGGAAGCCCCTTCAAAGTTCCATTTCGATGTTGACTCTACCCCTTATGGCCATAACAGGCGTGGAGATTTTGTGAGCAATCGGAAAAACTATCCTTGGGATTTTCAGCTAATGCTTGTTGTCTTACATGTAGAGATCAACTTAAAAAGATAACGAGGGGGAGAATAAAGAACACGGGTTTTCTGTGTTAACCAAAGAAAGTGAACATTTTAACTGCAGATGGCAGAATCTGTTTTAAATGTTTATGGGAGGGTAGCAGACAATCTTACTTTTCTGCACTTGGCCAGCACAGTCTAGGGAATGGCAGACTGATTCTCAAGCAACGGGTAGGAGCGTAGAGCCACCTGAACCGCTTGCCCAGGCCATCACTTCCTGTTTCCCCTTCTTGTTTCAGTGCGTGGACCTGAGCTGTAATGAGCTAAGCGAAGTCACTTTGCCAGAAAACCTGCCTCCGAAACTACAAGAACTAGACCTGACTGGGAACCCCCGACTTGCCCTTGATCACAAAACCCTGGAACTGCTGAAGTAAGTATTTCGTGATGCCCTGCAGCCCTGTCCACGTTCACGGACAACGCGATTTGTAACTTAGTGAAAACATTAAACAGTATGAAGTGCCCGGTGGCTTCTTAGCTGTATCTACACACATTTGGAGCGATTTGTGAGTCCATAGTTCACCAGAATGGAGGGCCAAAAACAATTTCAAATAGTTGGATACTCAAGTGTCCTTTCAGAAAGTCTTTGAGGAAGTATCCAGGCAAAAAGAGAGTGAGAATAATGAATACAAAGCGGGGGGGGGGAGGTGGACATAAAGAAAAACGCGGAGGAGAGCCATGAATAACTAAGACATAAACTTACATCTCAGTTACTGAGGATATGGTGTGATGCTTAATGCAAATGTTAGGAAAGGATTGAAAGAGATGCATGATGTGGGAAAAACTAACAATCTGGTAAATCCAGATGGTTTAAACAAAACTGGGAGTGTGGGATAGTTAGATCCTGCTAAGTTACCGTGTTTGGGGAAAGAATTCATTGATATGGTGTCATTCTTGATGTCGATAAAGAATTGCAGGTTGAAGTTCACTGGGTAAAACATTGAAGGAGGAAACCTCATTAGAAAAAAACCGTCTTTAAAAATTTCTTCTCACACAACTCTAAATGTCTGTCAAGAGAATTGTGCTTCATATTTGAATATTATATAGCCATTAAAAACAATGCTGTAGGGGTCCCTGGGTGGCTCAGTCAGTTGAGCGTCTGACTTTTGATTTTGGCTCAGGTCATGATCTCACGCTTCATGGGTTCGAGCCCCACGTCAGACTCTGCTGACACCTCAGAGCCTGGAGCTCCCTTCAGATTCTGTGTCTCCCCTCTCTGCCCCTCCCCCATCCATGCATGCATGTGCACCCTCTCTTCTCTCAAAATAATACACTTAAAATGATGTAGAGTTAAAGATCCCTACGTATGAAGTTCAGTGAGAAGAATATTTACAAAATATTTGTATGGTATGTTCCCACTTTTTCCAAAATAAATTTGTGTGCATGTGTACACCTAGAAAATGCCTGCAAGGATATAAAAATGTTAAAATAGTGTTATTCTCTGGATGATAGGATTATGGATGGTCATCATTACCTTTAAGCTTTTCTGAATTTTCTTGCAGCCAGCTTAAGTCTTGGACACTGACACACGTTAGTCATTGTGTTTGCCTTCTATGCTTAAGCCCTGTTGTGCTGTCTCCTGCTAAAAGTCCTCTTCCGTTGTCTTAGAACAAAACTGAAAAGGAGGAGAATTTTAAAAGAGCAGTCATTAATATTATCCTAGGTGTTTACTGCCAGCTAAAATCTGAGTATCGCTCGAGGCGATTCCTGGATGGAATTGGCCTAGTTAGTGCCTGTTTGTTTCAGGTACTTAATTGATTTCAATCTATAATTGAGGAGTATTGCCTAAGCATCGTGTCCTAGGAGAGCTGCAGGGGGTCTCGGCGCTCTGTACTTTTTCTCAGTTAGTGGAGCCTTGGCCCAAATCCTTGAGTCTGTCCAGACCTCAGCTTTCTCCTCCATATGATGAGGAGGAAGTCCTAAGAGACTTCTAGAACTAAGAGTACCTGGATTATCAAAATATATTTTCATCTTAATGCAGCTAGCTTTTGAGTATTTTTATAAATATATGAAATTTTGTATAAAACAATTATATCAAAATTAAGTTGAATTTGTATTACACACCAAAATAAATTAAAGCTAAATTAAAGAACTCCGTAAAATGAAATAATTTCTAAAAGTAAGAAAAAAATCACATGAATATATTCACAAGCCAGAAAACATCTTTTTCTGTCCAAAAGTGGGAGGTGGGGGTGGGAGGGTGGGATCGCAAAAGTAGAAATCAATATATATAATTGGTTTTGATATTTCTAAGTATTTAAAAATACTTTGTATACACAAAAGTTTGAAATCTCTTTCCAGAAAAAAACCAAGAGTAAATCTAAAAGGCAAATGACAAACTAAGAAGAAAGAGTGGCAAAAATAAAACAGGAAAAATACAAGCATTAATATTCTTGTTAAAAAATGTTCTTATAAGAAAAGTACTCGAACAGCAAATAAGTGAAGGAGGTTAACATTTCACGAAAGAAGTGCAGATAGTTGCATGAAAATGTCATGTTCAAACTTACTAGTATATCAAGGAAATATTAATACTCCCCCCCTCAAATTGGTGCTGCTGGAGTACTGTAAGTTGAACATAACTTTTCTTAAAAGCTATGGACTCTGTGTATCAAGCCTTTAAAAATCTTCATATACTTAGATCAAGGTTTTCTATGGCAAAATTCATTCTAAAAAATAATCAGGGGCGCCTGGGTGGCGCAGTCGGTTAAGCGTCCGACTTCAGCCAGGTCACGATCTCGCGGTCCGTGAGTTCGAGCCCTGCGTCAGGCTCTGGGCTGATGGCTCAGAGCCTGGAGCCTGTTTCCGATTCTGTGTCTCCCTCTCTCTCTGCCCCTCCCCCATTCATGCTCTGTCTCTCTCTGTCCCAAAAATAAATAAACGTTGAAAAAAAAAAATTTAAAAAAAAATGTTCTTATAAGAAAAGTACTTGAACAGCAAATAAGTGAAGGAGGTTAACATTTCACGAAAGAAGTACAGATAGTTGCATGAAAATGTCATGTTCAAACTTACTAGTATATCAAGGAAATATTAATACTCCCCCCCTCAAATTGGTGCTGCTGGAGTACTGTAAGTTGAACATAACTTTTCTTAAAAGCTATGGACTCTGTGTATCAAGCCTTTAAAAATCTTCATATACTTAGATCAAGGTTTTTTATGGCAAAATTCATTCTAAAAAATAATCAGAAATGTGGTATTCATTTTAGCCACAGAGGTGATCACCAATCTAATTATATTTAAGATGAATATAACGTGACATGGGAAAATGTTCATGACGTAATTAGAAAAAAGATGCAAAACCACATATTTATGATTACCCCACTATCATCCGTAAGAAAAATCTATTTGTTAAAGTCTCTGCAATGGACATGTTACTAGACTGGGCTGATCTACTACAAAGCATCAGATGTGTGTTCTAAGATTTAAAAAAAAAAAAAAAAAAAAAAAAAAGACATGGGCTCCTGGGTGACTCGGTTGTCAGACTCTTAATTTCGGCTTCTTAGGTCATGACCTCGCAGTTCGTGGGATCAAGCCCCGCATCAGGCCTTGCGCTGAGAGCTCAGAGTCTGCTTGGGATTCTCTCTCTCTCCCTCTGCCCCTTCCTCACTCGTGCTCGCTCACTCTCAAATAAACTACAAAAAATAAATTTAAAAAAATTTAAAAATTTTAAAAAGTAACAGACAATGAAATCAGTTTTTCTTTTAAAGAATTATTTTGAGAGAGAGCTCTCGTGGGGGGGGGGGAGGGGCAGAGAGAGAGAAAACCCCAAGCAGGCTCCCTGCTGTCAGCGCAGAGCCTAACATGGGCTCCACCCCAGGAACTGTGAGATCATGACGTGAGCCGAAATCAGGAGTGGGACACTTAATCGCCTGAGCCACCCAGGGGCCCACATAACACTTTTATGTAAAAATGATGCCTTCTGTTTCACAGCTGGGAGGCTGTGGCTTCTTACTAACTTGGAAGAGCTTCCGTATCTACTGTATTTCTTGTGCTGTTGGAGGGATGGCCTGTTTATTCTGTGTGAGACAGGGTAAGGGCACAGGCTGACGCTTCTGCGTGACTGTGACTGAGCTCCGGCTCGCATGTTCTCTCAGGCTCCTCGGAAGATGTGCAAGAGTCAGCGTTGAGGTCGTTTCGGACAGCTGCTCAGCCACACTGTATCAGCTGGGCAGAGAACGAGAAACCCCTGCTTCACTGGGAAGCGTTTGGGGGGCGGGGGGTAGTTCAAGGATTGTTTTTTTTTTTTCCGTTCATACTCAGGCTAGGGGAAAAAAATAGCATACTCAGGCCGGGAAGTGGCATTATTTCTTTGAAGGCTCTGTGTTCTATAATAAAAAGCACAACTGTCTTTAGAAATGAGCCTTCAGTTTTTCTCTGGGGTTCAGAAAGGCAGCAGAGATGCAGTGAAACCCTTAGTTATGCCTTATTAAGAAACCCTTTGCATGTGCTTACCGTTGTGCATGGATGAAATCTGCTAGCAGGGTCCCATGAAGAGCAGATAACGGCAGACTCATTCAGTGCCCCTCTTTTCTTGGTAGGAATGACAACTTCTGAAAAGAGGATAAATAGCCCTGCTGTAAAATAAGGTATTAATCTCGTTTCAGGATTTTCTGTTGGTGCTTTTTTGGCTTTTGAGGATAAAGGGAAGAGCGAATGTTTGCTGCCAATTGAGAGTAGAAACTTTTCTTTCACGAAATATTTTTAAATTTCAAAGAAACCGCCACCAGCTATTTCTAAAATCAAAGTGAATGCAATTAGATATAGATTTCCTTCTTAAAGTTGAAGGGTTGTATTTTGGAGTTAACGAATGCCAACAGATAAATTCTTGGGGTCATGACAAAAGTGTTTGTGTTAAGAGACGACACACATGATTTTTCTCTTAAGTAATGGAGAAAACTAGTAGCAATCCCACTTATAAGTTAAGTTCACCATGTGGTAGCCAGCCTTTTTCAAAACCTATTTCTCATCTGCAGAATTTCCTGTTTGGGGGCACAGAATGCTTTCTAGTAGGGTGGATTTTAAAAACCCCATTCAAGAGTTAACGCGTTTAGTATTTCAGTCTTGGGTCCTGCTGGGCCAGTTGTGGCAAGTGAGATGACTTCTCTCCCAGTTTAAGTCCACATAGTTCATGTGTGATTTGTTGAAATACCCCTTTCATAATTTTATGGTTATTAGTCTTAGCATGAATGGCCGTGCGATGAGGAAAGAACCGGAAGCTTCGGGGATGGCAAGTCCTCAGTATTTGTGAAACCTCTGAAGGGGCGAGATGGGCAGAAACTGGATCTGAGGATGAATGTTGCAGAATTTGCTCACAGCATTCAAAAATAGTATAATTGTGGCTTAGATTTCCTACTTTTCAAATCTGGTGTTCATGTTGTCAGAATACACCCAACGTAATGTTTTCTTTTCTCATGCCGAGGTTGAGAGGGGTCCTTCTCGCTCCTGGGAGACAGCCGCCATCTAGGGCGATGTGTGAAAGTCTCTAATAACCACCCTAGGACGCTGACGAAAACGAGTTTTCAGGCTCTGTCTTTATAACGCTCCTTTGCTTTCGCTTTGTTGAGTAGCTAGTTCTTCTGGCTGGTAAGAGATTTCAGACACATTAAACACAGGAGTGGTAAGTACCTGGCGCTTAGCAGACAAAGGGAGCAATTCACACATTATTTGATCCTAACGATTCCCGTCTCTTCCTTTTCTCGTTAGTAACATCCGCTGTTTCAAGATTGATCAGCCTTCAGCAGGAGATGGATCTGGAGCCCCAGCTGTATGGAGCCACGGCTACACCGAAGCTTCAGGAGTGAAAAACAAGTGGGTGAAACTCTGGAGTGAGAACCACCTCCCCCCACCTCCTTTCTTTAGGGGGGAAGATGCCCGGTGCTAGCACACACTTTCCTCGGGTAACGTTTACTTGAACAGGATTCCCCAAAGCGAGGCCACCTCATGACTTACATTTGAACACTAGGTTAAGCCTTGCTTGGCATCACATACTCTTCTCTTTGTGAGATGTTGCTAGGATACGGCGTAACTGACACATCATGTCTGTGTGAGACTCCAGTGTTTGGAGAAGACGTGAGTATTGAAATGCATCCCTGCCCTTTTGAAAAGCCTCTTTATCTTTCTCTGAAGCCTGTTTGCCAAGCAAAACAGGGGCTAGTATTAAAGGAGAAGTAGCCTTGATTGTCCGTATTCAGTCACTTCCGGTATTGATTAGTCAGGGTTCTAAGAAGCTAGTTTTTACAATCTAAATTATCCTGGAAGGAGTTTCATGTTCATTCCCTGTGACATCACCTGCTGGTCTGGCCACCGGGACTTGTCCGTCTCAGTTTCTTTTCCTTCCTTGTCCTACATGCAAATATTGATTTTCCTGAGAATTGTAATCAAGCTCTTCAGGCTTGCTTGCTTTTTATGAAGAGGTATTAATAATTAGTACCAGAAAAGGAAACAATCCTATAAATTAGAATAGTCATAATTAGCTAAGGTATCAGAACACAAAATATTGGGAACAGGGAAAGAACCAAGTGGAACACGATTCAGTACTACCTAAATTAGTATTCAACCCTGGGTTCACATCAGAATCAGGTAAGGAACTTTAAAAAAAATAATCTTCAATCAAGCCCAGTATTTCAGAATGTTTTAAAATCTCCCCCAGGTGATTTTAATGTGCATCCGGGAATGGGAACCACTGACTAGCTGAATACCTTTCATGGAAAATAAAAGGTACAATTGTGGTTGCCATGCGGACTGCTTTCTTCTTTTTTGAGATAGAAAGTAGAATCAATTCAAGTTCTGGATCTGACACATTGATCCTTTCTTCTTTCCCTAAGGGTGTGCCCTGGCTTTGTGCGGTCCAGAGAATAGGTAGTCCCCATCTCGACGCCTCTGTTCCATTTGCCCGATAAAGGTTGTGCCCGAGCTTTGGTTGTCGTATTCGTTCTGTGTATTTTGCACTGTATTATCGTTGTATTTGGGGGAGAAATTAGTATATTCTTTTAAAGCACCCAGAGTTCCTTTCTGGAGATCTTTTTAACTTAGAAGACCTTATGTCTTGGTTATAATCAAGTGTTCTAATTCTAGACCGCTGTGTGAAACCAAAGATTGGTTTTGAAACATCTCTGGATATTAAAACTATCTACTCGTATGTTATAATGAAGAAAGGAACCAACTAGGGTTTTTTTTTTCCTGCATAACTCCCCCTTCCATGTTACTTTTAAATATGTTGTTATATTGAAGTATAACATAGGTGCAAAAAAGTGAATAAGCATACAACTCTGGGAATGGTCCTCAAGTGAATACATCTGCAGACCACCATCTAGATTAAAAAATACAATGTTACCGGCACCTCAGAAGTCCTTGTCACCCCTGGTCCTCCCTTCATTTGCCCTTGCTCTTTTACCCTTTGGTTTTGCCAGAAGTCTCTCAAGCCTTTTGTTTTTGTTTTTGTTTTCTAATTGTAAAGAGGTCATGTAGGGGCACCAGGGTGGCTCAGTCGGTTAAATGTCCAACTCTTGATTTCAGCTCAGGTCATGATTTCACGGTTTCCTGTCTTTGAGCCCTGTGTCAGGCTCTGCACTGGCCTTGGGGAGCCTGCTTGGATTCTCTCTCTAACACTCTCCCTCTCTGCCCCTCCTCCACATGTGTGTGCATACATGTGCACACTGTCTCTCAAACTTAAAAAAAAAAAAAAAAAAGATAAAGTGGTCGTGTAAACAAGGAGCTTGCTGCTTGCCATCTTGAAGGAAGGACAGGAGCTGTCCCTGCCTCCCAATCTCAGATGTCTGTTCTCTTTTCTCCCTCCCCAAGGGTGCAGTGTTGCCTCCCTATCAGGTCATTTCAGATCCTTTGGGGAAACCCAAGCAGGAGCTACAACTGGGTAATTTAGATTCTTTCTCAGGCTAAAGAACAGGAAACCTCAGTAGAAAAGAATCACTACTCTATTTTTGAAAGATTTTTTTATGCACCCCCATTCTGAGTAGCAAGGGGAGCTTACAGAAGGAAGATGGAATTAATGAGTATTAAATTTTACTTTGCTTCAAATAGCCATATAACTTAGGATGACTTATTAACAAATGGAGGCAAGGATTACAAAGTGCTAAGAGCCAGGCTACCTGGCTTTGAACCTGGGCTTCCTACTTTTCTGCTGTGTGACCTTGGCCAGTTATGCAACCCTCTTCGGCTAAATTTCCTCAACTATCAAGTGGCACTAGAAATCCTACCTGTCCAGGGCACCTGGGTGGCTCAGTCAGTTGGGCATCCGACTTCAGCTCAGGTCATGATCTCACAGCTTGTGAATTCAAGCCCTGCATCAGGCTCTGTGCTGACAGCTCAGAGCCTGGAGCCTGCTTTGGATCCTGTGTCTCCCTCTCTCTCTCTCTGCCCCTAGCCCACTCGCATTCTGTCTCTGTCTCTCTCAAAAATACACAAACATTTAAAAAAAATGATTTTTAAATCCTACCTGTAATCATAGGGTTATTGTAAGGATCCCGGGTCACACATGTGTGAAGTACTTGGAACAACGTCTGCCATATGGTAAACCCTATTTAAGTGTGAGCTATGCTTAAGGATAATGGTTATTACTGCTATTCATCTCCTAACTCCTTGAGAGCTGGGATTATCTTTTCAGGTTCAGATCTCTGTCTAGCCATCATTCGTATCAGGTGCTTAAATGTTTGTTATTATCTGGAGAGTAAGAAGTTACCTATATTCAATAAACTTCACCCTGGTAGGAGCATAGCTCTGCAGGTGCTGATGAACGTCGTTACGTAACCACCACAGTCAGGGTACAGGGCCGGTCCATCACACCCAGAATTCTCCTGTGCCCCCTGTGTTGTCATCCTTCTGCTCACCCCAGCCCTTGGCACCTCTTGACCTGTTTTTGTTGCCTTGGTTTTGTCTTTCCTAGAATGTTGTATAGATGGAATTACAGAGAATACAGCCCCCTCGGTCTAGTTTCTTTCACCTAGCATAATGCATTTTATATTCATTCATCTGTGATGCCCCATGCTCCTTTTATTCATAGTTTATTCACCATTTGAAACAGATTTAGGATATCTCAGGTTTTTAGCAAATACAAGTATAAATGCTAGAAAGAGTTCCATATAGGTTTTTGTGTGAACGTTATGTTTTCTCTTGTGTAAATACCTACAAGTAGGATTATATATTTAATTTTGTAAGACTGCCCAATTCCTTTTGATAATGGCTGTACCCTTTTGTATTCCCAGCTGCAATGTGTGAGAATTCTAGTTGCACATCCTCACCGGTGCTTCCTGGTATCAGGTGGTGGTGGCAGTGTTGGCCATTCTAACAGTGATATCTCGTTGTGGTTTAATTTTGCCTTTCATGATGACTAATGATATTAATCATCTTTCCATGTGTTTATCATCCATCCATTTTGGTGAGAATGTATTCTTTCACATTAAATAGAGCTGAATGTATTTCTGTAGACACCCTTTATCAAGTTAAGAAAATTCTCTTCTAATCATAGTTTGCTAAGAGTTTTTATATTGGGTATCAAATTTTGTCATGGGCTTTTCCTGCATTCAGTTGAGATTATCATATTTTTGTTCCTTCATCTGTTGATATGGTAAGTTACATTGATTTTTGAATGTTGAATCAGCGTTGCATTCCCAGGATAAATTCTACTTGGTCATGACATATTACCCTTTTTATATGCTGCTGGATTCAATTTCCTGGTAGTTTGTTGCTCATGTCTATATTCATGATGGATATTAATTAGCATGTAGTTTTCTTGTGATGTCTTTGACTTTGGTGTCAGGGTAATGCTGGCCTCATAGAATGAATTGAGTGTTTCTTCTTCTTTAGTTTTCTTGAACAGTTTGTACGGAATTAGTCTTTCTTCCTTAAATGTTTGGTAGAATTTACCAATAAAAGCCATCTGTGCTTGGAATTTTCTTTGGTTTTTAACTACACATTCTGTTTCTTTGCTATGGGATTATCTATTTCTTCACGAATGCACTTTGGTAATTCGTGTCTCTTGAGGAATTTATCTCTTTCATCTAGGTTTCAAATTTATTGTCATAAACTTGTTAATATTATCCTTTAAAATCTGTAGGATCTGTAGTAATGGCACTCGCTCTCTCCTGATATTGGTAATTTGTCCTTTTATATATCAGTTTGGTTTAAGATTTATTAATTTTATTGATATTCTCAAAAAAAAAACAGATTTTGGCCTCATTGATTTGTCTCTATTGCTTTTGTGTTCTAGTTCATTGACTTCTTGTTTTTATCTTCTTCTTTTTGTTTTGCTCTCACTTTTCTAATTTCTTAACGTGGAAGCTTAGGTCATTGATTTGAGCTTAGAACATCTAATATAAACATTTAGAGCTGTAAATTTGCTTCTAAGCAATTCTCCAATGTGATTGAAGAATGCACTTTGTTTTGTTGTTGTTTTAATATTTATTCATTTTTGAGAGTGAGAGAGACAGAGCATGAGCGGGGGAGGAGCAGAGAGAGAGGGAGACACAGAATCTGAGGCAGGCTCCAAGCTATCAGAACAGAGCCCAACGCAGGGCTTGAACTAACAGACTGTGAGATCATGACCTGAGCCAAAGTCAGATGCTTAACCTACTGAGCCACCCAGGTGCCCCGAGAATGCACTTTGAATGACTTGAATCCTTTAAATTTATTGGGACATGTTAGTGGCCTAGAATATGGTCTACACTGGTAAATATTCTCTGCATTTGAAAAAATGAGTATTCTGCTGTTGTTGGGGTAGGGTGTCCGTTAGGTCAAGTTGGTTGATACTGTTGTTGAGGTCTTGAATCTCCACACTGATTATCTACTTGTTCTGTCAATGGCCGAGAGACCCTAGTTATGGGCTTGTCTGTGTCTCCTAGTTTTATCAGTTTTGCTTCATGCATTTCAAAGTTGTATTAAGTGCATAAACATTTGAAATGTCATAGCTTTGTGATGAATGCACTGATCCTTTTCATTATGAAATGACTATTTCTGTAATCTTTGTTCTGAATTATACTTTGATATTAATGTAACTACTCCAGCTTTCTTTTGATTGGTGTTAGCATAGTAGGTCTTTTACCCTTTCAACCTATTTGTCTTTTTATAAAATTCAGTTAGATCTTGCTTTTTTTTTAATCCAGTCTGACTTTCTTTTGGGATAGTGTTTAGACCACTTTTATATTTAATGAAATTGATATGGTTAAATCGTATCAGTTTTACAGATCATTTTAAATGATCTTTGTCTCTTCTGTTCTTCTTTATCTCTCTTCATTCTTTTGGACTATTTATGATTCCATTTTGTTTAGTGTTGGTAGTAAAACCTTTAACTTCTTATTTGAAGGTAAACTGTAATACTTCACATATAAGAACCTTTCAGTGTGTGCTTCCATTTCCCTTCTCCTGGTCTTTGTGCTGTTGTCATGTTTTACTTCTGTTATAAACCCCAAAATACATGGTTATAATTTGTAAATAGTCATTTTTAAAGCAGTGTTTCTCAACTTCAGTACTGTTGACGTTTTGAGCCAGATAATTCTTGATAGTTGGTGGGCAGGGGAGGGAGGTGTTTCTGTGCACATTACAGGGTGTTTGGCAGCGCCCCTGGCCTCTACCCGCTAAGTGCCAACAGCACCGTCGCTCCCAGCTGCGACCATCAAAGATGTCTCCCCGGGGGTAATTGCCCCCATTGAGAACCACTCTTCTAAAACGATCTTTAAATAAGTTTTATATTTACTCATCTATTTGTCATTTCTTGTACACTTCATTCTTTTATGTAGATTCAGATTTCCATCTGGTATTTCCTTCTGCTTCATGTATTCCTTTTGTATTTCTTATACTGCCAGTCTTTTTTGTGGGAAATTGTGCATCTGAAAAGGTCTTTCTTGCACCTTAACTTTTGAAAGCAATTTTCACTGGTTTAGAAATCCAGGTTGACAGCTTTTTTCAAGCAGTACTTTAAAAATGTTCTGCTGCCTTTGCGTTGTTTCTGTAAGTCTGCTGTCATCAAGGTCTTTGTTCCTCCACCCTACTTGCCCGCCTTTATTCCTGATTTTCAGCAATTGTTACACTTTCCTTTCATTTTCTTTTGTTTGCTATTTGTTGAGTTTCTTGTATCTACAGGTTTACAGTTTTCATCAGATTTGAAATCTTTTCAACCATTAACTTCTTCAAAAGTTTTTTCTGTCTCTGCTCTGTTGAAGACTTCTGTTCCCTGTGCTTGAGGTTACCCCGCACTCACTAATACCTTGAATTTTTATTTGTCCACCAGTCTTTTTCCCTCTGGGTTTCATTTTGAAGGGTCTGTGGGCCACGGTTAAGTTACCTGGAAACAATGGGATTTGGGTTCGAGACTCTGCAGGCCTCCAGAGCAGGCTCCGCCCGAGGCCCTAACCACCCCCCCCCCTCCAGAATCTTCCTCCAGGCGATCAGCTGGGCAGGCTTCAAGCTCGCTCTGACCTGCACTTCTTATCATCCAGTGTCTCAATACTGTTGTTTGAGGGTTTTTTTTCCCCTGCCTTTTTAAGTTGTTTGGAAAAAGATTAAAAGTGTAAGAAAAGGTCCCATTGTTTTAGTTGTTACTCCATTTTGCCCAATGTGAAAGTTCTCTTTAATAAATGTTTCAGGAATGAATGTGAACCCATGGATTCAGAATCTTGTATTATCCCCCATACTTCCTCTTCTCGGGTCTTTCCCTGCCATTTAAAAATAAAATCAGGGGCACCTGGGTGGCTCAGTCGACTAAGCATCTGACCCTTGATTTCAGCCCAGGTCATGATCTCACCAATCATGAGATCGAACCCCATGTTGGGCTCTGCACTAACAGCACGGGGCTTCTCTTTCTGTCTCCCCCTCTGACCCTCCCCGAGTCTCTCTCTCAAAATAAACTTAAAGCTAAAATCAGAAGATAGGGGGGTGGGGGGGGCCAGGTGTGAAGTATCAATGTTTATCATTCTTCTTTGCTTTACAGAAAATTAGTTGATATGAATCAGCTGGGGTGACTTTACCTTCACTTATTCTTAACCTGTCTGAGGTCCTGGAGGAGGAGACAAGGCTGTTAACAGCGTGGGGCTGGGCAAGGAAAGATGACTTAAGACGTCTTAGCCTTAGGACCGATCACTCTTGCTTTGCAGGTTGTGTGTCGCAGCCCTGTCGGTGAACAACTTCTGTGACAACCGGGAGGCCCTGTACGGGGTGTTTGACGGGGACCGGAACGTGGAGGTGCCCTACCTTCTCCAGTGTACGATGAGTGACATTTTGGCCGAAGAGCTGCAGAAAACCAAAAATGAAGAAGAATACATGGTCAATACGTTCATTGTTATGCAAAGGTGAAACACAGTTCCTGCCATGTGTTTTCTTGCCCTTCTCGTGAGCGTTTGCCCGACAGTCTCAAAGCACTGTTGTCACATGTGGGTATTCAAGATGCATTCAGGTGATTTGCTTTTGCGTAAGCATCGGGGACACACCGTGTTCCGTCTGAGACATACTGATGTTCAGACAACTTTGTAGGAGGCCGAGTCAATGACAGGAATGTAGTTTAGAGCTTTTGGTCACCGTAGAAACTGGAATGTTTTTCGTAACTCGTAGGGATGAATGTTACAGGCGTCCCCTCCTTCAAAGAACTGTGCCTTCTTAGGTCACTTTAATGGCTTTGTAGGTTGTGAAGGAATTGCCTATTAATTCTGTCCTGCAAACACTCGTGCGGGACCGGGAACCAGTGTGTGAAGGTTGAACAAGGATGAGCTTTTCTCTTCCTCTCCTTTTTCTCTCACTGGTTTGGAGCAACCTTTAAAAAAATTCTTTTTAATGTTTACTTATTTTTGAAGGAGAGAGAGAGAGAGAGGCACAGAATCCGAAGCGGGCTCCAGGCTCTGAGCGGTCAGCACAGAGCCCGACGCGGGGCTTGAACTCACGAACCGCGAGATCATGACCCGAGCTGAAGTCGGACGCTTAACCGACGGAGCCACCCAGGCGCCCCTGTGGGGCAGCCTTTAAAGTCACCCTAAGTCATAAACAGCGCCTCCCGAAGAGCTTGGTAGAGGCAGCTCCAGCGAGGGGTCTTTGCTCCTAGGCTCACTTGCAGATTCTAGTGGGCATGTAGCATTAGCAGCTACATACTGGTAGTGGCTAACAACTAGCGAGCCCTTAATATGTACCAGTCCTCGCATCACATACACTTTACCCAGTGAGACACTTAGTGTGACTGTTCTTAACTTGACTGATGGGAAACTGACGTACAGAGAAGTGAAGCCAGCTTCTCGTAAGGGCTATTAGAGGGGCAGCCAGAATTTGACCTGGGGCAGCAAGACTCCACAGAAGGTTCCAACCGCAAGGCACATCTATCTCCTTCTCTGTTTTTACCATCGTGTCCCAGGAAAAAAAGCAGGCGTGTATCAGAAACACAGACGCACATGTGCACGAACGCCCTTCGCACCCCCACCCAGAAGAGGCCTGCTTATAATTTTATAGCCAGGCAAGCGCTGAATAGGAAGTAAGAACTTAGGACCTTAAACTCTGGTTCCTAGCTGTGCCTTTCACAAGTACCATTGGGTTTCTGGCTTTACCAAGAGGGATCACTGTGCCTGTGAAAGGGAGAAAGCAGCCCAGCTGGTCCCGGGGGTCCACAGGCCAGAGTTCAAAGACCTAAACTGTCAGCCCATCTCCGGGGTCAGTTGTATGCTGCTTCCTTTCCCCGCTAATAGGACACGGCACACACAGTCATCTTTTCCACCTTCGGGGAATTGGGTTTTTGCGCGTGACATCCTGACGCCTTCGAGCGGGCAGCCCCGGTTTGGTTTCCGTCGCTGGTAGGGCCACTCCGTGTGGGCTGAGGGTGGGTCTGCCCTCGTAAACAGAGGAGTCTGTCCGGACCTTCTTGCTGGTGCAGAAGCAAGAAGTCAGGAGCCCAGGAGGCCTTGCCCTCTGCGGGGCTTGTGGTAGGATTTCTTGGCTCTCTTCGTTGGAGCTTGTAGGTGCTTTGTGGACTCAGTCTGTGGAGTGCGGGGGGGGGGGGGGGGGGGGGGGGGTGTCGTGAATAAAAGGGTTTATCACGAGCACTTTGGAGCTTAATTACTAGAAAGGCCTTCCTATGAACATTCTGGAATAGATAATACTGGCCCACGTAAGACAAGAACGCGAACGGCCCAGTAATTAAAGGCTTGTCCCGGAGACGTCCTTGTAAAGTCCAAGTACTTTTGGGGCACACGCGTCGGCGTATGGTTACACCTGTCTAGTGGTCTCTTCAGTTTCCTCTGCTGGGAGCAGAGAGGATGTAAAGAGGTGGACGGAGAGCAAAGAGGCCCTTTTCCTGCTGTCCCTCGGGGTGTGGTTAGTAAGGGAGCAGCAGGCTGGACGCAGCAGGACAAGGGTTCCTCTGGTGGCAAAGTGATGCCCCTCCCCACGCCCCCAGGTGTGAGCAGACACCCCGGGGTAGGGGTTGTCCGAATCCACGGCCCTTTTCGTGGGAGAAGCGGAGCAGTGCTTGCTTTGGGGGCAGAGGCTACGTGGAACGCCCAGGTTCTAGGTTTCCTCCCGGCCCCGCCCGGGGCGCACGCCCCTGCGGAAGGAGCAGAACTGCTGTGTGATACGTCGTACGTGGGTTTGACTCCCTCTCTCTGCATTCCAGGAAGCTTGGAACTGCTGGGCAGAAACTTGGAGGTGCTGCTGTCCTCTGTCACATCAAGCACGACCCTATGGACCCAGGAGGGTCCTTCACCTTGACCTCTGCTAATGTGGGGAAGTGCCAGACGGTTCTCTGTCGGAACGGGAAGCCGTTGCCTCTGTCCAGATCATATGTCATGAGCTGCGAAGAAGAACTGAAGAGAATTAAGCGGCACAAGGCCATTATCACCGAGGTGAGGAGGGCACCGTCTTCCTCGGGATGTCGGGGAGGAGGGGGCCAGGGTCAGGGCAGAAACCGGCAACGTTCCGAATCCACGGTGTCACAGAGCAACTCCTTTGTGGGGTAGGTCTGAAGGCCTAAGGTACAGGGTGGCAGAGCAGTTCTCCACGGCCTGCGTCAGAGGCTGTGCCCGGTGCTTGGGGCCCTTGCCTCCCTCCGCTGATTCCTGCAAGTGCCCCTGTGCAGGGGAGCGTGAGGGCGCTGCCCCTGAAGTCAGTCCCCGGCTCTGCTGCTCGTGGGCTAGGCCTTCTGAGCCTCTCATCAGTAAAGGAGGAACAGTAATGCACCTGTGCGTCTTCCAAGGCCAATGTGAGTGTCAACGTAAGGGTAGCTAATTGTGATTTCGGTTCACACCTCCTGTTCCCTCTGAGTGGTTTCTAACCAGGGGCTCCTCTGCACCTCCCCACCCCGGACATTTAGTCGCTCCCAAGAGAGCTCTTTTCATGCCTTTGGCAGGCAGTAGGTACCGGCAGGGGGCCCCGCGGCCTCCAGTGCCCGGGACGGCCCCGTAACGCAGAATGATTCGGCCTCGGTGGTAACAGTGCCCCTCTTGGGACACCCTGGCGTGAGTCTCCACCCTGGGAGGCACTGGATCTGGGCCCCGGGAGTCCCGCTCCCCCCCACCCCCTCACCCCAGGATGGTGAGCGCACACTGCATGTGTGGAAAACGGTGCGGGGCTGCAGAAGCCAGCCTGCCCACAGGACGTGTCCATTCCCCCGTTATTGATGAAACCCCCAGAACCCGGTAGACAGTGGGGAAAGCTTGCGTTCCGGAGGAAGAGACGCACCCCAGAGAGGCCTTGAGTAGGGCCGGCGGATACTCCCCGTCTCCTTAACGTCGATTCGCACCCCCGCCCCCCTTCCAGGACGGCAAGGTGAACGGAGTGACGGAGTCCACGCGCATCCTGGGGTACACCTTCCTGCACCCCAGCGTGGTGCCGCGCCCGCACGTGCAGTCCGTGCCCCTGACCCCCCAGGACGAGTTCTTCATCCTGGGCAGTAAGGGCCTGTGGGACAGCCTGTCCGCCGAGGAGGCGGTGGCGGCCGTGCGCAACGTGCCCGACGCCCTGGCGGCCGCCAAGAAGCTGTGCACCCTGGCGCAGAGCTACGGCTGCCGCGACAGCCTCAGCGCCGTGGTGGTGCAGCTGAGCGTCGCCGAGGACGGCTTCTGCTGCTGCGAGCTGGGCGCCGGCGGGGCCGGGCCCCCGCCCAGCCCCGGCATCTTCCCGCCGGCCGCGAGCATGGCGACCAGGGACCGGCCGGCCGACGCGCTGGGCGTGCCGTCGTCCAGCAGCGGCATGGCCTCCGAGATGAGCAGCGAGCTGTCCACCTCCGAGATGAGCAGCGAGGTGGGCTCCACGGCCTCGGACGAGCCGCCGCCCGGCGCCCCGGCCGAGAGCAGCCCCGCCTACGCCAGCGAGCCGCGCTGCGCGCTGCACCCGGTGGGCCTGGCCCACGCGTTCCAGCGCCAGCTGTCCAGCGCCACCTTCTCCAGCGCCTTCTCCGACAACGGCCTGGACAGCGACGACGAGGAGCCCATCGAGGGCGTGTTCACCAACGGCAGCCGCGTGGAGGTGGAGGTGGACATCCACTGCGGCCGGGCGCGGGAGAAGGAGAGGCGGCGCCCGCCGCAGGGGCCGGCCGAGGCCAGCGACGAGGGCATCGTCATCAGCGCCAACGAGGAGGAGCCGGGGCCGCCCAGGAGGGCGGACTCCGCCGCCGCCGCCGCCGCGGGGACCGTGGGGCGCCGCCGGGCCAACGGCTCCGTGGCGCCCCAGGAGAGGAGCCACAACGTGATCGAGGTGGCCGCGGACGCGCCTCTCCGCAAGCCCGGGGGCTACTTCGCGGCGCCGGCCCAGCCGGACCCCGAGGATCAGTTCATCATCCCCCCGGAGCTGGAGGAGGAGGTCAAGGAGATGATGAAGCAGCAGCAGCAGCCGCCGCCGCCGCCCCTGCAGCCGCCGGGCCCGGGGGACCAGCTGCCAGACTGCTGTGACACGCCGCTATGACCCCCCCCCCCCGGGCGCTCTTGAACAAATAAACTAACCCAGAAAGACTGAGTTGCAAGAGTCTCCCAGGCTCACGTTAAACCAGGGGTTCACTCCACGCCCTCTCCCGCTTTCCCACCCTGTCTCGGCACCTAGTCCTGGGCTCTCCCTCCGTTGGTCATTTTTTTAAAATAATCACCACTTTTCTTCTAGCGATGCTTTACGTTTAACTTCTTCCCCTAACGTATCAGATGTGTAAAGACAAAGAAAAGGTTTAATATATTACAGAGAAACGGTTAATGATAATGTAATATTTTTTAAAATGGCTTTTTCTTGTTTTGTTTGGAGGGCAGGGTGCGTTGCCAGTGCTAAATGATTTAATAATATTGTAATTCTGTATTTCTTTGGGGGAAAAGGTTTTTTTTTTTTTTTTTTTTGTCTTGAAAATGATAGACATTTGTAGAATATGGAGACTAACTCCTAGGAGTTGCTTTACTCTGTCAGGTGACTTAAGTCACTGGGATTCACTAATTTTCTCTGAGAGAACAGTTGATTGAGAAATTTCTATTGTAAATAGCTCAGTGCTGTATAGTGACGCTTCAGACGTTTTGTAGTTTTGGCGAAAGGACAAGCCTGAACGACTGACTTTTCTCTTCCCCGCCCCCCCCTCCTAACCTGCCTCCGGCTCATTCGGTGTGGAGGCTGAGAGCAGCTAAGGGGCTTCTGTTCCAACCAGGTGGATCTCAGGCCACTGGAAACTAACCTGCACACAGGGGCCTCTGAGCCGTTTTTCTTCCTCTCCCGTCCCCACCCCCTTGCCCTCCGCAGACACTTGGTGTGTCCCTTCCTGCTGCCACAATCAGCATGACTGTAGAGCCTTCAACTAGATCATTTACATACCGAGAGTTCTATTAAAGCAGAATGCACAAATGAACATGTCATAATTTTTGTTATAATAAATATGAAATTTACAAGTATTGGGCCCATCTGCTTTTGTCCCAGGAGCCAGGTGGGTCTAGAAGATCACGGCCAGCTTGGGTTTGGAATGAATGGATGTGACTTCAGGGCTATCAGACACTTCTGACTGGTGCTGTTTGCTTTTGAAGGGAAAACACCCAGCAGGTTAACCTACATTGAATGAGCTACCGGAGTCAGCCCTATGGTTAATGATGTAAAGAGCTGGTCTTCAAGCCTTCCTACTTCCTGTTAGGTGGACAGAGGCTATGCAGAGATCCCTGGAAAACTCCTCCCCCAAAGCCGAGTTCGTTTCCAAAAATTCTCCCAGGGGGCCCTTGACCCACAGGAACAGGTTAATAGACCTTCGTGTGAACGGGGAAAGTCAGGAAGTGGTTGCCTCACTCTCCATCGCTAGCAGAAACAACGTTGGCACCGTGGGATCCACTAAGAAAGCCAGTATTGCCAGCTGACTTACTGGCCCCATTTAGAGACTATAGCGCCTCCCTTCACCCCCACCCTGCGTCTTGTGCACCGTGTGTGGAAGGTGCTGGTGGTCATTCTGTCTCACGTGGACCAGCTTCCCAGGCACACCTGTCTTCCTTTTCAGGTCTGCCCTTGTGTGGGACCTGGCTGGTTCCGTGACAGGACAGGGCAAATAGTATTTCTCAACCTGTAGACTCGGTGATGGGCAGTCTGTCCTTTCACTGGGGTCCAGATCACTGGACCAGCCTGGTCTTGGTGATGTCCATGCTTCATTCTGCGTCCGGCTACATGTACACATGCTCTTTGAAAACCACCAAGGCCGTGGAAGGATGCGCCCATCTTAGCCCAATAAGGGACCCAGGCATCAAGGGACTAGACTGCCCAAGCCCAGGCAGAGCTCTCCGTTCTAGACAGGAAGCAAAACCAGCTCAGGATCTACCAATCCAGACCCTTCTACCAATGCCTTGCCTTCCTCAGGCTTTGCCCCGCCCCAGGGGGATCCGAGCACACTTGGAAAGCTCTGGGATTTCACATGAGCGCAGAAGCTCATGAGCTACAGAAGAGGGGGCGCCGCCGGGGGCCTGTCTCTGGAGCCCGGACACCCACCTGATCTGACCTGGTTTCTCTTGATTGCTTTTGTCACAGCGCCACCTGCTGGTGAGATCAGACTCTGGGTAGAAATGGGCTTACTTAACTCGGTTCTTTATCCTTCCTCCACTCTTCCAGAAGAAACAAAGTTACTTATCATTTTCTTAGGAGCGTGCCAGAAAGCAATCCCAAGCACCCAATAGGCAGAGAAGCTGCATTAAACCTTACTATGGCACCAGGGCAGGTCGGCCTTGCAAGGTGGGAAAAGGAGACGCAGACAAATCAAAAGGTGTAGCCAGAATCCCAGCATGAATCTGGGAGAGAGGAAGTCAGGCTCCAACATCCACTGAGCTCCCCGTTCCCCAGGATGAGAGAAACACAAATCCATGACGTGTGTTAGGTCTTCAGGGCCCACATCCGAGACTCCGCTCCCTGCTGGCACGGCCCAGCACGGAACGACGGAACATTCTCGTTTGTGAGGACTCCCACGTGAGCACTGGTCAGACGGCACCGTGAGTTCACCCGCTACAAAGAGAATTTCGTTCAGTGTGGGGTTGGGGCGTCTGCCCCACCCGCCTCCCAGGGATCGAACCAGATAATGTATTTAAAATTTTTTTTTTCAACGTTTTATTTATTTTTGGGACAGAGAGAGACAGAGCATGAACGGGGGAGGGGCAGAGAGAGAGGGAGACACAGAATCGGAAGCAGGCTCCAGGCTCTGAGCCATCAGCCCAGAGCCCGACGCGGGGCTCGAACTCACCGACCACGAGATCGTGACCTGGCTGAAGTCGGACGCTTAACCGACTGCGCCACCCAGGCGCCCCCAGATAATGTATTTAAAGTAATTTGTGGAGAGAAAAGCCTTATACAAGCGGAAGTATTGTCGCGGTTGTGAATGAACCAATGACGGTCACCGGTAAGAACTGGGAGCACAGCAGAAGTACCTTTTGAAATTAAAAGCTCTCAGAGAAACGTCTGTTGGAGGGGTCGCAGGTGGCAGAGATGAGGGAACAGTAAAGAAAATCGGCTCTTCTCATTTCTTGCCACTAAATCTCATTTTGCTTTTAGTTCCTCCCACAGAAATTTCGGGCAGACTAACCTGTGCAAGCTTTTCAGTGTCACTTTCGTCACCCGTCTCTCGTGAACTGATTCTTACCGCCGCATATGTGAAAGAGGACAGTAAAAGGCTGTCCCCATCCCACGCCAAAACACAACTGCAACCAAATTCAGGCTGACTTGGGCACACCTGCTGTCCTGATCAGTGAGTGAAAGCACAAATGGCGCGAGGCAGGCAGAGCTCTGGACCAGTAACAGGAAGCAAGTCCCCGGTCACCGCAACCCCCCATTCACTCAACAGTCCAGACGCAGGACACGCTCACAGGACCTCAGACGCAGTGGGGCTTGGGGGTGGTGATGGCCGGGCCAACCACGTGGGGTCCTGAGTGTCTGAGCCAGAGGGAAGATGGACCAAAGACCCTGCATATTGTTCCCTCCCTTGTAGAAGACTAAGGTTGAACATTTGACAGGAGGAAATGGGCAAAGGGGTCCCCGAGGCCACCTTCCATTTTCTAGGCTGTGGGTTAGAGTAGAAAGCCATGCTGTCCCTTGCCTGCTTGTTGGGCTCTGATTAATGAGTCGCTTCATTTTATTCCAAATCAGAAACATGGGGGTGCCTGGGTGGCTCAGTCAGTTAAGTGTCTGACCCTCGATCAGCTTGGGTCGTGATCTTGTGGTTTGTGGGCTTGAGCCCCTCATCGGGTTCCATGCTGTTCGCGTGGAGCCTGCTTGGGATTCTGTCTGTCTGTGCTCTTCCCCCGCTCGTACTCTTTCTCAGAATAAATAAATAAACTTAAAGAAAAAATTATCCAAATCAGAAAGCGTATTCTATCCTGTTCAAAAGGGGAGTAGCAGGCAATTTTCTGTTATCTGCTTATGACCAACCAGACTACGGTCACAGTCATTCCTCTTCTGAAAGAGGTGGAATTAAAACTGGCTTTCACCTGAAATTATAAGGAAGTTCTAGTCATTACCATTATTTGGGTCTTATTCCAAAGACTGTACTTTGCCCTAATTACTAGTCTTCTCTATTGAAAAACGTTGAAATGTCAACAAAGATCATTTTCCCAAATGTTGTGCCTTGATGTTGACTCTGTGAGCTCATTTAATAGGTCATTGGCTTTTCTGGGTCTTTAAGAAAACTCCATAGGGGCACCTGGATGGCTCGGAAGGTTGAGTGTCTGACTTCGGCTCCGGTCACGATCTCACAGTTCGTGAGTCTGAGCCCCGTGTCGGGCTCTGTGCTGACAGCTTGGAGCCTGGAGCCCACTTCGGATTCTGTGTCTCCCTCTCTCTCTCTGTCCCTCCCCTGCTCATACTCTCTCTCTCTCTCTCTCAAAAATAAACATTAGAAAAGTCTTTTAAAAAAGAAAAAAGAAAACTCCATAATTAACAGCAGCTTTCCATTTAGAAATCGTGCCGTAAGCCAGCGATACAACCTGCGCGCAAAGTTCACTCTTCTATTTGTTTTATCGTCTATGACACATTTTAAGAACTCTTGAATATTCCTCTCCCTAGAACGTTTCGGGAGGTTAAAAATAGCTCTTTAAGATCTCCAGTCCAACGCAGCGACGCAGGAAGAACCTGAACGCACCTCTGGCGCTGACGCATCACATCTACAGCTATTTATAGAGCAATTCCTCCTGGAGCCGAACTGAGGGCCGACTGAGCAGCTTCACGAAAGACAGAGAACAGCAAGAGAGAGAGAGAGAGGCACGGTAGCGAAGGGAACCCCAGCCCGACACCAGGAGCTGCAGTGCGGACACTACCGAGGGACCATGAGCAGATTCGTCTGCTGTGAAGCACAGAAAAAAAAAAAAAAGCCACAGTTGAAAAGGGCAAAGAAAATATAAAGGAAGCAGGCCTGGAACCCCACACAGTGGCGGCCGGGGCAGAGAGGCTGTCGAGGGCCGCGACTGACGGTCCACGTCCCCCGCGTTAGTGCCGACGGGAGCAGGGGCTGGGTGCCCTCGCTGACCCGTCGCCTCAGGGAGTCGCAGGCTCCTCCTGGCCCCCACCGGCCCCAGCTGTCCCAGCAAGAGGCCACCCGAGGCGCACGCCGAACAGCCCTGCGCAGCACTCACTACAGCTCCGAGCGGCTCACCAAGGCGACACGGGCGCAGAGCGCACTGCGACGCTCCAGTCCCGGGCCACTTGGACGACAGAGGACTCACCTGGAGTCCTGTCTGCGGAACCCACCCCCCCCCCCCCCGGGAGCCCCGGCCGATGCCCGCCTCAGCTCGAGCCGCATCGCCGGGTTAGCCCCAGAACGGAGTGCTCCAGGACCCCCAGCCTACGACAGCGACAGCTCCCGCCAGCCAGCCAAGGTCACCGGGCACAGTCCACCCAGGGGACCACCGTACGCAAGACCATTCCTCCAAGGTTAGGAGAAGCAGGGGCGCCCGGGTGGCTCAGTCAGTGAAGGGTCAGACTCCTGATTTTGGCTCAGGTCACGCTCTCATGACGCGTGAGTTGGAGCCCCACGGGTCCGGCCGTGCACTGAGAGCGCGGAGCCCGCTTGGGATTCTCTCTCTCCCTCTCTCTGCCCCCCACCCCTGCTTGTGCGCGCGCTCTCTAAAAAAAATTTTTCAAAATTGAGGAAAAGTAGCTGTTCCACCTAACGCATAGAAACGAACACAGAAAGAAAAGCAAAATGGACCGAAAAACATGCTCCAAAGAATAAGACAAAACCTCAGAAAAAAGGAAATGAATGAAATGCAGATAGAAACAATCTTCCAAAGAATTCAAAGTAACGTTCACAAAAATGCTCGCCGGGATGGAGAGAGGAGTGGACGTGCCCAGTGAGAACTTCAACGAAGTGACAGAAAACATAAGAAACACCGGTCGGGATTGAAGAAGTTGGTAACTGAAATGAAAAATACATTAGAGAGAATCAACAGATTAGACAACGCAGAACAGACCAACGATCTGGAAGACGGGGCCACGGAAGAGCAAAAAGAGCAGCAAAGCTGAACAAGAAGAAGAAAAATGTAAATGGCGACAGGTTAAGGGATCTCTTGGACAATGTAAAGCGAGCAAACATTCACATTACAGGAAACCCAGAAGGAGGAGAGAGAGGCAAAGGGGCAGAAACATCATCTGAAGACATACCAGCTGGAAACTTCCCTTACCAAGGGAAGCAAACAGACGCGTGGGTTCAAGAAACAGAGTTTCAAACAAGATGAACCCAAGGAAGTCCACACTACGACACATGATCGTTAAAATGCCAAAGATTACAGAGAAAGAGAATTTGAAGAGCAGCAAGACGAGAGATGACTGCCGGCGAGGACAGCCGCGCCACAGAGACGGATGGAACTGTTGCCGAGTTTATCGTGAGGACCGTCTCGATGATCCCGATGACCGAAATGATGACGCTCTCCCAACCTGGGAATCTTTTTGTCTGAAACTCAACAGACCGTAGACTTCCAGCAGAGAAAGGAATCTCTTGTCCGGGCCTTGCTTCTGCTCCGTGAGGAGGAGCGTGCAAGTGCCCACGACGCGGCCCCGTTAGACGCCGCTTATACTCTCCTGTGAGCACCAGAAAGTTTGAGATGTTTTTCGGATGAGGAAAGGACCGGGTGAAGCCACTGACCTTTTTGGTTCGGAACCAACACGGGACGATTCTTCAGACAGCGTTGGAAAATGTGACGGTCCGCTTCAGAGAGGCTGTGGAGAATGCGGTATGGATCCGAAATGCCTGGGGAACCAGGAAAAGTTCATACCTGCCTATGTGGTAAACTATTCCCAGACCCCCTGCGCCTTCCCCTCCTCCTTCCAGCTGAAGAACAACATAACCCTTCTGGGCCAGGCACGGACAGGTGCTGGCGATCACCATACGGCTCTGAAAATGGACCTCAGAGGCCGGTATCCGGGTTCTCTGAAGGCTACTACTGTTTTTAAACAATCAGACCTTTGAAACTCACAACTCAACTACACCCCTACAAGCAAGAATCCTTGAGCTGGAGATACACATGGATTCAAGGATCATTCATGACAACAGACTAGAAAAAGAGACACTTTGGGAGACTATCCTCGACCAAGACAAGAATTTGCACAAGCTTGAAACAAAGTCCAAAGTGACGTAAACGGAGACATCTGGCAGCACCCGGGTGGCTCAGTCGGTTAAGACTCCGACTCCCGATTTCGGCTCAGGTCACGATCTCACAGTCTTGAGATGAGGCTCTGTGTTGGGGTCAGTGAGGAGCACAGAGCTTGCTTGGGATTCTCTCTCTCCATCGCTGCCCCTCCCCTGCTCATGTTATCTCTCTCTCTCTTTCAAAACAAATAAACTTTAAAAAAATTTAAAAATAAAAAAGAATTGGAGACATCTTGACTGAGAGAAAAGAACCGCTCCGTTGCCTAATAAAGTTCTCCAGCCCGCGGCTCCTGGAAGTGGTGAGATCCCTGGCACCAACTGGCCCTTCAGACGATACACACTTTCTCCACTGCTCACTTGCACACCCGTAAGGGGAAGCATGATTTTAAAATCAGAGATAAGTAAGATGTGGTTTTGTAAGCACAGTATTTCCTTGACTATATTGCATATGCGTTTCAGTTAACAGCTAGTTGGATGGCTTCTGTTTATAAACTTGTGTTTTAGAAATTAATTCTTGATATTGACAGTTTAGAAATGTTCAGTATACTTCTGGGGACTGATTCTTTCCTCCTCGACGGTGTACCTCTCTCCTCCATATCCTGCAAAGCATAGCAATTGGGAGCCTTTAAAAAGTGACAGGATGTCCTTTTATTCATTACTGTCTCTCGATCCTGGAGAGATCAGGTTCTAATTGCTTGTTTCCATGAATTTCGCCCTAAGCCTTGGATCATGGAAAGCAGCGGCAAGAAACTATCCTCAACTCAAAACTTCCTAGGAAAATCATAAAGTTGGCCCAATCAAAGGGTACAGTTGGGTCCATTAAGTGATTGCAGGAGGTAGCATATCAGATGATTCAGTTATATAAAAGAATACCTTCATTGTAAATAGGAAGCTTTTCATAATGTTTTATCATACATATGGTATTCAAACTCACCACGCTATACTGATTTGTGAATAAGGATTTTAAAACTGGTAAAAAGAAACAAACAAAAGCAGCATGAGAGAAGCAACTAGTTATATACAAAGTAAAACCCCACAAAGCTATGGGCTGGTTTTTCAGCAGAAAGTTTGCAGCCAGAAGGCAGCAGCATGATAAATTCAAAGTGCTGAAAGAAACAAAACAAAAAACAAAAAAAAAAAACAAAAAAAAAAACCAACCAAGAATACCTGCAATTCTCCTCAGAATTGGAGGAGAGGTAAAGAGTTGCCCATACCAAGGAAGGCAGGGAGGGAGGAAAAAAAATAAAGTTCATCACCACTGAACTGGCCTTACAAGAAACGTTAAAGCACTTCTTAAATGGAAAAGAAAAGGCCATAATTATAAGAAAATTATGAAAGGAAAAAATTTCATGAATAAAATGAAATAAATAGTAAAGGTAGCAATCCTTTATGAAGCTAGTATGAAGGTTAAAAGACAAAAGTAGTAAAAATCAACTCTATCTAAAAAATTAGATAAGGACCCACTACCTAAAAAGATGTAAAATGTGACCATATATACATAAAACATGGACGGGGGAATAAAAGTGAAGTTCTTTTAGAATATGTTCAAACTTAAGTGACCATCAGCTTAATACAGACTGCTATATATTTATATATATATTTTTATATATGAATACAGACTGCTATATATTTATATATGTACATTTAAAATTTTTTTAATGTTTATTTTATGGGGCGCCTGGGTGGCGCAGTCGGTTAAGCGTCCGACTTCAGCCAGGTCACGATCTCGCGGTCGGTGAGTTCGAGCCCCGCGTCGGGCTCTGGGCTGATGGCTCAGAGCCTGGAGCCTGTTTCCGATTCTGTGTCTCCCTCTCTCTCTGCCCCTCCCCCGTTCAGGCTCTGTCTCTCTCTGTCCCAAAAATAAATAAACGTTGAAAAAAAAAAATTAAAAAAAAAAAACCACAACAAAGCTGGAGGTATCACAATCCCAGTTTCAAGATCTACTACAATAGTCAAAACAGTATGGTGCTGGCACACAAATGAACATTTCAATGGAATACAGTGAGAGCCCAGAAATAAACCCAAGGTTGTATGGTCAATTCAGGTATGACAAAGGAGGCAAAAAATAGCGGGTGGGGAAAAGACCATCTCTTCAATAAACAGTGCTGGGAAAACAGGACAGCGACATGCAAAGTGTATCACTTTCTTCCACCATACACACACAAAAAAATGGATTAAAGACTTAATGTGAGGCCTGAAACCAGAAAACTCATGGCAGAAAACATAAACAGTAATCTCATGGACTTCAGCCTTAGCAACGTTCTAGATCGGTGTCCTCAGACAAGGGAAGCAAAAGCAAAAATAACCTGTTGAGACTACACCACCAATAAAAAGCCGTGCACAGTGAGGGAAACCATCAAAAAACAAAAAGGCAACCTACTGAATGTAAGAAAATATTTGCAAATGAAATATCTGATAAGGGATTAATATCCAAAAAATATAAAAACGTATACAACACTAAAAAAAATAAAATCTAACTAGAAAATGGGCAGAGGACCTGAATAGACATTTCTCCAGAGAAGACATACAGATGGCCAAGGGGCACAGGAAAAGACTCTCAACCTCACTAACCATCAGGATATGCAGATCGAAAGCACAATTAGGTTATCACCTTCCCACAGTCAAAATGGCTGGTATCAAAAAGACAAGAAATAGGCGTTGGTGAGGATGTGGAGGAAGAGCAAGCCCTCGTGTAGTTCTGCTGGGAATGTAAACTGATGCAGCAACTGCGGAAAATAGTACGGAGGTTCCTCAAAAACTTAAAATAGCAATAATACGCGATCCAGTAAAATTCTAGCACTGGCTATTTACCCAAAGAAAATGAAACCACGAATTCAAAAAGATATATGCACCCCCGTTTTTATTGCAGCATTATTTATAACAGCCCAAGTTATGAAAACAACTTAAGTGTTGATTAATAGATGAATGGCTAAAGATGTGTACACACACACACACACACACACACACACACACACACAGAGAGAGAGAGAGGAATATTACTCAGGCATAAAAAAGAATGAGATCTCACCATTGCTGATAACATGGGTGGACACAGAGGGCATGATGCTAAGAGAAAGAAGTCAGAGAAAGATAAGTACCATATGATTTCACTTCTATGTGGAACTTAACAAACAAAACAAATGAAGAAACAAACAAAAGACCAGGAACACGGCCACAAGTGCAGAGAACTGGCAGTTTCCAGAGGCAACTGGAGTGGGCGTTGGAAAACGGGGAAAGGGAGTGAGAAGCATAGGCTTCCTTCCGGTTGTCAAATGAAGGTGACAGGGATGAAAGGCCCAGCGTGGGGACTACAGGGTATTCTAATAGCGCTGTGTGGTGACAGATGGCAGCTGCACTCGTGGGGGGCACAGCATAACACGGAGCCATCAAATCGCCATGTTGCACACCTGAACCCGACATAATACGGTGCCTCAGCTAGGCTTCAAGAATGTAAGGATACTGCATTCTTTCATCGGAAATATCATTACCACGACACCAATAAAAGACGACTAAACCTTGCCGGTTAAAAACTGGCATTCATGGTTTTTTAAGAAAAAGGTAATACGTGCTCATTTACAGAACATTTTAGACACGCAGTAGAATCCCACAACTTAGAAACAGCATTGTTAAAATTTGAGTCTATTTTCATTTAAGATTTCTTCTCTGTGTGGGCACTTATTTTTTTAATGCTTATTTTTGGACAGAGAGAGCAGGGGAGGGGCAGAGAGAGAAGGAGACAGAGGATCCAAAGCGGGCTCCACCCCGAGAGCAGAGAGCCCGAGGCGGGGCTCGAACTCACAGACTGTGAGATCATGGCCTGAGCCGAAGCCAGCCGCTCACGCGCCCCGAGCCCTCCGCCGTTTTGCACCCTCCTGGGCTGTGGAGCAAGAAAGGCACCGGTTCAGGCCGACGGCCCCACCTGGTGCGCAGCTCCAGACCCCCTAGGCCTTGCTGCGTCTCTGGCAGCACTGACCTTAGACCTTCCTCACGACCCTAAGTGCCTCAGTTCCCGGCACGTCACCCACCCACGGTCGGCCATCTCCGGCCTCTTCCTTCTCTGCTCCCAGCCTCCGGGCCCCTCTGCCGCCCCCACCCAGCTGCTGCTGCAAGTTCAAGGTCCTCTTCTCGGGCTCTGCCCTGGCACTGCTCCCTCCCCCGGAAGCGCGCGCAGCCTCTCCCATTGCGCAACGTGAAAATGGACGGTCGTCCCTGTTCCTGCTTCCGTGGTCCGCTCTCCTCTCTCCTTCCCCTACGTCCCGCCTGCCGTCCCTCCCCCGTGGCCTGGAGGCTGCTCAGCAGGGTCGCCGGTGGCCTTGGGCCTGGCTTCCAGGGACAGTGGCGTGTTACAGCCGCCAGTGGCACTTGCTGCCCACAGCTGACCATCCCTCGGATCAAACTGTCCCGTCCCCCCACCGCTCTCGCTTTGCCTTTGGACGGGCTTCAGACGGTTGCCGCTCCACGTTACGCAGCCGCCCTGCGTGACCCAAACATTCGGCCCTCGCTGGTCCCTTCCCCTCTTGCTCGCACTGCGATCTGGCCCTGAGCACTCGCCTCGCGTCCCCGTGTCTGCCTCTCCTCTCTGCCTCGGGGACGCCTGCTCCCAGGACTCGGGCACCACGAGCCCAACCTGCCCCAGAGCTGCACCTCCTGTAAGCCCGACCGGAGTGGAACCTGTCACAGGTCACCAAGTCCTGTCGATCCTTTCTCCTAAACCCTCCTGAGCAGACAGATATTGGATACATTTTTTTTTTTCAATGAAGACAATTACTTCATATTAACAAAAGGAACGCAAAGGAAATAGAAGAGGGTAAAAGGGTAAAGAATATTTGACCTAAGACTGGATTAAAGGGAGACAAGGAGTTCTGATCCAACGGCGACCCGGGAAGGCCCCGACCTGCCCTCCCCTGCAGACACAGCATACCCGCCGCCGCCGCTATTTGCAGAGCGACTCCCCCTGGAGAGCGGGAGGCTAGCAGGTTCCGCGAGCGACAAACGGACCGTGTACAGTACGGGGGTGGGACCAAGACACCCTAATGGAGGGAACCTCCGCCTCCTATTCTGTGAGCTGCAGCGGGAGGGGACACCACTGAGGGTCTGAGGGCACATTCGCCTGCTGTGGGGCACAGAAAAAGAGGCGCATTTTAAAAGCACGTGCCCATAACCCCGCCAAAACACTGGGGGGGGGGGGGGTTACTGGGCCCCTCTCCAGGTCAGAAAAGCTGGCAAGCAGCATGGCGACCGCCCTGACAGCACAGACAAGAGCGGGTCTGGGTGCCACATGTAGCCCACGCCCCTGGGAGCCCCCAGCCCCTAACCCACGCCCCGCATTCCCCGGGGCACAGAAAAGCACGTGTGGCTCAAAAGAGCAACTAAAAGGTAAAAGACGCAGTACTACAACTCCGCCAAATGGCAGGGGAGCCGCTGGGACTCTCTCCGGGTCCCAGGGGCTGGCAAGTGACACGGTTTCCGCTCCCCCCTCTACCTTGATAGGGCAGACAGGAGCGAGGGTTGTGCACCCCAGCCGGTCTAGCGCGTCAGTAAACCCTGAGATCCTAGCCCACACCAGCCACAGCGGTGCAGCCCGGGCAACCCCGGCATGGCTCACACAGGAACACCACCGGTCAGCAAGCGCTACGGCACCAGTGGTCTTACCGAAGTGACACAGGTTCAGAGAACCCCAGAACATTCCAGGCCTGCATCGCTTTGACTCCAGGTGCCACACCAAGGCAGCCCTTGGTTTGCACCCACTTCAGCCTCAGCTGTCTGACCAGGGCGCCCTTTGAGAGGAGAGCCACAGGAACAGCCCGGCCGTGTCCACACCAGCTCCTGCCCACCACTCTGGCAGCCCCCGCATGGAGTGCCCGAGGACACGTAGCCCACGACAGCCACGGCTCCAGCCAGCCAAAGTCGCCAAGCACACCGTCTACACAGGGGACATTGATATACAAGTCATTCCTTCAAGCTTAGAAATAGCTATTCTACCTAATTCATAGAAAAATACATAGTTAAACAAAATGAGGAGACAGAGGAATGTGCTCCAACTGAGACACCGAGACAAACCTCAGGGAAAGGAAAAAAAAAAAAGCTAACTGAAATGGGGATCAGCAATGTACTTGGCAAAGAATTCAAATTAATGTGTGTGTGGATGCTCACAGGATGGAGAGAAGAGTGCAGGAGCTCAGTGCGAACTTCAACAAAAAGATGGAAACTATTAAAAAAAAATAGCCAGAATTAAAGAACAAAATAACTAAAGTGAAAAATACGCTACAGGGAATCAACGATATTAGAGGATACAGAAGAACGGATCAGTGATCTGGAAGACACGGTGATGGAAAGCATCCAAGCTGAATAACAACAACAAAAAAAGAATTTCAAAAAGGAGACTAGGTTAAGAGATCCCTTGAACAACATCAAGCAAACAGACATTTGCATTATAGGGGTCCCAGAAGAAGAGATGGAGAAAGGGACAGGAAAATTATTTGCAGCCATAAGAGCCTGAAAATTTCGCTAACCTGGGGAAAGAAACAGACATCAGGTTCAGGAAACAGACTTTCAAACAAGATGAACCAGAGGGGGTACAACCCCCAACATGTAAAAATAAAAACGTTAAAGATTAAAGACAAAGAGAATTTTTAAAGCAGCAAGAGAGAAATAACTAGTACACACAAGGAAAATCCCATGAGGTTATCAGCTGATTTTTTTCAGCAGAAACTTTACTAGATCATGCTTGTCCTTTCTGGCCTGCAAAGTGCTGAGAGGAAAAAACCTACGACCAAAAATGCTCTACCCGGCAAGGTTATCATTAGACTTGAAGTAGAGAGAAAGAGTTTCCCAGACAAACACATGTTAAAAGAATTCATCACCACTAAACCAGCTTTACAAGGAATGTTAAAGACAGTTCTTTAAGTGGAAAAGAAAAGGCCATAATTAGAACATTATAAGAAGAAAACATTTCATGAGTGAACTCAGACCAACATTAAGGAGTAGTGCAATCACTTATGAAGATTAAAAGACAAAAGTAGTAAAAGCCACTATCTAAAAAAATTAAGGAAAATCACTAAAAATATGGAAAATATTAAAACATGGAGGGTGGGAGCAAAAATTAAAGTCTCCAAACTTAAGCGACTATCAGCTTGATATAGACTGCTATATATTTAGAATATTACACATAAACCTCAAGGCAACCACAAACCAAAAAACATAATAACTTCAAGCAAAATAAGGAAAAAAAGCCCAGTATACCACTACAGGAAGTCATCAATCATAAGGACAGCAAGAGAAAAACAAAACAGAGAACTACAGAAACAACCAAAAAACAATGAACAAAATGGCAAAAAAAAAAAAAAAAAAAAAGTATATACCTCTTAATAACGAGGTTAGGGACACCTAGGTGGCTCAGCTGATTGTTTGACTCTTTTTTTTTTTTAATTTTTTTTTTAACTTTTATTTATTTTTGAGAGACAGAGTGCGAGCAGGGGAGGAACAGAGGGAGACACAGAATCCGAAGCAGGCTCCAGGCTCTAAGCTGTCAGCAGTCCTGACTCAGGACTCGAACTCACAAACCACAAGTTCATGACCTGAGCCAAAGTCAGACGCTCAACCGACTGAGCCACCTCAGCGCCCTGAGTGTTTGACTTTTGATGTCGGCTCACGTTATGATCCTCGGGTCATGTGATTGAGCCAGACAGTGAGCATGGAGCCTGCTTAAGATTCTCTCTCCCCTCTCTTCCCCCTCCCCTACTCATATGCAAGTTCTCTCTCTCTCTCTCCCCCCCCCCTGCCCTACTCATATGCAAGTTCTCTCTCTCTCTCCCCCCACCTGCTCCTCTCCCCTATTCGTATGCAAGTTCTCTCTCTCTCTCTCTCTCTCTCTCTCTCTCTCTCCCTCCCTCCCTCTCAAATTAAAAAAAAAGTTTTAAAATTATGATTAGGTTAGATTTAGAAGGTCTAAAAGCTCCAATAAAAGACATGAGGAATCTGAATGGATAAAAAAGGAAGACCCATCTATAGGCTGTCTAGAAAAGACTCACTTCAAACCTAAAGACACATAGAGACTGTAAGTGAAGAGATGAAAAAGATACTCCATGTATTTGGAATCAAAGATGACCAGGCGAGCAATACTTAGATCAGAGAAAATGACAGGCTTAAAAAAGCAAAACAAAACTGTAACAAGAGACAAAGAAGGGCATTACATAATGATAAAAGAGTCAATCCAACAAGGGGACTGAGGATTTAATAACTGTAAATATCTATGCACACAACACTGGAGCACCTAAACGTAAAACAAACATTAACAGACATAAAGGGAGAAATTGACAGTAATACAACGATTAGGGGACTTTAACACCACACCTATATCTGTGGCTAGATCATTCAGGCAGAAAACCAATGAGGAAACAGTGTCCTTGAAGGACATATTAGACCAGATGGACTAACAGATATATAAAACATTCTACCCGAGAACAGAATACACATTCCTTTCAAGTGCACAAGGAACATTTTCCAGGATGTACCACGTGTTAGGCCACAAAACAAATTCTAATAAATTTAGGAAGATTAAAACCATATCAAGCATGTTTTCTAACCACAACCAGTATAAAACTGGAAACCAATTACAAGAAACAAACTGGAAAAAGCACAAACACACGGAAGCTAAACAACAATGATACTAAAAACCAGAGGGTCAGGAGCGCCTGGGGGGCTCCATCAGTTACATGTCCAGCTTCAGCTCAGGTCATGATCTTGCAGTTTGTGGGTTCAAGCCCCATGTTGGGCTCTCTTCTGTCCGTGTAGAGCCCACTTCAGATCCTCTGTCCCCTCCCTTCTCTCAAAACAAACAAACAAACATTTAAAAAAAACCCACAGTGGGTCAAAGAAGAAATCTAAGAGGAAATTTTAAAAAAGGAAAACCATGGAAACAAATGAAAACACAAAAACCCAAAATGTTTGGGAAACAGCAAAAGCAGTCCTAAGAGGAAAATTTATAGCAATACAGGCTACCTTAAGAAATAAGAAAAGTCTCAAAGAATCTCACCTTACACCTAAAGGACTAGAAAAAGAAGAGCAAAAGCCTAAGTTTAGTGTAAGGAAGGCTATAATGAATATCAGAGCAGAGAGATTAAAAACAAACAATAACAATAGAAAAGAGAAAATAACAAGACCACAGAAGTGCAAGGAAATATGAGAGACTCCTATGAAAAATGATATGTCAACAAACTGGACAACCTAGAAGAAATGGATACATTCCTAGAAACATACGATCTTACAAAACTGAAGCAAGAAGAAAATCTGAAGCAGGAAATCTGAACAGAACAATAGCTTAGTCACAAGAATGAACTGGTAACTGAAAAACTCCCAACAAACTAAAGTCCAGGACCAGACAGATTCACAAGTGAATTTAAAGAAGAGTTAATTGCTAGTCTCATCAGACTATTCCAAAAATTAGAAGAGGAAGGAAAGCTTCCACATATATTCTATGAGACAAGCATTACCCTAATACCAAAATCAGGCAAAGACATGGAGGAGGAGGAGGAGGAGGAGGAGGAGGAGGAGGAGGAGGAGGAAGAGGAGGAGATGAAGGAGGAAGAGACAGACGGACGACAAGGAGGAGACGGACGGACGATGAGGAGGAGGAGGAGGAGGAGGAGGAGGAGGAGGAGAAGGAGGAGGAGGAGGAGGAGGAGGAGGAGGAGAAGGAGGAGGAGGAGGAGGAGAAGGAGGAGGAGGAGGAGGAGGAGGAGGAGGAGGAGAAGGAGGAGGAGGAGGAGAAGGAGGAGGAGGAGGAGAAGGAGGAGGAGGAGGAGGAGAAGGAGGAGGAGGAGGAGGAGGAGGAGGAGGAGGAGGAGGAGGAGGAGGAGAAGGAGGAGGAGGAGGAGAAGGAGGAGGAGGAGGAGGAGGAGGAGGAGAAGGAGGAGGAGGAGGAGAAGGAGGAGGAGGAGGAGGAGGAGGAGGAGGAGGAAGAGGAGGAGATGAAGGAGGAAGAGACAGACGGACGACAAGGAGGAGACGGACGGACGATGAGGAGGAGGAGGAGGAGGAGGAGGAGGAGGAGGAGGAGGAGGAGGAGGAGGAGGAGAAGGAGGAGGAGGAGGAGGAGGAGGAGGAGGAGGAGGAGGAGGAGAAGGAGGAGGAGGAGGAGGAGGAGGAGGAGGAGGAGGAGGAGAAGGAGGAGGAGGAGGAGGAGGAGGAGGAGAAGGAGGAGGAGGAGACGACAGATGAGGAAGAGACAGACGAACGACGAGGAGGGGATGGACGATGAGGAGGACGAGGATGAGGAGGAGGAGGAGGAGGAGGAGGAGGAGAGGACAGATGAGAAGGAGACGGATGGACGACGAGGAGGACAAGGAGGACAAGGAGGAGTTGGATGGATGATGAGGAGGATGATGAGGAGGATGAGGAGGAGGACAGGGAGGAGGACGGAGAGGACGAGGAGGAGGATGGGGAGGAGGACGGAGAGGAGGACGGGGAGGACAGGGAGGAGGATGGGGAGGACGGAGAGGATGAGGACAAGGAGTAGGAGGACGAGGAGTAGGAGGACGAGGAGGATGACGAGGAGGAGGAGGATGACGACGAGGAGGAGGATGACGACGAGGAGGAGGATGACGACAAGGAGGAGGATGACGACGAGGAGGAGGAGGAGGATGACGACGAGGAGGAGGATGACGACAAGGAGGAGGACGAGGATGAGGAGGATGAGGATGAGGAAGAGGACGAGGAGGAGGAGGAGGAGGAGGAGGAGGAGGAGGAGGAGGAGGAGGAAGAGGAGGAGGATAAGGAGAAGGAGGAGAAGGAGGAGGAGGAGGAGGAGGAGGAGGACAAGGATGACGATGAGGACAAGGAAGATGAGGAGGAGGACAAGGATGAAGAAGGAAGTAAATGACAGACCATGAACACATGAATTCAAAAATCCTCAACAAAACATTAGCAAAGTATATTCAATAATACATTAAAGGGATCATTCACCATAATCAAATGGGGTTTACTTGGGGGGATTCATGGATGGTTCAATATCCACAAATCAATGTGATACACCACATTATTAAATTGAAAGATAAAAATTATATGCTCATCTCAATACATGCAGAAAAAGCATCTGACAAAATTCAACATCCATTCATGATCAAAACTCTCAACAAAGTAGGTTTAGAGGGAACATACCTTAACATAATAAAAGGCCCTATATGACAAACACAAAGCTAACATTATATTTAATAAGGAAAATCTGAGGGCTTTTCCTTTAAGATCAGGAAAAGGACAAAGATGTCTGCTCTCACCACTTTTATTCAAAATAATTCTGAAAATCCTAGCCACAGCAATCAGACAAGAAATAAAAGGCATCCAAATTGGTAAGGAAGAAGTAAAACTGTCACTATTTGTAGACGACATACCATACAAAAAAAAAAAATTCTATGGGGCGCCTGGGTGGCTCAGATGGTTAAGCATCCAACTTCAGCTCAGGTCATGATCTCATGGTCCGTGAGTTCGAGCCCTGCGTCAGTCTCTGTGCTGACAGCTCAAAACCTGGAGCCTGCTTCAGATTCTGTGTCTCCCCCTCTCTCTGACCCTCCCTTGTTCATGCTCTGCCTCTGTCTCAAAAATAAATAAACATTAAAAAATTTTTTTCTTAATTCTAAAAGCTTTACCAAAAAAATATTAGAGGTAAAAAATGAATTCAGTAAAGTTGTAGGATGTAAAATTAATATGCAAAAATCTGTTGCATTCCTATAAGCTAATAACAAAGTAGCAGGAATAAAAATGAAGAAAACAATTCCATTTACGATTTACAAGTCCATTTACAATTGCACCAAAAAGAATAAAACACCTCAGTATCAACTTAACCAAGGAGGTGAAAGACCTGTACTCGGAAAACTATAAACATTGACGAGAAAAACTGATGACAGCACAAACAAATGGAAAGATATTCCATGTTCGTAGGCTGGAAGCATATTGTTGAAATGTCCACACTACCCAAAGCTATCTATGGATTCAATGCAATCCCTGTAATATACCAATAACATTTTCCACAGAACTAGAACAAATAATTCTGAAATTTGTTTAGAACCATGGAAGACTTCAAAAAGCCAAAGAAATCTTGAGAAAGAATAAAGCTGGAGATATCACCATTCCAGATTTCAAGATCTACTACAAAGCGATAATAACCAAACCAGAATGGTACTGGCACAAAAACAGACATAAGAAACAATGCAACAGAGTAGAGAGTCCAGAAATAAACCCACGCTTCTGTGGCTAATTCATCTATGACAAAGGAGGTAAGGATATACAAGGAGGAAAAGACAAGTCTCTTCAATAGATGCTGCTGGGAAAACTGGACAGCTACATGCAAAAGAATGAAACCGGACCACTTTCTCTTACCATGCACAGAAATAAACTCGAAATGGATTAAAGACCTAAATCTCGGCGTGAAACCATAAAACTTGTAAAGAAAACAGGCAATAATCTCTTTGACATCAGCCTTAGTGACATTTTTCTAGATACGTTAGGGTTAGGGTTAAACAAAACAAAAAAAACAAAAGCAAAAATAAACTAATTGGACTAACAAAATATAAAGCTTTTTCACATCAAAGGAAACCATCAACAAAACAAAAAGGCAACCTACAGAATGGAAGATTTTCAAATGACATATTTGATAAGGGATTAATATCCAAATATATTTTTAAAAAAACCTTTTATAACTGAACACCCCAAACCCTAAATAATCCAATTAAACATGGGCAAAGGACCTGAGTAGACTCTTCCCAAAGACAACACACAAATGACCCACAGACACATGAAAAGATGCTCAACACCATTAATTATCAGGGAAATGCAAATCTAAACTACAATGAGATACCACCTAACACTTGTCAAGATGGCTAGTATCAAAAAGACAATTGGGGCGCCTGGGTGGCGCAGTCGGTTAAGCGTCCGACTTCAGCCAGGTCACGATCTCGCGGTCCGTGAGTTCGAGCCCCGCGTCGGGCTCTGGGCTGATGGCTCAGAGCCTGGAGCCTGTTTCCGATTCTGTGTCTCCCTCTCTCTCTGCCCCTCCCCCGTTCATGCTCTGTCTCTCTCTGTCCCATAAATAAATAAATAAACAAACAAACAAATAAATAAATAAATAAACGTTGAAAAAAAAAAAGACAAGAAATATATTTTGGCGAGACTGAGGAGAAAAGGGAACCCTCCTGCACTGCTGGTGGAAACATAAAACGGTGCAGCCACTATGGAAAACACTGCGGAGGTTCCCGCCCAGATTAAAGTAGCAATACTACAAGTCCAGTAATTCCACTACTATTTACCCTTAGAAAATGAAAACACTAATTTGAAAAGATACATGCATCTCTAGGTTTACTGCAGCATTATTTATATAACCAAGATATGGAAGCTACCTAAGTGCTGGTGATAGATGCATGGATAAAGAAGATGTGGTACACACGATGGAATATTACTCAGCCATAATAAAGAATGAGATCTTGCCATGTGACAACGTGGATGGATCCAAAGAGTATAATGTTAAGTGAAATAACTCGGAGAAAGACAACTTCCATATGATCTCACTCATACGTGGAATCTAAAAATTAAAGAAACAGACACAAGAAAAAGTAACAACAGACCTACAACTACGGAGAACCGGTGGCTGCCAGAGGGGAGAGCGTTGGGCAAAATGAGGGCAGGGGAGTTAGAGACACAGGCTTCCAGTTTGGAATCCATTGTAGGGATGAAAGGTACAGCATAGCAAATATAGTTAATGGTATCGTTTTAGCATTGTAAAGCGATACTTGGGGTGAGCACAGCATATCTAGTGTTTGAATCACTGCTGTACTCCTGAAACAAATGTAACACTGTGTTTCAACTATACTTCAATGAAAAATAAAAATGAAGACAAGTTAGTCTTCTCTTCTCCAGAAGAAGAGAATTTCGAGGACAGGAAACTGCACAAGCGAAGACCTGAAGGGAGGGGCACAGGTGGGATATTCAGGGGGAGTGGGCATCAATAGCCTCCCTCTTCTTTGCCTCCCTCCTTGTTCTGTCTGAACCAATGGTGAAACAAGACAAAAAGACGCAGAAAAGGAAAAAGGATCATTTTTACTAAAGCAGGTAAAGGAGAATGTGGTTTAGTTCACTGTGGCTTCTGATGATTGAGCCCCATCATCAGCCAGATGACTGCCCCCCAGTAGCGCTTGATGGAGGTAGACCTCCTCTGGTGCAGAGAGCGCCCTCTGCAGGGCACAGCTGAGGTAGATCTCCTCCTTACTCTAGCGCAGAGGGCGCCCCCTGGTGGGGACAGCTGAGCTAGACCTTCTCCTTGCTCTGGGGCAGAGGGCGCCCCCTGGTGGGCACAGCTGAACTAGACCTTCTCCTTGCTCTGACGCAGAGGGTGCCCCCTGGTGGACGCAGCTGAGAACTGGGGCTCCCCAGGGGAAGGGGAGAGCTCAGTACAAGGGGACAGAGGGCCACAGCTGGAAGAAGGTTCCTACTGGCTTCAAGCCAGGGAGATAGAGTTCAATGGTTAGAGCTCAGGGACCCAGGGCAAGAGGGTGTGACGTGAGCCCACAGATGTGGGCAAGGTCAGGGGGTGTCAGAGAAGGTCAGTTCTTTTCCAGGTGGCTGGCAGAGAGATGGGCACGAGGCAGGTGCTTAAAGTTTTCTCCTGCCTTTGGGACCTCAGACAGCACTGGTACAGGTATCAGGTTGAACCATTTTCAGTTGTTGTTTTGGTAGAGTAAAAATTGGTTGCATATTCACCATTTCCAATGGTTCAACTTAGTACATATAGTCCTTCGGAGCTGTGGACAATGTCCTGCGGAGCTAGCTCGCCGCCCCCACGCTCCTGGCTTCACCCTGTGCTCCAGGGTATGTTTATGAAGTGCCTATGAGTGACTCTGGTTAGGCATTTCCCTGTATTTTTTGATTTGCTTATTGTGTCCAGCACAGGCCATTTCCCATACTCCAAGATCAATAAATAGCAAGTAAATCATCGAAAAACGAGTGGAAACTGCAATCTGGATGATTAGCTGATTTATGCCTTTAATGAACCTATGTCACTGTCCCCACGGTGGGCAGGCACCCAGGAGCTCACCGCTGCCATCTCGTTTCTCACGGAGCCAAAGACAATCCGGAACAGCACCCTTCAGGAGTTCGCCCGATGAGCAGGCATCTTCTGGGCAGATGAAACTGATGTGGCCTGATCGTAACAGGCTCCACCGGGACCTATGGCAGGGCCCAGGGGGAGGCGAGTGGAGACAGCTGGCACCAGAGGGGCTCCCTGTGCCACCAACACACAGCCTCGTGAAGGGGTCCCTTTCTGGCCTCTGCTGGCTGAGGAGGACATCGGGGGATGGCTGTGGTCTCCCCAGCACGTGTGTTCAGCCCACGGGACACACCGGAAGAATGACTGGGTGTGGAACAATCAGAACTTCCCATTGTTTGTTTGCATCGTGTGGAAGCCGTAAGGGTTCACACTCATACACGGTTTTAAATAAGTGTCAGACACGGCCCCGGATGTTTAACGTACAGCAATTCACGTCGTCTTGACGACGGCACTCAGAGGTGAGGACTGTCATACATGCAAGAAACAGCTGAGGCTCAGGGGGATCCAATGGTCTTAACCATTTTACTGAGGAGGCAATCTTCACCATGTGGTCCACGCATGATTACTATACTACACACACATACACACACACACACACGCACACACCACAGCCGGCTCCAGCTTGGTTGTTTTGTTTGTTTTTTACTAGGAGGTAAAGGTTTGTAATGCTTGGCTTAGAACCTTCCATGTGAATAGGAGGCCGGGGTCCCCCGTGAGTTCTGACCCACAGTGGGAATCTGGGCAAGTCCCATGGGCCCTGTGGACCTCAGGTTTTTTTTTCTTAATTTTTTAAATATTTATTTTATTTACTTTGTGTGTGTGTGTGTGTGTGTGTGTGTGTGTGTGAGAGAGAGAGAGAGAGAGAGAGAGAGAGAGAGAGAGAGAGAGGGAGAGAGGGAGAGAGGGAGAGATAGGCAGAGAGAGAAAGAATCACAAGCAGGCTCTGCACCGTCAGTACGGAGCCAAACTTTGGGGCTCAATCTCACGAACCATGAGATCATGACCTGAGCTGAAATCAAGAGTTTAACCACCCAGGTACCCCTGGACTTCAGTTTGTCACAGAAGGCTGTGGACACAGTGATCTTGGGTCATCTCTAGTTGTCACCATTCCCAGGACAGCACTGTGGCAGTGGATTAATCCCCGTGATGAACCGCTGGTCAAATAAGAGCTTCAGGGAGGGGCAGCGTAGGTGGCTCAGTCAGTTAAGCATCTGACTCTTGGTTTCAAACCATGATCTCATGGTTCATGGGTTCGAGCCCCACATTGGGCTCTGTGTTGATGGTGCAGAGCCTGCCTGAGATTCTCTCTCTCTGTCCCTTCCCTGCTCATGCTCTCTCTCAAAATAAACAAAACTTAAAAAAAAAAAAAAAAAAAAAAGAGCTTCAGTGAGGGTAAGTAGCAGTTTTCCATCGAGCTTAGCAGCCTCACTGGAAGTGCTTCGGGGATTAAATCCATAATTTGGGACCTTTTCATATTAGAGGGATACGATTTGCAAAATTAAGCTTAAAAGAACAGGAAGAAGGTTTGGAGTGTTGGGGGGTGGGGGTCTCTCCGTAGTGACACAATCGTTGCCTCATTGCCCTAGTGAAATCCAGGGGAAGGGAGGCTCCCTCCTCAGGAGAACAAGTGGAGTATGGGGTGGGGGTGGGGTGTACTGGGGGAAGATTCAGGAGGTCACAAAACAGATTACAGAGCATTGAAGAGGTCTCCTCTCTGGAAGAAAAGGTCTGTCAAGTACCATACAATCTATGGATTGAGAGCAGCTCTTATACAGAAGGGAGAAACAGAACTGAGGTAAGGCTTTAGCACAAACCATTTCCAGGTAAGTTCTGGTCCCTTCCATTACCATCTTGTAGAGCATACTGGAGACAGAAGGGGATGCAGCCAGACCTTCAGAAAGTAGGGGACAGAATGAAAGCCTGCCATTTGCAACAACGTGGATGGATCTGGAAGGCATAATGCACGTGAAATAAATCGGAGAAAGACCAACACCATATGATTTCCCTCATATGTGGAATTTAAGGAAAAAAAGCAAAAAAAATAAAAAGAGAGAACAAAAAAGACTCTCAAATATAAAGAACAAACCGATGGTTACCAGAGTGGTGGCAGGTGGGGGGTGGGGTGTGAAATAGGTGAAGAGCATTAAAAGTACATACACATAATAAGCACTGAGTAATGTATAGAAGTGTTGAATAGTATACACCTGAAACTAATATTATGTTAATTATACTTGAATAAAAATTTAAAAAAAATTTTAAGGTATAGGACAGGTCTGCAAAAAAAAATATTTGGGACCCCACTTAGGAACACTTTTCCATTTGGTGGATTGTTTAATCCTGAAAAAGGTTTAAAGTGGTGATAGGAGCAAAGTATTCACCTTTAGGGATTTGGGGTCCACTCTTGTTTACAACATTCTTTTCTAATTCCAAGATTTTATTTATTTATTTATTCATTCATTCTTATTTAGCACATCTTTACAGACAGCGTGTGAGCAGGGCAAAGGGCAGAGAGAGAGAGAGAGAGAGAGAGAGAGAGAGAGAGAGAATCCCAAGCAGCCTCCACACAGTCAGTGCACAGAGCCTGATGCAGGGTTCAAACTCCTGAAACCATCAGATCATGACCTAAGCCGAAGTCAGAGGCTTAACTGGCTGAGCCACCCAGGCGCCCCTAATTCCAAGATTTCAAATGGGCACCTCTCATCTTGTAAATTCCTTGAAGAGACCTTGACTTCCCAGTATTTGTATCTCAGGGGCTTGCCGGGCACCTGGCACGTTATAAGCTTCCAAATTACCTTTATGTATAAAAGGATGAGCCAACCTTGCAAACACCATAACCTTGTTGGCTTTTTAACTGACGTTCTTATTTAGCACATCTTTACAAAGGTCCTGGAAGTGGAATAAAGCTTCCTCTTGTCCCAGAAGCCATGGACACATTTTAAAATGTAACCGATAATGATTTTTCCCCCTGACTATAAAATAACGCACACAAAAGTTGGAAAAGATAGGAACGTTAATGAGGAGATGGCCCTGATCTCATTAACACATTAACATTGTTTTATTCCCTTCCAGGTTTTTTCCTAAGCACTATCTTTAAATGCGACCGTAATTATGCTATATTCCATAGCCCTTTTTTCATTGTGTTTTAAGCATCTTCCTTGTATCTCTGCATGTGGGTATTTAATAAGTATCAGAAACTCATCCTGGCAATACAGAACTTCTGGTCTTCTACTCCAAAGGAGTCTTTTCTTAGTTTTTATCACGAAAATGTCAAAAGCATCCATGTAGTTGCTCTAGCCAAACACCCAGGGATCGTCTGGAATTCTCTTTCCCTCACCACTCCACCCAGCCCATTCAACCGTTCTGCTTCATCTAGAAAACACATCCCAAACCATCCTGTCCCTCGCCTCTGCTCCTCCGAACTCATCTGAGCTTCCAAAGAGGCTCCGTCATACTCCCACCCTGTTGGGGAAAGTGATCAAAAACACCTGGCCACTGACTGACCCCTGAGCTGGACCCGGCCACGTGGAGGCTCCTCCCCTCCCCTTGGGAGTGTGGGTTCCACTTGCCTTTCCGCTCCCACAGGCTGCTCCAAGGACATAGCCTTGAAATGGTGATGATGGAAACACCTGCACAGTACATGTGACTGAGCCCAGTTAGGGCCTTTTATAAACAAGGTTTGCAGGGCGGTGTGGGATCTGCTCATCTTGCTGTTGCCCAAGACAAGAATCAGATGTAAGTTTCCTTTGCTATTGTTCTTTTTAATAATGTTTATTTATTTTTGACAGAGAGAGACACACAGAGTGCAAGTGGGGGAGGGTTAGAGAGAGAGAGACACACACATACAGAATCCGAAGCAGGCTCCAGGCTCTGAACTGTCAGCACAGAACCAGACTCCGGGCTTGAACTCACGAACCGCAAGGTCATGATCTGAGCCGAAGTCAGACGTTTAACCTACTGAGCCCCCCAGGCGCCCCCGTCCTTTGCTATTGTTAAGATCACTACCTACCAACATGGAGAGGCCTGCTTCTTTCCTCTGTCCCTCCCTGCCCTCTGCCGATGGGGGCTGATGTCAGGTTACACCTGGGAAGCTCCTGAGAGGGTTGTGAATCGACATCCCGCCCCCCCCCCCCCATCCATCTTCCCGCAGAACCATCATTTAAAAATGTAGAAGACGCTGCCACCCACATGCAATTTCTTTGGGACTGTATTTTTTTTTTTAATTTGTAATGTTTCTTTATTTTTGAGAGAGAGACAGAGCACAAGCAGGGGAAGGGCAGAGGCAGGGAGACGCAGAATTCGAAGCAGGCTCCAGGCTCCGAGCTGTCAGCACAGAGCCCCACGCGGGGCTCGAACTCATGCACTGCGAGATCATGACCTGAGCCGAAGCAGGACGCCCAACCGACTGAGCCACCCAGGCGCCCCTGTATTTTTTTTTTGAATCAGAAAATCAGGTGCATCAGGTGAACAAGGGACCAGTTGGGGTGCCCACCTGATATGCCTTTTTGCTGTCAGCTCTGGCCACCCTCAACCCCCGACTGCAGCCATCCTCCGTTCTCCTCCTCCTCCAGACCTGAGTTCAGGGCTCACCCAGCACTACTCGTCCCTACAGCCGTTGAAAGCACAGACCGGGTCAACCTCGCCTGAGCAGCTCCCCCCATCGCACCCCCACCGGCCCCATAGTTAAAGGCGAGGGCACCTCGGCGAGGGCTCTACGGTCATCCAGCCACACCCAGATCTAGACCCATGGGGTGTTGGCAGGAGACCAGTCCACAGCTCGCAGGCACACACCGACTTCCCAGACAGCACGCTGTCACCACCCCCCCGCCACAGCACAGGAGACAGTCTCACACTAGATCCAGCAGCTCTCCCACCGAAAGAAGTGCCTTCCCGGCCCAACTTGGGCCCACGGGACAATCCCGCTCCGACTCCTGGAAGCCCAGGGGGACTAACGGCACCCAGGCTCTAGCTAGTCCTCTCAGCCTCCTGGGTTTCCCATCCTGGACTCCACTCCCCAGAAAGATCTAGACTTTAGCGTGCTTGGCACAATAGGCGCCCAGAGCGGGTAAGCAACAAGCCAACACAACCCACCGACCGCACACACGTGTTCACACATAGAACAAAATGCAGGCACTTACTTGCTTCTTCCAGGCCAGTCTTTCCCCGACAGCTGCGAGTTGAGCCCAGGAGACCCACACTGCTGGTTTCTCCGGGCTTCCCCTGAAGAGCAGCCTCAGCACGTAGCTCTCTCCCCTGATCCAGCCCGACGCCCAGCGCCCTGCTGTAGGGGACCCGGCCCCTCCAACTGAGCCCCACCAGCAGGAAATACTCCCTCTTTTGAACACCATGGGGGGATGCCCACGGGCTGGGTCCTGGTGCTGGGCTCCTCAGAAGGCAAACAGTGCAGATACAGCCTGTGGGGTGCACACACGTGGCTGGGGCGTGGGCGGCAGTAAGTGGGGGTCCCGACCGATGAGCACGGAGAGGACAGGTGGAATTTCCTGAACATCACCGCCTCCAGAGCTGCAGCCAGTCTTCACTTGGAAGAAGCCAGATCTCCAGGGAATCTCGGGAGCCCTACAGGTGGCCTGCATTGAATTTTAAAGCGGAGGGGATTTTACACAAGGAAGTTTCTACTGGAAACTGCTGTTGATCAACTGGAGGCTCTGGCCGCACTGGAAGAGGCCCACAGTAGACACTGAGCGGCAGGTGCTGCGTTTATATGGCCCTTGATTCTCCAGTTCAGCACCATTTCTTTCACGGCTGTCTCACATGCGGTCTGCGCCACTAACTTGCATCCTCTGCCTGACCCCTGCAGGCGCGTCCGTGACCTAGTGAGCATGCGGCTACCAGAAACCGGAAGTCAAAATGGCGCCCGCCTCAGCCTTTCCCGGAAGTCCACGCCTACTGGGTGTGGCCTGCAGCTCAGGCACTGGGCGCGTTTTAATGAATGAAAGTGTGATCGTAGAAGATAATGGCAATCGTTATGAATTAACAACAACTGATTACATTAGCTTGTCGTCACTTTATTGTTTATTCAAGTGGCTTGCAATTTACACTAGAGATCATGAGGAAATGGGAAACATGACAGGCACTTTGGGGAAGAGAGATGTAGGGGTCAGACAGGATGCCACAGAGGAGAAGGTAACTGTGACACCAGCATGCCAAGGGGAAAAAAAAGAGAAAGGAATCAAGTATGGAGGGAAACTAGGGAGCCCTGTAGGCAGCGCTTTCTACCGAGGGTCCCTGCCATGTGCTGCTTCACCGCTGTCTTTCAGTCACTGCTCAGCATGTGTCTTCCTTTGCTGTAGCTGTTTCCTCGATGGCCCTCAATTTTTTCAACTATGCCCCCCCCTTTTTTTTTGGCATCGAGCTGAGAGCTTTCCTCAAAAAAATCTGTGCCTTCGACTTTGCGTTTTGAATGAAAATGTACACGAATGCCTGTTTCGAGCCTGCAGAAATAAAGGAGCCCCCAACACACACAGTCTGCAGAGAACAACTTAGGCATCAATCACGGTCTATTTAAAAAGATATGCATAATATTTTCTCTTAAATCATGCAACGCATTTATTATACTCGACTTTAACGTCTCATACACAGGGTACAGTTCCCATGCAAAGCTTAAATGATCCTTCCAACATCCCTATGTGAGCAACAGACACACTTCATCTGAAAGCAGTCAACTCCTTGATGATGTCTCTGATTTTAACAAGCATAAGTTTATGAGCGCGATCACAGTAAATACTCTCAACTACCACAACTGTAAATTATGTACCACTTCCTTCCCACCTCAACTATCACTTTCCAAAGGTAGTATTTGCCTAACTAAAAGAAAAAAAAGATGTGGAGACCACACGGGGCTCCTAACGAGGAGTATCCAGGGGCCTTCCATCACCCTGGAATGAAGCCCAAACTCGTCATGAGTGCCCAAGGGTCTGATACGACCCTGTGACCTCCCCACCATAGCTTGTCCACCCGTACCTTCATGCACAGCCTCTAGTTCAGAGTTTCTCAATTTCAGCACCAGTGACGTTTTGGTCCCAATATATCTTTGTTTGTGGAGGATGTTGTGGGACGTTTAGAGCCATCTCTGGCCCTCTCCATGAGCTGCCAGCAGCACCCTCCCACACTGTGGCAACAAAAATGTCTCCAGACACTGCCAATCACCCAGGGTGGGAATCAGTCCTGTTGGGAATCACTAGTCACATCCCACTGAACAAGCCATACATCTCCCCATTTAGGCCCCTTATTAAGGCTCCCCCCCACCTCACTCTTGCTTAGGCATTGTCACGTCTGCCTCCTTCTCTGTTCTGACCTCAGTTTAGATGTCATCTCTGCAGAAGGGTCTTCTTGACCAATCAGACTGAGGTGGGCCCTCCAAAGTCACCCTGTACTACATCACTGCATTTGAATTTCTCCATATCCTTTATTAACACATGACATGATCCAGCTTATTTGTTCACCATTGTCTCATTGGGCTATAGTTTCATGAGAGTAGACACTCGTCCGTCTTCATGAAGAATCCTGAATATGACCACCAGTACCAGACATATCGCAGGTATGTGACAATTACCAAATGGACACACAAATGACTTCCTTCTTCATTACTGGGAGCTTTTTTGACAGTCAAGGAGTGATGGCAGAAGGGGGTTGCAAAATGCTTGGGATAATTCCAGGCCATGATTATTTGAGAAAGTCTGGGGAGACTTTGTTTTGTTTTTTAATTTTTTTAAATGTTTATTTATTTTTGACAGAGAGAGAGAGAGAGACAGAGCATGAGCGGGGGAGAGGCAGAGAGAGAGGGAGACACAGAACTGGAAGCAGGCTCCAGGCTCCGAGCTCTCAGCACAGAGCCTGACGTGGGGCTCGAACCCACAGACTGCGAGATCATGACCTGAGCCAAAGCAGGACGCTCAACCTACTGAGCCACCTGGGCACCCCTAGGGAGACTTTGTTTTGACAGCATCCTATAGCCTCAGCTTTCTTAGTCTGGTGAACTAAGTGCTGGGGTCCCAAGGGAGTGACCCCCACCAATCCAATTTTCTTATCAAGCAAGTTCCACGTGGTCTTCCAGGCTCTGACAGTCCATATCTGTGACAACCCAAGCAGAAGTGAAGTGGGTAGAGAGAACAGTCACATCTTGGAGAGTTTATTGACTTAAAGGGAGCATTGAATGTTGAGTCCGGAATAGGAAGCTAATCCAGGAAAAAGGAAGGAGCCCTGCCGGGAGCTAAGGTGTGAGAGGGTGGAGGCCACGTTGTTGGAGACCCGGATGGCCCTCCCTCTGAAGCAGCATGGTCCCCCATCCTCCTGACCCCCTCGGTCACACACACTCCTCCTTCACATCTCACAGGATGCGTTTCTGGGGGGCCCCAACCAGCCTCTTGATTCTCTTCTCTTTGCCAAAACACAAGCTAATTCCAGCTCTTTCCTACCTCTCTGAAGCTGCTGATTCAGTGAGTCACTTTCTATCCTCATTGTCTTCTTTGCTCTTGGCAGACTTCCTTACAGAAAAAAAGTCCTTTGCAAGATTAACATTGACCACAAAGGATATGCTTTTCTACCTTTTTTTTTTTTTTTTACATCTCATTTTCAATCTCCATTGATTTAATCTGTTGCAACTACAACTCATTACGATTAAACATTAGAGGCAGAAGCGTGGTGGGCGGGAGGCAATATTGCTAGAATGTATATCAAATATTGAACATAAAAATAAATCACTTTATTATTTCCTATAGACACACAGCTGCTCAAAACAGCACCCTCCCGGGTGGCAAAATTGAGTATCGATTAGTAGAGAACACATGCCCGCTGAAATGGACTGAGCTGAGCATCCAAGACTCTTTGTGGCTTTTTTCCCTAGAGGGAGAAACCCAAGCAAGAGTCTGTGGTTCTCTCCCCAACAGCACCGGTGTGTGCCAGGCTGGGGTATCTGGAACTTGGACTCACAGGAATTTGTCATTTTTATGGCTCTGTGACGAGCCAATGCTGAGGAATGCTCTGGTTCCAGCTGCTTTTCCACCTGGATAGACCTCAGTGACAATGCTCAAGAAGTACATTGGAAAAGGAATTGGAAAATCACTGAGAACAAGATTCCAGACTATTTTATGAAGGCTCCATTAAACTGTCATATACCCACAGCTCCCCTCCCCCCCACACACCCCACAGCCCCACACACAGGATGCCCTGGCTACAACTCAGCACTAAGAATTTTGAAATCTCGATAGAATAGACTAGATTTTAAAAACTGCTGGGAGGCTTTTTGCCTCAAGAAGCTAAACCTGGTACGGCACTGTTGAGGCTGACTCTGATATGAAATCTACTTCCAGTACATAAATGTAAAGAACCATTTTGTTCTAGGAAAACTAGGAAGTGAGCTGAATGCACACGTTTAGATGAAAAACAGAGCCTTCCTTCTAGGAGTATAAGGCCAACCCCCATCTGCCCCAGCAACACATGTGCCCCGTGTATGATTCCCCATGCTCACACACTCATCTGATGGGAACTATCTCCAGGGGTGTCTCTTCCTAGCAAGTAATTTGAGACACAGAAAAAAATCCCCTCATTGCTCAAGCCAATTAGATGGGATTTTGGTTGTTGAGATGTGAAGCATGTTAAACCCACAGAAATTCACTCAGACTGACAGCTGGGGTGGGGGTTACCCCTTGTCTTGGTTTCCTGGGGCTGCCATGACAAAGTGCCACAACCCAGGTGGCTCAAAGCAGCAAACACTTATCCTCTCATAGCTCTGGAGTCTAGAAAGCTGAAATCAGGAGTCAGCACGGCCATGCTACCTCCGAAACACGTAGGGGAAGACCTTTCCTTGCCTCTTCTGGCTCCCGGTGGTTATTCGCGATCCTCGGTGTTCCTTGGTTTATGGCCACAGCGCTCTGGTCTCTGCCTTTGTTACATGGCCTTCTCCCTGTGTGTCCGTGTCTCTGTGTCCAAATTTCCCTCCTTTTAAGGACACTAGCTAGACTGGATTGAAGTCCATTCTAATCCAGTAACAATTTCATCCTAACTAATGACATCTGCAAAGTCCCTATTTCCAAGCAAGGTCACATTCTGAAGTACTGAGGGTTAGGACTTGAACGTATGAATTTGGTGAGGGGCACAATTCCACTCACAACAGGGTCTTTCCCAGGAACTCCTGTAACGACACCCTGCTTGCTCTCAGAAACAACCTGGGCAAACTCCGCAGGGAGTCGAGAGGTGGAGCCGTGGTGGTGCCCTCCTTGCGTACTTGGATCGGTGATTTCTGAGTTGATGAGTTACATGTTAGGGACCCATCTTTAATGAGACTGTACCACGAACTACCGAGACTAGAACCTGCTCTGATTCATGCCAGTGTCACCTGCAGTGATGCACGAGCTGTGGAGCCCGGGGGCGAGCTAGACTACCAGGAGACACCCCGGGGCCAGGGGCTGTCGGCAGAGGTTGGAAACAAAGTGCCCTAATGACAGCTGCCACCCTGAGACAACTAGGATGTGCACATGCCCACGTCTGCGAAAGCGTTCCAGCAGGCGACAGGAAAGGAGGACATGGCCAAAGCCTGGAAGTCCTCCGTGCCCTTCAAGCCAACACAGCTTCAGCATTCCTGCAGACAGCGGGGGCGGGGGGGTGGGGGGCGGATGAGAACCCTGGGCTGGGTATGTCCACACTGGCAGGGAGTGAGGGGAAAGGTGTATTGAGGCCCGAGACCCCCTCCCAGAAGGGTGAGGCGAAGGGCATGCTGGGGGATACATAGGGTTGGCTCTGTCGCCAGCCCTCAGTGCATCTACTGAGGCTCCACAAACCCAAGTATGGCGTTGGGACAAGAGGCAGGGGCTGGGACCAGCGTGGGCACCTGGAGTTGGACTCTGCACGGGGGGGGGGGGGGCTGGGTCATGAGCTGGGAAGGTCAGAAGTCAGGGTGGATTAGGGGGCACGACGAAGTGACAGGGGCTGAGAATAGCTGCTCTGGGGAATGAAGAGTGACTGCAACACATCCCCAACAGCACTTTGGAGACAGCTGAGACTGGAACAGCATTTCCGGGGGGGCTCTGTGCTACCAGAACCGTCGGTGTATTTCCTGGGCAGCGGCCCTCAGCGCTGGCTCCATGTGAGAGCTGCTTGCGGAGTATCAAAAAATAGCCATGTGCCAGAATCCCACCTTCAGAGATGCTGATTTAATTGGCCTCGGGGTAGGACTCACATGAGTATTTTGTTGTTTATTATTTATGTATTGTTAAAGCTTATTTATTTATTTATTTTGAGAGAGAGAGAAAGCGTGAGTGGGGGAGGAGCAGAGAGAGGGAAGAGAGAGAATCCCAAGCAAGGTCCACACTGTCAACGCAGAGCCCGATGCAGGGCTCGAACCCACGAAACCATGCGATCAGGACCTAAGCTGAAGTCAGATGCTTCGCTGAGTGAGCCCCCCAGGCGCCCCACACATGAGTATCTTCTAAAGCACCCTGGGTGATTCTGCTGTGCAGTCGGGCGGACAACCACAGTTATCAAGGGACAAGAGAAGAAGATGGAGAGTTCTTTTATCAACTCCGGGTGAGGAACGGACTCCAGCACCACATTTCGCAGTAAACTGAAAACCAGAGCACTAATTATTCGTAAAAGAACAAGCTCTGACAGATGCATCCACCTCTGGGGCCTCCTTTCGGAACAGAGAGGACCATCCTGGCAGGGCTGTCCTGGCACTGAGCCAGCTGGCCCGGAGGGCGAGGCCACATCCCTGGTAAATGGGCACTTCTTCTCCGAAATTCCACGTCTGTGAGGGTGGGTGGTGACGCTGACGAGGCCAAACCGGAAAACAACACCAGCCCCGGAGGGGCACCCATAGAGGTCACCAGCAGGAAGACAGATGGGGCCCGGAGCAGGTCCCCGAAGGCACCTCTGGCAGAACACCACAGAGGCACCCGTGGGGGCCAAAGGTAAAGGGTGAGAGGGAATGGGAGACTCTCCCGGAGCTCCGGCCCCGTGGGTGGGTGACCCCCACAAAGAGAATACCCCCATCCCACTGCTGCTCAGGAGGTAGGGGCATCCGGCCATCACTTCTAAATTGTAGGGCTGGTTCTTACACACAGGGAAAATTAATTAACCTTTTAGCCTCAGTGGGGTGGAAAAACACCAAGTCACCACGCAGGCTTTCCAAAGGTTAATTATTTCACATTTCAGTGCCTCCCGGAAGCACTGAAGATCCTCATCACAGTTTCTTCGCCCGCCCTGGATCCTCTCTCTCTGGTATTCACTTAAACGGAATTTCAGGGATCTACAATAGCCGAGCTGGCTTGAACTTGGGAACTGACACATAGGAAGGCACCAGAGGGCCTCGCGTCAGTTTCTCTCACCGAGTTGCAAGTTGATGGCATCTTACAGTAGAGGGGCCAATATTTATACAGCGCCCCATTGGTTTATACAACGATCACTTGTTTATCGTCTCGCCAAATCAGTAAATTCTGAAGACAGGTGTAAGTGGATGTGGACCTTGTACCGTCCGCGCACTGTTGGATACCTGAGGCCTCTCATCTCCAGACCACCTTACAGTGAGAGATTTTGGGTGCGGGAGGAACTAACTTCTCTTGATGGAATTCAGGTCAGAGCTGCCATATTGAGAACTCAGAGTCTAAGGAAGAGTCCAGTTTTACAGACTGGCTCATGATGGCATCACCTGGGAAAAGTGCCGGCCTCGTGGGTGTGTGACCGGACGGTGCTATGGGGCCCCACGTTCAGGAGGACTCTGAGGTTAGAAGGATCACGCACTGGTTGAACGTTCTCCCTTCACCTTGAAGAGATTTTTTAAATATTTATTATTTACTTTTGAGAGAGAGAGAGAGAACAGGAGGGGCAGAGAGAGGGAAACGGAGAATCCCAAATAGGTTCCGCATTCTTAGCCCAGAGCCTGATGCGGGGCTCGAACCCACACGCTGTGAAATCGTGACCTGAGCTGAAATCAAAAGGTGGACGCTTAACCAACTGAGCCACCCAGGCACCCCGACCTTGAATTTTTTTTTCGTAATTTTTAAACAAGGGCTCTTGCCTCTTTATTTTGCACAGGGCCCTGCAAATTCTGTAACCAGTCCTGCCCAGGAACGTCTTAAAAATGCAAAGTCTTGCCTGCACCTTCGGAATCAGAATCTGCATCTTAACAGGATCCTCGGGTGATTCACACGCACGTGGAAATCTGAGCAGCGCTGCTTATACCACCTCGGAGTTATCTTCCTAGACGTTAGTACAGAAAGGTGTTATTAAGAAGAGACAAAATATTCTGTAAAATACATGCAGGACAATGAAAACTCTGGCAACCTACAGGTTTTTTTTAAGTAGCCTTAAACTTAGTATCTTGGAATATGCAACAGTCTCAGGTTGTTTCAGAAGACTCACACCAAACAGAGACCTCGGCTCAGAATACTTGTACCCCCACAGGTAGGTTTCCTGGGATTCTAATTCTCCTGGAGCCTTGGGAAAGCCATCCACCCGTCCACTTTGGAAGTCGCTGAGATCATCCACTTGTGCCTCGGTTCTCAATCATTGTGCCGTCCCAACACGCCTGAGAGGCATGGCTCTCCCACCAGGCACCAGGGGGCTATAAGAAAGGGTGATGATCCCAAGTGGCTGCCCAGGCATCTTGAGAGTCAGGGGGAAGAAAGACATGCTTCAACCCTTGGCACTCCAGCGCTCACCCAGCTGCGAATCACTGAAGGAAACGTCTGTCGTATTTTCTGGGTTTGAGATCTTTGAGTGCATGGTGGCGTCTCTCAGCAGAAGAGCCCCCTGGAAATGAAGGACATGGGTCTCCCTCTCTCTCTGCCCCTCCCCCACTCTCTCTCTCTCTCTCTCTCTCTCTCTCTCAAATAAATATTTAAAAAAATTTTAAATAAAGCAAAATAAAATAAAAAGACAATACCAACATTTGATGAGATTTTGGAACAATTAAAATTCTCAAGTACTGGTGATGGGAGCATTTCCCAATGAATTTTTAGAATCAGCGTGCCAGTTAAAAAAAAAATACTGGCATCTTAATTGAGATTACTTTAAATCTATAAACCAGTTTTGAATAAATGACATTTTAACAATATTTAGGTTTCCTCTTCATGAACTTTGTATATCTGTCCATTTGCTTAGGTCTCCTTTGACTTCTTTTTTTCCAGTGATGTTTTATAGTTTTCAGTGTGGAGGGTTTGAACGTCCTTAGACTTCTTCCCAGGTATCCAATGTTTTCTTGACCTGGTTGTAAAAGCCGCCATTAAAAAATATATTTTTTCTAGTTACTTCTGCCGGTACAGAGAAAGACAATAGGTTTTGGGCATTTGGAATCCAGCAGCTTAGTTAATGACATAGGTCTCATGCCTGATCTCCCAGGGCACTAACTCAAATCTCACAATGACTACAATTTCTTTTAATTCATCTACTGCGTTTTAAAATTTTGAGATGCATGTTAGCTAAGCTCCATCAGTGTGCGTGTACGTATGTGTGCATGTGCACAACCGTGCTGTATGTACACGTCCCACTTACTCTTATCAGGCACTCTTTGGTCTCCTGCAGCCGTTGTGTGACTCTGCACAAGTGTCCCCATGGTTCTGCTTTCCATCCTGTCCCCGCCGGGCGGCCTCATGTGGACCTACCATTCTCTGTGGGTGTCGCTGGCGAGTCTCCTTAGTGACAGGAAATCTCACAGGTGGTGAAAGACAAAGGAGTCTCTGGCCCTGTGGACCTAAGTGACAAGGGCCCTCAGGGCCCTGGGAGCCCCAGGGGGACCTTCTCTGTCCTCTGTTCTCTATCTCAAGCACAGGGACACCTCAATCCACCAGTCTGCTCCTCTTGGCCTTCTGGGGTCAGGATGACTCTGGACTATTTTTACTCAGAACTCTGACAACACCTGTGGAGTTTTTTTTCCATACCAACGATGTCCCCAAATCTCTGGACATCAAGTGAGTGCCCTAATGTTGAATTCAAGTCTGACACCCACTACCTGAAGTCTGTGGCAGATTCTACACATTTAGGGGCTCAGTCCCAAGACTGCCCCACTTCAGACACCAGTCAAAAGTCCTAGACTACCCATACTTCTGGCCAACTGGCTATGAATCAGGGGTTCCTACAGTCCCCCTCCTCAGGTTGGATGGTTTGCTAGAACTGCTCACGAATCTCAGGGAAACACTTCTGTTTACCAGGTTTCTTATAAAGGAACAGTCAGGAACAGCCAGGTGGAGGAGACACACAGAGCAAAGTGCGGGGGCTGGGGTGTGGGGCTTCCGTGGCCCCTCTGTGCATGACACTACCCCAGCACTTCGTGTGTGTGTGTGTGTGTGTGTGTGCGCGCGCGCACGTGCGCCCCAATCCAGAAGTTCACCAAACCTCTCACATCAAGAGTTTTTACAGAGCTTAATCTCCAGCCCCTACTACTCTTCATGGTGGCTGCTAGGTGGGGCTGGGAGTTCCGACTCTCTAACCACTTGGTTTTCTAGTAACCAGCCCCATCCTGGGTCTTTCTAGGACCCAAAACATCCCTTGGCAATCTAGGAACTGCATTCCAAGTCACCCTAGTAGCATAAACCAAGGTGTGATCAGAAAGAGCTCTTCAGGGATAACAAAAGACATCCCTACCACTCAGGAAATTCCAGGATTTTAGGAGTTCTGTGTCAGGAATGAAGACAAAGGCCAAATACATTTCCTATACCACAGAGCCTCTGCCCAAGCACGTGGTCACTTCTTTTCTCCTTCAGGAGAGACTATGGACCCCTCAATTTCTTCTCAAACTGTGCCCTTCCGGTTCTTGCTCTGGGCTCTGTGTCCAATTCCCAGTAGATGACTCTGACTTTGTCATCTCATTCCCAATGTCCTCTCAATCCCAGCAAAACTCATTCACACCGAGTCACCCGCAGGTCCCAGCAACACCTGCTCAGGTAGGCAAGTGCCTTGGAACTGAGTGTGGAGGAGGAGGAGGCCATGTTCAGGTCTGAGGTTCCAGCCAGTGTGGCCTCTCTTGGTGAACTGGCCTGTGGCTTATCTGTTGGGCACACTGTTAGAAGCATGGCAGGACAAGGCACTGATATACGAGCTTTGTTATTCATCTTTTTCTCTCCCTCCATTTTATGGAAGTAAGCAGGCTCTGAGTGGCCTCTCCTCAGGGAAGGTTTGGTGATCAATCTATTTAATGTCAGTGGCTCTGTTTCTTTTGGAACTGCTTGAGGGGATTCCTTTGCGGGCTTCGAGAAGGGAAAGGAAAAAGGCGAATAGGGTCAAGACTAGCAAGCCCTCAGGTCCCTGGTGAAGTGGCAATATTCAGAAAGGATACTTATGTAGGGTGCCATATTACCCAGCCAACTCTCTGGACACTGGAGTTGCCAGTGAGGCAAGGGGTTTGGGGCTTTCAGGCAAAGCATGGCTGGCTGGCTGCTGACTTGGAGACACCACGCAAGCTTGGGCACCAGGCAGCAAATAAGACTTAAGACAAGGGGCTCTCCCAGGTCCTCGGGTTTGGCCAAAAACATCAGCAGCTCCTTCCCAGGCTGGAGGTATGTGGGTGTGGTGAAGAGGGAGCTAACGGTTTCCCACTAGCTTGGCGGGATGGAGACTGTTATGGGTTGAATTGTGTCCCTTCAAAAAAGATATTTTGAAGTCCTAACCTCTAGTACTTCAGAATGTGACCCTATTTGGAAATAGGGCCTTTACAAAGTTAAGTTAAAAAGGGAAGTGGGGGGCGCCTGGGTGGCGCAGTCGGTTAAGCGTCCGACTTCAGCCAGGTCACGATCTTGCGGTCCGTGAGTTCGAGCCCCGCGTCAGGCTCTGGGCTGATGGCTCGGAGCCTGGAGCCTGTTTCCAATTCTGTGTCTCCCTCTCTCTCTGCCCCTCCCCCGTTCATGCTCTGTCTCTCTCTGTCCCAAAAAAAAAAAAAAAAAAAAAAAAAAAAAAAAAAAAAAAAAAAACGTTGAAAAAGTGAAGTGGAACACCTGGGGGGTTCAGTTGGTTCAGCGTCTGACTTCTGATCAGGTCATGATCTCACGGTTCCTGGGTTCAAGCCCCAGGTCAGGCTTTTTGCTGGCAGCGTGCACCCTGCTTCAGATTCTCTGTCTCCCTCCCTCTCTCTGCCCCCCCCCCACTGCAGTCTCTCTCCCTCTCTCTCTCTCTGTCTCTCAAAAATAAAACATTAATTTTTTTTTTAAGTTAAGTTACAGAGGTACCTGGGTGGCTAAGTTGGTTGAGTATCCAACTCTTGATTTCAACTCAGGTCATGATCCCAAGGTCATGGGGATCCCCATCAGGCTCTGCACTGAGCATGGAGCCTGCTTATCTCTCTCCCTCCTTCTGTGCCTCTCCCCAGCTCATCGATTTTCTTAGAAAAAAAAATTAAGTTACAAGTTAAAATGAGATCACTAGGGTGGGCCCTAAGCCAATATGACTGTATCCTTAAAAGAACGGAAATGTGGACACAGAAACAGGGGCACAGGGAGAACACCACAAACTCCAGAACTGTGAGACATTCCTCTTGTATAAGCCACTCAGCTTGAGGTACTTCGTTACGTCAGGCCTAGGAAACTAACAGAGATTCAGAACTGGATTTAGGGGAAATTAAAAACATAGCATTCCTTACACCCCAGTGAGTTTGTGAACTGAGGTTCCCACTAGCTAGTGACAGGAGAGCTAATTTTCTGAAAGTCAATGTGGTTTTACGGGAAAAGTTCCTAAAACTGTACAGTATCCTTCAGCTGACCATTCAAGATTATAAGGAGAGGAGGCTTTCTCTCCTCTAGAAAGCCTTTCCCCCTCCTATAATCCTTACAAGATCGCGCTGAGGTAAATTCCATGCTACTGACAAGGAGCATGGCAGCCAGACAGGGTTGAGGCCAAGAACACAACTTTTGATTCTTGGCCCCAGGGACATCCCATCATTCTTCCTGAAAGAGAACTTTCAGGAAGTTCTTTCCTCTGTGGTCAAAATCCTTCAGGTTGGAATTTCTCTTTATTGTCAGATGATGATCCAGTCTCCTGGCAAAAAAACAGAGACGAAAATAAGTTTCCCACAGCTACACTGAACAAAGAAGCCACCGTTATGACGGCGGAATGAGAAAAGCCTTCCTTGGCCACTATCCATGTGAAGGTGACCGGGGCTGTTGGGAGGCAAGTTGCTCAAGAGGAGCCAGTCGGATTCCGGGTTTGGTAAGGGAGCTAATGCAGGCTCAGGGGCATAAATAAAGACATGGTTTGCATGGTCTGTACTTCACCAGAAATAACCATGCTTGGTGTTGAGAACCCGATTCTCTTGGGGCTCCCCCACACTAGTGTTATGTTGAGAGCACAGGCAGGAGGAACTCGGTGCCAGGAGCCAAGGCATATGAGGAAGGTGCCGTTCTTGGTCTGGACAGGAGTCCAGGCAGGGAAGCAGATAACCCCACCAGGTGAAGGCAGGCTTAGGTCTTACTTGGGAGGTTCCAGGTTCTAGAATGCAGCCGGGGAGGGACATTTCATGCTGGTTCAAATGGAGCTGTCACATAAGGGGTCCCAGAGTGGCAAACAACTGTCCCAGAAAGCATTAACACCAAAGATGGACGGCCACGGATGGAGCCTGTTGGAGAATGAGAGAGAATCACTTCCTAAGTTCTAGATTCTCGATGCCCCTCACTGCACGTATATTTTCTAGTAAAATTATATTTCATTCATTTAATTTTTAACACAGGGCACTTTGAGGTTGCGGCAAGTTTAAGGAAATCTTTTTTTCATAAACAATAACAAAAACAGTAAGAACAGAAGCAACCAGGGAAATTGAGAACCATGAAGGTTCTTACAATTTGTCATGAGGCCACTAGGGGGCAGAGGAAGATAGCTATTTGGAGCCACTAAAAAACACTGCAATCCCAATCCTTTTTTCCCCACCACAAAATGCTTGAGCAGAAAAGAAAAAGTATAGTACAAACCAAAAATGGCTTTGCTATTATTAAGAACTGCCAGTATTCTGAGGTGGCTTCTACTTCGTATATAGAATGCTGACTCTACTTTTAACTACAACTCAACCGGTCAAAATTCAACCATACCTACGATTCAGCGCCGTGCTTCTGACCTTGCCATGAGGACACCCCAGCAGATGTATGTCATGGTCCATGCTCTCAAAGAGCGCTCAGTCAAGCTGGGAAAAGGAGGAACACACACAGTTGCCATTTAGGGTTGATACGGCTGTTTGCTTGGCTGCTGCCATTTGATTTTGAGGGATTCTAAGTCCAGCATATGTCCAAGTATATCAGCCTCAGGTACAGCCTTGTTTTAGTCTCAGAAAAGTTTGAAGTTGTTAGTACACGACAGATCTTCTCCATTGCAACCATTCCTGTCTCACAGAGCACAAAGGAAGTAGATAATAACGAGTGGGAAACCAGTCACCAGGCACAGTGGAATAGCACTGGGAAGTACCTGTGTTAGTGTTTCACAGCTTGTGAGAGCCCCTTAGTTAATTATCTTAGGCAGGGAATTAAGGATTTGGTGCAGTGATCTTAAGGGTGAATTAAAGCATCTCCCCAAATCCCATGAGGTCTATGGGATAGCTCCATGATCTATCATAGAGGGCCTATGATGTCTCCAAATCCCATGAGGTCAGGGCAAAAGATAACATCCCATTCAAAGAAGGTGAGGCACTGAAGACTTATTTCTCCAAGTTCATTCATTCAGCAAACATTTATGAGCTCTGTGCTAGACCTGATGAGTGCCTGAGGGGCTTCTAGAGTAACTGAGGACACAGACACACAGTCTCCAAACAGAGTGCTATTTGAGATGCCATAGAGATATGTACAAGGAGCTATGTGAGCAGAGAGGAGAGGTTCCAAGGCTCAGCTGAGAGAAAGGGGCCCAAGGAGGCTATGTAGAGGTGGTGATGTTTTTAGCTGATTTGACTATCCCCAAGACAACTGGCAATAGCAAAAATAAAACGACCATGGAGGGACACTTCTGTGTTCCAAATTGCACAGGATTCCCACAGAGAACAAGACAGAACAAAACAACATTTTCCCTGTGGAAGGCAAGCTTACAATAAAAATAAAAAATTACAAAGCACTAGAGGACACAGTCACCATGAGTAAAAGTGAATGTCCACACTAAAAATAGCTTTCAGATAATACAATGTTCAGATAGAGTGCATAAAGTAATGTTTAAAATTAAAACCGCAGAAGAGAGACTAACTAATGAGGATAAGTATGACCAATGGGTTTGAAGAAGAGCCAAACAGAACTTCTAGAAATGAAAAATGGGATTGTTTCAATGAAGCACTTGGTGGATGGGGCTAAGCAGCAGCTTGGGACACAGCTAAAGAAAGAGTCTGTAAATTGGAAGAAGGAGCCAACAGGAGATAGAAAATACTAAAGAAAGCTTAAGAAACACGGAGGATAAAATAACAAGAGGTATCTTACCCTTAACAGAAATTTCAGGCGAGGCTAGAAAGATTGAGAGAGCGGCAAAAGTCAGGGAGAAACTGGCTGAGATTCTTTTTTAAGGTTTCTCAGAATAGGGAATCCTGAGCAATATAAATAAAAATAAAGGCATGCCCAGACAGATGAGAATGAAACTGCAGAAGTTAGCAAGGGAATAAAGGATTTAATCTCTCTGGATTAAGAAACCAGAAATCAAATCACAAAGAAACAGGCTTACCTGCAAAACACAATTGAAAACAGCCTTCTCAGTATCAGCTATGGAAGCCAGAAGGACAACGCACGTGTGGACAGAAAATGTAGACTTCAAAGTCTAGCCAAGCTGCTGTTCAAGAGCAAGGACAAAACAGAGACCTCTTTACCCAATAAAAATGGAAGGTTCGCCCCTAACAGATCCTCCCTGAATGAAACACTAAAGAATATACTTCGGAGAAAAAAAAAATAAGTTGAATCTAAACGAAATGAGAAGGATGCAGAAAGGCCATCTGTTTTTCCCTCTCATTCTTCTCCCTGAATCCCACTGCCTCTATTGCCTCTTAGGCCTCCTTCCTCCCAGGTGGGAGACTGGAGAGGATGCCCACAGATTACATCACCTCTGTCCACCTATACATGCATTCTGAGTGCCTCCGGCTGGGGTTCTCTACCAGCTCACCACTCCTGGGACAGGAGGTGACAGCCAGAGGAACCCCACAGTGCATCAGAGGGCCCCCAAATTGTATACTACAGCTGAGGCTTACAGAAGGGGCTGCACTTTCTGATTTTGTGAGGGAATCTCCTAGATGTCCAGTATGTGTTCCTCCAACTCCTGCAACAGCATCCCATTGGTCGAGGTGGGCCTTTTTGGGGGGTCTCTCTGAATCTGACTCTAAGACAGAGATTCCAGATGGAGTAGTTTATCTGGAAGACAATCCCAGGAGATGCTGGCAGGGGCACAGGGACATAAGACAGAGAAGAGGCAGCCAAGAAAGCATGTGGTATCTAACCAGCTACCTCTGGGGGTGACTGAAGCTTAAATCTGCTCAGAAAACTCTGGAAGTCAGTGAGAAACATACACCTCAGAGTAATCCCACCTGAGGGGCAAGGGAGCTGGGGCATTTATACACCAACTCCTATTCACCATTGTTGGGAGTCTGTTCCTGGGGGCATCATTTTCCCAGCACTCTGGCCTGCTGCACAGGTGGAAAAGGGGGCTCCAGGTCAAGAGAAAGTCCTCAGGACACAAAACGAGGTGTCAGCAGTTGGAATTCCAGCCTGTTAGCACGGAAGGGGAAAGACAAGTGTGTGGGTGGGGTTCAGGCAGCACCTGCTATAGCACTTTAAGTCAATGCCTTTAGGAGAATGCACTTTTTTTTTTTTACAGGCAGAAATAAAAGACCCCAACAAACTCAGGGCCATGACTCGCTGTAGTCCTCAGAGGTAAAGGGTGTTTGAGAACTTTCCGTTGCTCGCTGGCAGTTTCTAAATGAACGCCTGCCTCCAGCTCTGAGTTGTCTGGCAAACACTGGGAGGGGCTGCAGGCAGTCTGGAGCTTTTCACTATCATTAAAGTGACAGAGTCTGAAAACACCCAAGTGTGTGATTCGTCCACTGGCCTCGCTAATGGCCTGGCAGGCAGTCCGGCAGGTAGACACGTGCTCAGAAAACCATGCAGGTGCAGCTGGCATGCACACAGCAGGTGAGGAATGCCAAAGAAGCAGGAAATTCAAGATATTAAACTTCTGGCTGATTTAAAGTACAAAAAAAAGAGGACACATTTCATATTACTGGTATTTGCCCAGATCTGAGTACTATAAAAAGAACTAGAGAGGAATAGAATTAGAGACCCACCTTTTGGCACTCCTAAAATAAAGTGGAATAAAAAGCTCTCGGGAGTGACAGGAAGAATACCAGGGCAGATGGCCTTACACACTGCAATTTAGCCCTGGCAGTAACCACAGTGGGAAGACCTGTCCCGTCCCACTGAATGACTTTAATGACCCTGCCCTTCCTCTTCTTTTGTTCATTTCTATGGTTTACAATTTTATTTTTAAATGCCTGGTATTTTATAAGGTCTCTAATAGCTTGGACATTCATTATTTGCAGGCTGGTTACCTCACCTATAAAATAAAGATGCTAACTTTTGTGCCTCCTCATTTCGGCCTCTTAACTTTCTCTGCCATTCTTTGGATGTGAAGAAGAAGGACTGCTGTTGAGGGCCCCACATCTGTCTTGGCGGCTGTTAATGAGACTGGCATAAAAAGCAGAGATAGTTCCATCCTTCCTAAAAGAGAAGAAAATTATGTAGCAATATCTCTGTACCTGAGCTGAAACAGCCCACAGTACTTGAGTGTTTGTTAGACTTTAACATCAACTGCAGCTTTATCCATCCATTCCATTCATCAGTCCATCTTTTCATCCACCCACCCATTATTCCATCACACCAGCCAGCCAGTCAGCCATCTTTTCTTCCACCCTAACCAACCTTCCATTCATCTATCCAACCAACCCCAGCAGCCTCCCTTCCTTCTTTCTAGATTCCATTCCTCCCTCCCTCCCTTTTTTTCTTCCTTCCTTCCTTCCTTCCTTTCCTTCCTTCCTTCCTTCCTTCGCTCTTTCAATTAATGCATCTCAAACAATCACCCATCCATCTATCCATCCATCCATCCATCCATTTATCACAACCATCTAATACCTACTGAGTATCTCTGGGATTACTAAGTACTGAAATATGGAGATAAAAAATAATCTTACCCTCAGTCAGTTTATCCTTTAATAATGCTTTCAAACAAGCTATAAATGGGGATAATCTATTTTTCTTCTTTTTATTTTAACGGAAATCCTTTTCTCTAGAAATATTCGTGAATCTTCCCACATTCAGTGGCAAGCATGTTCACAGGAAAGTGGAAAGAGAATTCTTGAGGCTTTCACTGCAGTTCAGTATGGGGCCCTCAAGCAACTGTCTTTCCAGGAATGCTTTCTCTTGTTGGTTAGCCCCTCCTTTTGAGGACTTTTATTGGATATTGTAGATGACCCTGTTCACTTCTCTGGTGGAGTAGGAATTGAGTCCAAGCCTTCCAGATGTCTAGCAGGGCTCTGGGAATGTGCATGGCAGGTAGAATGAGCACTTCTGGGCCATGTGTTAATCAACGCGGCCCAGCTTCACTTTATTGGCTTGGCAACTGCCAGAAAACCTCCTAACTTCCCCAGTCTCTGTTTCTCCATATAGAGTTATCATGGCTCTGCTGGGTTTTGCACATATTGTGTGCAGTCTGTAAAAAGGGCTTTCAAAACCGCCAACTATTAGAACAAAAGTATTTCTTTTTAAAAGTGCTTATTATTTCTGAATTACATAAATAATAAGGATTGACGGTAGAAAAATCAGGAGATCTGAGGAAAAAAACTACAACAAACAATCATAAAACCATTGTAGTCTGACCACTCGATTTCCCTGAGATGTGTTCGTTGACTGGGAAAGATATGGACGATAAGTATTCAAGATGAAAAACCAGGTGCTGCAACAGGATATATGCTACTGGTCCTGTTATTAAAGACTATATTTTTGTATATATACATATAGCTGGAAGGTTATTTTTTTATTTTTTAATGTTTTTATTTATTTTTGAGACAGAGAGAGAGCATGAGCAGGGGAGGGGTAGAGAGAGAGGGAGACACAGAATCCCAAGCAGGCTCTAGGCTCTGAGCTGTCAGCCCAGAGCCCAACGCGGGGCTCAAACTCATGGAGTGTGAGATCATGACCTGAGCTGAAGTTGGACGCTTGACCGACTGAGCCACCCAGGTGCCCCTGTAAGGTTATTTTTAATTATCTTTACTTGTAATGTTAATACATAATATCAGAAAAGTCAGATGAATAAAAGACAAAAACTGATCCCGACCTACTATCTAGCTATGGTCACTGATGATATGTTGGCATATTACCCTTACAGAGTTTACTTACTTTTATATTTCTATATTTTACAAATATTCTACCAGACCATATATGCAAATAGTTACTTGCTTTTCCATTCTATAACAAATGGCCAACTTTCCATGTCAGTACATATACTTTGTGGTATTTGAATTAGCTTTGAGTATTCTGTCCTATGGATGTATCACTGTCTTACGGGTATGTCAACATCCCCTGATGTTGGGACATTTAACAGGTGCGTCTTCCAAAAGTTGGGAATGTTTCTCTTTAAACAGTATGTAATCAAGACCCTAACAGTGAAATCTCTGTGCCCATACATATTGCCAAATTGCATCTCAGAAAGGTTGGACTATTTATTCTCTTATTGTAGCATAGGAGAATCCTCACTACCCCCCGAGAATAAGAATATATTTATTTAAGTGTAAACTGGTAACACCTTCATGCTTTCAACAATCAATATACAGAAAGAGAAGTTTGGAAAGTCTAGAAGGAGCAGAAAGGAGAGTGGATACCTCCAAGCCTTATCCCCATCAGTCTAGGTGCTCCACGGGTAACCTTGTGAAGGCAAAACCAAGGAAATACAAACATAAATTCGTATCTTCCAACCCTTAGATAAAAACGTAGTAGATTAAATACATTGCCCTGAACCTTGCTTATTTTTATTAATGGAATACTGTAGAGTTCTTTCCATGTCAATACTGATAGCACATCTCCTCTTTTCTCACTGCATAGAGTTCATCCCAGGGAGGCAATAAATGTGGTAAGAGCCACTTGTCGCTTCCATTGTTTTCTATCACAAACAATGTTGCAATGAACAATCTCAATGCATTGTATGTTCTCTGTGCACACGTGCAGCTATAGAAGTGGAATCATATATTTGCAATTGCTGACAGGCCACATCCCCCTTCATAATGGATATGCCGAGTCCCATTCCCACTAGCAGTGTTCCAAGGTGCCTGCCCTTGCACAGACTGGCCCACAGAGTGTGGTATTAAACATGAGGATTTTGGCCAATTCAGTGGGTGAAAATGGTATTTCGGGGTTGCTTTCTGTGAATGTGGCCCACATTTGCTCATCCTCCTCTCCCTTTCCTTCCTTCCTACTTTCCTTCCTCCCTTCGTCCCTCCCTCCCTTCGATTTCTAGGAGTTCTTTATGTATTAGGAAGAAGAGTAGGCCTTTTTTTGTCATGAATTACAAAACTGTTCTTTCCATTTTTCATTTTCTAAAATTTAGCGTATGGTCGTTTTTTCCTTTCTGTGCAAAAGTTTTAAAAATATAGAACATATTAGTCTCAGGGCACCTGGGTGGCTCAGTGGGTTAAGTGTCCAACTTCGGTTCAGGTCATGATCTTACGGGTTCGAGCCCTGCATCGGCTCTGTGCTGACAGCTCAGAGCCTGGAGCCTGTTTCAGATTCTGTGTCTCCCTCTCTCTCTGCCCCTCCCCTGCTCGCGCCCTGTCTCTCTCTCTCTCTCAAAAGTAAACAAACATTAAAAAAATTTTTTTTTTAAATATAGAACATATTAGTCTCACTGTGTCCCTGGATTTTGAGTCTTGAAATGTTAAAGTGGGATGTTCTTCAGGAGAGAGTACATCTTAGGCGTCTAGGAGCTCATTTGCTGGCTGAGACCCACAACCTGCCCCAAATCACACACGGGGGCTGTATCTCCTTGGGTTATCAGAGGCTGGCTGCCTTTTTCTTTTCTTTTTGTTAAGCCTCATTTCATGGGAACAGGAACGCTGTAAGTATCTCACAAATCCATTTAGAGAGAACAGAGGGAACAGAATCAGGAGTGGGCTTAGGTCAGGGGAAACATAACACCATCAGGCCTCTGCAGTCCTCCCCGCCCCCAGCTGGCTGGAGTGACTTGGACTGCAGTGCGCGGACCGCCCACAGGGGGCAGCACTGCTGAATGAAAGCAGACACGACATGCTCAGATTGTGTGGAAGCATGTGAGCACACTTCAAGGGATTTTAGACTGCCCTGATCCCAACCCATTGATTTATAAACCACGTCCTACAGAAATGCAGAGATCATTCCACATCGCCGAGTAAGTAAGGATGTGCGTGGGCAACATTTCCTGTGTATCTTTGCCTTTCTTCCCGGCTCTGATGCAGCGTTCTAGGAGAGTCCTGGGGGGGTTAAGAATCCTGCAAAAGGATTCTAAGTCCAAGAAGCTTGCACGCTGGCCATAGACCCTCAGCTCCCTCAGCCCGGTCGTGTGCTACCAATGAGAACACCCAACAATGAAAGCACTTGGGGTGCCAGCCACTGCTCCAAGCACCTCACGCGGGTGACTTCACTTTATTTCCACAACCACCCCCTGCTATTACCGCTTCCCACAGGTGGGAAAACGAGGGACAGAGAGTTTAAGAAACTTGCCCCAGAATCCCCCCTAGTGAGTGGCAGAGCTGAGATCTGAAGCTGGTGCAGCCTGGCTCCCGGGTACATGTCAGCACGCAGAGCGGCCTCCATTAATTACAACCCAAAACCAGAGAAAATATGACTCCAAGGGAAGACGGGAAAGACAGTCACAAAGAAACACAGGTGCAAGAAACAGGCGAGGAAGGCCGCTGCCTTCCCATCCGGGGGGTACTGCTGCTGCTGTAAATCCCCGGCCACTGTGAGCACCCCGCTTTGTGCTGGCGAGCAAGCGGGGCTGGGAAAAAGGGACCCCCGGATGCCAGGCTCAGCACTTGGCTCCCCTAGCTCAGCCACCTGGGGCAAATAACTTTCTTTTTCTTCCTTTTTTTTTTTTTCTTATAGCGGTAAAAATATACCTAACACAACATTTACTATTTTTGTTTGTTTGTTTTAAAGTGCACAATTTAGGGGCACCTGGGTGGCTCAGTTGGTTAAGCGTCTGACTTCGGCTCAGGTCATGATCTCGCGGTCTGTGGGTTCCAGCCTCACGTTGGGCTCTGTGCTGACAGCTCAGAGCCTGGAGCCTGTTTCAGATTCTGTGTCTCCCTCTTTCTCTGACCCTCCCCTGTTCATGCTCTCTCTCTCTCTGTCTCAAAAATAAATAAATGTTAAAAAAAAAATTAAAAAAAATAAAGTGCACAATTTAGCAGCGGTAAGAGCATTCACAATGTTGTGTAACCATAGCCATGGTCCATTTCCAGAACTTTTCATCACCCCAAATAGAAACTCTGTACCCGGTAAACAGTGACTCCCCACCCCACCCCCCTGGCCCTTGGGAACACCTGTTCCACTTTCTATGGCTACGAATCGGACTACCCTACGTACCTCACGTAAGTGGAATCACGCGGTCATTTGCCCTTATGGGTCTCGCTTATGTTGTTGAGCATAATGTTTTCAGGGCTCCTCCACGCTGAGCACATATCAGGATTTCACTCCTTATTCAAGTTCAGGAACACCGTGTGCATATACCACGCTTCGCTTATTCAGCCATCTGTGGGTGGGTTGTTTCCACCTCTCGGCTGTTGGGAACAGAGCCGCCACGAACGTCGTTCTACACGGATCAGCCTGAGACCCTGCTTTTGATGTTTCGGCATCTACACCTCACAGTGGAATCGCCGGGTCACATGGCAAGTCTATGTTTAACGTTTTGAGGAGCCGCCAAACTCATTTTATTTTTAAACAGGAGATTCCCCCCCCCCCCCCCCCCATTTAGGATCCTGGACATAAATAGGCTTCCTAATTATTTCCCGGGGCCAACAAGCAGAGTTTTCCAGCCCCTTCTCCAGGAAGCAGCAGCCCTTCCAACGTCTCGTTAGCTCAGGGCTCAGCAATACCTTCCGCCCCCAGGGGCCCAGTGAATGGAGTGCAAGCACCTGTTCGTGGGTCCTTTCCTCTCCTCACCTTGACTCTGCACCAGCCTCTGACCCAGTGGACCCCACTTCCTTCTGCACGTCTGTTTCCTTTATAGTTGCTCCCTGTCTACCGTGTAAGCTCTGTGGAGCAGGGACATTTTTTTCCTCTTACCTTCTGTTATATCCTCAAAGCCTAAGATGGAACCTGGCACATAGGAGAAACTCAGGAAATACTTGGCACCGAAGACAAAGTGTCGTGTGCTTCCATAGCCTTTCTATTCGTGGTCTCATTTAACCCTTATAACACTCTGCGAACCCCACTTATCCCTAGGGCCAAAAAACAGGACCAGAGAGTTTGAATAACTTCCCTAAGGTTACATGGCTAGTAAAATTTACATTCTACCTGTAATCCAAGTGGTAACCACACAAGCGTGTGCCAGCGTCACCGAAGGAAACCAGTTCTCTTCAAACGACCCACAAGCTATTCTTGAGGCCCTAAGGATGCCGCCCCTGCCAGTGAGCACGTTCCTGCCCCTTCCTGAGTCTGGACTTGAAGACCTGCGGCATGACTGTCTTCCGACCCCTCAGCGAGGACCTTCTTAATGCCCCACACAAAGCAGAAGCCAGGCAGTGACAGGTCATAGAACTTTCCTGACGGTGTGAGGCTAATGAAAGCACCAACCGGAAAATAAATTGGCAACACTCTCAGGCTCACACCTGCACCCAGGGCTCGTCATCGTCCTGCCCGTTCTCGCTACCGGCCTGGTCCCTGGTTCCCCACAGAGCCAGGCAGCCGGGGCCACCACTGTGGTCCGGGCGTCCCCCAACCTCCATGTTAGTTCGTTCTGGCCGCCATAAGAAAGCACCGCAGACTGGGTGGCTTAACAGAAATTGATTCTCTCACATTCCTGGAGGCTGAAAGTCT